>NC_136919.1:34836393-35436393 GCF_949752795.1 Hyperoodon ampullatus
GGTATATATCTGTTAATCCTATACTCCTAATTTATCCCTTGTACCTTTCCCCTTTGGTAACCATAAGTTTGTTTTCTGTCTCTGTGTGTCTCTTTCTGTTTTTTTTTTTTTTCCGGTACATGGGCCTCTCACTGTTGTGGCCTCTCCCGTTGCGGAGCACAGGCTCCGGACACGCAGGCTCAGCAGCCATGGCTCACGGGCCTAGCCGCTCTGTGGCATGTGGGATATACCTGGACTGGGGCACAAACCCGTGTACCCTGCATCAGCAGGCAGACTCTCAACCACTGCACCACCAGGGAAGCCCTTTTTTTTTTTTTTTTTTTGTCTTTCTGTTTTGTAAGTAGATTCATTTGTATTTTTTTTTTTTAGATTCCACGTGTAAGTTATATCGTATAATATTTGTCTTTCTTTTTCTGACTTACTTCCCTTGGAATGATATTCTCTAGGTCCATCCATGTTGCTGCAAATGGCAAGATTTCTTTCTTTTTTTTTTTTCAAGAGGGTATTAAATTGTTTATTTATTACACATGATAATGGATGATACACAAGCTTCATTCCCATCTATATCTGGTACCATAATCCAATTTAGATATATTGCATAGGATATGCCAACAATCATATATTAATAATCAAAAAACTCCATGACTTGGCTTGGGTGACCCTTTTCATGGTGAACTCCAGGTCACAACGCAGTAACTGTCAGTTCAAATACACCAAGGTTTCGGAAGACAGTAGCTTCTCCAACAAAGCAGGTTGTAAATAAATTTTGAATGGAACCTGGCATCACCCTGAAGGAACTCTAACTTCACACTGTTAGGGTAGTTTACCAAAATGGCTTCAGAGTAGACTAACTTTACACAACACATTTAAAAAAAAGACACATTTATTCAGCGTCATGATCAGACTATTACATTTAGCAATCAACAGCATGGGTGCAAAAAAAAAAATCTACATTAAAACCCTTTGTTGGAATGCTTTACACTTTCCACAGAACAGAAACTAAAATAACCTGTTATACAATTAGTCACAAATATAGTCCTCGAGTTTTGCCCATACACATGAGTATTGTCTAAAACATGTCTTCTTTGTAGCAGCTAGGCCCTGCCACCACTATGCTTGGCTGAGTTCACAAATCTGTTGTAACCTGTAGCTTCACTGTCACTTCTCTGGCTCTCCTCTCCTGCTAAGCTTTGTTTCCTGGCAGTAATCAAAACCTTCTGCCACTGCCATAGCTACTGCTGCTGCTGGAACCACCATAGCCACCTTGGTTTCGGGGTTTGGCAAAGTATTGGCCTCCACCACCATAGGGGCCAGAACTTCTGCCTCCAAAGTTTCCTCCTTTCATGGGTCCAAAATTGGAAGATTGATTGTTGTAACTGCCAAAATCATTGTAGCTTCCACCACCTCCAAAATTGCTTCCACTACTACCACCAAAGCCGCCTCCACCTCCTCCGTTGTTATAGCTGTTACTCCTGCCATAGCCACTGCCCTGGTTTCCATAACCCTGTCCACCACTTCCATAGCCTCTGCTTCCTCCAGAGTAACCAGGGCCTCCTCCTCCATAACCACCATCATTACCAAATCCATTATAGCCATCCCCACTGCCACCATATCCACCACCACCACAGCTGCCACCAAAGTCACCTCGACCACTGAAGTTTCCTCCACGACCAAAGTTGTCATTCCCACCAAAACCACCCCCACGACCACCACCAAAGTTTCCAGAACCACTTCGACCTCTTTGGCTGGATGAGGCACTAGCCATCTCTTGCTTAGATAGGGCTTTCCTTACTTCACAGTTGTGGCCATTCACAGTGTGGTATTTCTGAATGACAATCTTGTCTACAGAGTCATGGTCATCAAAGGTTACGAAAGCAAAGCCTCTCTTTTTGCCACTGCCTTGATCAGTCATGATTTCAATCACTTCAATTTTCCCATACTGTTCAAAATAATCTCTTAGATGATGTTCTTCAGTGTCTTCTTTAATGCCACCAACAAAAATCTTTTTCACAGTTAAGTGGGCACCAGGTCTTTGAGAATCTTCTCTTGAGACGGCCCTCTTTGGTTCCACAACTCTTCCATCCACCTTGTGTGGCCTTGCATTCATGGCCGCATCCACCTCCTCCACAGTGGCATATGTGACAAACCCGAAGCCTCTGGAGCGTTTGGTGTTTGGATCCCTCATTACCGCACAATCTGTGAGCGTTCCCCGCTGCTCAAAATGGCTCCTCAGACTCTCATCGGTTGTTTCAAAGCTCAAACCTCCGATGAAGAGCTTCCGCAGCTGTTCGGGCTCTTCGGGTGACTCTGACTTAGACATGACGGCAGTGGAGGGGGGCGGGGGAGACGTTAATGATGCTTACTCGGCGGCGTCCACCAGATTTCTTTCTTTTTTTGTGGCTAATATTCCATTGTATGTATCAATATATACCACATCTTCTTTATTGGTTGAGATTTTGATATGGTGTCAAAATAAAAGAAAAAAAAGGTGATGACTTATTAGAGGCACTTCAACAACTGAAGAAAACCTTAGTTATTAAGATTAAAGTCAAAACTAAAGAAAATGACCCAAATATGTGATATGCCAACAAGTAACCATTGTCCCTATGGGCTCCAGCATTCTGGAAAGGCAGAATGGGTTATGGGTGTGTTAAAAACCAAAACTGTCCAAATTTTCAGAAGCACTTACTCTTTTTTTAAAAAAATTTAAAAATAAATTAATTTATTTTTGGCTGCTTTGGGTCTTCGTTGCTGCACGTGGGCTTTTCTGTAATTGCAGCGAGCAGGGGCTACTCTTCGTTGCGGTGCGCGGGCTTCTCATTGTGGTGGCTTCTCTCATTGCGGAGCACAGGCTCTAGGTGTATGGCCTTCAGTAGTTGTGGCACGCAGGCTCAGTAGTTGTGGCTCACGGGCTCTAGAGCGCAGGCTCAGTAGTTGTGGCGCACAGGCTTAGTTGCTCTGTGGCATGGGGGATCTTCCTGGACCAGGGCTCGAACCCATGTCCCCTGCATTGGCAGGTGGATTCCTAACCACCGCGCCACCAGGGAAGCCCCAGAAGCGCTTACTCTTTACGCTTAACTCTAATAATAGCAACACAGTCCACACCTGAAAACTCCTCCTGTGGTCTCACCATGTGAAATGCTTACAGGAGGACCCCTGAGACTTGCTTGTCCCTCCATCTAACCATCTCTACTTCCTTGTACTCAGATCCAGCCACTCATAAGATCACACATTTTTTCATGGGTTTCTTGGTATCCTCACCTTGCCACTCCTCAAGTTTGCTGGTTCTGGCCTCAGATTGCCCCCGAGTCTGTGTCCTCCCCTCACCCCTCTTAAGATTGGCAGTCTGCACTTGGTTTGGTGCTTGACCTGGCTCCTGCGGGGCTGATGGGGGCACAGACCTCTTTTCGTTTTCATAAGGAAATTGAAAGACACATGGCACAGAAACAAGATGTATTCTAGAACAGTTTTGCTTTGTAGCACAGCAATTCCAAGCCCAGAAGTATTCTAAAAAGCATTGGTTGTTAGCATTTTATTTGGATGGGAGAATCCTGTGATTTGCACAATGTTGTATTTGATCTGGTCCATCTGTTCCTTTATACTGGAACTTTAATATTCATTCAAAAATCAGTATTATTTGAAAGACTACCCGGTACCCAAATATTTTTCCCAAGACCAGTCACAGTGTCTGAAATCCGAGCATCAGAGATTCATTTGATGAGGAAAGGAACTTTAAAATATTTTTTGTCCTTAAGTGCCCTCCATGGAAATAGGAATCTCTGTGGGAGGATTGTGAGGCTGGGAAAGGTTCTGAGGTTCTTGAGATCAATTTCACTTTTTAGATCCAGCCTCTCCCCTGGTCACTATTTTTGTTTTAACTTAAACACTTTCTAATGTTTTGGTGTTGGAGAGCTGTGGAAATGATGCTTATGAATATGGAAGATTAAAAGGGAGGAAGTTATTTGTGTTGTTGGAGACAAACACACTTAGCTCAAGTTCTTTGTAAGTTGCTTAAGATGCTGGCACAGAGGGCTATAGGTCAAGTTAAAGAGAATGCCCAGGGGAAAAGTTATCTGTAACATTAACTGGAACCATGAGTCAAGGCAGGGAGCCTGGAGGACAGGGGAGTAGGTCAAAGAGGCTTCAAGGACAATTTGGGAGGCAGAAATACCACTCTAGGCAGAGGGTCTGACAGTTGGGACATATGGACTTCTGGCTGCCATCTTGTATGTCAGAGGTACATACAGTCCAAAGAGAGTGGGTTTCGAGCCAGTCATCTCCATGGAAGGAGTGGGGGATGGCGGTGGGTGGGACATTCAAGGACTGCTGCTACCTCTGAGTTTGGTAAGAAGTATTCTTACTCCCCTCATGTCACTTATCTGCATTAAGTGGCTTGTTCTGACTTGTCCTGAAACCTGTAACTCCCTCAAGAAAACTTGCGTATGCCCTGACGTCTCCTCCTTCATATCAACCAACATCTTTCACAGAAGTCCAGAGGCCTCCTCTGCTGCCCATTGATTACTAGATAACCATGTAGCCAAGTGTGTGACTCTACAGGGAAACTGTGAAATATCCATGTGGTTTGTGAAATTCAAACTCATTGCAGCTGATCCCTTAAACCAGGGGTTGGAAAGGGCCAAATATGGCCCTCTGAGCCATAGGATTATTTAAAAATTTTTAGTAGTCATTCACCACTTTCTTGGGGGAGATTTTATACAAAAATAAAGATTTTGTGTTTGTTTCCCTTGAGAAAATTGAGAAGTTCTAGACACACCAGACCTATATTCCTACATGGTGGTAGTTGGCTGGGGCTGAGTAGAGGGTACCACTTCCAGATAGAGTATGGTCCCCACGGTTGGTCATAGTCCCCACGGTTCCCTATTGTCCCTCTACCCGGCCCTCTTTACTCATTTAAAATACATGCCTGGTCTTTTGTGAGCTGAGTTGAAAAACTCACCTGAAACTATCCTTGGCTAGCATCTTAGATAAAATGGCACAGAACATAGAAAAGGAGTGGGGAGGGCTGTAAAAAAAAAAGATTACCCTATTTCAAATGGTTAACTGAGACACTGACTCCCTGCAGGCCACCAATCTTAGCCTGACCCAGACTTGGACCTTCTCACTGACTCAGGTTCACTTCCCAGGTCGGCATTTCATTGGTGTCATACTCATTGGGCAAACATTGGAGATGTAAGTGGAAGCATTCTCTCTCACTCGTTAGAAAGAGGCCAGGGTGTACTTCCATTTTTCCTAAACAGTCTGAGAGGTGCAGGACCAAGAATAGTAGGTCTGGGAAGCAAGAAGGGAAACTGCTCTGGTCCCATACTTTTCCTCAGCTTCTGCTCCCCAAATCTATACCCCCAGGGACTGCTCACACATCCAGCATGTCTGGGAGAGAGACAGCCAGAAGAGCATGGAGGTGCCACTGCACTGTCTCTTTCCTGAGGTTTGGGCCTCAACCCAGCAGTACCCCCTGCTATTTTCATGGTGCAGTATGTTTGTAGGGGTAGAGGGGAAAAAAGTGGCTATGGAAGAATGTGGATTCTGGAAATCCGAGAAAGTAAAACAAGACTGTTACTTACCTTTTCTTTAAAAATAGGCTACGTTCATGTTTGGCTTTTCAACGTGAAATCTGGTGGGTGTAACTGCCTTGAGTGGAATGGAAGTAAATTTGTTGGGTTTGAGGAGGTCAAGAAACTATGATGAAAGGGTTTGCATAAGACATTCACACGATATGAGGATGATACCGGCCTACAGAGGTTTGAGGCATGTCAGTGAGTGTAACTGACAAAGGTGATGGGAGGGAAAGGTTGGTGCAGTTCACTTGGTTCAAAGGAGAACATTTAAAAACTATCTGTGAATGGAGACTTAACAGGGGACAAATGGCGACTGGTAGCTAGGAGGATGCCTGGACTAACTTACTGATCTTTCTAATGATGGAAAGTTTGCTACCTGAAAATCAAATGATTTCTTATTGGGGGTATCTTACCTAGTTCTTTAGATTAACATATAACCAAAAATACAACGTTTGAATAATCAGTTGTATCACTTATTTTTCCCCTGAGTCTTCTGATACTGTACTTTCACAGCAATCCAGATTGGCAGAGAATTAAATTCCATTGGTTCCTCAGATATTACTTCTCTCCTGACCTCTCTGCATAGCTCTCCTGGGAGCAGCTTAATGTGTTTCACAGGTCACACAACAAAGTATAAGGTGGTCCCAGCCCAGAGGGAAATGAGGATCAGCCGCTCGTTTGTTGAGGTCAGAATCCCCTGGTGGCACCTCTGGGCTGCTCTTGAATGCTCTGTCTCAGTTGGTCTTATCTTTCAGTGAGTCATTCGAGCCGTGAGAATGAGGCTTGGTGCCTTTCTCTTACCCACACATTCTGTGTCCTGGCGTATTTCTTGACTCTCTTTCCTTTCCATGCCAACTATGGCTGCCCTAATTTAAGACCTTATCATCTCTTGTCTGAACTGTGGCGCAGGCTTCTAACTAGCTGTCCATCCTAAACTAAGAGATCCTGAGTGTCTCCAGTTACAGTGCTCTGCTTGTGATTTGGAGGTAAGAAGGGATGTTGTGTTTGCCAACGTCATCCTGTCCCTTAGTTAAGCTTCTGCAGGCAAAATCCTCTAGTGACCTTCTCCAGCCTCAACTTTTAACCACCTCCTTCAGGACCACAACTCCAGGGGGCACTGTTATACCGTGTTGTATGTAAATGGGGCCTTTGGAGTGGAGTGATATTGTGGTCCTTCTCTTTGCCTCCTACTCCAGCAAATGCCAGAAATATGTAGACATCACCCTGCTGATTCCTGTTTCTTTGTCTTTGATTTCGCTGGTCCCTCTTTCTGGAACATCTTCTCTCTACTTTTCCCTACCTCTTTGGACACACAGACACACCAAGATACACACAAACTTGTGCACACATGCACACTTCTGGTTAAATGTTATTCATCCTTAAAGACATAGCCCAAGCATCAACTTCTCCAGCAAGATTTTCCTATTTCTCTACTACGCCTCACCTTTGTAATCACACTTAAAACATTGTATTTCAATTTTGATTATATATATGCCTTTCCTCCATGAAATTGTGAGCTCTTTAAGGGGCAGACACCATGTCTCATGCATCGCTGTAGTCCAGTTCCTACCACAGTGTCTTTCCCCTAACCCTTGTTAACACTGCTCTCTGCAGGTCAGATTTCCCATCCTACGGCCGACCCATTCCCAGGGTGACTGACAGTGGGACTACCTCCTTCCTTCACTGGAAACCCTGCCCTACTTATAGGAATGGGATTCTGTCCTGTGGACCCCTGAAAGATACTAAACATAATATGTGGCCCCACACATATTCCCAAAGTCTAGGTTTATTGAGTATTGATATCATAGGGGAATCATCAAAATCTAGACCAAGTTGTACCACCTAGAGCATTATCAAGTTCCTTTACAAAACTTCTCCAGCATCAAAGGAAGAGAAGACAGATCTGTACACTTTCCTGCCTGTCATCTGTGTGTGTGTGTGTGTGTGTGTGTGTGTGTGTGTGTGTGAGTGAGTCATGTCTCTGATTCCTTAGATGGCAACATACATACACAAACAAACAATACCATACAGGCATAGGGCAGTCAATGCATACTTAGAGAAAGATGCATTTCTTTGGGAACCGTCAACTGTAAAGACTTGGATCTGACAAAAGATACATCCAAGAAAGTACAACTTCTTGAGGTCTTGCTTAAGAGGAATTTTCTCATTATTTTAATTCAACAAATATTTATTAAGAGCCTACTATGTGCTAGGCACTGTTCTAGGGTACATATGAGTGAACAAAATGGAAAAATAAATTCCTATCCCCATAGGACTTACAGTCTAATGGGTACTTGATTGCATTTGCATAAGTAAATGTTCTCCTCACATTTTTCCTAGAGCAAAAGAACATTCTACTTCAATGATAAATCCAGGTTTCCAGCTCTCAGAAGAGAGAGATGGTTTCCATCTTTCTAATGAACCTCCTCAAAGCATATTCCAAAAAAACTTGGTCCATCTTAGGTAGTGCTACTTTTAATGTTGACATTTAATGTTTGTATCAGGAGATGAAAGTATTTAACGATGATATATGTAAGCCTACTTTTAAAGATACCACCGAGTAACCAATTAGCTTTTCCAGCTTTATTCAGCAAAGGAGAGCTGATAAGATTATACTAAATTTAGTATTAATAGCCTTATAGCAATTGAACTTCATCTAGCTCTTCTGGCTCTCAGCTTAACCAGTGTGCAGTGTGTCTGGGTGACATTGGATTGGTTTCTCTCCCATGTGTGGTTAAGGGGCAGTTTTTCCTTGGCAAAGTCCCCTTGATGAGTCCATGGTGGCACTGGGTTATCTCTGAGAGGTCATTGTTCATCTTCCATCATAGGTCAGACTTGGCAGTGGTGAAATAAGTTTTCTTGCTACATCTGTACACACATAATCATGGGCTGTTCTGAACACATACGTCATCTTGTGAGTGGATGAGAGGATTCTAAAAACAAAAAACAAACAGGGCTTTTCAGTTTTTTGAGCTAAAAGAAAACAATAAATGTGTTTCAACAAGGAAGATGATCCCAGGTCAATCATAGAAGTTTGTTTTGGCTGTTGGACTAGGTAACCCCCAGAATCCCTCCCATCATCAATAGACTGTGATTGCAAGAATCATCCATGACTCAGAAGTCAATGCTATCGGTGTCTTGTCGGAGCAGACTCATAAATATAGAGAGAAATCAATAGAAGACTATGAAAAAGAGAGATTACCTTTGCCCATGTTTAACCAAAGGAAAGAGCTCTTTGCGTGACATCCTTCCTGTCACGATCTGTGGGCTAATTTTACCCAGCATCAGTAGAATCACAAGAAGCTATCTGAAGTGCCATATTTTCAGAGAGAACTTATTAATGGTGGAAGAAGAGTGAGACATGAAGGCTAACAGTGAGTCCATGATGTTAATTCCAGCTCTGTAAACCAAGTGGGGGGGTCTGCAGATCAGTGCAGCTCTGTAAACTGTTTAATTATACCCGCCCCACACACATGAGCAGCTCCAAATACCCAGCTTCTGTGAGAGAGAGCTTTCTTTCCTACATCTCTCTAATAGTAACATTATTGACATGAAAGTAAAAGGGTAGAATGGTCCTTGTTATAAAATATAAAAAGTACGTAAAGCTCCACAGGACATAATACTTCTAGGAGTATAGTTGAAATCCAGTAATGCCAAGCAAATTAAAAGACTGATGTTTCTATATTTTAATTATTAATGGTTTGCTTTGGGTTTGTGAATGTATTGGAATGGTACCTAGAACTTGACAAAGTGACTGCTTATTTTTATTTTCTTCCTCCCCAGATAGACTTAAAATGATAATAATATCTCCATTTATCCAACATTGACAAGGAAGGAAAGTGAACATGAGCACTGAATATACTTCCCAAGTAACCAAAATTTCAGCCTAGGCGAGGTATAAAATTAATAACCTAATATACATGGAAAATTTAGAAAGTCCATTTAGTCTTTAACACAAATCGCTGAATATGATTATCCTGTGATGGTCTCAGGAGCTACTGTGGTGTATAGGGTTGCTTGTCCTACACTGAAGGATTCCAAACTGACATTTTTGTTATTTTGTTTTGTTGTCTTGTGCCCATTTTCACACTTTTCTTCCTCACTTTTAGCTAAACTGCCTGAAGTAACACTTTTTCCTGTTTCTCTCCAACCCCTTCTAATTGTGTGTTTTTATTTCTAGTAAACCAGAAAACCATTTAACCAAATATGCTCAGAATTATATCTAAAGTAGTCATATTAAGAGTTTGGGGCCTCCCTGGTGGCGCAGTGGTTGAGAGTCCGCCTGCCGATGCAGGGGATACGGGTTCGTGCCCCGGTCTGGGAGGATCCCATATGCCGCGGAGCGGCTGGGCCCGTGAGCCATGGCTGCTGAGCCTGCGCATCCGGAGCCTGTGCTCCGCAACGGGAGAGGCCACAACAGTGAGAGGCCCGCGTACCACAAAAAAAAAAAAAAAAAAAAAAAAAAAAGAGTTTGTTTTGAATTAGGAAACACTGAGATCCCAGTGTAGGTTATGGACACCCTACTCTCTATCCCTCACACACTCCCCAATTCATAATTCTGCCTATAATCTCAGGCAGATTTCTAAAGCCCACCATGATCCCCAGTTTAAAAATTCCTGTTCTAAAGTTTATTAATTATACCTATATAAAAATCCTGGTAGATACTCTCTCAGAGCTGGTCATTCTGTTTTTAGACCAGGAGGCTGAAGACTTTGGTTCTGTTAAGTTATTGACTTCCAGGTCAGTTAATATGTATTTGGTGTGTTGACAGTACCTGGTGAGCTCAGCTTAAATGAATAAACTTAGAGAATGTGTATCAATGGATCCACCTAGCCATACCCTGCTACTTTGTAGCTATACGATATATATTATACATATGCATATATATGTAAAATTTTTAATGAATAAATAAATATATCTAGTGTAACATTCTCATTTAATCAATGAGAATAAACAAATTGATCATCTAAGTACCTATATCTGTATTGGTTTCACCTCTTCAAAGGAATACGAAGAAGATACATAAAGATGGCTGTTAAAATATATGAGATTTCAGAGGAAAGTTACAATGTAATGATGATGATGACGAGATAACTTATTATAGCTACTGTTTACTGAGAATCTACTAAGTACCAGGCACTGTGCTAGGCAATGTATACATATTGTATCTAACTTTCAAACTAACCTTTAAAGATAAGTATTATTGTCCTCATTTTATAGGTAAAGAAACCTGAGACTAAAGTTAAGTAATAGGTTCAAAATCTCAAAGCTAGTGAATGACCAAGCTGGAATTTTAATCAGTCTGTTTGACTCTAAAGCCTGTTATTTTTTTCCTAAAATTAAACATAGCAAACAATGTATTTGTAACTCTTAACAAAGTCTAAGCCAGCCCTATAAAATATATTAAATCTTGTTTTTCTAGTGCATTTAAAAATTGTAATAGTCAACCTACTAACTTCAAAGAACTTAGATGCACCTACAATTCAATTTAACCTTTATCTTAAAGTTAAGAGATGCCCATTGAAAGGTTTCAGGCAAGGGGATTATATGATTAGATTTGTGTTCTTGGAAGATTGCTCTGGCTGTTCAGTTGAATGGGTTGGAACAAGATGGGACTGGAGGCCAGGAGGCCAGGAGGGAGGCTTTTTTATCTACAGCATGAGGATAGGGAAAAGTGAATGGCTCTGTGGCTATTCAGGAGGTAGCCTGGATCAATCTTGCTGACTGATGGGGTATAGCAAGTCAGGACAGTTAGTAATCAAAGACAATGCCCAGGTTTCTGTGAGGACACTTCCCTCTCTGTTGTTAGGATAGGTAGGCAGGGTATTAGGAGGAGATTTACAGGTGAAAATTAGTGAATTTCAGACATATTAGGTTTGAGGTGTTTGTCAAGATGTTACAGTGGCCTTCGGATATTCAGTTTTGAAATTTGAGAGTGATGTGGACTAGAGATTTAGTTTTGGAAGTGAGCACCATGTCAGTGGGTAAATAAAGCCACAGCAGTAGATGAAATTTCACAGGGAGGGTATGCACAGTGAGAAGTGTGCAGAACACCGACATTTAAGAGACAAGTAGCAGATAAGGGGTAGCTAGAGTCGAGGCAGTGTGGTGTCATAGAAGAAGTGCTTCAAAACAGGAGTGACCCTAGTATTAACCCCAAAGAAATGAAAACATATGTTCACAGAAAGACCTGTACACAGATGTATATAGCAGTTCTGTTAGTATTTGACACAAAGTGGAAACAATGTAAATATCCATCAACTGATTAATGGATAAATAAATTGTGGTGCCTCTGTACAGTGGAATACAATTCAGCAATGAAAAGGAACTGCCTATACACACAACAACATGGAGGACTCTCAAAAGTGTTTGCAAAGTGAGAGAAGCCAAACACAAAAGGCTACATACAGTTTGATTCCACTTATATGACATTCTGGAAAAAGCAACACCATGGGGACAAAAATCAAGTCAGTGGTTGCCAGGGGCTGGAGATGAGAGGAGGGGATTGCTATCAGGAGACTCAAAGGAACTGCTTGGGGTGACGGTAATGTTCTGTATTGTGACTACGGTGGCGGTTACACGACTGTCTAATGTATCTGAACTCACAGACCTGTACACCTGGAAAGGATGAATTCTACTGTTTGTAACTTCTGCCTCAATAAACCCAACTTAAAGTAAAAAATACAAAAAGGAGTGGTCAGAATGTCAAATGCTGGTCATAAGTCACACAGGAAGAGGACTGAGAGATGCCCATTGCATTCAGCATTGGTGACTCTCTGGGGAGCAGGGTCAGTGGTACCCGGGAAGCAGAAGCTAGAATGCTAAGGATCAAGGAGTATGGCACATATTGCTGGTTGTCCCCCCAGTATCCATTTCCCCTTCTTTCATGGGAATGGAGCCCCTGACTTTTGGCTGTGCTATGCTTCTGACTATTCACATGGTCATGTGAATTAATTCTGGCCAAAGAGAGGTAAGTGAAAGTGTACTGAGGCAGCTTCTGGGAGCCTTCCTTAAAAGGCAGCTGGTATGCTTCTTTTGCCTCTTCTGCTTTGCTTCCTTCACCTTTGTGCTGGTTGGGATACAGACACGGTGGCTGGAGCCTAAGCAGCTAACTTGGATCATGAAATGACTTTAGGAAGGGACACCACAAATAAAAGAGCAACATTTTGGAGGAGTCTGGGTCTCTTAGCTCTTTGAGAGCTGCTAAACTGGTCCAGGACTCTGAACTTACAAGAGGTAGAAAGACAAACCTGTTTCCTGGTTAAGCCTCTTGATTACTCACAGCTGAACTTAACTATATATGCTACAAGGAGTAAATAGGAGGTAAGGGTGTAGAGATGGTGAGTATGGGCAATCCTTTAAAGAGCTTGACTATGAAGGGGAAGAGTAAAGATAGGATGGTAGCTGCAGAGGGACATGGGCTGAGGGAGGGTTTTCTGATCTCCAAATTCATACTGGATTCTCTGAATGGAAACCTGGAGAAGATCTATAATCTCTTGCCACAAAATATCTGTGTGAATCTTCACTGGGTTTGACTTTGTGGCTCACTTTCCAGAGGGAAAGGAAGGGAGTGAATCTACCCAGAACGCTTTGCACTGGTTTCCTTTCAGTCCCTTGAGTGTGTAGAGCTCTTCCCCATCTAGAGCCACCAGACAAGCTGACGGCTGGTTGGAATGCCCTTTCCCCTGTGGCTTGCATGTCTTAGCCATTCCCCTTCTCAGGCCAGTCCCTTCAGGGGGGTTTCCTGAACACCTTTCCTTAGCTGGTCCACCTCCCTTTGATTCTCCATCAGAGTATTTTTTTAACTGCCATAATAAAATGTAATTATTATATTTACACAGAATGTACAATTTAATGCTTTATAGTAAATTCAAGAGTTGTGTAATCATCACAAATTAATTTAAAAACATTCATCACAGCATTTTACTACTTAATTTTTATAGCAATATCGTCAGCCTGTGATGTTTATTTTTTTCTTTCTCTGTGCTTTGTCCTTCTACATTAGCCTGTGAGCTCCACCAAGACAGGGACCGTGATGGCTATGCTTAGGGTTGCATCCTCAGCACCTAGCAGATACCTCCTCACAGAGAGGCCGGGCAGTAAGATACAATGGAAGCCTGAAGCTTGTCTCATCTACTCTTCACTGCAGCAGGTGCAGGGCCCCTGGATGGGGAGCCAGGTTCCCACTCGGGAAACCGTTAGTAGAGGATTCTCAGAGGGGGTGTAGGGAGGGAATATATGCCCCAGGGAGGCTTATAACCGTGGGGTGGGGCAGTGGTAATTTAGGAAACCATATTCAGTACGTCTTGTTTTCAAAGAACCAATTAGGGAAAGTAACGCTGGGCAGTATCTTTCTGGCAGGCGGGAATACGCAGAACGTGGAGTGATAAGAAGGGCGTGGGGTAGCCAAAGTGATGGAACACCGCCTTAACGCGCCGCAGCGCAGCTGGAGTTTACCTTGGGAAACTCAGATGGATGCCCACTTAGCTGGCTCAGCTGCGTTTCCGAACCTGTGCCCAGCCTGTTGGGGGCAGTACTTGCTATTTGCAGAGGCCAGATGCTTCTTGCTCTTGCAACTTCCGAGCTGCAACCTTGGCAATGACTCAATCGTTTTCCTGCGCCCTGTGGGCTGTGCCACCCGCCGCAGCCGCGCACCTCCCCCTCCCACCGGTCCCCGGCGTCTCAGGGCCGCGCCGCCCGTCTCAGGGGAGCCGCCAGCGCACCTGGCGCCTCGGGCGCCGGGGCCCTGCGCGCTGGTGGCCACATCGCCCGGCGCGCAGCTGCCAGCGCGCTCCCTCCCCAAACACTTAAGTGGAGTGGCTTGTCTAGTGCCCAGCGAACAACATTATCCAATTGCTTCCCGTTTTATTCGCAGGCTGGGAGCTGAGAGAGCCTGAGCTTTCACTTTCAGCCCTCAAGGGGAGGAGGGGGTTCGGGCGGGGAGGGGAGACGCTCCCGGCTCCACCTCGCGCGCCGCGCGACCAGAGCGCCCGGCTCCGGCAGAGGCGAACAGCGCCGTAGAGCCCCGCAGCAGCGCGCCCGGCCGCCCGGAGCCCCGCGATGGAGTGAGTATCCCGCGCAGTGCGCGCTGTTCGCTGCCTTCCCCTCCGTATGTTGCTATGGCGACCAAGGCAGCAGGCTGACCCCGGCTCCGGTCCCGGTCCCGGATGAGTGTTTAATTTCAGTCCGGTGTGTACGCCTGGCGTTTCCATAGCAGCAGCCGCGGCGGCAGGAGCCAAGGGGTAGGAGCCCCGGGATGCGTGGTTTTGGCCGCTGCCCCTTGGCCAGCAGGGCCTCTGGAGGGGACGATGTTGCTAAGGAGAGAGGCACGTTCTAGGCTTCCCCGTCCCTGCCCCAAGCTTCCGCTACTCAGGGAGTTGACCGCAATAGCCATTACTTCCGATTCCTAACCATGTCAGCGCTATTGGACTGCAGTTAAAAAAAAAAAAAAAGAGTGGGGGGGGGGTGTCACTGCGGATCAGAAGCAAATGTGGCTGGGTGTGAAGCGTGTAATGGAAGGATGATGAGTTAGTGGGTAATATGACCCAGAGCTGCAGTGCCCTGGCTACTAGAAGCCATGAGGACCTCCAAATAATTGATTTGTTCCTGGGGTAATTGAGAAAAGAGACAGAACCCTAGGACTGGCAGCCGGGGGTTGAATTACAACGTTTGGTACGGTGGGCACCGCGGGGGGTGGAGGAGAGGGCATGAAGGCAAGAGGGGCGTTAACCAGAAAAGACACAATAAAAGGCTCCCGTGCAGGTTCGGACTAGGGTTCCTCTCTCCTCTGCCTTTGCATCCCTGCGTTGCTTTTTGGTCCCTCTCCCAGGTTGCTGCCGCAGCAAAGCCACTCTGACAGGCGACAGGCTCCAAGAAGGGGTCATTTTGGGAGCCAGCTATTAGATACCTGCTCACTTGGTCAGCTTCTCCTCCTCCTTTCTCTTCCCACGGATACTCCCTGACACTGACACTGTATGAAATCATATTTCAGCCTGGAGATAATGCCCTGTTTTCAGGTATCAGGACTTTCATGCCAACCCCATTAACCCTAGATGCAGCTTTTATTCCCCCCCCCATATCTGATTGTGTAGATGCAATTTAATCCTCCCCAACAAGACTACTAAAGCAGAAGTGAGAGATGGTGTGGCATTTTAGCATTGAGAAGTTGTAGCTTTCAACCTCTGCCTTGGCTGGTCTTAGTGCTATCGGTTTCCTACACCAGTAATTTGATGTCTCTGAGCCTCAGTTTCCCTATTTATACAATGGAGATAAAGATGTTCCTTACTCATTTTTTTAAAAATGTTTTTAAATTTTATTTATTTGTTTATTTTTATTTTTGGCTGTGTTGGGTCTTAGTTTCTGTGCATGGGCTTTCTCTAGTTGCGGCGAGCGGGGGCCACTCTTCATCTCTGTGCGCGGGCCTCTCACTATCGCGGCCTCTCTTGCTGCGGAGCACAAGCTCCAGGCGCACAGGCTCAGTAGTTGTGACTCATGGGCCTAGTTGCTCCGCGGCATGTGGAATCTTCCCAGACCAGGGCTCGAACCCACGTCCCCTGCATTGGCAGGCAGATTCTCAACCACTGCGCCACCAGGGAAGCCCCCTTACTCATTTTTAAATGTTGAGAGGATCAGATAATATTTCTATCTCTTCTAAAGAGATTTGTAAATTGTAAGGTATGTACAAATTTAAGGAGCTAATGATTAAGGTTCTGGAGTCAGTTTGCTGGGTTTGAGTCCTTCTACACTTTGCTGCATGACGTCAGTCTGTCTGGGCCTCATTTCTGGAAACAGAAATGGTAATAATAACAACTCTTTCATGTGATTTTTGTGAAGATTAAACCAGTTGATACATGCAGGGTTTTTGGGACAGAACCTAGCACAAACTAAACTCAATAACTAGCATCAATTGTCTATAAATAGTATCTATTATTATTACTATGGTCTCCAGCATTTCCCATTGACATTTTATGGGGTCTCAGGTTGGCAGCAAGCTATTTTTTTTTTCAGACAATTGATACAGAAACTCAGTGCCCCAAGGGCAACTGAGAGTAGCACAATTCTTAAGATACCATTGTAGATGCAGAGACTCAACCAGAAGACACAGCAGGCTTGAGGAATACATAGCAGAAGCTGGCCAGCTTGCCTCTGGCCCACTCCATTCCCATTCCTCATTGCCATTTTGATGCGGAAACTGTCTGTTATAAGAGGTTGAATGTAGGTCTAGTCATCCCACTGTGTAAGGTTAAAGGGTACCCTGGTTGTTTGCTGGGGCAGTAATTTCCATCTTTACGACCTCACATTAATATTAATACTCTAATGTATAACCTATCTGCCAGACTTAGAGTGTGAGTTCAATAATTGTGTAACAGTGTATAGTATTTGTACGTTTACTTCCTCAGACCTTTCCTCTCCATCCCTTGCTAAGCTTTTATTTCAGGTGTGCCGGTCTCCCACCTGGAACTCCTTGTGAACAAAGGCCTTTCCCATCACACCCTTCTGCTCCCTCCACAGGATCCCAGTTGGTGCCTCAGCCAGCCTCCTTCTCCCCTAACGGACCTGGCCCTGGCTTTCCCATTCCCGTGTGACATTCCAAAGCCTTCTTCACCTTCCATTTAACCTCCTGAGTTTCCAACTGTCTGTCTATTCTCTGTCCCACTCCCTTTGCTTCATTAATATAGTTAGCTTTTTAATTCTTTATATCCCCTTTCAGAATAGCACCGTTTTCTGTCCTACCTTGAAATTTCCCATATGCCACATCCTGTTCTTCCCCTCAATCTAAACCCTCCCCAAATCTCATCCTAGATAGGACACTCCTTAAATGTGAGTGGGATAGGGACTCAATGCTCCTTACTTACTCTGTCCAACTTATGTTTATGAAAAAACTAAAAGGGGGAATAAAATTCACTTCCTTCTTTTATTTTTTCATGTAACCAACAAGCGTTTGTGGAGGTTAGCACTGGTCAAGAAAACAGTCATGATTCTCATCACCTGGAGTTCGTAGTCTGACGAAGGGATAGATGCTAAACCAGTAAACACGAGTGAATCTATAAATACATAGAGCAGTAAATGCCATGGAAGGAGAAAACAGAGAGAAAATGACAGAAAAGGGATATAGGTTAGATTAAGGGGTCAGCAAAGCCGCCCCGCTGAGGAACTGAGTTCTAATGTGACATCTAAAGGATGAGTAGGAGTTGGCTAGGTAAGAAGTAGAGGGAAGAAGCACTCTGGGCTGAGAATGCAGCATGTGCTAAAGCCCTGAGGCAGGAGAGATCTCGGCACGTTGGAAGAACTGGAGGAAGGGAGGTGTGGCTGGAGTTTTGGCAGTGAGGGGATGGTGGTTCAGAGATGGCTAAGTGCATGGAGCCACCAAAGAGCTTTCTGCACCTGTCCTTCTGCAGGTATTTAAAATGAATGTGTCATAGCCAAGCGTGAGATTATCAATTTAAAAAGCCAGACTGTTGTGTGCCAATATCTGATAATTTTGAATAAGCCAAGGTCACTAATTTAAAATGACACTGAGTTAAAATAAAAAACACAGTCATTTATTCCTGAGAATGTTTGGTTTAATAAAACAAGAGCATCTTAGTTAAAATGAGAAAAAAAATCTAGATCACAAGCCAGGAGGGTCCTAGGTGATTGTAGTTGGCTACCCTCATTGTTGGGTTGAGTGCGAGCGTATGTTTGTGAGCATGAACTGTAGTACATGCAGTTACTAATCTGATACCACACCTAAAGGCTTTGCCAGACACTTCTCTAGAACAGGCTGGGAGCCAAAAAGCAAAGAGAACATAGCATGGGAACTCTTTAAATTGTAGAGTGTGTCCAATTTAAGCTTGATTGATTCCTTAATTCTGACAGCTGAGGAAATGAGAGAACATCACTTAGCTTTCTATTTACCATTTGTTGCAGTTATATTGTGAGTTTTACATTTTCAAAGTTTTTAACATTTGCAGTTTTGAGCTGTAAACATAATTCTCACAGTTCATTCAGTCGAGTGCCGTTTATGTACTAGGCACTGGTCTAAGCACTGAGATTACAGCAGTGAACAAATCTGAAACAGGTCCTGTCCTCACAGAGCTTCTATTTAATAGTGGAGAACATATTTTATATATATATGTTAATGTCAGGAATTAATAAATGTGAAGAATAAAAGTAAAACCCAGTAGGAGGGTGATGAGGGAGGGTTACTTTTTTTTTAAATTGAAGTATAGTTGATTTATACTGTTGTGTTAATTGCTTCTGTACAGCAGAGTGACTCAGTTATACATATATATATATATTCTTTTCAATATTCTTTTCCATTATGTTTTATCACAGGACACTGAATATAGTTCCCTGTGCTATACAGCAGGACCTTGTTGTTTATCCATTCTATATATAATAGTTTGCATTTGCTAACCCCAAACTCCCAATCCACCCCTTCCCACCCCCAAGGGAGGGTTACTTTTGATAGAGTAGTCAAGAAACACGTTTCTGAGTTGGTGAGTTTGGATAGAGACTTGAACAAACTGAGAGGGTGACCCATTGCAGAAGAAGAGCAGTTGCAAAGGTCCTGAGGCAGGATTATGCTTTGTGGGCTTAGTTTTCATCTTGGATCTAAATGGAGTCCAGGTCACCACCAGCCCTTTCACCAATGGCCCCCTCTTTCCTGAGCATTTTGTGTTGATTTAGTGTTCAGTTTGAAGGTTTTGTTTTCAACTGGGGCCCAAGGATGTTATATTCTGAATGCCTTTCTGTTGCTTTTATGAACAAGCAAATTGAATGTGTATAAAATTATAGACTCATGTGTCCCCCCCCAATTCTATAAGACATTGTTCCATTGTGTTCCAGCCTTGACTGTTGCTCTGGTCTGAAGCTAGCCTAATTAATTCTTCTGGCAGTTTTTTTTGCCTTGATGCTGATAGAATTATTTTTAAACATCAAAGTTTAGCAACTTTTTTGTGATATTTCTCACTGTAAGTCATTATGTCAGTTTTTCCTGGAAAATGCTATGTTCCTTTGAACTGAAGATTCATATTTTCCTTTATTTTTTATAAAGGTATTTGCTTCCTGGCCTTCAATTAAGAATTTTATTTTATTTTTGTTATCTGCTACAGGTACATCTATTACTCACTCCCCCACCATAACTATTTTGAATTGCTTTAATTTTTTCCTGACTTTTCCATGAGCTCTTGTTACATTTTAAAATCTATCCCCTAGGTAACTGTTGCTTAGCAGTATTTGTTTAGTCCTTGCTCATTCTAATGTAGCTTTCACTTCTGTAATAGTTTTGTTGTTATTTCATTTATTTATTTATTTATTTATTATTATTATTATTCTTTTTGCGGTACACGGGCCTCTCACTGTTGTGGCCTCTCCCGTTGCGGAGCACAGGCTCCGGACGTGCAGGCTCAGCGGCTATGGCTCACGGGCCCAGCCGCTTCACGGTATGTGGGATCTTCCCGGACCGGGGCACAAACCTGTGTCCCCTGCATCAGCAGGTGGACTCTCAACCACTGCGCCACCAGAGAAGCCCTGTTGTTATTTATTTATTTATTTATTTATTTATTTATTTATTTATTTATTTATTTTTTTTTTTTTTTGCGGTATGTGGGCCTCTCACTGTTGTGGCCTCTCCCGTTGCGGAGCACAGGCTCCGGACACGCAGGCTCAATGGCCATGGCTCATGGGCCAAGCCGCTCCGCGGCATGTGGGATCCTCCCAGACCGGGGCACGAACCCGCGTCCCCTGCATCGGCAGGCGGACTCTCAACCACTGCGCCACCAGGGAAGCCCCTGTTATTTATTTTTGTTGAAAACAAATCTTCAATTTATTTTCTGACTCTGCCAGTTCATTTTGCACTGATTTTTTAAAGGGTTTATATTTTCCTTAATTTCTTTGAACGTGTGGAGAAGAGTTTATCTGAAAATTTCATTGATTTCTTGTGTCATTTTTCTGAAATATATTTATCTGCCTTTTGCTTGTAAATCTCTCCTCTCCTTTTTAAAAGTAATAGTTAAGTATATAGAATCCGTGCATGTTGACAACCTTGCATTTATTACTCATTTCCAAATGGAGGTAATTCTAGCCAAAACTGCTACTTGCTCAAGAGTAAGTGACAAGGATAAGGGCAGTGTTTGGGGAAGACAGTGACTTTTGATTAGATATTTTGTCTCATAAAAATTTCTTACAACTCTACAATGTTTTCTGCTCTAAAACTACCTCGTAATGAGTGAGCAGATCACTCGGACAGGTTATACATCCCAGCTCACTTTGTGTGTGTGTGTGTATATATGTGTGTGTGTAGGTGTGTGTATGTGTGTGTGTATATATGTGTGTGTGTAGGTGTGTGTATGTGTGTGTGTGTATATGTGTGTAGGTGTGTGTGTGTAGGTGTGTGTATGTGTGTGTGTATGTGTGTAGGTGTGTGTGTGTGTATATGTGTGTGTGTAGGTGTGTGTATGTGTGTGTGTATATGTGTGTGTGTGTGTGTGTGTGTGTTGGGGTGGGGAGACAGACAGTTACTTGGTGCTTATTTATCACTACGTGGTTGACTCTGTTTAGCATCCCAAACATAGGGGACGGGGCAATTCATCTGCAAAGGTAGTTGTTATTCTCTTCTCTTTCCTACATCTCTTGCCTCCAGACTAGTTATCTATGTTTAGTTTTTAAGTTTTCAAGCTTTCATAGATAATGAAGATAGAAGGCTCCGTGTCACTTCCTGCACCACTCTGGTGAGGAACCAGCCCCTCCACATAGACGTTCCCCATGTCCCCCATGTCACGTGCCCATGCCACGCCCCACCATTCCAACCCTGGGCCTCTCTGAACTTTCTCCTTACTTACAGAGAAATTTGAAAACCTACTGAGATGTGTAGAGGTATAGATCACCTTTTAGGGTTGTCCATTGATTTAATAAAACTTATACTCTTTTTGGCAGATAATTCTTATAGTCTGTGATTTGAGAATCTTAGCTCTTTGCTAGTTTCATAGTAGATCAATTTTTCTTTCCAATTTTTCATTCTTTTAGTTCATTTCAGCAGGTTTCAGGGAGATAGAAAACTTGCCTTTACTGTATCTTTGAGTGAATAAATCAATGAGTCTTGTGCTCCTACGAAAATAATGTTAGCAACTACCAAATGTCATTGTTATTGGAAAATTGGTTGTTATACATATCTTTTTTCAATCAATTCTTAGGAATGTGTATGGCAAAATAAGTTCATGAATAAGATAAGTACTTCGCAGTGGAAGAGTTTTGGAAAGGGTATGCATAGTGGACAGTCTCTGTCTCACCCATCAAATCCGCTCTCTCCCCTTCCCCCACTGCTCTCTCTGTGCCCTAGGAGGCTGGCCCCTGTGTCTGCATCAACTAGGCTCTCTTGCCCTTTGGCTTCCTGTTGGGTTGGATCAAGGGGAGGCACCAGCAGGAGACCCAAGGGTGGAAAGAAAGTGAGGTCAGAACATTTATTGTATCACCTCCTTTCTTGCAGGGGAGTGGGTTGGCAGTGGCTGCGTTCCTTCTGTGAAGGCCACAGCCCCTGCCTGCAGCCTTGTCCCACAGCTATAGCTCTAGTTCTCTCCCAGTGCTGAGAATCACTGCCCCCCTACCCCGCCCCCTGCCTTTGCTCCTTCAGGACAAGGTGTGTCAGTGGCTGGCCTCCCCACTTTGTTAGCCTCTGGTGCTTCACCATCCCCTTTGGTTTTTCTTCACTCTGACCATGTCTTTGTAAAGCAGTCCCTTTATTAAGCTCTCCTCAGTTATCCAGTTTGAGTGTGCCGTCTATTTTCAGCTGGGATTCTAACAAAGGATAGAAGTGTTTGAAGTCTAACAAAAACACACTTCACATTACTGGTACGGAAACTGACAGCTTTTCTTTGTCTACATATTCAGGTTATTGGAGCTCAAGGCTCCAAAATATGAAATAGATGTTGACAATTGTTATGAACTTACAAAGGAGAAGCTTTAGTTCCACAAGGAACCAAAGTGTTGGTTTGCTTCACATTGAAAATGTTGTTTTTCTTATTACTTATAATAAAAATTCCCCATATTTGACTGCTTAGAGGAAGAACAATCTCAGTTATGGAGAGGCTTAATTAGAATTTTGTTGTATTTAAAGAAATGAAATTTTATTTCTTCTCATTAAAGGAAGGAACTTTACTAGTCAAAGTTCTGTTTTTGTGCATAGAACTTCATAGTATTTGACCTACTGTTTAAACATAAGTGATAATTTAACTAATCAATAGTGTATAAGTGAATGCTTCCTAAATTCTGCCAAATCAGTAAAATCTGTCCCATCTTGCTTGTTCTTCTTCTTCACAGATAGCACAAGAGCATAAAATATAGGCTAGTCAAAAGATATATTTTACAAGTTCTGAATGAATGGACTCTAAATTAAAGATATTATACTCCATCTATTTTTATAAGTATTTCATACTTAGAAAGTAAGTTGTTTAGACTGCTTATCTTGCTTTCAGTATCACCATTTCTCTGTCAATTATGTTCATTTATTCATTCGTTCAACTCATAATTATTAAGTACCTACTATGTGTTAGGTATTGTTCTAGGTCCCTGTGATACAAATATGAATATTTGATAAATAATGTATGTATGATATTCATACAAATATGAATATGTCATAGTTTCTGCCTTCATGGAGGCCACAGTCTGTGAGGAACAAGTAATTATGAGAAAGTGTGCTAAGTGTTATGCTAGGGGAAGGTTTGATGAGATACTGTCTGAAGCACATAGCAAGGGGACAAGAGTCTAAATGAATCTAAGGAATTCAGAGATCCTACATGGGGCCAAAATCCAAGCCTGATTCTTAGCCCCTGAAATTAATTTAGCATAAAAACACTTTGTTTTTTAATGTCTGGGCTAGTCATCTTACAACTGCTTAAGTCACTTTCTAAAAAAATTAGCCAAGCCAATTCCAATATTAAAACTAGATTGAATAATTGATAGTCTTCAAATATTTTTGTTTGCACTGCTGAGCCTATGGCTGAGGTGCCCTCCAGGACCATTCATGCTACAGAATCGTGGTAAACGTCTGCCCCCTTGAGGAATCAGAAACTCTTGTTTTTCAGCCCTTGAATCAGAAACTGTTTTCAGATGACCATGGGAGGAGTGTTCACTAAGGTAGCAAAGCAAAACAAAACAAAGAACAAAAAGCAAACAAATTGAAACAAACAAACAGGCAAAACACATGAAGATTTGCCAAGCACTGCCAAACCTTTTTGGATACTTGACTTGTTTTAGCCACCTTTGTTGAAATCATGTCCAAAGCCTCCAACTTTTGAAAAGCATTAAGATCTGCTATAGGGTGGCTGTGAGTCATACAGGGAAGTACTAAAGAAGTTGGTCTAGAAAGAATTTGAAAGTTCTCTATCCTTCCAGTGCTTTCCTTGTCTTCCAAGACAGAGGTATCCAGTTATTTAAAGTTGATGACACCAACAATAAAGGCTTATTTCCTCAGAGACTCACGCTGTAATGTGCAATGAATCCCCTGGGAATAGCATTAAAAGGCAAATCCTGATTCTGTGGATCTGGGGTGGGATTGGAGAGTCTACATTCCCAACAAGCTTCCTAGGAGATGATAATGATGCCGCTGGTCTGGAGACCACACTTTGAGTAACAGTGTTCACAACACAAAAACACAGAGCAGGGCTGTGTATAATGCAAGAAGTGAGGGTCTCGTCCTTTTACACTTCCTCCCCCCAGACAACCCTCCTGGTAGGGGATTGCTCCCATGAACCAGAGTTCAGCAATCTGTGAAACAGGCCAATCTACAGAGCAAAAACCAGGCTCTTCATTTTAGTTGGCGTAACTTGGCAGTTCCA
This sequence comes from Hyperoodon ampullatus, assembly GCF_949752795.1. Taxonomy (NCBI): domain Eukaryota; kingdom Metazoa; phylum Chordata; class Mammalia; order Artiodactyla; family Ziphiidae; genus Hyperoodon; species Hyperoodon ampullatus. The sequence goes on from NC_136919.1 coordinate 34,860,785, forward strand.
TGTAGATAAAGTCTTTATTTTTTGGACAGTCAGGGCAGGATAGGGGGTTGTGAAAAAAAGTGTCTAGGAGGTAAATAAACGTAATCATTTTTTTAAAATATGAATTTGAAAAGTTTTGGGGTCATAAATTTAAAATCTAAAAATATTTTTCTTTGGCCATTTCCTTAATATTTAAAAAATAACTAGTGAATGTAATTACCTTAAGTATCTGCAAATCAGTAAAATTTTGGTGTAAATGTCAAGTTATGATTCTATAAATATGATAGTCATGTTAATATGAATATGAAATGTTCAAACCAAGGAGCTTGTGGTATTATGGTTTTTGAACAAGATCAGCAAACTTAGGAATCCTTACTTTTGAAAGCCAGGGAGTAGTGATATATTTCATAAAGAATAATTTAAACATGTTAGTTAAGTTGAGTTTTCATTTATGTGAGAGGAGTATTATCCCCAAAACTCTTTCCTTGTTATGGGAGCTAAATATTCTAAGGACAGTACATATTTGAGAATTAAACTGTGCAGAATAAAGTTTAGTTATGGATTCTTGATTGCTTAATAAAATGATGACTCTCCAAACCTAATTATATTTGCATGAATTAAAGCACAGTTCTTAATGGCTCTTTATTTGTCTTCCCCCAGCCCGTGTCAGCTGCACAATGTGCCTTCCTGTTAGTTTCACTCCAGGTCTTGAAATTAGAAGTGTTTGTTATATTATGTTGATGTGCATGTGGCTTCAGTGCAAGAAAAGTAGGAGTGTTATGCCCTGGAAAAACAAAGATTAGGAGTGTGTGTGTGTGTGTGTGTGTGTGTGTGTGTGTGTGTGTGTAACTCTCTTTTTAAGGCCTCCTTCTAAAATGTGTATCTGTGTCTTATTTTGATACTTTCCCTTTTCCCCCATCCATCCTTACCTTGGGAATGATAAAAGGATTCCTAAGACCAAAACCCTCAGGCTGATGGAAAAGCTTTGGCCCTTGTCACCCACTGCCCAAATTTTCCTGCATCAGGAGATTGGTCATCCTTGGGGGTATAGGCTGGCATCTTGCACTCCACAGCCACAGAGGCAGGGGCTGGATGCCTGTGCACATCCTGGGCTCTGGCAGGGATGGGGAGGTTAGAGGAGAAAGTGTGGGAGAGGGACTTTTTTCTACATCTAATGAGACAATCATGGATTCCCTTTGCTAGTATTTTGTTGAGGTTTTTGCACCTATATTCATGAAGGATATTGCTTGTAATTTTCTTTTTTTTTTTTTACAATGGAATTCCTATTTTTTAAAAAAAATGTTTATTTATTTGGCTGCACCAGTCTTAGTTGAGGCATAAGGGATCTGTAGTTGCAGCATGCAGGATCTAGTTCCCTGACCAGGGATCGAACCTGGGCCCCCTACATTAATCCCTAATTTTCTTTTCTTGTAATGCCCTTGTCAGGTTTTGGTGTCAGTGTTATGCTGACATCATAAAACTAGCAGGGCAGGGTGTCTTCCTCCTCTATTTTCTGGAAGGATTCATGAAGTACTAGTACTATTGCTTCCTTAAATATTTGGTAGAATTCACTGGTGGAAGTTTCTGGGCTGAATTTTTCTTGATTGGAAGGCTTTAAATTACAAATTCCATTTCTTTTTTCTTTTTCTTTTTTAATGAAGTTCTTTTTTAAAAAAATTTATTTATTTGATTTTTGGCTGCGTTTGGTTTTCGTTGTTGCACATGGGCTTTCTCTAGTTGTGACGAGCGATGTCTAATCTTTGTTGTGGTGCGTGGGCTTCTCCTTGCGGTAGCTTCTCTTGTTGCAGAGCACGGGCTCTAGGCACATGGGCTTCAGTAGTTGTGGCATGCAGGCTCAGTAGTTGTGGCTCGTGGGCTGTAGAGTGCAGGCTCAGTAGTTATGGTGCATGGGCTTAGTTGCCCTGTGGCATGTGGGATCTTCCCGGACCAGGGCTTGAACCCGTGTACCCTACATTGGCAGGCAGATTCTTAACCACTGTGCCACCAGCGAAGTCCCACAAATTCCATTTCTTTGATAAATAAAGGACTATTCATATTTTAAATTTCTTTTTGTGTTATTTTCAGCAAGTTGCATTTTCCAAGGAATTTATCCATATCATCTAAGTCATTAAATCTATAGACATAAAGTCTTTCATAATATTCTCTTATGAACTTTTTTGTACAATATATCCTTGTAGCTTATTTATTTTGTATAATAGTTTGTACCTCTTCATTCCCTACTGCTGTCATGCCCCTCCCCCTTCCCTCTCCCCAGTTGTTTTTGCTCTATATCTGTGTCTATTTCTTTTTTGTTATAGTCACTAATTTATTTTATTTTTTAGATTCCACTTATAAGTCATATCATATAGTATTTGTCTTTCTCTGCCTGAGTTATTTCACTTAACATAATACCCTCCAAGTCCATCCATGTTGTTGCATATGGCAAAATTTCATTCTTTTTTATGGCTCTCATTATCTTTTTTGTTTGTTTGTTTTTTAAATTTATTTTTTATTTATTTTTCATTTTTTTCATTATCTTTTTAATGTGCCTAGGAATTTGTAGTGGTGTTGCGGATATCATTTGTGTTTTCTCTCTTTTTTCTTGATTAGAAAAAAAAAACTATCAATTTTGATAATTTTTTCAAAGTATCGACTTTTGGTTTATTGTGTTCTATATTGTTTGCTTTCCATTTCATTGATTTCCATTCCTTTCTTTTTAATTTCTTTTATGCTATGTGCTTTGAGTTTATTTTGTTCTTTTTCCAACATATTAAAATGAAAACTCCTTTTCTAATATAAATATTTTAAGTTAGAAATTTCCTCATAAACAGCTGCTTGCCACAAATTTGGACTTGCTGTATTTTCACTATCATTTAGTTTGAAATATTTTCTAATTACTCTGTGATTCCCTTTTTAACTCATGAGATACCATCTAGTGTCATTTTCCTTCAGCCTGAATAAATTCCTCTAGCAGGTTTTAATGTAATGTGTTTACACTGGTAACAGATTCTCCTGTGTTTTTATTCTAACTTCATTTTTAAAGAACATTTTTGCTGGATATAGAATTGTAGGTTGACAGGGTTTTTTTTTTTTTTCAGTACTTTAAAGATTTCCTTGTGTTGTCTCTTACTTGCAATATTTCTGTCAAGTCAGTCATCATTTTTATCTTTGTTACCCTATATGTAATGTCATTTTTACTATGGTTGCTTTTAGGATTTTCTTTGGTTTTCAGTAGTTTGGTGATAGCGTGCCTAGATGTAATTTCCTTGTGATAGTTCTTGTTTGGAGTTCTGGAGAGTTCTCAGCATGTAGTTTTTCAAATACTTTTCCAAACCCATTCTCTCTTCTTTCCTTTTGGAACAACAGTTATTCACATAGTAGAGTGCTTGATGCTCTCCCATAAGTCATTGAGACTCTGCTTATGTTTTTGCCCTTTTTAAATTTAAATAAATGTTTTATTTAAAAATAGGTTTAGGGCTTCCCTGGTGGCGCAGTGGTTGAGAATCTGCCTGCTAATGCAGGGGACACGGGTTCGAGCCCTGGTCTGGGAGGATCCCACATGCAGTGGAGCAACTGGGCCCATGAGCCACAATTACTGAGCCTGCGCATCCAGAGCCTGTGCTCCGCAACAGGAGAGGCTGCGATAGTGAGAGGCCCGCGCACCGCAATGAAGAGTGGCCCCTGCTTGCCACAACTGCTTGCACAGAAACGAAGACCCAACGCAGCCATAAATAAATAAAAAAAAAAAAAAAAAAAAAAAAATAGGTTTAGATTTATATAAAAGTTTTAAAGATAGTTTAGAATTCATATATCCCCTCACCTAGTTTCTTATGTTGTTAACATCTTATATTACTAGTGTACATTTATCACAACCAAAGAACAAACGTTGGGATATTATTATTATCTATACTCCACACTTGATAAAGATTTCACTAGTTTTCACCTAATATCCCCTTTCTGTTCCAAGATCCCACCTAGGATACCACATTATGGTTAGTCATCATGTCTCCTTACCCTCCTCCAGTCTGTAACAGTTTCTCAGACTTTCTATGTTTTTTTTATCACCGTGACAGTTTCAAGGGGTACTAGTCATGTATTTTATAGAATTTACCTCAATTTAGGTTTTTCTCATGGTTACAGTGGGATTGTGGCTTTTTGGAGGAAGACTACAGAGGTGAAGTGCCAGTCTCATCACGTCATCTCAGGGTTATGAACAATCAGCATGACTCATCAGTGATGATGTTAACCTTGGTCACCTGGCCGAGGTGGTGTTTGCCAAGTTTCTTCTGTGTAAATTTACTTTTCTACCTTTTGCAAGGTGTAGGGAATTAAGCTCCACCTCCTTGAGGGAGTGGTATCTGGATAATTTATTTGGAATTCTTCTATAGGGAGGCTTATCCTTTCCCCACCATTTATTTGTTTATTCAATCATTTATACATACCAGCATGGATATTTATTTCATACTTTAGGTTATTATCCAATGCTATGTTATTATTTTGTTCAAATTTTTGTTTTTATTATTGGGATCTTCCTTAGGTCGACTATTATATGCCTAAATATAGTTTTCTTGATATTTCTTTTTTTTTTTTTTTTTTTTTTTGCGGTACGCGGGCCTCTCACCGCTGCGGCCTCTCCCGTTGCAGAGCACAGGCTCCGGACGCGCAGGCTCAGCGGCCATGGCTCACGGGCCCAGCCGCTCCGTGGCACGTGGGATCCTCCCGGACCGGGGCGCGAACCCGCGTCCCCTGCATCGGCAGGCGGACTCCCAAACACTGCGCCACCAGGGAAGCCCTTGATATTTCTTCTGAAGGGTTTGGGACTCCCAGCATATATACTTTTCCTACCCCATTCTTTATCCTCTTCTTCTAGGACCCCAATTATTCATATTTTAGAGTGCTTGGTATTGTCCCATAAGTCATTGAGGTAATGATCATGGTTTTCTAAATCTTTTTATTTGTATCTTTCTTCCATTTTGATAATTTCTCTTGATCCACCTTCACATTCAGTGTTTTTTCCCTGCATTGTCCAATTTGCTGTTAATCACATCCAGTGAATTTTTAAATTTCAGATATTTTCTTTTTCAGTTCCAGGATTTGTTTTTGGTTCTTTGTTAATTTCCATATCTCTGTGAATTTTCTTATCTTTTCACCTGTTATACCCACATTTTCCTGTAGCTCCTTTGACAGATTTACCATAGTTATTCTAAAGTCCGTATCTTCTAATTCCAGTATCTGGGTCTTCTGTGGGCCTGTTTCAGTTGACTGTTTTTTCCTTCATGACTCTAGTTCACATTGTCTTCACTTTCATGGTGCTTACAGAAGTTATTGAAATGATGATGGAGGACACCCACATTACGTGGTATCTGCCTAGCACCTCCTAAGGCAATCTGCTCTACAAAATTTCTTACTAAAGTATCCAGAAGATACTAAAAAGATAAAAAAATTTCAACACCCCAAATTGAGACAAATGACCCTCTGGAAGGGGTCATATTGTCACCCTCTGGAAGGAATTTCCACTAATTATGAAGCCAATGGAAATGGGAAGAGGACAGCATTCAGTGTCCTACCTGTGCTTTGCCTCTGGAAAGGGAGTAGCCTCACATCCCCAAAACAAGGTCGAGAGAGTTTTTCCCCCTCCCTCACTCTCTGCCTGATTGACTGTACAGTCCGAAAATCAGGCAGCTTTACCTCTATTCATTTCAAGGCATATATTCAGTGACTTCTGTGTCAGGAAAATGGGGAAGGAAACAGAGGAATTAGTGTTCGTCCACTGTAATCTTGGAGTTTAGCTAATGAGAAACGTTCTGCAAGACACGGAAGAGATAATTGGGTGAATGTTGGTATCTTCATTAAGATAGGGAATGCAGGAGGCAAGAGCAGATTTAGACAACAGACGATGAGTTCAGTTTTATACTTGCTGAGTTTGAGGCTCCTGTGTTTTATTAAGATCATTAAGATGTGAGGTACTTTTAGATTTAATTATAATCATTAAGAGTTTTCAAATAGATACAAGGGAATAACTGGTAGAAATTTGGCCAAGTGATTGGAGTTTAAGCCAGAAGTGATATGGGCTTGGAAAACATAGAGTAGTTGAAGTCAAGGATATGGATGAAAGAAAAGGACCCTGGATAAATCCCCAAGGGGCACCAACATTTTAAGTTCAGGCAAAGGAAAAAGAACATGCAAGGAGAGATGGAAAGATGTCGCAGAAAGAGTGGTATCTCAGAATCTAAGGAAGTAAAGTGCTTCAAGAAAGAGAAAACAGTTCACAGTGTCAAATGTTTCAGATTAGGTAAGTCTTAAGTATGTAAACTGAATGGATGTATTAAGTAAGATTAAGTAAGATGAATGTCGAAACTCGATTGCTGGAATTGAGTACTAGTTATCCACTGGTTATCTTCGGCAAAGAAATTTTGGAGGAATGATGGGGGTAGAAGTGAGATTCCTATGGGCTGAGTGAATGAGAGGGAAAAAGTAAGGGTCGCAAAAGTCTTTCTAGAAATTTGACTTTGAAAGTAAAGCTAATGGACAGTAGCTAGAAGATTATGTAGGATCAAAGGAGGATTCTTTTGTTCATGAGCAAGACTTGAATACATTTATATTCTTAAGGGAAGGAAGCAAGTGAGATCAATATGGGAGAGAGAATGCTGAGCTAGTTCCTAGAGGTGGACCTACAGAGGAGCAGGCAAATTTACTGGCAAACCACTTACTCTGTGGTTCACAGGACCCAAATCAGAGATTTTTTTTTGGATCCCTTAGTTCTTAAGTGAAATTATGCTGCTGCAGAGATCATAGAGGACTTTAACATAAGGTCTGACTTGGCCATAGAATTCTTTCCAGACTAAGGATGATGTTGGCTTTGTCCTTCATTTTAAGAAAGAGGTCTCTTCTACCTCAGGCCCCCTAACTATAGCAGGCAATCATTAACATTAATAACATTAACAGAATAAACTTGTAAAAACAGGTTCATTCTAAAAAGGTTTGAGGTGATTTAATAGATTTTTATTTTAATAATACAATTGGATAAAAAGAAATGGGTGATAAAATCAAGACAAAAGGAAAATTAGGTTTGGGAATATAGATTAAGGCTGAGCAAGATTAGGACACAGCAAATGCATATCACATGGTTCTGTTCACTTGCTGAAGGTGGGCCGCACATTTGGCACTAGGCTTGCCTGTGGCCAGAACAAAGATGGAAAGCAACTGGTTACAAGATTCAAAATGCCTAAATGAAAAAAAAACAAAAAAACTAGTTATTAAGGAGAAAACAGTTTTTCTTAGGTCCAAGGCTTGAGAGAAATTTCTCTCATGAATGCTCAATGTTCCCACATTAAACCCACAGGAATTTCCTTGCAATGCCCCTCACTGAAAGTGGATGACAGAACAACCATATGCATTACCTTTTACAGAAAGAAGTATCAGTGAGGGGCATTTAATAGGTACTAAATACTTAAAAGATTCCGACTACTTTCATAGGTCCTATTACTTACGCTGCAGTAGTTCCTCACATAACCTCTGTCCAGGGTTTCACCCTTAATTTTCACACCCTTTCCACCCCCTGAGATAAACATGATCCGCATTTCATTTCAGAATGGATGAAAAAAATGATCTGTTTCAGTTCCCTTTCTCATTGCTGACTGTCCTTTACACTCAATCTAAGAGAAGCAGAAAAGCACTTGGTACTGAGAGCTGATAATGTTGGTTTTCATCTATTTGAAAGTCATTAAGATTTTCAAATAGATACCAATTCTCAGGGCACATACTTATCTAGCAGAGATAATCTCTGGGCCTTCCTAGTGTCCAGCAGAGACAAGGTACAGACAGAGGAAATTAAAGTTCTGGGAAGAGGATATCACTGTTGGCCTAAATGTTATAGTAGCCTTTTTTTTTTTTTCCCCCCTGGCTAGAGGTAAGCCAGAATTTAATTATACTGCTGATGGTTTGGCTTGATGAGTGTAATGGTTGCTAATTCAGAGGTGGCTGGGAATCAATATATTTTTTTTTCAGCAAGTAATAACATGTTTGCTTTGAAATCTTTTATCTAAGTGTAAGATTCAACGTGAAAGCTTTTTGAGGCAAGAATTCTGGTAAAGGCACTATGGGAAAGGCAGATTGCTGTTTAGGGCTTAGATCTGCCCTGGTAGATCTGATTTACAGAAGCCCCTCCTCACCTCTGGAACATCATTTTAGAAATCTCCAGGCACCAAAGAGTCCTTCAAGGGCTGGGTCTGTGTTACTGGGTACCTCTGTGTGTCTGGAACTCCATCAGCTTTCTGTTGGGGCTTCTTCCTGTGAGTGTTCCAGACTGCACATGACCAAGCTGTGGCTGTGGAAGGCATCCTGTTGACAGCACTAATTTAAATGAAAATGCTTTCATTCTGTAGATGTACCAGATTAGAGGGAAGCTATTTCAGAAGTGAAAAGAGCAAAGACACACTAAGAGGCCAGTGGTGTGAGAATGGGAACAGTCAGTGTGTAGAACTCTTGTGAAGAGCTGGTTCCTTCACCAGCCAGAGGCCCTTGTTCTTTGCTGTTTCATGGATGCAGACCTTGCCCTCACCAGGCGGAAGTAAATTACCACTTCCCTCTTGGGAAAGGAACCCATTTATACCTGTCTCTGATTTTTGCCTTTGGAAACTCTGACTTAGTATATGATCTTTGGAAAGTAATTGAACTTCCAGCCTTCAGGGGCCACTTGAGTATGATCTAGACTAATTATATTTGGCTTTTTCATACCTTGCTGGGAGATACAGAGCAAACCCAAAGCACAGAATTCTGAAGCTCAACAGTCATCTAGTTCAGCCTAGTGTCCAGGTGTGTGAACTCAGAGGTAAGTGTTCTCCATTACAATTGGACCCACATTTTAAAAATCCACCCCCCCCCGCAAGGGTTAAGAAACTCCTCTCGTTGATGGTTAGTGTTTCATTACTTTTAGGCAAGGAGATGCTCTTTGTAATGAGAAATATTGTTACTAGAGGTGGAAATACTGTACTGTAGAGTCAATTCCCTAATTATGTTTGACAGGCTGCTTCATTTACTCTCTGTGTGACTTGGTAAAGTCCCCTTGTTCATTCTGAAGTGTTCATCTGTAAAATGGAGCAGTAATCCCATCTCTCTAGATTCATGCAAGAAGATGTTTTTTTCCAACTCTTACGTGATGATGTTATTTTATACTTTATCGACATTTATTTCTGGAAACTAACCAATTTTCATCGATGACTCACATTTGCCTTATGGTTCACCTGGATTCCCAGGTGGTTCTGGCTACACCTGGGTCTGCTGAGTTAGTTTCTTCCTGCAATGTGTATGGTTTGGTTTTGATTCAAATGGTGCAGCTTATGTTTAAACTCCATTCTCTGTTACTGAAGCCAAGTCACACACAGACAGGCCCAGACTCACTTGCAGATGGGTCCACTTCCTCTCATGGGTGGTCAGAGCAGGACAGTCACACGGTGGGAGGGGGGTGGGTGGAGGCACAGACCCTGCTCTCACACCTGCTCCCATCACTGCTCCACAGCAGGAGAGCAGTCCACGTGCAGTTACGCCCCAAAGCTCAGCCCTGCCTTTGGATGTTACCTCAGAGAAAGATCTCAGATGTATGCTAAGAATAACTACTATCAGGACATTGATCAAGGTCCTTAAATCTTTTTTTTTTTTTTTTTTTTGGTACCACATCTTTTTGGCAGTTTAATGAAGCCTATGGATTCCTTAAAAAAATCCCATAAAATGTGTAGGATTACAAAATTTAAAACACACTGAAATATAGCCACTAAAATATTTTTTTTAAATGTGATATAGTAAGGCGTGTACTTTATTCATGCATTAAGTATCAAGCCGAACAGCAGATCAAATAACTACAGTTAATTTCAAAGTTGCGATGAGTATATCAGTTATTTCAACATATCTGCAACAATTGTAACATGAAAATACCTGTGATTTATATTAGTGACAAAGTCACAGGTACTGCTTCTCCTACTGTGGTTTGTGACCTACATTCATAACTGGAAGAAATGCTAAATTTCAGTTAGATATTAGTGAAAATAAATTTGTAACTCTTTTCCCTATCAAGTTCTTGAATCCCCTGACCCCTGACTTCTATCCCAGGCGAAGGACCCTAGAATTTTTAAAATTTATTTTTTATTTTTTATTTTTTTGCGGTACGCGGGCCTCTCACTGTTGTGGCCTCTCCCGTTGCGGAGCACAGGCTCCGGACGCGCAGGCTCAGCGGCCATGGCTCACGGGCCCAGCCGCTCCGCGGCATGTGGGATCTTCCCGGACCAGGGCACGAACCCGTGTCCCCTGCATCGGCAGGCGGACTCTCAACCACTGTGCCACCAGGGAAGCCCAAGGACCCTAGATTTGGTCAGTAACGAAAGCAGAAGAAAAGATAAGTATAAGAAAAATTGGAAAGCTTACTTTTTCAGTGTACAGTTACATGAATATTAAGTACATTTCAAACAACTAACAATAAATGTGCTTTAGTTTGGTGGTTAGCACAGCTTTTTGCATATGTTGTCTTGGATAAATATCCATTGGTTTGAAGAAACTAACAAAAACATTGCTAACATTGCTTTGCATTCAGGCATCTACTGTGTCTTCTTCCTCCAGTGGACTGTGAACTCTTTAAGGGCACAGTAGCTTTCCCATGATATAGGAGCCAGTAAGTGTTAAATGAAAAAATTCATATGTTATAATATAATATCTGGATTAAGTCAGAACGCCTTCAAAGTATCATCTGCTTAGCTTTGTATTGAATAATACCCTATTAGATAGGGAAGAGAGAGTCCTCACTAATTTCTGGCAGAATTCTATCTAATAACCCCCATTTATTATTTATTGTATGTCAGGGATATAATTGTCATTTAATACTCACAATAAGGGACTTCCCTGGTGGCACAGTGGTTAAGAATCTGCCTGCCAATGCATGGGACATGGGTTCGAGCCCTGGTCCAGGAAGATCCCACATGCTGCGGAGCAACTAAGCCCGTGCACCACAACTATTAAGCCTGTGCTCTAGAGCCTGCGAGCCACAACTACTGAGCCCGTGTGCCACAACTACTGAAGCCTGCATGCCTAGAGCCCATGCTCCGCAACAAGAGAAGCCATCGCAATGAGAAGCCCGCGACCGCAAGGAAGAGTAGCCCCTGCTTGCCACAACTAGAGAAAGCCCGCGTGCGGCAACGAAGACCCAATGCAGACAGAAATAATAAATAGATAAATAAATACTCACAGTAAGCTTGTGGGTATGTATTACCCACATTCAACAATGCAGTTCACATATCATTGAGAGTCTATGTGCGATAAGCCATGGCGGGCTTTTTGCTCTAAGTGCAATGGCACACTGGGGAATAGAGAGATGAAACAGATAACAGTTCCTGCCTGCAGATATCTTATAATCCAGTAGAGGAGAAAGATATGTATAGGCCTAATCATGAGACAAGGTGAACAAAGGCAGACTAAGGGGTCAGCATGACAAAGAGCACTGGGGCAGATGGAGTCTTTTTTTTCTGGAAATGGTGGATTTTTCAGAGGAACTAAAGCTTGAGGAGAGAAGGAAGGGGGGTAGCAGGAGAGAAGGCTGAAAAGGTTGAGATTTAAATTTCAGAGCTAAGTGTTTTAGACTTATTATATACATAGTTCAAAAATACCACTGCTGTCTTCAAACTACATACCAACATATCGATATGCCTCGTTCTAGTCACTGTACACTTAGATGATCGTGATTTTGGAGGAGCCTCTCAGAACCATAATGAATCTTGTGTTTTTAAGATTAAGTATAATCAACACTCCTCTCCTTATCCCTGGTGGAAGTCTTGTTCAAAGAATACAGGTGACTCCAAATATATGACAGGAACAGAAGCATCTAACTGCCGTATGTGACCAACCTAACATTGCTAATCTGAAGCACTGATTTGCTCTCAGACTCTGGTGAAGCATCATCATAGTGGTTCATAGTAATTTTCCCAAATAAAAATTTTAAGAGGATTAATAACACAGTAATTTGATCCAACTTTACTCTCTTGGACTAGTCAAGGCAATTAGGGAGCTGTCATCCATGCCATGCCTCTGTTTATCCTAATGAGAAGCACCCTGATTTATAGTGAAGGCTGACAGTTTAATGTAGCTCAGAACATAATTAGTAAACTCTAATGACCAGTGTGATCAGAATGGTATAAACAGAACCATTTCTCAGAATATGTGCTGTTTTGATGTTTCTGGATCATGTTGCTTTGCTTGCTCTAGGAAAAATATTGCTTTGTACATGGTTCACTAGATAAACAGTTGCATCTTCTACCAAAATATGTTTTTCATATAATCGTCTGTTTAAGTACATCTGTGGCCTTTGAATGTATAGAATAATGGAATATTTGCAAAGATGGGGTTTTAAAAGTGTTCTAGTCCTATTACCTTCCTTTATAAATGGAGACTTCCAGACGCAAAGAGAGAGAAAAGATTTGCCTAAGGCCATTTGACTCCATAAGAGTGGACCTTCGATGGGACCCCGGCCAATGCCTTGGCTCCACTCAAGGCTGATCCCATGTGTGGGTAGTTTTTAGGGCACTTGATATTTTATTTGTTTGGAGTACCTTATGCTGCATGAGAACGTGTTTCTCTGCCAGGTTCCTGGGGACTTCTGACCAAGTACCATTGTGTATTTTGCACTAAATGGAGAAGTTCTGTCATTGGTGAAGTATCATTCCTTCTCCTCTCATTTCTTGCCTTTGTTTCTGAACTCCCTTCTTGTAATAGATAGAATGGTGGCCTTCCCAAAAGATATGCCCATGTCCTAACCCCTAGATTCTAAAAATATGACTTTCTTTGGAAAAGGGGTCTTTGCGGATGTAATTAATTTAAGGATCTCAAGATGAGATTATCCTGGGTTTAGGGTGGGCCCCAGATTCATTGTTGAGTGTCCTTAGAAGAGAAAGGCAGAGGGAGGTTTGAGACACAGAGACACAGGGGAGAAAGTCATGTCAAGAAATAGGTAGAACTTGGAGTTGCGCAGCTACAAGTCAAGGAACAACATGCCAAAGATTGCCGGGAGCCACCAGAAACCAGGAGTGAGGCATGGAATAGGTTTTCCCTCAGAACCTCCAAAAGGAACCAAAGAAGATGCTAATCGATACTAACGGAGTGAAAGGCAAATAAATGTTTACTTTTAAAAAGTGCATAATGGTCCAGCTCAACAGGCTGTCAAGAAATGAGGCACTGCAGAGAAGATAATACAGAAAAGATTGAAATGCTCAAGGAGAGGTAAATTCCATGGTAACCTTTGTGAAGCCAAACGTATCCTTCTGTAATCATCAGTTATAAGACTCTAGTTGTTACCATCATCAGACCTCAGTTCTGTCCCTTCTGCAGAATCACATTCCCATCAGAGGGCTAACGGTGACAAAACTCACTAAACAAGTAAGCAGTGATTGACTTTGGGTCCCTTAATCCTTCTGATCCTCAATTTTTCATCTGTAAGATGAACAAAAATTGTATCTTCCTCAAAGTCTTTTCGAGGTTACAACATGAGATAGCTGTGATATATGACTTTAAGAGGGCATAATAAATAACACCTCTTACTTGCTTGAGTTCTGAACAAACTGAGAAATAAGACCAAAGAATCAATAGATGGAAGACCAAAATATAATATCACCTTCATGATACTGGTAAAGGCTAAGTTGGAGTCCATGTTAGTGTGAGACTTCCATAAGACAGCTACATCTCTGCATGGGGTAAACTTAACTTTCCAGTCTCAGGCTAAACCGGACCCTGCCTGGGGGAGGGTCTCCAGAGGAGCTCGGTAAGTCACGGGCTCCCTACGGCCTGGCCCACTTCTGAGAGAAAGAGGCAGGGTAATGCATGTCAAATTCCTGCCACCAAATTCACTACTCAACTGAGTGACTCCCAGGGAAAGAGTGAGCAAGAGGTGGACCAAGGCCAGAAGTGTCCTGGAAATAGAGCTGCTTCCACATGAATGGAAGCATCTGGAGTATCTTTCTGTTTTGTGAATCCATTAGGGCTGAGCCTGTGCTCAGCCATGGAGTGGCCATCCCTGTGGGAGGGGGATCCCTGGGCATCAGGACAGTCCTATTCTTATCCTTGGAAGACTGTTCTCCCCACCAGCCCACTGCTCGCCAGCACTTCATCCTGCCTTGGCTTGTGTCCAAGATAATATCTTTAATTTAGTTCACAATCTAGAAATATGTACTTTAAAAAATCTGTAGTATTTAGCAAAAGGTCTTGAAAGAAATCAGTTACAGGTAAATTATATCTTGGTAATTATGAGGTTAGAAGAATAAATCTTTTTCTTTTCTGGATGCTGACTTAAAAAGGAGATTGAATCTCTCCTTTTCTCTGTCACGCATATTCCTCCAAAGATCCATCTGATCTCTGCTCTAAATTTATGTCTCTTGATCGCCAGTTGGCTTTAAAACTCTTTGTAATTTTGAAATGGTCTTCAGTTATCTTTTCGTCATTACAGCTTAATACTGCATAGTTGGGAAGAACACATCATGTTCACAGCTTGTAATAGATATGCCATTGCCATTGTTCTCATATATAAAGTTTGGGTTTTTCTCCCCCAGACTGAGTTCAAAGATAAAATTAAGTAGGGTACATGGAGACCCGGGATTAAATGTTCTAAATAGCTAAGTACACATTGGCTTAACAAATATAACTTACAAATGTGTAAATACTCTATTCCTTCTTGGGCACCGAACGCACATAGGACCTGCTTACAAGGTAATGATCATGTCCTATACAATTGTGAGATAAAACAAGATTTTAGTTTAAAAAATTTGTTTTTAAAGATTTATTATTTATTTATTTATTTTTGGCTGCATTGGGTCTTAGTTGTGGCATGCGGGATCTTCATTGAGGCATGCGGGATCTTTCATTGTGGTGCCCTGGCTTCTCTCTAGTTGTGGCCTGCGGGTTTTCTCTCTCCAGTTGTGGTGCTCAGGCTCCAGGGCGCATGGGCTCTGTAGCTTGCGGCATGCGGGCTCTCTAGTTGAAGCACGCAAGCTCAGTAGTTGTGGTGCACGGGCTTAGTTGCCCTGCGGCATGTGGGATCTTCGTTCCCTGACCAGGGATCGAACCCGCATCCCCTGCATTGTAAGGCAGATTCTTTACCACTGGACCACCAGAGAAGTCCCTAAAAACTTCAATAAAAATTTTTTTTTATCAGAAATATTTTTTAATTGAAGTATAGTTGATTTACAATGTTGTCTTAGTTTCACATGTACGGCAAAGTGATTCATTTATACATACATATATATACATATATATATTCTTTTTCAGATTCCTTTCCCTTATAGGTTATTACAAAATATTGAGTATAGTTCTCTATGCTATATAGTAACAAGAGCTTAGTTTTATGTGTTATATGTTCTGCAACAGCCGTTCTGCCTGTCTGAGATATTTCTCCCTACTTCAGCATGAGAACACTGGCCGCTTCTCAGAATGAAGAATGAATGTGTATATTTCAGAACAAAAGCTATAAAAATGGCTTTTAAGTGCCCTCAGGAGGGGCCTGGAAAAATCATGAAAGGGAGAAAGTTGAAGGGGTAGTTGGAAGAATTTGCTGTTGGCATAAAATCAGAAGAGGTTCAAATATAACCACAATATAAAATATATAAATGTTCTCCTCTAAAGCACTTAGATCTCTGAGATGCATGAATGTTGTATTACTTTGAGCCAGATTTTAAACACACACACACACAGAGCTTCATATGTTCTGTAACTAACTATAAACTGTCAGGGTAAAATGGGTTACTGAGAGAAAACGTGATTGAATCAGTATCTGGTTGAAGAGTGGAGTAGAAAGATTCCTTCTCCTTTGGTTTTCTTTCCTCTTTGAGTAAATTAACTCTATTTATTTATAGCATAGACTCATGGATCCTGGGAGAGGGAAAAAAACTTACTTAGAAAGGAAGTGGTATCATTTCCTACCAAATTTAGGAGTTTTCTCCCTAGCATTCCAAATTCTGGTCCTCCTACTTTTATTTGAAGAGGCCTAAGAATGCAGAGTTCTGAAATCATAAGACACCCATGCTCTTTGCAGACAGTGGTAGCCACTAGAAGCCTCTTGTATCTGAGTTGACCTTCCTCTCCCTATAATATTCGTCCTTTGCTTTTCATTCAGTCTTTTGGAACTAAAGGAAATAAATTAAGTTCCCTGCCCTTCTCTCGTAACACTCTTTAAGGTGTTGGAAGAAACCTCTCATATTGCAATAAGTCTTTTTTTTCTAATTTATATGCAAGTTTTGCACAGCTGAAGAAATGGCATTTCCAGGGCAGAACTGATATCTTAACAATACTGAGTCTTCTCATTCTTAAAGATGATATATAGCTCTCCATTTATCTCAGTATTCTTTAACTTCTCTCAGCAAGATTTTTTTACTTTTTCAGTGTGCAGGTTTTACATATATTTATCTGTATGTATTCCATAGATTTTTTAAATTGAGATTGTAATTTACATAAAATTTACCTCTTTAAAGTGTATCATTGATTGGCTTTTAGTATATTTATGAAGTTGTGCAAAAATCACCATTTCATAGTTTTTAAATGGTACTGTTTCCATTTCCAGTTGTTTACATACAGTATATATATATAGTTGCTACTATGTTTACGGATATACAATTTATTTTTGTATTTTGACTTTGAGTTTGAGAGCTTGCTAAATTCATTTTTTAGTTCTAATAGGGTTTTTGATTTTTTTTTCAGATCTTATAGTTTTCTCTACATAAACATTCATGGCATCTTTGAAAAAGACAGTTTTAATTATTCTTTTCCTGTCTCTATTTTTTTCCTCTTTATTTTGCATCATTACTAAACTTCCAGTAACCTGTTGAATAACAGTGGTGAGAGCAGATATCCTTGCCTTGTTCCTGATCTTAGGAGAAAGTATTCAGTTTTTCACCATTAGGTATGCTATAGCTACAGGTTTTTTTGATAGATGCCCTTTTTTAAGTTGTAGAGTGTCCTTCAACTTTCAATTCTAAACATATTTAGAATTAGTTTAATGAATGGGTATCAAATTTTGTCAAATGATTTTTCTGCATCTATTGGGATTATCATATTGTTTTCTTTTTAGAATGTGTTAATATGATGAATTACATTAATTATTTTCAAAATGTTAAACCTTGCCTTTCTCCCCATTTGAGTCCAGTGGGATGAACCCCATTTGATCATGATGTATTACCCTTCTTCTGTATTAGTTGATTTGATTTGCTAAACATTTTAAAAGGATTTTCTCATCAAGGATATTGGCCTGTAGTTTCCTTTTTAAAACAATGTCTTAGGATAGTTTTGTTAACGAGTAATGCTGGCCTCGTAAAATGTGCTTGAAAGTGTTCCCTCTTTTTCTATTTTCTGGAAGATTTATGTAGAATTGGCTTTATAATCCCTTAAATGTTTAGTAGAATTTACCAAGAGAAGCCATCTGGGCCTGGTATTTTCTTTGTGGAAATGTTTTCAATTATGAATTCAAATTATTTAATAGCTATAGGGCTATACAGGTTAGTTATTTTTTTCTTGAGTGAACCTAATTTTTTTCTTGAGTGAACTTTGATGTTCTGTGTTTTTCAAATAATTTGCCCATTTCACCTTAGTTGTCAAATTTATTGCCATAAAGTTCTCTAAATATTCCCTTATTATTTTAATGTCTGTAAGATCTCTGAGAAATTTCCTGCTTTTCATTACTAATATTGGTAATTTGTGTCTACTCTTTCTTTCTGGTCAGTCCTAGGAAGTGTTTTATCAATTTTACTGACTTTTTCAAGAAACTATCATCGATTTGCTTTATTGTTTTCCTATTTTTTATTTCACTGATTTCTGATTTTATCTTTGTTATTTCCTCTCTTAGCCTACTTTAGGTTTAATTAATATTTTTCTAGTCCCTTAATGTAGAAGCTTAGAATATTGATTTTGAACTTATCTTCTGTAATTTTGTGCTATAAATTCCTTTTAACCACTGCTTTAGTTAATGCTCACTAATTTTGAGTGTTTTCATTTTCATTCAGTTTTAAATATTTTAAAATTTCCTTTGTGATTATGTTTTTGACTCATGGGTTATTTAGAAACCTGTTGCTTAATTTCTAAGTATTTGGGGGTTTTTAAAGATATTCTTCTAATAATGACTTCTAATTTAATTTCATTATGGTAAAATTTGTCTTAATAAATTTATTAAGACATGTTTTATGGACCAGAATATAGTATCTTTAGTGAATGTTTCATGTGCATTTGAAAAGACTGTGTATCTTAAATTAGTTCAGTTTTATTATAACAAAACACCACGGAGTGGGAGGCTTATAAACAAGAGAAATTTATTTCTAACAGTTCTGTGGACTGGAAGTCCAAGATCAGGGTGCAGGCATGGTCAGATTATGGTAAAGGTCGTCTTCCAGGTTGCATGCATCTGACTTCTTGCTGTGTCCTCACATTGTAGAAGGGACAAGGGAACTTTCTCAGGCCTCTTTTATAAGGTCACTGATTCCATTCATGAGGACTCTACTCTCATGACCTAATCACATCTGAAGGACCCACCTCCTAATACCATCACGTTGGTGGTTAGGATTTCAAGATAGGAATTTGTGGGAAACACAAACATTCAATTTATACCAGCCACTATTGGATAGTATGTTCTATAAATGTCATTTAAGTCAAGGTGATTGGTAGTATATTCAGGTATTCTATATCCTTACTGCTCTTATTTAGTTATTCTATCAACTTTTGAGAGGGGAGCATTGAAATCACCAACGTAACTGTGGATTTGTCTGTTTCTCCTTTTATTTCTGTAAGTTTTGGGTTCCTGTATTTTGAAGCTCTATTATTTGCTGTAAACATATTTAGTATTATGTTCTTTTGTTGAATTCACCCCTTTTTCCTTGTAAAATGTCCCTTTTTCTCCCTGATAATAGTCCTTTTTGTAAAGTTTACTTTGTCTGATATTAATATAGCCATTCTAGTTTTCTTTAGATTAGTATTTTCGGATTACATCTTTTCCATTATTTTACTTTTAACCTCTGTTTTTATATTTAAACTAGTTTTTTGTTTTTTTTTTTTGGTTAAGCAGCACAAAATTGGTCCTTACTTTTTTCTTTCTTTTTTTTTTTTTTTTAACGGTACGTGGGCCTCTCACTGTTGTGGCCTCTCCCGTTGCGGAGCACAGGCTCCAGACACACAGGCTCAGCGGCCATGGCTCACGGGCCTAGCCGCTCCACGGCATGTGGGATCTTCCCGGACCGGGGCACGAACCCGTGTCCCCTGCATCGGCAGGCGGACTCTCAACCACTGCGCCACCAGGGAAGCCCTTCTTTCTTTTTAAATAATGAGACAATCTCTGCCTTTTAATTGAGGTATTTAGATTGCTAGTGTTTAATGTAATTATCAGTATGGTTTGGTGTAAATCTACTATCTTGATGCTTGTTTTCTATTTGATCCATATGTTTTTCTTTCTTTTTCCTCTTTTCTCACCTTCTTTTGGATTAACTGATATTTTTTATTAATCTGTTTCATCCTCTGTGTTGGCTATACATTTTGCTTTAATTTTTGTGTGTGTGGGGTTACTCTACTATTTGCAACATATATTTTTAACTTATTACATTCTACTTTCAAATAATATTATACCAGTTCACAAATAATGTAACACTTTAGAACACTATACTACCATTTCGTCCTCCCAATCTTTACACTATTGTGGTCTTTCATTTTCTCCTATATATGATATAAACTCCATAATACATTGTTATTATTTTTTCTAAACAGTCAATTATTTTTAAAGAGATTATTAAAATGAGAAAAAATTTTATATTTAACCACGTTTCCCATTCTGTTGTTTTTTATTGCTGTCTGTTGATTCAAATATCTGTCTAATATTTTTTCTTTCCACTTTAAGAACTTCCTATAGTATTTCTTGTAGAGCAGATCTGCTGACAATGAATTCACTTTGCTTTTGTTTGTCTGAAAAGTATTTCATCTTCATTTTTGAAAGATATGTCCATCTAAAGAATTCTAGATGGACCGTTTTTTTTCTTTCAGTACTTTAAGGATTGAATTTCATTATCTTCTTTCATAGCTTCTGATGAAACGTCAGTCATATCTTTGATCCTCTGTATATAATATGTCTTCTTTCTATGGCTGCTTTTAAGATTTTTCTCTTAAAAATCTTACTACGTTTTAGCAACTTGATTATGATGTGCCCTGGTCTGTTTTTATTTTTTTAATGTTTATTCTGCTTTCGGTTCATTGAGCTTTGTGAATCTGTAGAATAAGAATTTTCATCCAATTGGACAAAATTTGGTCTTTATTTTTAAAATGAATTTTCTTCCCATATTCTCCTTTCTTAGGATTTCCAATTACATGTGTGTTATTTTACATATTGATGAGGGCCTCTTAATTTTTTTCCCAGCCTTTTTCTTTCTGTGCTTTATTTTGGATAGTTTTTATTGCTATATGTTCAAGTTCACTATTCTTTTTTTTTCCTCTCCTAGAGTGTCTACTCTAATCTTCAACCCATACAGTGAATTTTCTCATTTTAACCATTGAATTTTTTATCTCTAGAAATTCTATTTGGACCTTTTGAATATTATCCATTTTTTCTCTTCATCATGGTTAAATTTTTCTCTACTTTCTTGAAAAATATGAAACATTTGTAATAACTGTATTAACTTTCTTGTCTGCTAAGAGCATAATCTCTGAAATTTCTATATTGTGTCTCTTGGTTGATTTTTCTCCTGGTTATGGATTACATATTCCTGCATTTTAGTGTACCTAGTAATTTGTTTTTAAATAAGCTGATCTTTGTTGTATTTTTTAAACATTATATATATATATATTTATAATTTATTTGTTATTTATTTTATTTTTGGCTGTGTTGGGTCTTCATTGCAGTGCATGGGCTTCTCATTGTGGTGGCTTCTCTTGTTGCAGAGCACGGGCTCTAGAGTGCAGACTCAGTAGTTGTAGCTCGCAGGCTCTAGAGCACAGGCTTCAGTAGTTGTGGCACATGGGCTCAGTAGTTGTGGCTCGCAGGCTCTAGAGCACAGGCTCAGTAGTTGTGGTGCACGGGCTTTGTTGCTCCGCGGCATGTGGGATCTTCCCAGACCAGGGAACGAACCTGTGTCCCCTGCATCGGCAGGAGGATTCTTAACCACTGCGCCACCAGGGAAGCCCTGTACCTAGTAATTTTTGATTGGATGCCAGGCATCACAAATTTTTGTTGTTGGTTCCTGGATTTTGTTGTATGCCTTTAAATAGTATTGATGGTTAAGTTACATGAAATAAGTTGGTATTCTCTCCCAAGCCTCATTTGGAGGCTTGATTTGAAGAGTTTTAATGGTGTATCTAGGACAACATCTTGTCTAGAGCTGATTTGGCCCCACAGCTAAGGCTACCCTTTCTGAGTCTTCTACCCAAAGGCCCACATATTACAAGACCTTTCTACTCTGTCCTGTGGGACCAAACTATTCAGTGGTCCTGTGTGATCTCCAGGAATTATTCTTCCTATTCCTTTCTGGTGGTTCTTTTCTTGGCTTTGGGTTGTTTTCTGTTAGGAAAGCCAGATCTGCACTCAACCAGAGAGTCAGGGTGACCCCTCTGCAGATCTTTGGTGCTCACTGTCTGTGCAGCTCCCTTCTCTATGGTACTCTACTCAGCAAACTCTGCAGACCTTCTGGATCTCCTAGACCCCCCCACTCAGTGAGACCTCCAGGCTCTGTGTGGGTTCTGCCTCCAGTCAGTTAGCTGGTGCAAGCAGTAGGACTTACCTTCTTTGTTATCCTTCCCTAAGAGAATACAGTCCCATACTGCCTGTTGTCCAATGTGTGAAAATTTGTTTCATATATATTGTCTGATATTCTAGTTGTTTAAGGAAGAAGGGCAAATCTGGTCTCTGTCATTCCATCTTGAAGGGAAGCAAAATCACTCTTTGATTTTTAAGCTTTAATAATTTTGTCATCACATCAAACTTTCTTCCTCTTCTTTACCCCCAATTCAGCTTGGCTGCTGTCCCCCTCATCCTATGAAAGTGTGCTGTTTTTCTGAGTAACTCTACCCTCATTTTTATTAACCTAAAATTCACAGGTTCAATTTTAGCCACACACACTTGTCTCAAAAGTAATTTTTACTTCTCAAGACAAGAAATATATCTATAACTTCTCAACTCTGATTAAACTTTTTTTTCCTGAATATTCTCTTCTTTTTTCTCGGCACCATTCCTGTTTTTATCCAGGAGCAAGTAGGTTGGACTTCTTGATGCTCCTGAAATTAAACCTATAAAGTTCTTTGAATTACAACCAAATACAAAGACCTATTTTGCAGTAGCTAGCCTCATTTTGAAACCTGAAATATCATGGTGACTGTGGCGAGTAACTAGTCATTTCAACCCAAATTAATTTGTTTTCCTTCATTATCATTACCTTACTCTAAGTCTTTGATCCTCATAGTTTCATTGCAGTCAAGGTAGAATTGGATCCAACTCTTGGATATATTTGTGCTGTATTTTCACCTTGTTACTCAGCTCGTAAAGATAGATCCCCTCTTTGTAAACCAGTTTTTCTGTGAACTTTAATCCTTAGGCAGGGATAAAGTAATATGTGAAACAGCACAAGGAAGAGTTTTTACTTACAGAGAATGGTATAAACAATGTGCCAAATTTTTTTAAATTGGGAGACTGAGCCAGTATTTCTAGAGACATGTATCATTGAAATATTCTTCATTTCTAAGACAAATGTTTTAAAAATAAAATAGGAAAAAAATGCCCAGTGGAACATATTATTGGCTGGTTTTTGTTACACTAATAAAATAAGGTATATTGTAATCTTTTAATAGTGCATTATATTAGGTCCAAATGAGTCAAAAAATTTTTAAAGATGTTGAACGAAGAAACAGATAGACATTAAGTGCCAAATGGACCCTCAGTTTGTGTCAAAATGTAACTAAGGACTGTATAATTCTGTACTGAAGTTCAGTAATCTTTGTATAGTTCTTTAACCCTTTATATAATTTAGGTACTATTTGGTATAGGTTTATTATTCCTTTAGCATGTATAATTCTTAATGGCGTGGTATGTAGGACATCATCCCTCTTTCATGAATGAGGAAACTGAGGCTTATGTGACTTGGCCAGAATCCCTTGCCTGGTATCATACACTGCTTTGATAAACACTAATAGTGTCCTTTGATGAAACATGGAGAAAATATATGTCCTGATTCTTTTACTTCTCCCAGTCTCTACAGCTACTACACTAGTTCACCGAAACTCCCGTCTGTATAACTAACGTCCTTCCTTCCACTCTTGTCCATCGATAATCAATTTCTACACAGCAGCTAGAGTGATTTTTTTAAAAAAAATATAGGTAAGAGCATGACATTATCCTTAAAATGATCCCATGACTTTCCATTGTACATATAAAATCCCAGTTCCTTACCATAGTGTATATGTTTTGATGGTTTGGGCTGCAAGTAAATAAAAAGTTGACTAACGTAGCTTTAAGTGATAAGAAGATACATTGTGTCACAAATCTGGAAGTCCACAGGTAGGTCAGCCTTGGTACAAATGACAGCCAAGGATGTCTTCTAAGATCCAGGTTCTTTTTGTCTCTGGGCTCTGCCTTCCTCAGGGTTTGTCTTATTTGAAAACCAGTTTACTTCCTTATCAGGAGATGGCTGCCAACCACTGGGCTACATGCTTCTGTCCTCAGTAAGGAGGGGAGAGAAAACCTGTCACTGTAGCATAAGACATGTGAGCATCTGGGACTAATGGCTGACACCAGGGGAATGCCATGTGTAAACGCTGAGATTAGGATGCTTGCTGGAGCTAGAGCTGGAGCTGGTGTAGACACCTGAAGTTCTTTCAGAATGGAGGAAGGAGGGTTGGATGTTGGGTAAGAAACTGACAGTGTGCACTACACTTGACCTATAAGGGCCTTTGTGATCTGGCCCCACCTGTGTCTCTGACCCCAGTATATATCACTCCATCCTTCTCTCCTTCACTAACTCCAGCTGCAGTGGCCTTTCTGTCCTCAGATACCCACTCTTTCTCATGACTTAGGCCCTTTGCACATGCCATGTCCTCTGCCTGGATACTCTGTCCTGAGATATTTGACACCTTCATAATACTCAAGCTTTAATTCAAATATCACTTTTTCAAAGAGTCTTCCTTCACCTTGTAATCTAAAATATCTCTCTTCCTATCCATTTCCCTCCTCATTCTACTCTTTATCACAACAACTTGTTTTATTTGTTCCATAACACTTGCCACTCTGTGGTATTTTACCATAGATGTATTTGTTTACCTTGCTTATTTTCGATTCCCTCTTTCTCCCCCATCCCTACCCCACAACTGGAATGTATGTTCTATGAGAGCAGGAGTTTGACCGTCTTGTTCTGAGTATTCCCGGCTCCTAACACCTAGTAGGTATTCAAGTATTGGTTGCATGAATGATTAAATAAACAAATAAATGAATTTATATAACTTTCCTCAAAACACCAAGAGAATTTATATGGCTAGAAGTTATGTACAGGCTAGACCATGGTGCTCAGATGAATACTTTAAAATTTCTCTTCTTTGGTTAGAATTAAAAAATGTGAAAATTTGTCATGTACATATTTCTCTGAAGAAAAAAATCAGCCTCTAAGAAAAATAATTTTTATGTATCATACACAATTGCTTCTTAAATTACTTCCAAATGATTTTCTTATGTGTCATACACAATTACTCTTTAATTCAGAATTCAGGAAAATGCCAATACACCTCGTTTATAGAAATTTATTTATAGAATTAGAAAGGAGAAACAGAGACGACAACAAGCTAGAGAATATAGTGGAAAAAAAATCCCATTTACAACAGCAACATGAAATGTAAAATATTTAGTAATAAGTTTAACAAAAATGTTTAAGATATATATGAGGAAATCTTCAAAACATGATTAAGGGATGCAAAATTAAATTGAATAAATGCCTGTTTTGGAAGGAATACTCAATATTATCAGATACCCATTCTCCCTAAATTAATCTATAAATTTAAAGTAATGCCAAAAGAAGCACTAAAGGTTCCTCAAGTATAAAAGGAAAAATAAATCTGCCAGAGTGGAGAGGAGGATTCTAAAAGAAGAAGACCAATAATCAGTGACTCATTCACCAAATATTAAAATAGAAAACAATCTTAATTTAAACTGTCTGTTACTGGGGCAAACTTAGAAAATGAAGACATCAGTGAAAAAGGAGAGTCTAGAAATACACCCAAACAAATAAACTTACTCTATCATAAAGGCACCATTTCATTTTAGTGAAGAAATAATTAATTAATTAATGCATGGTGTTAGGACAAATGTGATGCCATCTGGAAAAAAAATTTTTTTAAGTTGGATCCTTACTTTACTCCTTAACATCATCATAAATTCCAGCTGGATCAAAAGTTTAAATGTAAAAAATAAAACCATAAATGTCAATTTAAAAAATCACTAAAGAATTTTTTTTTACCATCCTGGAGCCTTTGGAAATGTGACACAAAATTGAGATGCTGTTAAAAAGAATGATACATTAATTATTAAGGTATTTTTCATTTTCTTATAAAATACCATAAGCAAAGTCAAAAGTCAACTATGTATGTAGTGCTTTTCCACTATAAAAGGGCTAATGCCATTAATATAAAGAGTACTCAGGAATCAGTAAAAAAAAAAAAAAAAAAAAAAAAAAGACCAATAGCCAAATAGAAAAATGGGCACAGGGCATAAATAGGCAGTTCACAGAAAAGTAAATAAAAATAGCTTTGAAACATACTAAAAGATATTCAAAACTTCTCATAGCAAGAAAAATGTGAATTAAAATTGCAACAAGATACCATTTTCTATCTGTCAGATTGACAAAGACTAAAATATTTAGTAACATTTTCAGCAAGGGTGGGAGAAGACGGAAACTCCCATGTTTTGGGTAGGAGGGTGAGTTGGAGAGCAATTCGGCAGTATCTATCGAAATTTTAAATATTTATGGCTTTTGATTCACTTATTCCATTTCTAGGCATTGATCACTTCAGTGGCACCGGCACATATACAAAGCCTTGTGTCTATGAGAGTATCACCATTGCTTGTACTTGCAAAATTGGAAAGGACCTAATGTCCATTGCGGTGCTCCAGCTAGATCACCTTTTCTAAGCTACAGTATCCATCTCCAGCTGCTCTTAATGGCTTACAGCTGCACTCTGCTCCAGAGATTTATCCTCGACTGACCAGGACCCTTCTTACCTGGAAATGCCTGAAAGGCTACCCCTCGATGGAACCCAAAGCCAACGTCTGACAAATATTGTGGGACAGAATCTCAACACTCTTTCCTGGTGCCATACACACTCCAGAGCTCCCCATGGGATCAGGCTGAGGTTAGAAGTGACTAAAATCACACCGTAGCTTCTTCCCCAGCCCTGTCTTTTCTCCCTGGCTTCTGTATAGGTTTCTTTTGAAAGCACTTCTCAGGAAATCACTTGCACACGAATCCCCATCTTGGCCTTTGCTTCTAGAGAATCCAGTCTAAGAAATTTATTCACAGGGACTGGTTAATTAAATTATAGTATTCTGTATAATGGTGTACTACCTAGATATGAAGAAGAGAAAGGCAGAAGCTCTCTGAATACTGATATGGAATGATCTCCAAAACAGAGGGCAAAAAGCAAGTTGCAAATAACTATGTGTAATGCATTACCATTTATGTTAATATAGGCAATTGACAAATATGTTTGAATATGCATAGAATATGTCTGCAAGTACAGCCAAGAAATGATAATAGCCTTTGCTTAATGTCAAGGGGAGCCAAATTGGGGTATGTGAGATGGGAGGGAAGAAGACAGAGTTTGCTATATATTGAGTTGGCCAAAAAGTTTATTCGTAAGATGTTACTATATACTCTTTTCTACCTTTTAAATATTCCTCCATGGAAATGAATTGCCTATTAAATTATATCAACACTGTTAAAGCAAAAACCATTAGTGTTATGAAATAACTTAGGTTTAGGAGAATGTTACTTCTCAGAAGTCTTCTCTCTTGCCCTCAGGAATAGATTACATTATTTATTTATTTATTTATTTTTATTTATTATTTTTTTTTGCGATACGCGGGCCTCTCACTGTTGTGGCCTCTCCCGTTGTGGAGCACAGGCTCCAGACGCGCAGGCTCAGCGGCTATGGCTCACGGGCCTAGCCGCTCCGCGGCATTGGGATCTTCCCGGACCGGGGCACGAACCCGTGTGCCCTGCATCGGCAGGTGGACTCTCAACCACTGCGCCACCAGGGAAGCCCAGATTACATTTTTTTAAATTAGCATGTTAGTACTCTAAATGGAAACATGTGTTTTTTAAGTCTCTGGAGAATGCTTAAAAATTATCTAATTTTCTGTATCTTAAGAATTCTCTCTGCAATTTTGTTAATTGACTTAGTAAATACTTCTTATCAGTAATGCCATGGTAACTTCCAACTGGCCCTTTCCAAGTTATCAAATTGCCGAGTATCTTCATACAAATGAATGTGCTTTTTCTGAACTTGAACTTAATGACCATTCATTTTACTGCATTAATTATGACGGATTTCCTGCCTCCTTCATGCCTATGACCACATAGACACACCATGATTAGTTATGTTTGGCCTTTGGCTACAAATTATACACACATGTTTGCTGTGAATTGTACATTAAAGATCAAACATGCTGGACTTAGGGCTTAAACACAGAAAGTGATGATAATGCATAGTCCTGAAACTTGACACCACACATCATCTCTGCCTCATAAAACAGAGGTCATGACTATGTTAAAAAAACCTTTTTGCAGCTAAAACATAATAGAAGGTATCTCATGCCTCTCTCCCTGTCCAGCCCGGAGACCAGGAGGTATAACAGCCCCAAAGTTGGCTTTTATGCTTCAACTGCATGGGTGCTGCTTTTGAAGGCAGGCAAGTGCTCTTTCAAAAAGTGCCTCACTGTACCAGCTCCCCACCCCACTTCTCACTCCTGCCACATTTGTAATATCCACTCACAAAACACAGGGCTGGAAGACTGGTGTGAATGCGTCTTGTCTGGGTGGCCTGTGTTCTTCCATTCATTCAATAAGCACTTAATGAATCCTTCTAGTACCTAGCCCCATGGAGTTTAGATTTACTCTGAGGCAAGACAGTAAGCAAATGAGAGTCAGACAGTAAGCAAATGTCCTTTTCATGTACAGAAAGGAAAGGTAGAAACGATGTGTATGTGTGTGTGTGTAAAATGTAACAGTATATGTATATATTATATATGCCTATGTTTATGTTATTGGACTACACAAAATTTTAAAACTGTTCACTAGAAATAGCACAAGAAAAATGAAAGGCTAAAGATGACAGCTTGATTGTAGCACATATGACATGAAAAACTGGATTGCTCTTAAAAATTAATAACAGAAAGAAATAGCTCAATAGAAAAATGGACGAAAAACATAAACAATTCTTAAAAGAATGAGCACATTAAATCAGCAATGAGATACCATTTGTGTCCATTAAACTAGCAAAATGTTTTAACTCTAGGACCTCATGAGGCAAGAATGAGGTTGAAAGACTCACACATACAGCAGTTAGTGGTGTAAATTATCTGATGGGCAATTAGACTGTGTAAACCAAAAGCCTGAAACAAGTTTATGATACTTGATTCTTCAGAATTCTATCTTGAGGAAGTCCAAGTAATCAGAGATGTAAATAAAGATTCTTGTACAGGGATGTTTATTGTAACACTATTTTATTCTATTTTATTTTATCATTATTTTAAAAAAATAATATTGGAAGGACTTCTTTACTTTTTAATTTTTTATAAATTTATTTATTTTATTTATTTAATTTTGGCTGCGTTGGGTCTTCGTTGCTGTACACAGGCTTTCTCTAGTTGCGGCGAGTGGGGGCTACTGTTCCTTGTAGTGCGCCGGCTTCTCATTGCGGTGGCTTCTCTTGTTGCGGAGCACGGCTCTAGGTGTGCGGGCTTCAGTAGTTGTGGCACGTGGGCTCAGTAGTTGTGGCTCGCGGGCTCTAGAGTGCAGGCTCAGTAGTTGTGGTGCACTGGCTCAGCTGCTCCGTGGCATGTGGGATCTTCCCAGACCAGGGCTCACACCTGTGTCCCCTGCATTGGCAGGCGGATTCTTAACGACTGTGCCACCAGGGAAGTCCCTATAACATTATTTATAATTGTGAAAAGTAGCAAGCATCCTATTCCAAAATTAGATGTTTAAATCTACTAAAGAAATTATAGGATGGAATATTATTCTACCATTAAAATTCATATTTTCAAAGAATAAGCATATAAGAAAATACTTAAGGTATATTATGAAACGAAGAAAGCAGGTAAGAACAAAAGCGAGTTAGTGATATGCACATAGACAGAAGGGAGTAAGTCAAAACAGTGAGTGGTTACTTCTAGTTGATGGAATAAGGAGTGATTTTTATTTCCACTTTGTTTTTTCTTTGTATTTTCTTAGGGCATCTCGACTGTGAACAAGCATTATTTTGCTAATGTATTCAAAGCTTATATCAAATGGTAAGGAAGAGATGTAAATACCACCCACTTCATTCTGCACCCAATCTAGATATTTACAGATGAATGTGTTTTAAATGATTGTTTGTTCAAACCCTTTAAAGATTACTGATGTCCTTCTGAATACAGCTGTCTCACAGCCTCTCAAAATTCCTCTAGGATGTAACTTGTTGTTCACAATTCACACCTCCAGTGTCTCATTGGAAAGTCTGGGCTGTTTCTAAACAGTTACTTGAAAAGTTCTCATCCTCCTTAAATGCGTATTTGAAAGTTGTTGCTGGATGTCTCTATCACACCGGGAGTTCATTAAAGGTGGAGGGGAAAGAAAGCCCAGGAAAGCAGATGCATTATTTCCTATTTCCTTTTTGTTCACCTCGGCCATCTTATGTTTTCAGTCTATGCAGTTGAACACCAGATAAAATTATCCTTTCACTGGAAAATCAAAACATGAGCATGGTTGGCAAAAATACAGTAAGTCAATAATATGACTGGAATTGTAACAAGGACAAAGTATGGAAAATCACATATGGTAGACATGGACATTTAGGCCGAAATGCAGCTTTTTATAGCTGGGAAAGAGCAAACACTTAAAAGAAGATTTTGCATTCAGTATTAAATTTTATGGGATTATATAAATTGGGATATAAGCATTATAGTTGGAGACAACCGAACAATCTACAACATTTTATGGCTATAAAATAAATCCTTGAGCATGATAATAGAACTTAAAAAAACCATTTCTTAAAATCACTTCTCATTTGGTTGAATTCAGAAATTCAAATGTACATACATTTTTAACTTTTGCAGTGTTGTGGGTATTCAGGTCAGTATTCCCAGTGAAAATTATTCAGCATTATATAACTCGTCACAAAAATGTTTTTCAGGCTTCATTTGGCAGGAATAGTTTCAGGAACAGGTGTGTGTTTGTGTTGTGACTAAAAAGAAGGATTTTACTTATTACCTAAGTTTTCAATAAATGAGATCATAGAGCAGTCTCATTCATTCAAAACATTTTTATTGCATACCCAGTATGTTTCAGGCAATATGTTTTTTTTTTAATGAAAGGCTTTTTATTGTCTTTTAAAGATTTTTTTGATGTGGACCAATTTTAAAGTCTTTATTGAATTTGTTACAACATTGCTTCTGTTTTATGTTTTGGTTTTTTGGCCCCAAGGTATGTGGGATCTCAGCTCCCTGACCAGGGATCGAACCTGCACCCCCTGCATTGGAAGGTGAAGTCTTAACCACTGGACTGCCAGGGAAATCCCCAGGCAATATGTTTTTCTGATAATTCCATTATGTCCTGAAAATGTTTTCAAATGGTATCTTGTAATGGCAAAATTTTTGGAAAAGTTCATAGGTTTGTACTTTTTTCATAATAGCATCTTTGTTCTGTATCAAAAAAGATAGGAATTGGGCAAATTCTCTTTTGACTTTTATGGCTAATGAATCCCTGGAAATAATTTGCTTATTTATACAAATAAGAAATAAAACATTATGTAAAAGACAGGAGGGTGGTGTGTGTTAGTGAGAAATACTATGCAGTATTGTATTTCATGGAATAGAAACCTTAGATTTATAAATTGAATATTCGTAAGTGATTCAGGGTGATAGAAAGTGAAGATCTTTCATAGCAGTTTAAGAGGTAAAAAAGTATTCTTTACCTGGACAGTAACTTGAAAATACTTTGGTTAATCTTTGGAGGATGTTAATTTGACTACACAACCCTTGGAAACCAGAAAAGTCATATTCTTTTATTTCCTAAAATTTTATTCATCTTCTCTGAGCCTCTACACCAATGTCTAGGGAAATTCTATCTCAGTGTGTTTTGTGGGCACTCTCCACTCCCCCTGACTAAGGGTCGTCTAAAAGTTCAGGGGTCTTAAGTGGTCCAGACCATTGGGAAAGGATGTGCTCATCTTTGGTTCATGCTGACCGCTTCTGAAAATCTTCTTGGGCAGCCTTTGTGTCTTGGACCTCACCCTGGGAGCCTTCCAGCCTTGGGACAGTGGTGAGGGGACATCTCTGAAAGAACACATAGAGGGCTTCCTGGCTCTGAGAGACTGAGATGGAGCTTAGGGCAGAAAAAGCAAGGGCCTGGGGGCTGACAGGAAGAACAGAAGATGTCCTCCTTAGGGAGAGAGTCACCACTTGGACAGGAGGGCTGGTGCTCATATGTGGCAGGTTCTAGACCATGGCTGCAAAGTCCTTGGATTCATTTCCAAGTTTCTCAGCTTTTTAGCCTGTAAAGCCATAGCTAAACCAGCTGCTAGCTCTGAATGACCTCCCTATGCACAATGTGTAAGTGGTTGAAATCAGATGCGCCATGGCTATGAACTCACTCATATAAATGTGTAAATTGTTGACATGGTTCACTCAGATCGGGAAAGGTAGCAAATGTAGTCCTTGGTACCTCGTTGCAGGGAGAGAAATTTGCAGAGAGAGGATACTTCAGAATGGGAACTCTGATAGGAAATGTCTATGCCTTCACAGATTTCCAATGCGTGGACGCACCATAAGGCATCTTTAGGGAGGCCACCAAGGCCATAGGGAGCTTAGTGGGGGATCCAGTAGGTGGCCTCTGGTCACTGTTTCAGGGCTGCCTTTTCTGTCATCTCAAGTGTCTCACCCATTGGTCTCCTTTCACATCTGTAACAATCTCCAAACTTACCTCTGCCTCCGTCTACTTTCCCCATTCCTGCCCTTCTGGCCCAAAGGATCTGAGACAACACATAACCATAAAGACCTGGCCCCCTATGAGCTTCCATTCACTTCAACTTGGCTATCACCAGTGCTTGACAAGTCTTCACTCCATTTCTCCTTGGTAGGTCTCCAAAGGGGCTGTTTTATTTTTTATTTATTTTATTTTTTAATTTTTATAAATTTATTTTATTTTAATTTTTGGCTGTGTTGGGTCTTTGTTGCTGCACGCAGGCTTTCTCTAGTTGCAGTGAGCGGGGGCTGCTCTTTGTTGTGGTGCGTGGGCTTCCCATTGCAGTGGCTTCTCTTGTTGCGGAGCACAGGCTCTAGGTGTACAGGCTTCAGTAGTTGCGACTTGCGGGCTCTAGAGCGCAGGCTCAGTAGTTGTGGCGCACGGGCTTAGTTGCTCTGCGGCATGTGGGATTTTCCTGGACCAGGGCTCGAACCCGTTTCCTCTGCATTGGCAGGCAGATTCTTAACCACTGCGCCACCAGGGAAGCCCCAAAAGGGCTGTTTTAAACTATTTTTTTCTCCTTAGTCCCCACAGTCCTACCTGCTGAGAGTTAAGATGGTAAAATATGGGAAAATGTGGATGTGGGCATCAATAGCTTGGCACCCACCAGTCATAGAACCTTCGCCAAGTTTCTTAGCTGCATCTGGAAAACAAAGTTGATAATAAATAGGACTTAACCTCTGAGCATTTGTGAGTCTAAAAAGAGAATATCTGGAAAGCTCTTAGTGCATGAGGACTGGGCTCTGTGAAAGTCATCTGAGATTGTGGGTAACCTCCCTTCAAATGAGTGAACAACCTCATTCCTCCTTTCCTTGGAAAATGAAGTGCCCTCTGCTTATTCTCCTTCAGCTACTTGTTTGTAATTTCTATCTCTCTGACGTATCACTCTGTCTGCTTAATCACCTTTTCCAAAACGTACCTGCAAACCTGTGTTCTTGGATGCCATTGTTGGTGGCACAGGTTCCTTGTTCCCAGTTATCCCCACCTTGTCTGTGATCTCCCTTGGCCTTCAGGCAAACTTTGATGCTCTTGAACACACTTCTTGAAATGCTGCCCTCCCTTAGGTTACCTTGCACCATCCACTACTACGTGTCACTGTATTCTCCATTTCTTCCTGTGTCATATCTTAACACTTTGGTCTTTGCTTTTGTACCAGTTCACTCCAAGAGCTTCCACAGGATGTTGAGTGGAATAAATCATTGCTAAAAGCCCCGCATTTGGAGAATAGCCAACAACAGTTGGAGGTAGATACCTCCCATGACTTACCACAACGAGGCAGAACTGCCCAGTTAACTAAGGTGCTACTTGTCCTTTTCCAAATACAACAAAATGGTTAAGAGCACGGATTTTTGGAGCCACACTACCTGGGTTTGAATCCTGGCTCTGCCGCTGACGAACTGTATGCCTTTAGTTGAGTTATTGATGCTTAACCTAGCTGAGTTATTTAACCTCTCCGGTTTCTCATCTGTAACATACGGATAATAATAGTACCTACTCTTTAGGGCAACTGGATTAACCAAGTCCATTATCAAAAACAACAGCTGTGGGACTTCCCTGATGGTGCAGTGGTTAAGAATTCGCCTGCCAATGCAGGGGACACAGGTGCGAGCCCTGGACCAGGAAGATCCCACATACCATGGAGCAGCTAAGCCCCTACGCCACAACTACTGAACCTGCACTCCAGAGTCCGCGAGCCACAACTACTGAGCCTGCATGCCACAACTACTGAAGCCCACATGCCTAGAGCCTGTGCTCTGCAACAAGGAGAAGCCACCGCAATGAGAAGCCTGCGCACTGCAACGAAGAGTAACGCCTGCTCACCACAGCTATAGAAAGCCCGTGCACAGCAACGAAGACCCAATGCAGCCAAAAAAAAAAAAAAAGAACAACATAATTTGCCAATCTTTCTGCCTTGTCCCCAGTCCCAGTGGGGAGGAGTGGTGGAGTGAAGGAATAAACCATGTTTCTCTCCTCACTTCACATCTCCCCAGCAAGGAGTCAGAGGTTTACAGGAGAGCAGGGTAGGGACAAGATGAAATTTAAATCCTATTTGAGATTGAAGTGTTCAAGTGACTTGGACTTCTGGTTACTTATCAGAAGGTGTCTGGAAAGCTATGAAATCTGTCCAAGATGTAATTAAGAACTTTTTTAAAAGGCTTATTGCAGTTTTAGAGGAAAAAAATTCACATTTTTTTACTTTACCAGCTTAATATCTCAGTGATTGATGATGATGATGACAATGACGACTATGATGATGGCTAACTGCATCAGGACAGGTTTTCTTGGATACCCGTGGCAAACTATTAAGCTTGAAAATTTTCTTATTACTTTATGCCCACCATGATGGCTATAATTATTAACACAGACAATAACAAGTGTGGGTGAGGATGTGAATAAACTATAATACTCATATGTTACAGGTGGGAATGTAAAATGGTGCAGCCACTTTGGAAAACAGTTTGGCAGTTCCTCAAAATGCTAAACGTAGAGTTACCACGTGACCCAGCAGTTCTATTCCTGGGTATCTCCCAAAAGAAGTGAAAACATATATCTGCACAAAAACTTGTCCACAAATGTTCACAGCAACATTATTTGGCTATTATTATTCATAATAGCCAAAAAGTAAAAACAATGTCAATGTCCATCAACTGATGAATGGATAAACAAAATGTGATATCCCTATAATGGAATATTATTCAGCCATTTAAAGAATGATGTACCGATACATGCTACCACATGGATGAACCTGAAAAACATTATGTAAAGTGAAAGAAACCACTCACAAAAGCCTATATATTATATAGTCCCATTTATATGAAATGCCCAGAATAGGTAAATCTAGAGACAGAAAGCAGATTAGTGGGTTCCTAGCACTGAGTGTAGGGTGGGGTGGAAAGTGACTGCTAATGGGTATGAGGTTTCCTTTTGGAGTGATGAAAATATTCTAAATTTAGATTATAAGGATGATGGCACAACTCTGTAAATATGGTAAAAGCCATTGAATTGAACACTTTATTTTATTTTATTTTATTTTTTGTAGTACGCGGGCCTCTCACCGTTGTGGCCTCTCCCGTTGCGGAGCACAGGCTCCGGACACGCAGGCTCAGCGGCCATGGCTCACAGGCCCAGCCGCTCCACGGCATGTGGGATCTTCCCGGACCGGGGCACGAACCTGTGTCCCCTGCATCGGCAGGCGGACTCTCAACCACTGCGCCACCAGGGAAGCCCTGAATTGAACACTTTAAATGGGTGAACTTTACGGCGTGTAAATTATATCTCAATAAATGTATAAGAAATTAGTTTATTTTCTGCAGCTTTTGAAAATGGAACCACAATTGCCTTGGGCTTTATGCTTTGCAATAAATAACCTTTACCTTTTCTCTCCATATGGTTTCACTCACCAGTCAGTGATAGTAGCAGACAGTTGTCATTTTTCTGGCTTCCCAGCACTTGAATCCATTTCCAAGTTTGGGGAAACCCCCATTCATGAGTCTTGGCTGGATGCACCAGCCACTTCTCATTCTATAAATGGAAAACACCAGATACTTTCCAAAGGTCAGAGGCACCCAACCTAGGCTTGACCAACCTGCCCCAGACTTGTAGTTAGGCAGTAAGGATAGAGGTATAGAAGAGGGAAGAAGTAAAGAAGTGGGGAGTACATTCTGAACGCGGGTGAGAGCAGTGGCAACAAGCAGTCTTGTCCAGGGACGGTGTTTGTGTCCAGTGCCAGGCAGTGGAAGCAGTGTAAGGCATAGCCTGCTGTGCACAGCAGCAAGGGGTGATCTCACTGGATTGGTTTTTGGCTTGATTTTGGCTGTGATTGTATGCTGCTTCCTCTTCTGGTCCTGCCTGTTTTCCAAGCCTGGTTCTCCAACCTTCCTAGCAATTGTATGAGCAGGTGAATATCCTTCCAGCCAATTCCTTTCCTTCCATGATCAGTTTCTCTGCTTGCAACTAAGAATCCTTGATGCAGTCAGCAAGGCAGGATGATTTCATCCCAAAGGGTCTCCGGGATTCATCCTTCAGATTCTGGAGGCATTCATTTCTTCAGTGCCTCCTGACTACTTTGTGCCATCCGTTATCTATTTATTCTGCACAATAACTTAGTGACATAGGCACTATGACTGCCTCTTCCATAAATGAGGAAGGAAGCTCATTGGAACGAACAACTTATAGATTCAAACCCAGGCTGAGCCCAGTGTCCTTTCCTTTAGAACTTTGTGGCCCCTTCTGCATTTTCACTGCCACATCTCCCCCATCATCTGCAGAACAAAAGGACCCAGTCTATTCCTCCCTCTGTTCCTTCCTTCTTTAAATCATTGTGGGCATCATTGCCAGATCCCTTTATAAAAGTACTGTTGCTCCCTTTGTACAAGAGTCTGTAACTATTCCTCTAGATGCTCAGGCCTCAGAAAGGCATTTACTGCTCACATCCCATGCTTCCTTCTTCTCTGGCCATATCGCTCACTAACTCTCAACAAGCCCATCTAATGCCCAAAGGTCAACCCCTGTTTTTGTTTAGTCTGGCTCAATTCACTGCAGACAGTAGGCCCTCGATAAACCTCTTTAATCTGGAGACAGACTAAAGACAAAATACTGAATTCACTCCTCCATTGTAAACCCCAGATTCTATGGCAATGATGATGTGGGGAACAATAAAATAAGCATCAAGCATCATATGACAAAGTCTATTGGAATGTGATATTCTTGGCAGGAAATCACTTCGGAGTGGAAAATGTTTGCTAAATATAAACACTGCAAAGGCATGTGTACCACCAAGACTTTATTATTAGATTCCCGGGGATTTTTATTTAGAAGCTGCAGAACTTGCAAGGCTGTACAATTCCTGGAATGGAATTTAGGTTGACTTTCTGAAATCAATTCAGGCAATACTTTTCATACACGTGAGCGTTCTTAGAAAGTCTTTGAGCGTCTATTTTTACTCACTTATACTGGTGGCAAAAAGTCCCCAAATAAAATCATCATGAGGTTCTGCCTGCTTCCTGCTTTAGTTGCACTGGAAATCTTCCCAGGAAACTCATGGACTTTGTAATTTCTCCTCTGCCTTTCCCATTGCCATTGGGTAGTTGAAGCCTACACTCAGGGCAAGGTCTAGGATGGTATTTGTGATTCTGCCCCCAATTCCAGTGTGGAGGGGTGTGGTTTTCTTCACACCAGCAGGCAATTCTTGGACACCAACAGGGTGTCCGAGAATTCAACTCAGTTCTGACATTATCTATCTGGTGATAGCATCAAATTCCACAGGTTAAGTCCTGTAAGACTGTGCCCCCACCTTCCACCCGCTTCAGATGCTAGTTGACAGCCCAAGTTATCACCAGTGCTTCTGACCCACAGTCTATAGATAGGAGGCTCCAAAACCCACTCTTTGTACTTCAGACACTTGTCACAAGTCCAGGTTGTTACCTATACTTCTGTCCAACTGGCTATAAATCTGAGGTTCCCCTAACCCCCTCCTTGGGTTCAATTAATTTGCTAGAGAAACCCACAGAACTCCGAACATGTTACTTACTAGATTACCAGTTTATTGTAGGAGGATATAACTCAGGAACAGGCAGGAAGAAGAGATGCCTAGGGCAGTGTATGGGGAAAGGTCTTGGAGCTTCATGCCTTGTCTTAGCACACTACTCTCCCCAAATCTCCAACCCAGAACTTTCTGAACCCCATCCTTTTGGATTTTTATGGAGACTTCATCACACAGACATAGTTGATTAAATCATTGGCCATTGGCAATTGAACTCGATCTCCAACCCCTCTCCCCCTTCTCAATGTGCGGAGCAGGGGGACTGAAAGTTCCAACCCTCTAATTTCACAGTTAAGTTTCCTGGCAACCAGCCCCCATTCCTAGGTGACCTGAAGGCTTTCCAAATGTTGCCTCATTAACAATGAAAGATACATTTCCTCTCATCACAGGAAATTCTAAGGAATTTCAGTTTTAGGAGCTCTGTGCCAGAAACTGGACAAAGACCAAATATATATGTTTTATTATAAATCACAGTATTCACTATATCACAGATGGTATGAACCAAAATGAGTCAAGAAGTCTGAACAGGAGAATGCAGAGGACTGGACTACACATGCCAAGGATGGACTGGAAAGCCAGGGCAGTGGGGGAGAGTGCTTGAGCCTGTCAGATGAGCCTTGCACAACTCCTCTTCCAACAGCGTGGCTTCTGGGGGGTCCAAATAGATCCTGACCATTAGCAAGAAGAATCAAAGGGTCTACAGCCCACATTCTGGGGCACTACAATGTGGCCTTTTTATTGCTGCGTCTGGCCCCAACTTTGGGCCCTGAATGTGACACTGTGAGAATGTCTGGCTGAATTCTCATGTTAGGCCCACCTGGATGATTGACACCTGCCCCTTCTCTCCTTATCCTTCCTCCTGCCGCCCATGTGCTTTTTCCAAGATGGCTCTCACTCCATTCTTGCTGCTATGAGCCTTCAGACCATTGAGCAACTCTCTTGGCTGTTGGTTGCTCACCTGAGCTAGGGCCTGTTGTTAAGGCCATAGCTTTCCATCAGTACTATCCTTCATAACCTCTTGCCAGGTAGAGCCTGTGCCCTTAACAGCCTGTCTTCCCACCGTAAGATCCTGTAGGCAGATCCTAATTTCAGACCCATGGCTGACTCCACTAGGCTCTACTCCTCAGAGAGCTGGTAGGACCTGAGGAGGCTGTCAGGGGCCCAGCCATGTGTTAAGGACTCCGTTAACCATGACTAGAAAGAATGGATCAAAATCCTAGACTGATGGACCACAGGAATGGGAGAACACACCAAGGAGACAAAGTCGTCCATTAGCCCATAGGTGCCTTTATGAAAAATGGAAAACCACATCCCCTCTGGGTGGAACAATTAGAAAAAGGTGCTTTTCCTCCAGGTGGATACAACCTGAAGTGGGTTGATGGTGGCCCTCAAAAAGATACGTCCAAGTCCCAACCCCTGGTACCTGTGAATGTAATTCCAGTGTGACATTGGAGAGTGGCTTGTGAGTCTGAGTTGGGGAATTGTGAGAGCCCCAAGGCTGGTCCTGAGTGTCCTGGTTATAGAGGTGCTCAGGTGCCCAACATTGCAATACCCTGAGTCCAGGGACAATTAGGAGAAAGGGATGGTTGCACCCTGCACTGCTTTGAAAGCTGCCTTACTAAAGCTTATGCTCCACCAGTGGTGAAGCAAAGGAGGGCTAATGGTACATTGGCTCCCCGCACCCCCCTCCTCAGCCCCCCTTCCCTCCCTACCTCCCAGGTCAATCCCTAGGGAAATCTGAGCACATTTCTGTTGGATTCATCAGGGCTTTTAATGAGATGGCATTATGCTATCCAGTGGCTGGGACCTTGCAGTTCTTTCAGAGGAGGGGCCTTTCTTATCTTTATGTACATACTTTTTAATAAAGACCTTTATGGCCTTTCTTATCTTTATGTACATACTCATTAGAATCATGGCCTTTCTTATCTTTATGTACATACTTATTAATAAAGACATTCCAAATGAGTGGTGACTTACTGAGCTGTCACTGTGGATGTGCCTGTCCTCGTGCGTGTGTATACTTGAGCGTGTGTGCATGTGTGTGAGCAAGTCACATAACAAGTCAGCTCTAAAGGTCTTAGTTCTGTCTTCTGATCTGACAGATGCATATACGTTGGAACTATGAACTTGTTCACCCAATAAAACAGGGGTGATATAAGAATCTTCTGTGGTTTTTTTTTTGAATATTCTATGTTTTTATGCCCCATTTCAGCATTCCTAGGAACTCTCAGGCAGAAGTTCATTGCTTAAAGGGTAGTTAAATAAAGATGCTAAAGGATTAGCCAAAACGTTAACCATGTGTTATCCCAGAGTTAGTGCCAATACCTACTGACAATAGAGAAGATTAATCTCAGAGCCTTTTGCTAAACTGCAGGCTGAAGCCCCAGTCACGTCTCAACATACTTGTTTGCAGGGAGGCCGTTTTATCTCTATCCAAGGTAGTATTGATAGACTTATGGAATAAGTTTTCTTCTTCTCCAGAAGCTTGTCTGCCTTCCAGTGACATGCTTTTGCAAATAATTCAGCTAGTCAAGTCCATCTGGAAACAGTTGTTTTGATGCTTTATATCTTTATATCTTTCATGTGACCCGTAACAAAGGCTACAGAATGAGTATGGTTTGCAGAAAGATTGAGGTGTCCACAGGTAGTTTTAATACCCTGCTGACATTCAAACAAGTCAGCACCTGCCTCTTCAGAAGTTTATGCGTTAACACGAGGATCCACAGAGGCTCGGGGTTATGGAATGCTTGCCCCAGAGGGGCTTAGGGCTCCTACGTCCACCTCCCATTTGGTGAGGCATATCTTCTGAGGCTTTCCCTCTAGATGGTCTCTGCACACAGGGAAAGGGATGCTTACCAGTTCACAAGGCAGCCTATTTCTATTGCTAGGCTACAATAGCACAAGGAAAGTTCTTCTGTTGAGCCGAAAAATGTTTATGCAACATTTGGTCCTAGTTCTGCTTCCTAAAGCAACACAAAAGAAATCTCATTCCCCAGGATGGACTTCATGGTCTAGACAGATGGGTAGAGATACTGGGTTTGACCCTTCTCTGTCACTTAACTAGCTGGGCAATTTAGTATTCCTCAGAACCTTGGCTTCCTGATTTCTTAGAGGAAGATCAGAATTCCAATCACCTGGGCTGTTTGTAGGTTTTGGACCAAATAATAATACTTTTTAAACATCCATCATAGTGCCTGGCATATCATGAGCATTTATTGAATGTTCCCCTCTGCCTTCTACTTGGCAGCTCTCCTAACACTTAAAGGCAGCACGTCTGTTTCCCTTTGGTCTCCTCTTTTCCCAGCCACTAAACTGCAGATCAAAGGGATGGAGTTGAAAGTGGGGACTGGAGAGGGAAAGGGGGGCTGGGAAATGGCTAAATCAGTGTTTAGCAAAGTGTTGGCATCAACAGGTGGTGAAAAGGATTATTTTTAGATAGCACTTGGGTGATCGTTTTACAATTTAAATTTAAATCTATTTAAATGATATATTTCATAGTTATCTTCAACTATGGCAGGTGATACTATTTATTTCTGGTATGATAGTGATACAAAATTTGCTTTAAAAATAAGTTTCAGAAGAAAGGTGAATCAAGTACCCCCAAAAGCTCTCATTATTATCTTGTTTAAAATCAAATGAATTTTAAATCAAATCCAAACAAATCAAACTCTGGTTCAACATCTCTCATTAGCAAGCCAGTCTGAAAAGATTAGATCTTCTATGATTCCAACTATATGATATTCTGGAAAAGGCAAAACCGTGGAGACAGTAAAAAGATCAGAGGTTGCCAGGGATTCATGGGGAGGGAGGGATGAATAGATGGAGCACAGGGGATTTTTAGGGCAGTGAAACTATTCTGAGTAACACTATAATGGTAGATATATGTCATTATACAGTTGTCAAAGCCCATAGAAGGTACAATGCAAAGAGTGAACCCTAATGTAAGCTATGAACATTAGTTAAGAATAATGTATGAATATTGGCTCATCACTTATAACAAATGTTCTACATTAATGCAAGATGTTAATCATAGGGGAAACTGGGGGTGGGTAAGTGAAGGTGTATATGGAAACTCTCTGTACTTTCTGCTCAGTTTTTCTGTGAGCCTAAAACTGCTCCAAAACATCTTTTAATTAAAAGAAAAATCTCATTAGCTAGGCAGATCACCAGTCTGTTTATTCATTTCCATTATCTCCATTTGCCTGTAGGAGATTTCATGTCAAAAGCCACATTAATCACATTTCCCCCCATAGTGGTACTGCTACCCAGTTACCACCAATTGCCACCGTTTGAGGTCCTCAGACTCATCTTAGAGGATATTGTGCCCCTATTCCTCCTCAATTTACTATGTTCAGTTTATTATTAACTCCTCCTTTTCCTCCCCACCCCCACCTCTTCCTTTTCCTCTCTCCGAAATCTGAGGCCTGTTCAATTTACACAACTATTGCCATGGACTAGGAGTTCTCATCTCCCCAAGCCTGGGCTACTCTGACAGCCTCTTGGGTGGTCGTCTTATCTTTAATTTCTCCTCCATTCTAAGATGATCCACCAACATCTGTTAAAATAATGTGCTAATGTCAATTTCATCCTAGTTCTCCTCTGCTTGAGAATTTACAAGTCTCTGTTCCCAATCATCCAAACGGAGGTTATGATCAAAGATGTGGATATTACATGTGCTCCCCAGGTCAGGACAGGGACCTGGATGAAGATTGGCCACAAGCTGATCCAACAAAGATAATTAATTAGCATGGATGCTAAGGAGTGTGCCCAGGCTGAGGCTCTCATTCCCCCACCCACTGCCGGGAGTGTTGGTAGCTGGTAGCTCTCAGGTGAGTACCTACCTAAGAATTGCTCTCACCTGAAGACAGCCACCTCTCAGGGCTAGACCACACCCAGTGACTGGTGGATAAGGAGGTATCTGGCCGCTACCTCCTGGCCTTGAAGCAGGACATTTCAGAAGAGCCATCCAGGCGCTAGAGTCCCCCTCCATGGGATTGGCTGCCTGTGTTGTGACTGCATCACAGTTCAGTTCTCCTCCACTTCCCCACAGTTCTTGCTTCCCTGTGAACCATCCAGTAAACTTCCTGCACACAAGTCTCCATCTTGGCATATGCTTTGCGGGGAACCACGTCAATGACAGCATCCAAGGTCAATTAGACTCTAAGTCTGTGCTCTTCCACTGATGTACACTATCCTTCCAAAACAGACGGGTGTTGGTGGGGAAGTAACTGATACTTGTTGAATACCTTCTAGGTTCCAGGTGCTGTATTAGGATATTTTATTTATAGGAGTTCTACTCCTTACATCAACCCTATGACATAGGCCTGCTTTCTAGATGAGAATACTAAGATTTAAAAATCTTGGGAACATGCAGAAGTGGTCCAGTCAAAAAGATGTTTGGACTTAGGGAAGTCCAGTAAGTGGTAGAAGGGAGGGAAAATGACAGCACACGAGTGACTCAGTGCTGAATTCTCATGTACTCCTTTCTGCCCAGGGACAAGTTTCGTGCCAGGAGATGGAGGCTGCATGGCGCCAGGAGGGCTGGGCCATCGTCCTCCCCAACCAGCTCAAACCGTCTCCGGTCCCAGGACCCCAGTCTCACTCCCTCTCCTACACAGGAGCCCTCCACTCCAAGCCAGCTTCTCTGCTTTCCGTCCCTTTCACTAAATGTAACTCAGCTCAGCACCTGCCTGTTATCTATGCCTTGTTTCTTCAGAAATGCCCATTCATCAGCCCATGCCATTATATCCATTTCAGTTTGTTTAAAAATGTATCTCCTTCTAATGCTAGCCCCAGGTAAAGAATTCCCCTCCCCAAGTACTTAAACCCTCAGTGTGGTTATAGCTGTTCTATCATCAGTCATATCTTGTAGGAGGTTGCCTTTGGAGTTTGGAAAGCTTCTTTTGATGAGTTTGAAGATTTGGTTGGGG
This sequence comes from Hyperoodon ampullatus, assembly GCF_949752795.1. Taxonomy (NCBI): domain Eukaryota; kingdom Metazoa; phylum Chordata; class Mammalia; order Artiodactyla; family Ziphiidae; genus Hyperoodon; species Hyperoodon ampullatus. The sequence goes on from NC_136919.1 coordinate 34,904,470, forward strand.
TGGGAGCTCTAATCTCATTTGCATCCTGAATTAATCAAGAAAAGGCACAAGAAGCTAAATGTACATTAAATCTGTTATACGAAAATTCAGATTTGGGGATACTGGCTTAGAGGAAAGAGCTCTGGTTTCCTACCCATTTCCCCAAATCTGGACTCTGGTGCCTGATGCAGGTACAGTTATCACAGGGGGTAGGAACAGAGCAAGAGCCCAGGCTCTGTTTGAGGTTTGGCAGGTCCAGAAGAGAAGAGGAGACCAGACCAGTTCAATCTCACCAGGCAGGCAGAGAAGCCAGTGCAGTGAGGGGGGTGGGATGGGAATCTGAAATGTTCTTTCAATACTGTGTCCTGGGGAGATAGGGGATGGCCTCTCTCTTCTATGGACATATGATGAATGGGGTACACTGCCTTTCCATCCCCCTCTTGAGCAGATGTGGGTTGTACTGAGTCAACTAGAATGTATGCTCCTGGAGGGCAGCACACCTCTTCCTCCACTTCTGCTGTGCCCTTGCTTAGAAGATCAGAAGTGTCTAGAGCGTGGCATAACTATATGTCACTTTTATGCAACAGCAATGCTCCTTAGAATATTAGACCCGGGAATACTAATTCTCACCAACTTTGTGAAGCAGATATATTCTTCTCTATTTATTAACACATCTATGGTGCCCATGTGATTTCTGCATATTTTTCGGATGCTCTTGGGCCTGGACTTTTCTGCCAGGTTGACTGGAATGGCTAGAACATTTTATCATCTGCAGCTGGGGAATCACTGAACTGTCTGAATATTTTCCTATATGAGTGATTCTTATGTCAGCCAAGGCAGAAGTGAGATTTTAAATAAGCCCGAACTGTTCCATGATGTAATTCTAGGAGTGAGAATTGTGTGAAAATGTGAAAAAGTAAAGGTTTTTATTGTGATAATTCTGTGAGAATTTTCTCCCCTTTATGTCACATCACTGCCAGGAAAGTCTTAACATGTCTTCCTATGTTTATAATATTGTCAGGGATTAAAAACACATGAAGCAGAGCATGACTGTGCGTGATTCCCATTCAGTCCCCAAGGGACACATGAATTTCATGTCAAGATCTGTTGTCTGGATCCCACTTAAGATGGCATAGGGGTTGCCAGGTAAAATCAGGATGACCACTTACATTTGAATATCAGATAAACAACAAAAAATTTTTTTAGTGTAAGTAGGTCCCACACAGTATTTGGGACCTACTTATACTAAAAAGTTATTTATTGTTTATCTGAAATTCAAATATTAATGGGCATTCTGCATTTTTACTTGCTAAATCTGGCAAGTGTAGGCTGGCAAAAACCTGGGAAGACCCCTTCCTCCCTCCAAGGAGAAAACCAGGTCATGGGGGAAGGTTTTAGTCAGAGCAAGGAAGAAAGAAGATTTTTTTTAAATGTATTTTGTTAAAGTATAATTGATTTACAATGTGTTAATTTCTGCTATACAGCAAAATGATTCAGTTATACATATATATACATCCATTTTCATATTCTCTTCCATTATGGTTTATCACAGGATATTGAATATAGTTCCCTGTGCTATAGTAGGACCTTGTTGTTTATCCCTTCTATATATAATAGTTTGCATCTGCTAATCCCAACTCCCAACCCATTCCTCCTCTACTCTCCCTCCCCCTTGGCAACCACAAGTCAAGAGCTTGTTTTTAGTGGTAGCCAAGAAGGTCAAAGTAATGCCCCATCATAATGTGTTCTCCCTTTGAAAAACAGAAAGAATTTGGGAAGGTGGTTGTAAACAATAGACTGAAACATGGAGCATAAGACCAATGGCCCCACATGTGTACATCTAGAAAATCAGTTGGTCAATGTGGACACGTTCAACCCCTGGTTGTGCTGGCATCCTAACCATAGGCAGAGGAAGGAAGAAGAATGAGGTTACAGGGAGTCAGGATTGCAGAGCTGGCTTGACTGAAGGAATGGCTCCTGATGGGATGTCTGGTTGTCTAACATCCAGTGTTGAAAGTGACATGGCAAACTTGCCCTTGGTTTGGGCTGGCAATAAAACCCAATGAGATCCAGAATGGCAGACCAGTCATGAGAGAAAGGTCTGGTTCCTTAAGAGAGAGGTTGGCAAGAGTTTGGATAAGAGTTAGGACTCATGTCTCAGTGGGGACCTGGAAAGCATGGCAGGCAGTGGTGAAAGAAGCTGGTGACTAGAGCAGGGGTGTTAATGAAGACAACGGCTTGAGGCTTTCGGACTTTGGGGCTTCTCCCAACGCTGAAGGGCCCTGCTGGGGCAGCCTGTGTGATTCTGGCCCTATCTCAGGAGTGGAGCTGAGGCAGCTCATGTCCTGTCTGTGGTCAGGCTGGCCAGGGTCCAGGAGGTGCCTGGCCCAGGAGACTGATGGAAGAGCCAAGATCTGAATAGCTCAGGGGAGCCTGGAGGAACAGCCACAGAATTGCCTTTGTACCAGGAAGGTGTGTGGGGTAGAGAACAGGCTGTGTACCAGACACCATTTAAAGAAAGCAGCAGAAATAGCTGGAGATGCAGGGCTGACTGAAACAGGAAAGTACAGGCCAAAAAGGCAGGTGAGTCATTGTATAAAGATAGCGCTAGAAGCCATGAAGGTCTTCTTCCTTTGAAAAACAGAAACAATTCTCAAAAGGTGGGAATAGGCTTTGTAGACTGCGTGTGATCTCTGGCTAGGCTCCCATGCTCAGCAGGAACCTGTCCTAAAAAGGCTTTGGCTGGGGAGAGCTTGTAGGTGGAGAAGCCTAAGCCCTCAGCAGAAAGGCCCATGTTTCCATTAGGTCTAAGTTCTCAATTGATTAATTGAATTTAATGCCTTGTGTAAAGCTATAGAAATAAATCCAAGTACACTTGGTGCCTCAAAGCTAATAAAGAAGAGAGTTTCAGGGAAATGAATGAGAGATTAAAAGAGAGAAAGTAGAGGAGATAAAAGAAAAGATAGGGAAAGAGAAAGAGACCACACAGACATGGGAACATTCTTTATCTTTAATTGCACTGATTTATACATTTTGACCAAACATTCTGAAGATGAGTCTTTGCTAGACTTTGTTACCTTATTTTTTCTTATTTAAGTTAGATTTTACGCAAAAATGTTTGCAGTACAATTACCAACTTCTACAAGGCATTCCTTACTTGTGTTGCTTTCTACTAAGTTGATTTATATTAAAATGTTGAAAACATCACTGTCAGGATGTGGACAGTGTTGGCCCTAAATGCTTCTTAGTGTAACTTCTAAATGTACTTCTTAACCCAGGTATTTAGCACTTGAGAAATGCCCCCCTCACACCCATGCTTTCCATTGCCCCATGAACCTGAACTTTTCCATCCTAGACCTTGGTATCAATGTGTGGTCCCTGGTTAAATGGTGTTTTCCTCATGTGCTTTTTGTATTTACCACATCTCTGTTTACAATCTTCAATGTAAAACAAACTCTTTCAAAATGATTTTTCACACGGCTAGTGTTGAAACTGAGGCAGACACACATTATTCCGGCAAGGAAAAATATACCACTGGGGGTAAAATGAAAACATTCATTTTCCAAATTCAAGGCTGAAGTCTGGAATTTCATCATCCCCTAAAAATAAACCATTTGAAAATTACTTAATTCATCACTGATTCAGTCTGGAAATTAGATATCAGGGAACAAAGACAATAAAGCTCTGTTAGTTGGCATGAAAAGGCCAGAGTGTGTTTAGTTTAAGTGTTTAGGTTAATAGACCATCCCTGGGTGTTTACAGAAAAGTTCAGTTTCAAAGAAGGCTCTGACAAGTCAGCAAGGTGTAGTGCTGAGAGCATGAGAGCACAGGACTGGGAATCTAATTCCAGCTTCTAAGGCTGATTTGTATCATCTAAGGCAAGTCTCTTAACCTCAGGTCCTGATGTCTTCACCTGTAAATGAGATATAGTCAGTGGTATGGTCTGAATGTTTGTGTCCCCCAGATTTCATAGGTTTAAACCTAACCCCACGGTGATGATATTAGGGGGTGGGGCCTTTGGAAGGTGATTAGGTCATGAAGGCAGAGCCCTGATGAATGGGATTATAAAAGCAGCCAGAGAAAGCTCCCTTGCCCCTTCTGCCATGTGAGGTTATAGTGAGAAGATGGCTCTCCATGAGGAAGCAGGCTTTTACCAGACACTGAATCTGCCAGTGCCTTGATCGTGGACTTCCCAGCCTCCAGAACTGTGAGATGTAAAATTCTGCTATTTATGAGACACCCAGTCGATAGCATTTTTCTTATAGCATCGCAAATGGACTAAGACGGAGAGAGTTAAGGTTTTTCCGCAAATTGTAGATTCCACACACACATACACACACACACATACATACACAATCAAATTCCCTAAACACTAGGGCATTTGAGTAGTAGTATCTGATGATTCACTTGGTATTTAGGATCTTGCTGTAGATAAGGGCACCAGTATGAATGTTAGCTGTGGTGTGGATGAAATGCCTAGGTGAGAATGGAGATTTTGAGGACCAAAGGCAAGATCAGTGCTTCTGAATTCTCTAAACGATGCGGCACACACAGAAAACTGAGGTAAACAGATGAGGATGCTCAAGCCTAAGTCAACTGGCCATAGTGCTTAGCTACCCAAGGCTCTTCCCAGATGCCCCAAGGGCCGAGAAGACTGATATCTTGGGCATCAACCTATAACCCAGTCATTCAGGATGTCCTAGACTAGAAAACAGAACATACTATAGAATGGAAAGTGATGGTTTACACAATAAACATGATACTCCTTTTTTTTTTTTTTTTTTTGGCGGTACGCGGGCCTCTCTCTGTTGTGGCCTCTCCCGTTGCGGATCACAGGCTCTGGACGCGCAGGCTCAGCGGCCATGGCTCACGGGCCCAGCCGCTCCGCGGCATGTGGGATCTTCCCGGAGCGGGGCACGAACCCGTGTCCCCTGCATCGGCAGACGGACTCTCAACCACTGCGCCACCAGGGAAGCCCGATACTCCTTTTAATTTTTATTCTTTACTTCTTATTTTAAAAATTCCAGAATGAAGGAGGAGGAACATAATTGAAAGGGATGAGATAATAAATTCAGTTGGTGACACACCAATTCTGAGGCATTTGAAACATTTGAGTTCAGATATTGAGATGCTAGGTGGATACCCAGATCTGGAAGGACGTCGGGGCTAGAGAGAGTTTTGGAAGTCATTAGCTTGTATAGATGAGATTTGAAGCCATGGACAAGATTTCTCTAACAGAATGAGAAGAAGCCAAGGATGGGCTCAGGGGAACACTAATATTTAAGGGGCTGATAAAAGAGAAGGAGCTACCAAAATATATAGGGCTCATTTGGAGCTTTTTACAAGGTGATTTAATGTCATTTCATAAGCGAAAAATATAAGACAAATTGATATCCAAGTATAGATATGATTTGTGTTATGTAATGACATACATAGATATAAGCAAGGGCACACACATATGGTGGATTTGTTCATTCATTCACTCATTAACAGTAAATGCATTCATTCTATCAGTAAATGATTACTGCGTGCCTACTATGTGCTTGGAATTATTCTAACCATTGGGGATACAACAATGAACAAAACAGGTCAAGTCCCTTCCTGAATGGAGTTTTATGTGGCACACCACACTACACACACACCCCACTAAATACTTAACAGCCTCTTCCCCACGAGGTACAGCAGAATGTAGATGGGTTTGTATTTTTACTGAGCCAAGATTCCTTTTTTTTTTTTTTTTTTTTTGTGGTACACGGGCCTCTCACTGTTGTGGCCTCTCCCGCCGCGGAGCACAGGCTCTGGACATGCAGGCCCAGCGGCCATGGCTCACGGGCCCAGCCGCTCCGCAGCATGTGGGATCTTCCTGGACCAGAGCACGAACTCACGTCCCCTGCATCGGCAGGCGGACTCGCAACCGCTGTGCCACCAGGGAAGCCCGAGCCAAGATTCTTTATCCTCCTAAAGGATTGCCTGTCATCACCACCAACATATTGCTTTGGCCCCATTGTTGTATTTGTCTTTTATTCACTTAAAAGGTTAACTGGATGGTTGAATTACAGGATTCTAGCCAAAATGTGCTTCCCATAAAGGAGTTCCCAGCTCATCAGTAAGCTGAGCTGGTTTGGCATCTGTCTTACATTACTAAGGAGCTGGGCATCTGCAGGCTGAGCTCATACTGCAGAGGCATTGGCAAGACCTTGATCTGCCTTCACACCATAATTGCTGGATGACAGGGGAGCAGCGGAGGTCATGGTTCAAATCTGAGATGGCAGGTTCTGAGGACAAAGCCTGCAGGGACCATTTTCTTTTGGAAACTCTTTCATTTTAATTCATTGTCAGAATAGTCTAACTCCAGGTCTTCCAACTCCAAAGTGAAAGTGAAAGCAAATCTACTTTTTATTGTTCCACCTTATCATTTCCTCCAGAGTTTTTTGTTAAAATTTTCTCAGATAATTAGGAGGGCATAGATCTTTTCCATTTCTGGGCCAGTATGTTCTGGGTCCCCATTAGCTAATAAGCCAACTCCATCTCTAGAATTTTCTATTTCTATTAATGACAGTATCCACTGGTGTCTCTAATCTTGCTGGTTGTTTAAAGTAATTTCCCATCCAAGAAACTTTTCTTACTCTCTGTCCCTTCTCCATTGTCTGGTGGAGACCTAGTTGAAAGCGTATTGGAGATGGGAAGGAGATAGTCATTATGGGTGAGAAAATACTACATTATGCCCAAAGTGTTGGCTGCCCTGTCCTTTTTATTAATGAACTTGGAATAACCCTTGATTCTTTTCTCTTCCATCATCTATCATATCCAATTAGTTATATATGAAGTCAGTTTCTTTAAATACTGTTTGCACATGAATTCTTCAGCCAGTAACTTTCAATGAACCCCTATTAAAAATTAGAATACAATACATTAACCTACTGTTTGACCCAATGATTAACACTTCTAGGAACTTATCTTACAAATATAGTCACACTCATGCAAAAACACCTGTTTGCAAAGATTATTTATTGTAGCCTTATATGTAATAGCAAAAGACAGGAGCTAACTTAAATGTCCATTACTTAGGGAGTGATTAAATAAATTATGATTCATTCATACAGTAGATTACTAGGCAGGTATAAAACAGGAAATTCTTTATATTCTGATGGTAATGATCTCTAAACTATACTGTAAAATGGAAAAAGTTATTATTTGTGGAAAAAGGATACACATGCAATATTTTCTTCTGTATGCATTTAATGTCCCTGGAAGCAACATAAATAACATCAGTTGCCTCTGGAGTGGAGAGTTGGGTGATTGGGAGATAAGAGTGAGAGGGGCCTTTTCACTATAATATACATTGATACCTTTTGATTTTTGAGCCATGTGAACCCTTAGAAATACATATACATGTACATACATTTATACACTTTAAATTTTAAAGTCCTTCATCTAGCATTTCAGGCCTTCACAATCTGGCCCTTGATGACATTTGCAACCATATTTCTAGAATACCACATTTTCCCCTGCAGAAGACCTCTCCTCTTGCCACATTGGTCTGCTCAAACATCTGTCTCGTGCATAGTTCCATCTAGATCCTTTCAAAGTCAAATTGCCAGGTTCCAGTTCTGGTTTCACCCAACCCATGGATCTTGACTTAAAGGAGGCAAATGAGGTATAACAGCAAAACTTGTCCTGTAGGGGCTTCCCTGGTGGCGCAGTGGTTGAGAGTCCGCCTGCTGATGCAGGGAACACGGGTTCGTGCCCCGGTCTGGGAAGATCCCACATTCCATGGAGCGGCTGGGCCCGTGAGCCATGGCCGCTGAGCCTGTGTGTCTGGAGCCTGTGCTCTGCAACGGGAGAGGCCACAGCAGTGAGAGGCCCGCATACCGCAAAACAAACAAACAAACAAAAAACCAAACTTGTCCTGTAGAGGGTGGCTCCACCAATCTAAACACCTGCCTGTCACAGCTCTGCCTCTGTGGAAGTGAATTTAGCACTAATGCCAGTACCAGATCCCCTCTGACCAGAGCCCAATGCCACCTTTCTCCTTTCCCTCTAGGATGATATACATGTGGAGGGCTATTGTTCCTGCAAGGTGAGGTTCTTTAGTCTTCAGAGGGAAATCCCCATCCTGTCTGACACTGGATCTCTGCGGACACCAGGCAAGATGTTGCTCAGCAGGCCTGAAGGTGCCCTTGTGGTTTGATGTCCTTTCAGAACTTGCCTTGACCCAAAAAGGAGTCCCCTTTCCAGCTAATGCCATATCTTGCAATTCTTTGTGATGTTGCTTGGCAGGTCTTCATTGGTGCTAATTTCATAAAGTCTGGATCCCAGAGACCTTTCCTAGTACAGAAGTTTATGCTTTTCAAGTGGGACTTTGCCCCTAAAATGGCAAAACTCTATCTGTATACTCTCTAGGCCTACCAAAACAGTAGCAGGTACAATGTGATAGTGGAATAATAATAATGTAGTGATAGCTAACAAACATTTAAGTGCTCACTCTGTGCCAGGCACTGGTCCAAGCACTCAACATGCACTAACTCATTTAATCCTCACAGTAACTCTATGTAGTTATTTTTACAGATAAAAAAACTGAGACCCGCAAAGGTCAAATCACTTGCCCAAGGTCACACAGCTATAAAGTAGAGAAGCTGGGATTTGAACCCAGGTAGTCTGTCTCTGAAACCCTTAAACACCAAGCATGCTATACCAAGTGTCTTGCAAGCTGTTAACAATACAGTGACCTTTTTGGAATGACTTTTTGATCTCCATCAAAAATACCCCTCTTTTGGGCCACTCACTTTCAACTTGACTTAATGTCCAAGGTCTCACAAAGCTAGTAAGTGGCAGAACCAGGGTTTAGAGCCAAGCAGTCTGGATTCTGAGGCCAGGCATTTGATCATTATGCTAGACTGCCTCTCTGAAGCAGAGAGGCTGGGGTGATGGACCCTTTATTACGAGTTAGACCTTGACCCAAACCCTAGTGTTCAGCCTGGCAAGAGTAGGACTGTGGTTCCTCCACGTAGGTTTGAAGATTCCCCTTGTCCTAGGGCTTCATCACATGGCCTGGTCAGTAACCTCAGACTGGACCCATCCACTGTACTCCCTTTTCGAAGTGTGGGTGGGAGGTCTTATCCTTGATCATAGGCCCATTGGTGGAGAGGAGGAGATGGGGTTGGGTGGGAAGAGTTGATGAAAGTCTCAAGCTCTTTCAATATCCACGAAAAGGTCTACTTCCCCCAGGCATCCATGCCTACCCACTCAGCCTTGGTGATCTCCTCCCCTGAACTCCTGTAGTCTAATTGTGACTACCCACAGCAGTTCCCATAGCTTTGCATGGCCACTTGCCTTGGCCATGTATGATGGTGCTGTGCTCCCCAACCAACTCAATACATTTATGCTTTCAAAAATATTTATTGAACACTACCTTGATACCATGCCACCAGGTGGCAAAAAGATGATCAAGACTCCATTCCTGCCCTCTAGGAACTCATGGACCAATAAAGTAACAATTATATTTAAGTGAAGATGTCATCACTGAGATGAGTGAGACATAGAAGAGAGACCTCCTAACTCTGCATGAGGGATCAGGGAAAGCTGCTAAGAGGAGACTGACCTTGACATGAGTCATGAGGATATGAAAGGAGCTTTTCAGGGTGATAAATGGAAAAAGAACAAGGGAAAGAGTATCCAAACAGGAAAGCATTTCAGGAGAATTACAACTAATTCAGTTTAGCTGAAGTACACAACACATAAAGAAGGAAAGGAGATGGGGAAGGATCCATAGGCATGAGCTAAAACAGAGCACAAATTCCTCTGAATGTAAGCTTAATGGCGGGGATTTTTGTCTATTTATTGATGTATCCCTGGTGCTCCACAGTGCCTGGCACAGGGGAGGCACACAGTATGTTTTTGTTATGTATGAAGAAAAATGAATGTATGTCAGGTCCAGAAATTTGGACTTTGTCTTTAAGGGTTATTTAAGAATTTTAGGCAGATGAGGAATGTTGTTAGAAATTCATTTTGGATAAGCATGCAATCACCGAAAAATGAATACAAGAGCTCAAAATGAAGGCTGGATACAAAATAAACATGCAAACATCAACCATTTATACATACATGTACTTGCCAGTAAAAAAATAAATAACAATAAAACTGTAAAATAACAAGTAAAATAAGAATGTGCAAGATGTACATTAAGAAAACTATAAAACTTGATAGAAGAGTAAAAGGAAGGCTTGACTAAATAAAGAGAAACACCATGTTCTGGACAGGACGACTCAGTATTGTAAAGATGTCATGCTTCCCTGAAATAATATATAAATTTAACACAGTTTCAGTTAAAATCCCAGTAGGATTTTGTGGTACTTGACAAATAGCTTTTAAAATTCATTTGTATGTATAAATGAATGAGGACAGCCAAGAAAAACTTGAAAAACCAAGAAAAATGAGAAGGGACCTTGTTTAATCAAATCAAAGGTCACTATATAAATCTATGGTAATTAAAACAGTATGGTACTGGAGCAAGAACACACAGAAAAATGGAACAGAGTAGGATATCCAGAAACAGAATCATGTGTGCATATGTACTTAGCATATGATTATAGCTAATATTTATTGAGTACTTACTGTGTGCTTGGCACTGTTCTAAGCATTTTGTATTACTCATTTAATTCTCACAAAACTTTATGAAGTAGGTCCTATTGTTATTCACATTTTATTTTTTATTTTTATTTACTTATTTTTAATATCTTTATTGGAGTATAATTACAATGTTATGTTAGTTTCTGCTGTACAACAAAGTGGATCAGCTATATGTATACATATATCCCCATATCCCCTCCCTCTTGAGCATCCCTCCCACCCTCCCTATCCCACCCCGCTAGGTCATCACAAAGCATTGAGCTGATCTCTCTGTGCTATGCGACAGCTTCCCCCAACCGTCCATTTTACATTTGGTAGTGATTTCATGTCATGCCACTCTCTCACTCCATCCCAGTTTCCCCTTCTGTCCCTGTGTCCTCAAGTCCGTTCTCTATGTCTGTATCTTTATTCCTGCCCTGCCACTAGTTTCATCAGTACCGTTTTTTTAGATTCCATATATGTGCATTAGCATATGGTATTTGTTTTTCTCTTTCTGACTTATTTCACTCTGTATGACAGACTCTAGGTCCATCCACCTCACTACAAATAACTCAGTTCCGTTCCTTTGTATGGCTTAGTAATATTCCATTGTACATATGCGCCACATCTTCTTTATCCATTCATCTGTTGATGGACATTTAGGTTGCTTCCATGTCCTGGCTATTGTAAATAGTGCTGCAGTGAACATTGTGGTACACAGCTCTTTTTGAATTATGGTTTTCTCAGGCTATATACCTAGTAGTGGGATTGCTGGGACCTGTGGTAGTTCTATTTTTAGTTTTTTAAGGAATCTCCATACTGTTCTCCATAATGGCTGTATCAATTTACATCCCCACCAACAGTGCAGGAGGGTTCCCTTTTCTCCACACCCTCTCAAGCATTTATTGTTTGTAGCTTTTTTTGATGATGGCCATTCTGACCGGTGTGCGATGATACCTCACTGTGGTTTTGACTTGCATTTCTCTAATGATTAGTGATGTCGAGCATCTTTTTATGTGTTTGTTGGCAATCGGTATGTCTTCTTTGGAGACATCCAATGGCATTTTTCACAGAACTAAGACAAAGAATTTTACCATTTTTATGGAAACACAAAAGACCCTGAATAGCTAAAGCAATCTTGAGAAAGAAAAACGGAGCTGGAGGAATCAGGCTGCCAGACTTCTGACTATACTACAAAGCTACAGTAATCAAGACAGTATGGTACTGGCACAAAAACAGAAATATAGCTCAATGGAACAGGATAGAAAGCCCAGAGATAAACCCACGCACATATGGTCACCTTATCTTTGACAGAGGAGGCAAGAATATACAATGGGGAAAAGACAGCCTCTTCAATAAGTGGTGCTGGGAAAACTGGACAGGTACATGTAAAAGAATGAAATTAGAACACTTTCTAACACTATACACAAAAATAAACTCAAAATGAATTAAAGACCTAAATGTAAGTCCAGACACTATAACACTCTTAGAGGAAAACATAGGCAGAACACTGAATGACATAAATCACACCAACATCTTTTTTGACCTACCTCCTAGAGTAATGAAATAAAATAAAAAATAAACAAATGGGATCTAATGAAACTTAAAAGCTTTTGCACAGCAAAGGAAACCATAAACAAGGCAGAAAGACAGCCCTCAGAAGGGGAGAAAATATTTGCAAATGAAGCAACTGACAAAGGATTAATCTCCAAAATATACAAACAGCTCATGCAGCTCAGTATCAAAAGAACAAACAACCCAATCCAAAAATGGACAGAAGACCTAAATAGACATTTCTCCAAAGAAGACATACAGATTGTTATTCCCATTTTACATATAATAAAGCACATGTAGATGATGCTACATGCAAGCCAGTGAGTGGTATCCAGGCTTTATGACTCAAAGCCTTCATTTTGTTTTATTTTATTCTATTTTATTTTGTGTGGCTATAGTTGAATTTATTTCTATATAGTATTCCATCTTAAAAATATAACCCATTTTACTTATACATTCCCTTACTGATGCACATTGGGTTGTTTGCTGTTTGATGATTTTCCAAAGAACACTGCTCTGAACATTCTTGTCCAAACACATGTACACATCTGTGTTGGGTATAATCCTAAGAGTGGAATTGTTGGGCTGTAGAGTATGTGTATGTCCATCCTTTGGAGATACTGCCAAGGAGTTTTCAAAGTGGAATGAGCAGTTTATACTCAAACAGCTGTGTATGAGAATTCCAGTTGCTCCACGTACTCACCCACACTGTATTGTCAGGGTTTTTTATTTTAACCCTTGTGGTGTATGTGTAGGGGTGTCTCACTGTGTTTTTTTGTTTTTGTTTTATTGAAGTATAGTTGATTAACAATGTTGTATTTGTTTCTGATGTACAGCAAAGTAATTCAGTTATATTTATTCTTTTTCAGATTCTTTTCCATTATAGGTTATTACAAGATATTGAGTATAGTATATAGTATAATATAGTATCCCTGTGCTATACAGTAGATCCTTTTTGTTTATCTATTTTATACAAAGTAGTGTATATCTGTTAATCCCAAGATCCTAATTTATCCCTCCCCCACTTCCCCTTTGGTAGCCATAAATTTGTTTTCTGTGTGACTCTTTCTGTTTTGTAAGTAAGTTCATTTGTATCCTTTTTTTAAGATTCCACATATATGTGATATCATATGATATCTGTCTTTCTCTGTCTGACTTACTTCACTTAGCATGATAATCTCTGGGTCCATCCATGTTGTGGCAAATGGCATTATTTCATTCTTTTTTATGGCCGAGTAATATTCCATTCATTATTTATCCATTCATCTGTTGATGGACACTTTGGTTGTTTCCATGTCTTGGCTCTTGTGAATAGTGCTGCTATGAACATTGGGGTACATGTGTCTTTTTGAATTAGAGTTTTCTCTGGAAATATGTCCAGGAGTGGGATTGCTGGATCATATGGTAACTCCATTTTTAGTTTTTTAAGGAGCCTCCATACTGTTCTCCATAGTGGCTACACCAATTTACATTCCCACCAACAGTGAAGGAGGGTTCCCTTTTCTCCACACCCTCTCCAGCATTTATTATTTGTAGACACTTCAGTGATGGCCATTCTGACCGGTGTGAGGTGATACCTCACTGTAGTTTTGATTTGCATTTCTCTAATAATTATAAGTATTGAGCATCGTTTCATATGCCTGTTGGCCATCTGTATGTCTTCTTTGGAGAAATGTCTATTTAGGTCTTCTGTCCATTTTTTGACTGGGTCGTTTGTTTTTTTGATATTGAGCTGTATGAGTTGTCTGTATATTTTAGAAATTAAGCCCTTGTTGCTCACATCATTTGCAGATATTTTCTCCCAGTCCTAGGTTGTCTTTTCATTTTGGTGATGGTTTCTTTTGCTGTTCAGAAGCTTTTAAATTTAAGTAGGTCCCATTTGTTTATTCTTACTTTTATTTCTACTATGCTAGGAGATGCATACAAAAAAACTACTGCTATGATTTATATCAGAGTGTTCTGCCTATGTTTTCCTCTAGGAGTTTTATAGTATCTGGTCTTACATTTAGGCCTTTAATCCATTTTGAGTTTATTTTTGTATATGGTGCTAGAGAATGTACTAATTTCATTCCTTTATATGTAGCTGTCTGGTTTTCCCAGCACCACTTACTGAAGAGATTATCTTTTCTCCATTGTATCTTCTTGCCTCTTTTGTCGAAGATTAATTGACTATAGGTATGTGGGTTTATTTCTCTCTCTTTTGTTCAGTTGATCCGTATGTCTTGTTTTTGTGCAGATATCATGCTGTTTTGATTACTGTAGCTTTGTAGTATTGTCCGAAGTCTGGGAGGATTATGCCTCCAGCTTTGTTCTTTTTCCTCAGGATTACTTTGGCAATTCTGGGTCTTTTGTGGTTCCATATAATTTTTAGGATTATTTGTTCTAGTTCTTTGAAAAGTGTCATGAGTAATTTGATAAGGATCCCATTAAATCTGTAGATTGCTTTGGGTAGTATGGCCATGTTAACAATATTAATTCTTCCAATCCAAGAGCATGGAATATCTTTCCATTTCTTTGAATCATCTTCAGTTTGCTTTATCAGTGTTTTATAGTTCTCAGCTTATAAGTCTTTCACTTCCTTGATCAGGTTTATTCCTAAATATCAGTAATACTGATTCTGCCTTTATTTAAAATTTTGATATTTTGTTCATTATGGACTTACTTGCATTAATTTTCATTTTTAAAATATTGCATTAAAATATTTGTCTTGACTAATCAGTTGTTTTTTTTGTTTGAAAATTTATTTATTTATTGGCTGTGTTGGGTCTTTGTTGCAGTACACGGGCTTCTCATTGTGGTGGCTTCTCTTGTTGCGGAGCACGGGCTCTAGGCACACAGGCTTCAGTAGTTGTGGCTCGCGGGCTCTAGAGCGCAGGCTCAGTAGTTGTGGTGCACGGGCTCAGTTGCTCCGCGGCATGTGGGATCTTCCCAGACCAGGGATCGAACCCGTGTCTCCTGCATTGGCAGGCGGATCCTTAACCACTGCACCACCGGGGAGGTCCCACTACTGAGTTTTTTAATGCCTCTTTAAATTTTGTGTCCAAGGCAAAGTGCCTTATGCATCTAATCCTAGTTTCAACCCTGGATGGGAAAAGAAATTATTACTACCTTTGAGGATGACTTGGAAAATCAACATGTTAAGCCTGCTTAGCCACTAATTTGGAAATTCTGTTTCTAGGAATATTACCTAGAGGTATGACTGGACAAGTACACAGTGATATATATATATATATATAGGGATGCTCATTGTAGCACAATATAGAAGAAAAAATTGAAAAATTGAACTGACCATCAATAGGGGATTGATTAAATAAATTATGGTACATTTGTGCAATGGAGTACTATATAGGCACTGAAAAGGATGGCATAGAGGTGTACATGTTTAAAGGAAAGGATATCCATATTGTCTTAAGGAGTAAATTAAAAAGCATGACTATATAGAACTATATGTGTACAGTACTCTCAATTAGGCAATACATACACACAACTCCAAAAAAGTCTCAAAAAATAATGTAGATCTTTACTGGAGTCACATGAAAAAGTAGCCAGTGGAAATATTACACTTCACAAAATCTCATCCATTATGGCAGCTTCTCTAAAACTCTTGACTGTCTCTCTCAAAACTCTCATTTTTTGCCAAATCACTCCCTCCCTCCTAATTCTCTGACATATTCTGTTTTTCCAGTGGTAGTAGATAGTGCCTCATATGCCAGCCCATCCCCAGGCCCCCAGGTTTTTCATTCTGTATCTCTGCTTATCGCCCAGGAGGCCTAGTACCCGTAACACATTAGCCCTCTTCCCTAGGAGGCAGGTGTAATAAAAATCTGTTTTTGTTCAGGGAACTCCTCAGCTCATGAGTCTGTCCCCCTCTACAGAGGCCAGATTCTTGCTATTCCAGCCCCTCTTGCAGGCAGAGCACAGACGTATGACCTAGGCTCAGTCAGGTGCCCCGGCCCCAGACTTAGAATCAGAAGCCAGCAACTCAAAGCATCAGGTGCCACACAGAATCCAATCCAGCAATGATGGCAGCAGATCCATCCAGTGTCCAGACTCAGCCATGGCAGGAGTTCTTATGGTGGGACTCAGTATCCAGCATCCTGGGGTCAACAGGGCAGGCTGCTGCACTGTGTCCAGTGGTGGGGCTATGGTGTCTCCTCTAGACCAGCTCTACAGTGTGACTGTGCCTTGTTTCTGGCACATGGAGCCTCCAATCCTGATTTTCTGGCCTCCCAGAGACTCTGTGAGTGACCTAATATCCTTTAATAAATCCTTATTCTGCCTAAATTAGTGAAGTTTATTTTCCATTGCTTGCGACAAAGAATCCTGCTTCATACATGTTTATTTTTGGTGTTGCCATGTATACATTTTGTGAAGAGACCTGATTTCAGCATTCATTATTGTACCCCTTTAGGTCCCTCAAAGCAAAACAAGCTGATAGATCAAGTCAGGTTGTTATGTTTTGGGCAGTTTTATTCATCTAGAGCTGCGTAGTCCAATATGGTTGCTACCAGGCTCTTGTGGCTGTCTAAATTTAAATCAATTAAAAGTAAATAGGGGACGGCTTCCCTGGTGGCGCAGTGGTTGGGAGTCCGCCTGCTGATGCAGGGGACGCGGGTTTGTGCCCTGGTCTGGGAGGATCCCACATGCCGCGAAGCGGCTGGGCACATGAGCCATGGACGCTGAGCCTGTGCGTCCGGAGCCTGTGCTCTGCAACGGGAGAGACCACAACAGTGAGAGGCCCGCGTATCGCAAAAAAAACCAAACCAAACCAAACAAACAAACAAAAAAGTAAATAGGGGAGACAGGAGAAGATGGTGGAAGAGTAGGACGCGGAGATCACCTTCCTCCCCACAAATACATCAGAAATACATCTACACGTGGAACTGCTCCTATAGAACACCCACTGAACGCTGGCAGAAGACCTCAGACCTCCCAAAAGGCAAGAAACTCCCCACGTACCTGGGTAGGGCAAAAGAAAACAGAAAAAACAGAGACAAAAGAATAAAGAAAAAGCTGTGCGAACAAAGAAGAGAAAGGGAAATTTCTCCCAGCAGCCTCAGAAGCAGCGGATTAAAGCTCCACAATCAATTTGATGTACCCTGCATCTGTGGAATACCTGAATAGACAACGAATCATCCCAGATTGAGGAGGTGGACTTTGGGAGCAAGATAGACTATTTTTTCCCCTTTTCCTCTTTTTGTGTGTGTGTATGTGTATGCTTCTGTGTGAGATTTTGTCTGTATAGCTTTGCTTTCACCATTTGTCCTAGGGTTCTGTCTGTCCGTTTTTTTTTTTTTTTACTTAAAAAATTTTTTTCTTACTAATTATTTTTTTATTTTAATAACTTTATTTTATCTTACTTTATTTTATCATTTCTTTCTTTCTTTCCTTCCTTCCCTTCTTCCTTCTTTCTTTCTTTCTTTCTTGCTTCCTTCCTTGCTTTCTTTATTTTTTTTTCTCCCTTTTATTCTGAGCTGTGTGGAGGACAGGCTCTTGGTGCTCCGGCCAGGCATCAGGGCTGTGCCACTGAGGTGGGAGAGCCAACTTTAGGACACTGGTCCACAAGACACCTCCCAGCTCCACGTAATATCAAACGGTGAAAAACTCCCAGAGATCTCCATCTCAACACCAAGACCCAGCTTCACTCAACGAGCAACAAGCTACAGTGCTGGACACCCTCTGCCAAACAACTAGCAAGACAGGAACACAACACCACCCATTAGCAGAGAGGCTGCCTAAAATCATAATAAGGCCACAGACACCCCAAAACACACCACCAGACGTGGACCTGCCCACCAGAAAGACAAGATCCAGCCTCATCCACCAGAACACAGGCACTACTCCCCTCCACCAGGAAGCCTACACAACCCACTGAACCAACCTTAGCCACTGGGGACAGACACAAAAAACAACGGGAACTATGAACCTGCAGCCTGCAAAAAGGAGACTCCAAACACAGTAAAATAACCAAAATGAAAAGACAGAAAAACACACAGCAGATGAAGGAGCAAGGTAAAAACCCACCAGACCTAACAAATGAAGAGGAAATAGGCAGTCTACCTGAAAAAGAATTCAGAATACTGATAGTAAAGATGATCCAAAATCTTGGAAATAGAACAGAGAAAATGCAAGAAACATTTAACAAGGACCTAGAAGAACTAAAGAGGAAATAAGCAACGATGAACAACACAATAAATGAAATTAAAAATACTCTAGAAGGGATCAATAGCAGAATAACTGAGGCAGAAGAACGGATGAGTGACCTGGAAGATAAAATAGTGGAAATAACTACTGCAGAGCAGAATAAAGAAAACAGAATGAAAAGAACTGAGGACAGTCTCAGAGACCTCTGGGACAACATTAAACTCACCAACATTCGAATTATAGAGGTTCCAAAAGAAGAAGAGAAAAAGAAAGGGACTGAGAAAATATTTGAAGAGATTATAGTTGAAAACTTCCCTAATATGGGAAAGGAAATAGTTAATCAAGTCCAGGAAGCACAGAGAGTCCCATAAATCCAAGGATAAATCCAAGGAGAAACACGCCAAGACACATATTAATCAAACTATCAAAAATTAAATACAGGGCCTCCCTGGTGGCGCAGTGGTTGAGAGTCCGCCTGCCGATGCAGGGGATACGGGTTCGTGCCCCGGTCTGGGAGGATCCCATATGCTGCGGAGCGGCTGGGCCCGTGAGCCATGGCTGCTGAGCCTGCGCATCCGGAGCCTGTGCTCCGCAACGGGAGAGGCCACAACAGTGAGAGGCCCGCATACCACAAAAAAAAAAAAAAAAAAAAAAAAAAATTAAATACAAAGAAAACATATTAAAAGCGGCAAGGGAAAAACAACAAATAACACACAAGGGAATCCCCATAAGGTTAACAGCTGATCTTTCAGCAGAAACTCTGCAAGCCAGAAGGGAGTGGCAGGACATATTTAAAGTGATGAAGGAGAATAACATACAACCAAGATTACTCTACCCAGCAAGGATCTCATTCAGATTTGATGGAGAAATTAAAACCTTTTCAGACAAGCAAAAGCTGAGAGAGTTCAGCACCACCAAACCAGCTTTACAACAAATGCTAAAGGAACTTCTCTAAGCAAAAACACAAGAGAAGGAAAAGACTTACAATAACAAACCCAAAACAATTAAGAAAATGGGAATAGGAGCATACATATCGATAATTACCTTAAATGTAAATGGATTAAATGCTCCCACCAAAAGACACAGACTGGCTGAATGGATACAAAACCAAGACCCATATATATGCTGTCTACAAGAGACCCACTTCAGACCTAGGGACACATACAGACTGAAAGTGAGGGGATGGAAAAAGATGTTCCATGCAAATGGAAATCAAAAGAAAACTGGAGTAGCAATTCTCATATCAGAAAAATAGACTTTAAAATAAAGACTATTGGGGCTTCCCTGGTGGCGCAGTGGTTGAGAGTCCGCCTGCAGATGCAGGGGACACGGGTTCGTGCCCCAGTCCGGGAAGATCCCACATGCCGCAGAGCGGCTGGGCCCGTGAGCCATGGCCGCTGAGCCTGCGCGTCCGGAGCCTGTGCTCCACAACAGGAGAGGCCACGACAGTGAGAGGCCCGCGTACCACACAAAAAAATAAAAATAAAAAATAAAATAAAGACTATTACAAGAGACAAAGAAGGACACTACATAATGATCAAGGGATCAATCCAAGAAGAAGATATAACAATTGTAAATATTTATGCACCCGACATAGGAGCACCCCAATACATAAGGCAAATACTAACAGCCATAAAAGGGGAAATTGACAGTAACACATTCATAGTAGGGGACTTTAACACCCCACTTTCACCAACGGACAGATCATCCAAAATGAAAATAAATAAAGAAACACAAGCTTTAAATGATACATTAAACAAGATGGACTTAATTGATATTTACAGGATATTCCATCCAAAAACAACAGAATACACATTTTTCTCAAGTGCTCATGGAACATTCTCCAGGATAGATCATATCTTGGGTTACAAATCTAGCCTTGGTAAATTTAAGAAAATTGAAATCATATCAAGTATATTTTCCTACCACAATGCTATGAGACTAGATATCAATGACAGGAAAAAATCTTGTAAAAAATACAAACACATGGAGGCTAAACAATACACTACTTAATAACGAAGTGATCACTGAAGAAATCAAAGAGGAAATCAAAAAATACCTAGAAACAAATGACAGTGGAGACACGACCACCCAAAACCTATGGGATGCAGCAAAAGCAGTTCTAAGAGGGAAGTTTATAGCAATTCAATCCTACCTTAAGAAACAGGAAACATCTCAAATAAACAACCTAACCTTGCACCTAAAGCAATTAGAGAAGGAAGAACAAAAACACCCCAAAGTTAGCAGAAGGAAAGAAATCATAAAGATCAGATCAGAAATAAATGAAAAAGAAATGAAGGAAACGATAGCAAAGATCAATAAAACTAAAGTTGGTTCTTTCAGAAGATAAACAAAATTGATAAGCCATTAGCCAGACTTATCAAGAAAAAAAGGGAGAAGACTCAAATCAATAGAATTAGAAATGAAAAAGGAGAAGTAACAACTGACACTGCAGAAATACAAAGGATCATGAGAGATTACTACAAGCAACTCTATGCCAATAAAATGGACAACCTGGAAGAAATGGACAAATTCTTAGAAATGCACAACCTGCCGAGACTGAACCAGGAAGAAATAGAAAATATGAACAGACCAATCACAAGCACAGAAATTGAAACTGTGATTAAAAATCTTCCAACAAACTGAAGCCCAGGACCAGATGGCTTCACAGGTGAATTCTATCAAATTCTTAGAGAAGAGCTAACACCTATCCTTCTCAAACTCTTCCAAAATATAGCAGAGGGAGGAACACTCCCAAACTCATTCTATGAGGCCACCATCACCCTTATACCAAAACTGGACAAAGATGTCAGAAAGAAAGAAAATGACAGGCCAATATCACTGATGAACATAGATGCAAAAATCCTCAACAAAATACTAGCCAACAGAATCGAACAGCACATTAAAAGGATCATACATCATGATCAAGTGGGGTTTATTCCAGGAATGCAAGGATTCTTCAATATATACAAATCAATCAACGTGATACACCATATTAACGAATTGAAGGAGGAAAACCATATGATCATCTTAATAGATGCAGAGAAAGCTTTTGACAAAATTCAACACCCATTTATGATAAAAACCCTGCAGAAAAAGTAGGCATAGAGGGAACTTTCCTCAACATAATAAAGGCCATATATGACAAACCCACAGCCAACATCGTCCTCAATGGTGAAAAACTGAAACCATTCCCACTAAGGTCAGGAAGAAGACAAGGTTGCCCACTCTCACCACTCTTATTCAACATAGTTTTGGAAGTTTTAGCCACAGGAATCAGAGAAGAAAAAGAAATAAAATGAATCCAAATCGGAAGAGAAGAAGTAAAGCTGTCACTGTTTGCAGATGACATGATATTCTACAGAGAGAATCCGAAAGATGCTACCAGAAAACTACTAGAGCTAATCAATGAATTTGGTAAAGTAGCAGGATACAAAATCAATGCACAGAAATCTCTTGCATTCCTATACACTAATGATGAAAAATCTGAAAGAGAAATCAAGAAAACACTCCCATTTACCATTGCAACAAAAAGAATAAAATATCTAGGAATAAACCTACATAGGGAGACAAAAGACCTGTATGCAGGAAATTATAAGACACTGATGAAAGAAATTAAAGATGATACAAATAGATGGAGAGATATACCATGTTCTTGGATTGGAAGACTCAACATTGTGAAAATGACTCTACTACCCAAAGCAATCTACAGATTCAATGCAATCCCTATCAAACTACCACTGGCATTTTTCACAGAACTAGAACAAGAAGTTTCACAATTTGTATGGAACCACAAAAGACCCCAAATAGCCAAAGCAATCTTGAGAACGAAAAATGGAGCTGGAGGAATCAGGCTCCCTGACTTCAGCCTATACTACAAAGCTACAGTAATCATGACAGTATGGTACTGGGACAAAAACAGAAATTTAGATCCATGGAATAGGATAGAAAGCCCAGAGATAAACCCACGCACATATGGTCACCTTATCTTTGATAAAGGAGGCAAGAATATATAGTGGAGAAAAGACAGCCTCTTCAATAAGTGGTGCTGGGGAAACTGGACAGCTATATGTAAAAGAATGAAATTAGAACACTCCCTAACACCATACACAAAAATAAACTCAAAATGGATTAAAGACCTAAATGTAAGGCCAGACACTATCAAACTCTTAGAGGAAAACATAGGCAGAACACTGTATGACATAAAGCACAGCAAGATCCTTTTTGACCCACCTCCTAGAGAAATGGAAATAAAAACAAAAATAAACAAATGGGACCTAATGAAACGTAAAAGCTTTTGCACAACAAAGGAAACCATAAATAAGACCAAAAGACAACCCTCAGAATGGAGAAAATATTTGTAAATGAAGCAACTGACAAAGGATTAATCTCCAAAATTTACAAGCAGCTCATGCAGCTCAATAACAAAAAAACAAAGAACCCAATCCAAAAATGGGCAGAAGACCTAAATAGACATTTCTCCAAAGAAGATACACAGATTGCCAACAAACACATGAAAGAATGCTCAACATCATTAATCATTAGAGAAATGCAAATCAAAACTACAATGAGATATCATCTCACACTGGTCAGAATGGCCATCATCAAAATATCTACAAACAATAAATGCTGGAGAGGGTGTGGAGAAAAGGGAATACTCTTGCACTGTTGGTGGGAATGTAAATTGATACAGCCACTATGGAGAACAGTATGGAGGTTCCTTGAAAAACTACCAATAGAACTACCATACAACCCAGCAATCCCACTACTGGGCATATACCCTGAGAAAAGCATAATTCAAAAAGAGTCATATACCAAAATGTTCACTGCAGCTCTATTTACAATATCCAGGACATGGAAGCAACCTAAGTGTCCATCAACAGATGAATGGGTCAAGAAGATGTGGCACATATATACAATGGAATATACTCAGCCATAAAAAGAAACGAAATTGAGTTATTTGTAGTGAGGTGGATGGATCTAGAGTCTGTCATACAGAGTGAAGTAAGTCAGAAAGAGAAAAAGAAATACCGTATGCTAACACATATATATGGAATCTAAGAAAAAAAAAAAGGTCATGAAGAACCTAGTGGTAAGATGGGAGTAAAGACACGGACCTGCTAGAGCATGGACTTGAGGATACGGGGAGGGGGAAGGGTAAGCTGTGAGAAAGCGAGAGAGTAGCATGGACATATATACACTACCAAACGTAAAATAGATAGCTAGTGGGAAGTAGCCGCATAGCACAGGGAGATCAGCTAGGTGGTTTGTGACCACCTAGAGGGGTGGGATAGGGAGGGTGGGAGTGAGGGAGACGCAAGAGGGAAGGGATATGGAAACATATGTATATGTATAACTGATCCACTTTGTTATAAAGCAGAAACTGACACACCATTGTAAAGCAGTTATACTCCAATAAAGATGTTAAAAAAAAAAAAAGTAAATAGGGACTTCCCTGGTGGTCCAATGGTTAAGAGTCTACCTTCCACTGTGAGGGACACAGGTTCGATCCCTGGTTGGGGAACTGGGATCCCACATGCCGCAGGGCAACTAAGCCCGTGCGCTCTAGAGCCAGCATGCCACAACTAGAGAGCCCGCGTGCCACAATGAAGAGCTCATGTGCCGCAACTAAGACCCAACACAGCCAAATAAATAAGTAAATAAATATTTTTTTAAAGTAAATAAAATTAAAAATTTAATTTCTCAGTATCACTAACCACATTTTAAGTGTTTAGTTGCCATATATGGCTAGTGGGAACTGTATCAGACAGTGAGATTTAGAACATTTCTGTGAACAACAACAAATCCTATTGGATAGCACAATCTAGAGGCATCTTGAGGTCTCACCAGCCCACCTTACTGAACCATCAGAGTCAAAGACCACCTTGGAATAGATTCATTGCAATATCTGACCATATCACAGATATATTAACAGATGAGCAATTGTGCTAACTAGACCAGGGTATATTTTATTTGCATCATTTAAATTGTTCTTGCTTGCTTGCTCTTTGCCTTCCGAACTCTCTTTATTCCTCTCCCTTTCTTTGCCAAACCCATGTTGGTGAATTCGTTCAAGTTACTTGGGCATATGCTCTAAGTCTTCTGTAATAGTATTTGCCCTGCCAACTCCACAGGGTTGCTATGAGCAAAATCATGTAATTTAAGCGGGGGGGTGGGGTAGGGTTTCACGTCTATGGCTGGTCTGGAATGAGCCCTGAGATGAGATGATTCTATGATGTTAGCCAGTTGATTTTGAGAAATCACTCCAACTTTCTGGATTCCAGTTTACTTACCAGTCAATTGAAGGAGTTGAATGAGATCACTTCTAAGTTCTCTTCCATTATCAACATTCAAAAATTCTGTTATTCCATATGGAATCCCAAAGACTTTATTTATTATCTCTTCAAGGGAGCTGAGAATAGAGTTCTGATGCTGGTGGGCAATGGTCAGGGAGGTGAGATGAGAATTATCTAGAATGAGTCTTTATTCAAGATTTGATGTGCAGTAGCCCACTTTACTGGTGGCAAAGTATAGGATAGGAAAAGGAAACTGAGAAGCTTAGACTACAGTCTCTCTCAAATTACCCGATGGTCATATTTTTCTTGCACTGTAGTTAATGTTTAAATGTTCAGAAGCAACTTGCAAATAACTAAAGTTTTAAATCTGCACTTTCTCTTTGGGTGGCCCAGCTTCATGCTTGGCAACACATTCCTTGCTATTGGAACACTGTCTACCCCAAAATGATTGAATTGTTGTTCCAAATTAGTGTTCTTCAAAAAAATTCAAATGCATATTTGAAAGTTACCCCTTGAGGTCGGCCACCTAGGCCATCCCAGTGAAGGACTATTGAGCAAAGGGCTTTCTAGTCAGGAATTCAAACACACACAGTGTCAGCCTGTCTCTGTTGAATCTCCTGTTCCCACTGTTTCTATTACCAAATTAAAATGTTAGGTCAGACTTCTTGAGAAGCAAGGGTACTCTAGGTGAGAGAGTATTAAGCCTTGCAGATTTGGTAACTTCATATCATTTCTAGAACTTTCTGTTAGGAAAATTGGATGTTCCTCATTGTCAATAGGAAATTGTGTTATGAAAACCATAGCATTAATTGTCATCAACATTTATTAAGCATTTTCTATGTGTTTAGCACTTTATTGACTTTCCCATTTTACAGATGTGGAAATGGAGGCACAGAGAGGTTTAGCAACTTGGCCTTGCCTTATAGCTCCTGGTTAATCAAGGGCATAATAACGTTGAGAGGATTTGAAACTTAGAGTTGTCACAGCCATCTTGCTACCACATGCAGATGGAAAATGATCGTGGCACACAGAAGGGAAAGATAAAGGAAGCCGAGAAAAATCCTGTCCTGATGACAACAATTGAGCCCTAAAGTCAGTTGTGCCCAAGCCAGTTCTAGCCCTGCACTTTGAAGTTTTGAGGGTTCAGTTAGAGCTTTTGGGGGTCAGTTTTTCTTTCATTTACATCCTCAAAAATCCTACTTGATATATATTTGTTTAATATAAAAATTAAAAAATTTTTATTACTACTATTATTTTTTGAAGTGTAATTGACCTACAGCTCTGAGTTCCGGGTGCACAACATAGAAACGTTTGATATTTCTGTATATTATAAAATGATCACCATAAGTCTAGTAATCAACTGTCACTATACAAAGTTATTGCAATGTTATTGACTATATTCCCCATGCTGTACATTGCATCCTGTGACTCATGTATTTTGTAACTGGAAGTTTGTACCTCTTCATCTCCCTCACCTATTTCACTCATCCCCCAACCTATTCCCCTCTGGCAACCACCTGTTTGTTCTCTGTGTCTATGAGAATAATTCTGTGGGGTTTTTTTATGTTTGTTCATTTGTTTTTTAGGTTCCACATACAAGTGAAATCATACGATATTTGTCTTTCTCTGTTTGACTTAATTCACTTAGTATAATACCCTGTAGGTCCATCCATGTCATTGTAAATGACAAGATTTCATTCTTTTTTTATGGCTGAGTAATATGCCATTGTGTATATATACCACATCTTCTTTATCCATTCGTCTATCAGTGAATACTTAGGTTGTTTTCATATCTTGGTGTTTGCAAATAATGCTGTAGTGACCATAGGGGTGCATATGTCTTTTTGAATTAGTGTTTTTGTTTTCTTTGGGAAAATACCCAGAAGTGGAATTGCTGGATCATATGGTAGTTCTATTTTTTAGTATTTAAGGAACCTCCATGCTGTTTTCCATAGTGGCTGCACCAATTTACATTCCCACCAACAGTGCACAAGGGTTCCCTTTTCTCCACATCCTCATCAACACTTATTTTCTCTTGTCTTTTTTGATGATAGCCATTCTGACAGGTGTAAAGAGATATCTCACTGTGGTTTTGATTTGCATTTCCCTGATGATTAATGATGTTGATCATCTATTCATGTGTCTGTTGGCCATCTACATGTCTTCTTCGGAAAAATACCTGTTCAGGTCCTCTGCCCATTTTTTAATCAGGTTTTCTTCTTTGTTTGTTTATTTGATGTTGAGTTGTATGAGTTCTTTTTATATTTTGGATATTAACCCCTTATCATACCTATTGTTCTCCCATTCAGTAGGCTGTCTTTTTGTTTTGCTGATAGTTTCCTTCACTGCAAAAGCTTTTTTTTTTTTTTTTTTTTTTTTTTGCGTTATGTGGGCCTCTCACTGTTGTGGCCTCTCCCGTTGCGGAGCACAGGCTCCGGACGCACAGGCCCAGCGGCCATGGCTCACGGGCCCAGCCGCTCCGCGGCACGTGGGATCCTCCCAGACCGGGGCACGAACCCGTGTCCCCTGCATCGGCAGGCGGACTCTCAACCACCGCGCCACCAGGGAAGCCCCTGCAAAAGCTTTTTAATTTGATGTGATCCCATTTATTTTTGCTTTTGTTTCCCTTGTCTAAGGATACATATCCAAAAAATATTGCTAAGACCAGTCAGTGTCAAAGAATATATTGCCTATGTTTTCTTCTAGGAGTCTTATGGTTTCAGGTCTTATATTTAAATATTTAATTCATTTTGAGTTTATTTTTATATATGGGGTAAGAAAGCAATCCTTGATTCTTTTGCATGTAGCTGTCTGGTTTTCCAAGCATCATTTATTGACAAGGTTATGGGTTCCCCACAGTATGTTTTTGCCTCCTTTATCGTAGATTAATTGACCATGTAAAAGTGGGTTTATTTCTGGGCTCTCTATTCTGGTCCATTAATCTATGTGTCTGTTTTTGTGCTAGTACCATCATGTTTTGATTACCGAAGTTTTGTAGTATAGTTTGAAATCAAGGCATGTGATACCTCCAGCTTTTTTTTTTTTTTTTTTTTTTTTTGCGGTACGCGGGCCTCTCACTGTTGTGGTCTCTCCCGTTGCGGAGCACAGGCTCCGGATGCGCAGGCTCAGCGGCCATGGCTCACGGGCCCAGCCGCTCCGCGGCATATGGGATCCTCCCAGACCAGGGCACGAACCCGTATCCCCTGCATCGGCAGGCGGACTCTCAACCACTGCGCCACCAGGGAGGCCCTTATACCTCCAGCTTTGTTCTTCTTTCTCAAGATTGTTTTGGCTGCTTGGGATCTTTTGTGTTTCCATACAAATTTTAGAATTATTTTTTCTAGTTCTTTTTTGTTCCTTTCTTTTTTTGCTCTCTTCCCTTGTGATTTGGTGACAATCTTTAGTGTTTTGTTTGGATTCCTTTCTCTTTTTCTGTGTGTGTTTCTATTATACACACACACACACACACACACACACACACACACACACATATACATATATATATGAATGATTATTTTAAGTTGGTGATCTCTTAAGTTTGAATGCATTCTAACAACCCTGCATTTCTACCACCCCACACCCCATTTACTGTTTTTGACAGCACATTTTACATCTTTTTTGTGTATCCCTTAACTACATTAATGTGGGTACAGATGATTTTACTCCTTTTGCCTTTTAACCTTCCTACTAGCTTTGTAAGTGATTGATCTACTACCTTTACTATATATTTGCCTTTGCCAATGAGATTTTCCTGTCATAATTTTCATATTTTTAATCACGTTTTTTTTTTCCCACTTAGAGAAGTCCCTTTTAACATTTCTTGTAAAGCTGGTTTAGTGGTGCTAAACTCTTTTAGCTTTTGCTTGTCTGTAAAACTCTTTATCTCTTCTTCAAATCTGAATGATAACCTTGCTGGAGAGAGTATTCTTGGTTGTGGGTTTTTCCTTTCATCACTTTAAATATATCATGCCACTCCTTCTGGCTTGCAAAGTTTCTGCTGAAAAGCTAGCAGAGAGTCTTATGGGAGTTCCTTTGTCCATAACTAGTTGCTTTTCCCTTGCTACTTTTAAGATTCTCTCTTTATCTTTAATTTTTGCCATTTTAATCACAGTGTGTCTTGGTGTGAATCTCTTTAGGTTCGTCTTGTTTGGGACTCTTTGTGCTTCTTGGACTTGGATGTCCGTTTCCTTTACCAGGTTAGGGAAGTTTTCAGCTATTATATCTTCGGATAGCTTCCCTGCCCACTCCCCCTCTTCTCTATCTGGGACCCCTTTAATGAATATTAGTATACTTGATGTTGTCCCAGAGGTCTCTTAAACTATCCACATTTTAAAAATTATTTTTTCTTTTTTTCTGTTCTGCTTAGGTGGTTTCCACTAATCTGTCTTCCAGTTCCTCTGTATCATCTTATCTGCTATTGAGTCCTTTTAGGGTATTTTAAAAAAATCTTAATTATTGTATTCTTCAGCTCTGTTTGGGTCTTCTTTATATTTTCTAAATTTTTATTAAACTTTTTACAGTGTTCATCCATTCTTCTCCTGAGTTCACTGAGCATCTTGGTGATCAGTACCTTGAACTCTTTATTAGGTAGAGTGCTTATCTCCAGTTCACTTAGTTCTTCTTCTGAGGTTTTATCCTGCTCTTTCATTTGGAACGTATTCCTCTGTCACCTCATTTTGCCTAATTCTCTGTTTTTATTTCTATGTATTAGGCAGGTCAGTTATGTTTCCCCATTTTGGAGGAGTGGTTTGATGTAGGAAACATCTTATGGGGCCCAGCAGCACACTTCCTTCTGGGCACCAGAGCTATTGGGTTGACCAGAAAGTTCATTTGGGTTTTTCTATAACATCTTATGGAAAAACCCAAACAAATTTTTTGGCCAACCCAATATATGCTCCATGGGTGCCCCCTATGTGGGATGCATGGGCTCTTCTGTTGTGATGGGGCCAACTCTTGTGCTTGTACTGGTAGGTAGGGCTGGCCCCCCAGCCTGACTGGCTGCCAAGCTTTTCTTCATGTGGAGGTTGCCAGTGCTGATGGGCAGGGCCAGGTGCTGGGGCAGCTGGCTGTGGGGCCCAGGTGACCCGGAGCATGTGCCATCTCCCTGATGGTTGGGGCTAGGTCTGCATGCAGCTGGCTGCATGGCCAGGGGTGTCCCGGATCTAGTTCCCACTGGCTGGTGGGTGGGTAAGCCCTCAACATTAATAGGCTAGACGGAAAACTCCAAAATGGCACCTGCCAGTGCCAGTGTCCTCGTGGTAGAATGAGCTCCAAAAAATGGTAGCTGCCTACACCTATGTCCCCAGGAGGAGTCCCAGTTGCCTCCTGCTGCTCCAGGAAGCTCTTCAAGATCAGCAAGTGGATCTGACCCAGGCTTCTTGCAAATTACTGCCTCTGTGCTGGGTCTCAGAGCATGTCAGATTTTGCACAAGCCCTTGAAGGGTGGAGTCTGTTTCCTACTGCCCTCTGGGTCTCCTGAACTTAAGCCCCAGTGGCCTTCAAAGTCAGATGTTCTGGGGGCTCATCTTCATGATGCAGGACCCCCAGGTTGGGGAGTGCAGTATGGGGCTTGGACCGCTCACTCCTCGGGGAAAACCTCTGCAATTGTGATTATCGTCCCATTTATGGGTTGCCTACCCAGGTATGAGGGTCTTGACTATACTGCATCTCCACCCCTCTTACTTGTCTTGTTCTTTATATTTTCAGTTGTGGAAAATCTTGTCTGTTGGTCTTCAGGTTATTCTCATCAATAGTTGCTTTGTAAATATTGGTAATTTTGGTGTGTCCGTGGGAGGAGGTGAGCTCAAGGTCTTCCTATTCTGCCACAACTAGACTTGTTTTAATTAATGTTACCAATACAAAGATACATAACCTTATCCCAAGGATAAATTTTAATTCAGGAATATGTAGAAAAATAATTCAATTATTTTTTCCTGGGTAAGGCCAATGAAAACCACCTTACCCCCAATATGACCTCCGAGAGCTGACTGGATATCAGGCTCATCCCCCCTTCCTCATTCTGGAACCTAAGCCTTGAACTGCATTGGAGAAATAATTTAATGTGGCATTTTGCTGAAACATCCTGTAGATATTTTAGGTATTTGCAGAGGGAATTTTTTGACCTTTGAATAATATATGTGCTGAGAAAGGTCTTCGGATGTTTTAACAACATGTTGAACTGAGATAGGCCTGAAGGGGTTTATTTTGGTCTCTGTTGGCTGCTACTCTTTTTCAAATCCTGTTGGTTAGAAGTTTTTAGTCTCTATGAGGACACTTTCAAGATTTTTCTACTGCAACATATTTCATGCTATTCGATTGTCCCTTCATCAAAGGCAGCAGGTTGAATAACCTTCCGGAGAGTGGCTCCATTAATACTCTAGGTGCGTTCCTGCTGACCTGTGGTACCCACCTGAACGTCCAGTAGACACCTCCAGCTTAATATGTCCCAAAAGGGTGCTGGCTACTTAGAATGGAGACACACTTTTCCAACATTTCAAACTGCTGTTTAATTCTTTGAAAACATCAGTACAGGTGATTACAAGCAAAGAGATCAGTGTAGCCAAAGACATCTTGAGGACTGGATCTCTTCCACAGGTGGTTTTTGATTGAGGGGGTAATTATGATCAAATCTACCCCATCAGCCCTTTAGCAGAGGAGACTGAATGTAATTCTGCTGTCAGTGCAGTATGACAGACCTCAGCTTAGACTGGGGATTAATTAAAAAGCACATGCATTTTGGCTATTCTGCCAAAAACACAAGGAGGCAGATTCTCCTAGAATGCAAGATAGTCCCTTGGCTAGAGTTTGGCATCTTTGGAGAACCTGTTAACCTTTTTGTGCAATTAAGCTACCAGGAAACGTATTTCTGCCCCAGAGGACCCTTTGTTTCCTAAAAAAAAAAAAGAGGAACTTGTATTACGGAAGTTTGTGGGTGAGAAGGCTATGATTTGGTCTTGAATTATGTTAAGCTTGATTTTCTTCCAAATTAATAAAAGAGCTTGGACTCTACCCGTCTTGCTCACTGCTGAGTTCCTAGAGTCTAGCACAGTGATTACAATCAGCAGGCATCCAATAATTATCTCTCGGATGAATAAATGCACTAAAGTGGTAAGCAAATGCCTCGAGGAGATAGAAACCACCTTGCAGAGGAGACTTCTGGAGCCGGGTATCAAACATTGAGTAGGAGGTCTTGATCAAAGACGGAAGGAGGGGTGGGGGAAAAGGAATTATAGTCAAAGGGTTACAGCATGCACAAAGGAATGGAGACATGAATTTCAACCATCTAATAATTCATAGCAGGAATCCATGAGTAAAACCTTGCATAAGGTAATAAATGACAAACCTTCACGATCAAAGTGCAAATAAAACCCCAATTCATAAATGTCCTGCTGTGGACATTGGCCAGAAGTTGGACTTCAGCCACAATGTAAGCACTATATTAGGCCAGTTATCTTTGTGAGGTGATGAACCATTTCTAGAAGTTGGCACGTTCTTCCCTGCCGGTTGTAATAAGGCTATTGCGTAATGTCGACTTATTCTAGAATGTTGCCTGGGGCTGCGCCACCAGGAGTAGTAATGAATCAAGGACTGGTCAGGAAAATACACTAACCTCTGTGTTTGATAGAGTGGGAAGTTCTTCTACAGTTGGTGTTTGGCAAACTGCCATGTTTTTGCCAGTAGTGTAGTTCTGAGACTTTGGGTTTGGCTTAAGAAATTTAAGACAATTTTTAGAAATCACTATATCTTAAAAAACATTTATCACCTTTTTAGAGAGTTGGTATATGCATGCAAACAGTCCTTAAGGAACAATAATCACCCTTTTCTCTACCCCCGGGACGCTTCACAAAAGAGAATGGGGACACAGTCATTTGCAAAGGTCAGTCTGCTGGGTTCATTAGATTATATACCCTACTTATGCAAGGATGGGGTTGTCTGCAATCTTTCTAACCAACCACATATCATGAGTAGTACTCATTTATCAGTGGGAAAAAAATAAGTGTTGACATCCCTTATGCTAATTAACAAACCATCTGGTGCAGATTTAGAAAGCTATTCTTGAAGTGCTTGCCTATTATTTCCAATTTGGTACCGTCGAAGGCTAACCAATCATCCTGGAATATAAATTTCTTATTAGGCACTGCAGATGTTAACTAACCACACCCAGAGTGTATATTAATGTTAACTCATATATGCATATACCTACTGACACATGCTGAACTATTCTAACATAATTACAGAGAAAATTGTGTCTTAATTCCTGATTTTTTCCTAATGGTCCCATCTATGCCTCCTGCCAGTGAATCATGGAATCACCAAGGCTGATGAATGAACTGGCTTATATTAGCCATGTTTCCTTTCTTTTTTGTGTCAAATGATGCAGTTCTCAAACATCTTGGAGTAGCTTGGTTTTCAGCAAATCTAACCTTTATCCTATCTGTCCCATCTTCTGTCTTTTCCCAAAATAAAGAAAAAAATTATTTGTGACCCCAATACAATCACTTTTTTGTATTCAGTAGAAAGAATGGTGAACTGAATTTTAAATTAAACTGAAGTTGTAAATTGGCTTATTTTTATCTTTGCATTATCTGACTGCCTGATTATCCTTTATCTTGGTGGACCTTAGGTGTGAGTTACGTTACATCTAATTTATTACTAATGGTAATTAAATATTGAAGATTGTAAAAAATTTTATGATATAGGGTTTGATCATATTGTACTCCTATAGGTGTTCTGAGGACAGTAAAGTTGGAGTTAACAGCTATGGTGCAGGATAATACTCATATATGTGACGTGTGTCAGCAGAGAAGAAAAAGAGAAGATCTCTACCTTGTTTGGCCTGAGGTGCCAAGGTATGAGATTACCTTAGGTTTGATTCTTGTTCCAGCTATAGGACTGAATGGGGATGGTGGGTGGTGCAATAAGTGACATCCTGGGCAGGTATGCAACCAGGTCTGTGATTTGGGAAGCCCAGCACCTTAGTGCCTTCAGCAGGAGCCACTGTGGCACAAAGATCGATGAGACAGGAAGACCCCTATGAGACCAGTCTTCCTCAAAGCAAGTTCCAGACACCTGCTTCATTGTGGGATTGGAAACTATGCACAGACCAATATACAGATCCATGGTGGTGAAAGACGTCACACATAAGGATAATGACCTTTCCACGTGTTCCCTGCTCTGTGTTTTCCCCAAAGTTCTCAGGTACACTGCTTCAGAAGACTGGGAGGGTAGGATGGTGCGATGAAAACAGCACCAGCTTTAGAGGCAAAAAGTAAGGAAGCTCAGCTGTATGACCCTGAGCCCCACAGTATCCTCATATGTTCAATGCATATAATACATCTCCCTGACAAGGCTTCTATGATGATTAATGAGACACCCCTTGGGAAAAAATCTTGATTTTATTTATAATTGATTGCTGTCATCTAAGGTAGGTGGATAGTAGTTGGAGAACCTTTTGTTTGCTTATCAGATGGATGGGTGGTGGGTGTATGAGTTTGAAAGAGTTAGAACAGAGCTAAATTGCTTCCATGCACTTATAAAACACATGGACATTTGAGATATGGGTGAACAAGGCAGACAAAGACACTGATCATATGAAAGTTACCTTCTAGTGGAGGGAGGCAGAAAATAAGGAAATAGTCCAAAAGATAAACAATATGTGCATCATGATGAGTGCTAGGGAGAAAAATAAAGGCAGGGAAGGAATTTGAGAATGCCTGGAGTGGAAAGGGTGGCGGGGGAAGGTGTCCATCTAGACAGGATGCTCAGAGAAGGCCTCTCTCTGAGTCAGTGGAGCAAGACATACAAAACCCAGGGTTGAAGGGTGTTCTAGGCAGAGGTCTCTGAAGTACAAGGATCTTGCAGCTGGAATGAGCCAGCTGTGTTTGGTAGAATTCCCCAAGGAGATCAACTGACCAAGAGTGAGTAGAGTGAGGGATGCATGGTAGGAGATGAGGGCTGAGAAGTGAGCAGGGCCCAGATCATGTAGAGAGGCTCAGGCAAGGAGTTTGGATTTTATCCTAAGTGGGTTGGGAAGCCACTGAAGGGTTTCTGAAAGAATGTGCAGGCTGATGCTGTGTTTAAGAAAGGGGGAAGGATTTAGAAGCCTGGAAGGGAGGATGAGGGAGGTTAGAGACAGGAAATAGAGTGATTAGGATGCATCTTGGGAAAGAGTTGAGGGGGAAACATACCTTCTCTATTTTCCCATTGGCTTGGCTAAAGAGGGAGCTTGGATAGAAGAGAAAAAGCCAAAGAGTATTTGTTTGGTTGTTCAGAGTGTGGTGTGTGATGGAAGCTCACACCTCTCCTAGAGAACCTTCAGGAAGTTCTGCACTGGCCAACAGTACTTTAGGGTGAGCAGATCCTGAAAGGTGAATGTGAAGAAGAACTCTGTTGGATTTAATGGCTAAGCAGAGTGAGAACAGAGGCTGTGATACATGAGTAAATACCATAGCATGGCACAGAGCAGAAACCCATTAAGTGTGCCTCTCTTTCCCACCCCTCATACGTCATCCTTGCTTTCCTTTCACCTAGTATCTAAGGCCATTTCCTCACTTGTGGAATGACATTGAACCAGGCTGAGTCCCTTCCAAGGT
The DNA here is from genome assembly GCF_949752795.1 of Hyperoodon ampullatus. Taxonomy (NCBI): domain Eukaryota; kingdom Metazoa; phylum Chordata; class Mammalia; order Artiodactyla; family Ziphiidae; genus Hyperoodon; species Hyperoodon ampullatus. Next base: position 34,939,643 of record NC_136919.1, read on the forward strand.
TGACCATTTATAACCCTATGGCTTTTCATCTCCCAGAGAAGGGAACTACCTCTATGTGAATTTGCCCAGAGTTTTTTTTTTTTTTAACATCTTTATTGGAGTATAATTGCTTTACATTGTTGTGTTAGTTTCTGCTGTATAACATAGTGAATCAGCTATACGTATACATATATCCCCATATCCCCTCACTCTTGCGTCTCCTATCCCACCCCTCTAGGTGGTCACAAAGCACCGAGCTGACCCCCATGTGCTATGCGGCTGTTTCCCACTAGCTATCTGTTTCACATTTGGTAGTGTATATATGTCAGTGCTACTCTCTCACTTCTTCCCAGCTTACCCTTCCCTCTGGCCATGTCCTCAGGTCCATTCTCTATGTCTGCATCTTTATTCCTGTCCTGCCCCTAGGTTCTTTAGAACCACTTTTTTTTTTTTTAGATTCCATATATATGTGTTAGCATACGGTATTTGTTTTTCTCTTTCTGCCTTACTTCATTCTGTATGACAGACTCTAGATCCATCCACCTCACTACAAATAAATCAATTTCATTTCTTTTAATGGCTGAGTAATACTTAATTGTATATATGTGCCACATCTTCTTTATCCATTCACCTGTCGATGGACACTTAGGTTGCTTCCATGTCCTGGCTATTGTAAGTAGTGCTGCAATGAGCAGTGTGATACATGACTCTTTCTGAATTATGGTTTTTTCAGGGTATATACCCAGTAGTGGGACTGCTGTGTCATGGTAGTTCTATTTTTAGTTTTTTAGGGAACCTCCATACAATTCTCCATAGTGGCTGTATCAATTTACATTCCCGCCAGCAGAGCAAGAGGGTTCCCTTTTCTCCACACCCTCTCCAGCATTTATTATTTGTAGACCTTTTGATCATGACCATTCTGACCAGTGTGAGGTGATACCTCATTGTAGTTTTGATTTGCATTTCTCTAATGATTCGTGATGCTGAGCATCCTTTCATGTGTTTATTGGCAATCTGTATATACTCTTTGGAGAAATGTCTATTTAGGTCTTCTGCCCATTTTTGGACTGGGTTGTTTGTTTTTTTGATATTGAGCTACATGAGCTGCTTCTGTATTTTGGAGATTAATCCTTTGTCAGTTGCTTCGTTTGCAAATATTTTCTCCCATTCTGAGGGTTGTCTTTTTGTCTTGTTTATGGTTTCCTTTGCTGTGCAAAAGCTTTTAAGTTTCATTAGGTCCCATTTGTTTATTTATGTTTTTATTTCCATTTCTCTAGGAGGTGGGTCAAAAAGGATCTTGCTGTGATTAATGTCATAGAGTGTTTCCTCTAAGAGTTTGATAGTGTCTGGCCTTGCATTTAGGTCTTTAATCCATTTTGAGTTTATTTTTGTGTATGATGTTAGGGAGTGTTCTAATTTCATTCTTTTACATGTACCTGTCCAGTTTTCCCAGCACCACTTATTGAAGAGGCTGTCTTTTCTCCATTGTATATTCTTGCCTCCTTTATCAAAGATAAGGTGACCAAATATGCATGGGTTTATCTCTGGGCTTTCTGTCCTGTTCCATTGATCTATATTTCTGTTTTTGTGCCAGTACCATACTGTCTTGGATCATCTTCACTCTCATTATTCTGAATTCTTTTTCTGGAAGGTTGCCTATCTCCACTTCATTTAGTTGTTTTTCTGCAGTTTTATATTGTTCCTTTATCTGGTACATAGCCCTCTGCCTTTTCATCTTGTCTATCTCTCTGTGAATGTGGTTTTTGTTCCACAGGCTGCAGGATTGTAGTTCTTCTTGCTTTTGTTGTCTGCCCTCTGTAATGTCTTTATTTTAAAGTCTATTTTATCTGATATGAGAATTGCTACTCCAGCTTTCTTTTGATTTCCTTTTGCATGGAATATCTTTTTCCATCCCCTCACTTTCAGTCTGTATGTGTCCCTAGGTCTGAAGTCAGTCTCTTGTAGACAGCATATGTACTGGTGGTGTTTTTGTATCCATTCAGCCAGTCTATCTCTTTTGGTTGGAGCATTTAATCCATTTACATTTAAGGTAATTATCAACATGTATGTTCCTATTACCATTTTCTTAATTGTTTTGGGTTTGTTATTGTAGGTCTTTTCCTTCTCTTGTGTTTTCTGCCTAGAGAATTTCCTTTAGCATTTGTTGTAAAGCTGATTTGGTGGTGCTGAATTCTGTTAACTTTCGCTTGTCTGTGAGGGTTTTAATTTTTCTGTCTAATCTGAATGAGATCCTTGCTGGGTAGAGTAATCGTGGTTGTAGGTTTTTCTCTTTCATCACTTTAAATATGTCCTGCCACTCCCTTCTCGCTTGCAGAGTTTCTGCTGAAAGATCAGCTGTTAACCTTTTTGGGATTCCCTTGTATGTTATTTGTTGCATTTTCCTTGCTGCTTTTAATATTTTTTCTTTGTTTTTAATTTTTGATAGTTTGATTAATATGTGTCTTGGCGTGTTTCTCCTTGGATTTATCCTGTATGGGACTCTCTGTGCTTCCTGGACTTGATTGACTATCTCCTTTCCCATATTAGGGAAGTTTTCAACTATAATCTCTTCAAATATTTTCTCAGTCCCTTTCTTTGCCTCTTCTTCTGGGACCCCCATAATTCGAATGTTGGTGCATTTAATGTTGTCCCAGAGGTCTCCAAGACGGTCCTCAATTCTTTTTATTCTTTTTTCTTTATTCTGCTCTGCGGTAGTTATTTCCACTATTTTATCTTCTAGATCACTTATCCATTCCTCTCCCTCAGTTATTCTGCTATTGATTCCTTCTAGAGAATTTTAAATTTCATTCATTGTGTTCATCATTGTTTGTTTGCTCTTTAGTTCTTCTAGGTCCTTGTTAAACAATTCTTGTATTTTCTGCATTCTATTTCCAAGATTTTGGATCATCTTTATTATCATTCCTCTGAATTCTTTTTCAGGTAGACAGCCTATTTCCTCTTCATTTGTTTGGTCTGGTGGGTTTTTACTTTGCTCCTTCATCTGCTGCATATTTCTCTGTATTCTTATTTTGCTTAACTTACTGTGTTTGGGGTCTCCTTTTTGCATGCTGTAGGTTCGTAGTTCCCGTTGTTTTTGGTGTCTGCCCCCAGTGGGTGAGGTCGGTTCAGTGGGTTGTGTAGGCTTCCTGGTGGAGGGGACTGGTGCCTGTATTCTGGTGGATGAGGCTGGATCTTGTCTTTCTGGTGGGCAGGACTGCATCCAGTGGTGTGTTTTGAGGTTTCTGTGACCTTTTTATGATTTTAGGCAGCCTCTCTGTGAATTGGTCTGGTTGTGTTCCTGTCTTGCTAGTTGTTTGGCGTGGGGTTTCCAGCACTGGAGCTTGCTGGTCATTGAGTGGAGCTAGGTCTTAGTGTTGAGATGGAGATCCCTGGGAGAGCTCTTGCCGATGGATATTACATGGGGCCAGGAGGTCTCTGATGGGCCAGTGTCCTGAACTTGACTCTCCCACCTCTGAGGCTCAGGCCTGACACCCGGCTGGAACACCAAGACCTTGTCAGCCACATGACGTAGTGAAAGCCCAAGGATATTAAAGGACTGCCAGAACTCATGCAGCTGATTAGAGGCTTTGCTGAACAGGAACCTCATCTTCCCATTCTCCGCCTGGTACTCGAGCAACTTCTTGTGCAGACAGATTCCTGGAGTCTTCCTCTCTGAAGCGTTCAGAAGCGCTCCTGAAGGAGGTAGGGGTGGCAGGATGCTGGGGCCGCTTGGGAAAGGGAAGAGGAAAGAAAGAAGTCTGCCCTCAGTTTTAATCATGGCATTTAACATACTCATTTGAGGATCAGTCTGGAAATCATCAGGGAATTCTTTTTTCTTTTTACTGCTACTGCATATAGCGATTGTGCAACTGAGTGGAGGAAAGATTTTTGCTTTTGATGTTCCAGAGGATGGAAAGTTGTTGCAGTCAGCCACTTAGTCAGAATCATAATTTCTTTTGCACCACAAAAGAAGGCTTGTAAGAGACTAGAAGATGGTCCTGGGTAGCTGGAATACACATTCAGTGGTTAATGCATCATTGCATAGGAGAGATGCAGCCATGTTTGAGTAGTTTGATTAAAGAACAACTCAGACGGATTCTAGATGATTTAACCTTCACTTATTGTAAGCCCAAGGGGGAGACCATAATTATAACTAACTCCTCTTTTTCTTGGCAGAGTCTAGAGTCCATTTCATTTTCATTTCACTTAAGGTACCCCCCTCTACTGAATTGTCTCCTTTTTATTTTTATTTATTTTAATTTACTTTTTCAGTTGAAGTATAGTTGATTTACAACGTTGTGTTAATTTCTGCTGTACTACAAGGTGACTCAGTTATCCACATATATACATTCTTTTTCGTATTCTTTTCCATTATGGTTTATCACAGGATATTGAATATAGTTCCCTGTGCCATACAGTAGGACCTTGTTGTTTATCCATTCCGTATGTAGTAGTTTGCATCTACCAACCCCAAACTCCCAGACCATCCCTCCCCCTCCCTGCTTTTCCCTTGGCAACCACAGTCTATTCTCTATGTCCATGAGTCTGTTTCTGTTTTGTAGGTAGGTTCATTTGAGCCATATTTTAGATTCCACATATAAGTGATATCATATGGTATTTGTCTTTCTCTTTCCTACTTCACTTAGTATGTCAATCTCTAGTTGCATCCATGTTGCTGCAAATGGCATTATTTCATTCTTTTTTATGGCTGAGTAGTACTCCATTGCATATATGTACCACACCTTTTATCCATTCGTCTGTCGATGGACTCAGTTAACTCCTTTTTAGATAGTGGCGTTAAATGTTTTAAGAATCTTACAGCCATTTTTCCTTTCAGCCTTGTCCTGGGGAATGAATCAAGATGACCACAAATAATGGCATCTTGCAGCTGGTACAAAGAGAATAAGTTACAAATTGAATGTTTAACCTTACCTAACATTGCTAATATATAGCCATTAGGCATATATGTCTATTTAAACTTAAGTTAATTACAATTAAATAATATTAAGAATCAATTCCTCAGTCACACTAGACACATTTCAAGTGCTTAATAGCCATATGTGACTAGTGTCTGCCATACTGAAAGCATAGATACAGAATATTTACCTCATTGCAGGCGATTCTATTGGACAGCCTGATCTAGGAGTTTTAATAGAAGGAATCAAAAGAAGAGCTCCTTAGAATGTATAAAGAGGCAAGAAGTTCTTGTCAAACAGTTTCCATGATTTTAATTTCATACCCTTTAGCTACTGACATCTTCAGCAATGGATCTGTATGTTGGAACCAACTAATTACCCCAAAAGAAGAAAAGTGAAGCTAACTTTTCTACAATTTCCAAAATGTTTGTATTCCCAAGATCTTAGGATATTTTGCAAAGTGGCCAAAAGCATTTGCAGCAGATGGAAAGAGGACCCATCTACTGAGTAGTCACAAGGCCCTACAGCAATGAACTCAGCCATTCCCATCCCTGGAGAAATAGATTGAAGCCTCTTCACTTCCATCTTGACAAAGGTATTTACATTCCTCAGTTGATGTGGGGAATAAAACAGCTTTCCAAGTATGAGATTGTCTTGGGGGCCAAGCTGTTTGTTAAAGAACATAGAGAAATACTAGAAAAACTAGAAAAACTCCCTGCAGATGAGAACTTAACCTTGTTCTCCAAGCATTACTGGAAGTGTTCTCTAGCTCTCTGTGCGCTTCTTGCCACTCAAGCAGAAGTTGCCCTCAGGGGCTGGCTGTTTCCCTGGACACTAAATCCACAGGCCTTTTCCTGATGCTCCTTTATGGCTGATGCTGACTGTGTTCTCCAGCAACTCAACCTCAAGTAGAGCTTGGACCCACCATACTTTATGATCTCCTAGTGCTGTGGGGAAGGACACATTGTGTGTGTGCACATTTGCACACTTGGAGAGCATGACATCTGAGGACTGTTGGAAGCTGTGGTTCTAAGGCTTCCTGCATCTGGTGAGACTCAATTAAAGGCAGCTTCCTAGGGCAAAATCCCAGCTCGAATTAAGTACTACAGGAGCCAAGGCCTGAGTCCAGTGAGTTCCATTTTTAAAGCTGTGGAATTGAGCACAGAAAGGCCCAATGAAATTCCTATATTCACACAGCAAGTTAATTATGGAGTCAAGAAATCATACTTTTTTTTTAAACTGAAATTCCTGTTACATGATTAAGAATTTTGTTCCTTTTACTCTCTAAAGATGCTTTGTGAGCCTAGGGGAAAGGGAGAGATGGTATAGATGCTAATGTTCACTTAATAGATTTTCCTTGGGACGTTGGTTGGTTTTGTTCAAAGCATCCATGGCAAGTTGGACTACATGCATCTAGTCATCAGGCTGACGATGGGTAAAAGAGAAGCTGGACAAAGATTCATTCTTTCCCTGCCTTTTAGGACTGACTTGGGTTTGCCTTCTGTTTGTGTGCGACAGGCTTTGGAAGACAGGCCATCTCTCTGGCTCTCAGATGTTAAGGAATGGGGCCAAATATAAAGAAAAAAGCCAAGTAGGCGTTTCTCCCACGGTGGTTATCTTTAGTCTATGCTGAGGTCATTTCCTAGTGCGAGAAAGTTGTTTGCTCATGGGCTATGGGCCAAATTCACACTGATTCCTAGAGTCTGGAAAATCACCAACCATCCCAACATCCAGGATCAGACTTCTTCAAGGCATAAGCAGGGTTAAAATCCCCTGTGTTTTGTCTTGCCCTTATCTATCTATATGGAAAATAGGACCCATAGATCTAGTGCTGTGCAAAAAAATAAAAGAATGGTCACAAACACTCATACATTTGTGAATGTATGTATAACCACACGCACTGTACACACAGTCTCTTTTATTCTACAGTGACTATGAACATGAGAGCAATTGATCATTTAAATTTAAATTTAATGAGTTGATAAGTATTGCAAGACATGTTCAAACAATTGTCTAGGTGTCATAAGACTCTTAGGTAGCAGTCGCCATAGCCAAACAAACGTCATGGCAAGATGGGTTACCCTTTCTTCAATTTTAGTGGAAGGCAGTGACATATAGTTACTTTCACTGCACAGTTGAAAAGATTTGACTGCCCTATTCCGAAGGCTGAAGAAAACATCTTTTCCCTTGACCACAGATAAAATATTGGTATGAATGTGCAACCCAAGTACAGTTGACAGAGAAGAGTTAAATAGCCTTAAAGAACTGAATAGCTAGTTTAGCCTTATCTTTTGCATATTAAGCTTAATCATTCTGATCTTTATCATCAGTGTGGGAGAACTAGAAAGCACTTGAAAATGGATTAGGAAGACAACATAGCAAAAGATTCTTTAATCCCTAGGGATATATCCTTGGGAAGCATATTGTCTGGAAGCATTCCTTCTCATCCTAAATCCTAAGAGAAACAAGAAGAAGGTTAGGGATCACTGTTCTGGATCAGAAAGCATCAAAGGGATCCTGGGAACCATATGATCAGAGTGGCTTACAGAGATGTGGTGGAAAAGACTTAAGCACCAGTGGTCAGTTTGATCAACATACAGAACCAACATTCCCAGTAGCCCGAGTAGTCAATCAAAGCTGGAAGGAAGTGACCAGTGGACCCATGTGTCCTGTGACAGCACAATTGGAACTGTGTCCTTTAAAGTCTAGGGGAAGTGCCTAAGAAACTCATTGACTCCGTGACCATGTGGCCAAGGGCAAGGCCTGGTGTGATTGTGCAGAGAAGTGTCACTTACCCTGCCACGTGTGTATATGAAAAGAGACAGAAGCAAATTCATTAGAGGCAGCAGCAGCCACTGTATACTGTGTACTGAACTGAAGCATGTCAGAGGCCCTTCCACAGACAAAAAGAAGTAAGCCAGGCACACAGGCATGAAAAGTCAAAGGAAAAGAAGACCAAGAATAAAACTGGAACTTTGCTAATTTTAGCTAGGTGCATTTATTGCTCTCATAGTAAGAGCAGTTGACAGTCCAACAAGAAAATAACTAGTTAACACACACTATAATTAGTGAATTTTGACCCTACATTGTTCAGCAAATCTATAAGCAGTTCACCCACCGGGTTCCAAAGCTTGTGCTTTCAAAGAAGCAAATTAAAGAACCCTGTTCAAACATTATTACTAATCGTAAAATGGGTAGTCTCTATCCAGTTTTAAGGTTTTATTCTTACTATGCTTTCTCAAAATTTTTACAACATTTAGGTATTGGATCCAAAAAGTCTGAGACCAGATAGATGGCCACCAACTTGCCTGACATGGCCTTGGTGCCTAAGCATGGAAAATCTTGATTGTGTCTTCCAGATAGCAAGAGGCACAGACAATCATTATATAGCTGGCCTCTAAACTGAGAATGTTCCTGACACCAGTATTACCAAAACTTAATACTAATTTACTGAGCACCAACTATATGCAGCCTATTGCATTTGCCACATATTTCTTTACGTGATCTTGTGTTTCTCTCATAGCATACCCGGGAGGTAGAATTACTATTCCCAATTTAAAGATAAGGATACTGTGTGTAAGGTGTCAAGTGAGATCTTCTTCCCCATTTTCTCACAACTGCCCCTAAAGCCTGCTGCTGAGAACGTCCAGTTTGGAGAAACAACAGCTGCCATGAAGGGCTTGCTGACAGTGTGCCGTTTTTGAAGAATGAAATAAAAGGCATACTAGGAAAAGAAGAATAGAAGAAGAAAAAGTTAGAAGAAGAATAGAAGAAAAACTAGGGAAAAAAACCTCTTTCCTCACAAAATAACGATTATTTATAGAGAAAATTAAGACACCTACAAAAAGCTGCTCACACTATTAAGTGAATTTATCAGGGTCTCAGGATAAAAGGTCAATATACAGACATCCACTATATCTCTATAATACTGGCATTGACCAATTATAAAATGACATTTTAAAATGTTCCACTTATACAAATAGAATTCCTGGAAAGTGTTAGGATCTGACTGATTTGTCCTTGAGGAAGTCTGCAATCCAGCAGAAAAGAGGAGTCAACCCAGAACAGATGCTAGGATAGTAAAAAGTGTTCTACATTTTACCTCCAAAGAGTTGAGACTACTCAAACAAACCTTTACACAGGCCCAGAGTGATTAACTTTCCCAAAGCCTCACAGCTCATAAACCCATGAACTGGGATGTGAATTCTGGCCTCTGACTCAAAACTGTCTTGTCTTATTCCCCACAGTACCCCTGTTCTCTGCATGTGTACTGTGGATTGGGGGAGACCTGATAGACTCGCTATTCCAAGTGCTCAAAGGTTCAAAAATTCTTCCTGAACTCCCAGCATTTCTGTTTGGTTTTAGGTTGGCTTTCAAAGTCCAATATTATAATAATACTATCTCATATTCACACAATAGTTTTACTAAGCTTTCCCATGTATTACCTCATTTAATCCTCACAGTAACTTTTGGGTAAGGTGAGACTGAAATGATCTTGGTTTTATAGATGATATTTATTTAGATTGACTCAGATGGGATTTTAAATTTTTTTATTTATTTATTTTCCTTATTTTTTTGGCTGCGTCAGGTCTTAGTTGCAGCACATGGGATCTTCATTGAGGTATGTGGGAGCTTTCGTTATGGTGCGCAGTCTCTTCGTTGCAGCGCTCAGCCTTCTCTCTAGTTGTGGTGTGTAGGTTTTCTCTCTCTAGTGGTGGCGCACGGGCTCTGTAGTTTGCGGCACGTGGGCTCTCTCATGGAGGTGCGCTTGCATGGTAGCTGTGGTGTGCGGGCTTCGTTGCCCCGCATCATGTGGGATCTTAGTTCCCCAACCAGGGGTTGAACCTGCGTCCCCTGCGTTGGAAGGTGGATTCTTTACCACCGGACCACCAGGGAAGTCCTGGGATTTTTTTAAATTGAAATATAGTTGACTTACAACATTATATTACTTTCAGGTGTACAACATAGTAATTTGATATTTTTATAGAATGTAGTCCATACAGTTATAAAATATTGACTATATATATTCCCTGTGCTGCATATTACATCCTTGTAACTTATTTATTTTATACCTAGTAGTTTTGTCTTGACCAATGTCATATTGCTTATAAGAAACCAAACTAGAAATGGAACAAAAGCCTGCTTTGAAAATGTCGATTCACAAAGAGCACCAGCCTTGTCTGACAGACTGATTTCATTTATTCAAGCAGTCCGATTGTTGACTTAGACAACATCTGAACACTGGAGTGTATTTAAGGAAATGCCAGTTGTTACATCCATTTACCTACATCAGTGTTTGATGAAGATGGAGAAAGCTAAGGTAGGCCTCATGTTTTAGAGAATGCCATCAGTTGTAGAAAGAAATTAGCGAGTTCATCTGTAGTAAGCCTTTTTTTTTTTTAAATGTAGGTGTCATGACTGAAGGCTTTGCTCATAAAAAGTTGAACTCCTCCTCAGTTTATAAGTATAGAGATCACAGATTCAAAACATTTCAGAGTTCAAAAGTGATTATAGAGTTCTTCTGGCTGAACCCCCTCTTTCCTAGTTGAGGGAGCAGAAGCTCCAAGATTGTAGCTGATTGCTTATGGTCACACCACCAATTAGTGACAGAATTGTTCATAAGGGTCCAGAGCCAGACGCCAGTCCAGTTCTGTGGTCTTACACCCCAAACTTGGGAATATTTCCCTGTTTTTAGTTTGTATTAATTAAAAAAATTTTTTTAATTATAGTGTGGTTGATTTACAGTGTTGTGTTAGTTTCTGGTGTACAGCAAAGTGATTCAGCTATACATATATATTCTTTTTCATATTCTTTTGCATTATGGTTTATTACAGGATATTGAATATAGTTCCCTGTGCTATTCAATAGGACCTTGTTGTTTATCCATTCTATATATAATAGTTTGCTAGTTTGTATTAGTTTTAATACTAACTTTCAGGTCTCTGGTTCTCAATGGTTGTGATTTTGGAATGCAAATGACAGCAACTTAGAAACTCCATGCCAGACCCTCTGCAGGGCCACAAGGGCGAACTGCAGAATGTGGGTCACTCCCAGGGGCATGTCATCCCCTGGAGCTTCCCACTGTGAGCACAAAGGACAGTCTCATGGGTCATCTTGCTCCATGACTTCTCATCTTAAAGGTCTTGTCAGAGCTGGCCACATAGGCCCTTAAAAATATTGTAGAGTTCTTTGAAGTAGGTTGTTTATTTTTCCTGAAACACATCTGCTATTCATCTTACTTGGTTTTGAAATGCAAGTGTTTTGGCCAGCAATTTGAAAGAGAAGTCTAATCAAAATTAAGTATATCAGTCAAATGTGATTTTTCCATCAGATCTACCATCACCGCCTATTCATTCATTCATCAACTACTTGATAGGTGTTTACTACATGCTAGAAATTGGAGTAGCTGCTTGGGAAATAACAATGAGCAAAACAGAGTCCTGGCTATCAAGATGCTTTCATTCCAGAGGAAAGAGACAGACAATAAACAAAGGTATAATTAATTTTTTATTATTTAACTTATATCAGATGTAGATGAGTGGGCTTCCCTGGTGGCGCAGTGGTTGAGAGTCTGCCTGCCGAAGCAGGGGACTCAGGTTCGTGCCCCGGTCCAGGAAGATCCCACATGCCGTGGAGTGGCTGGGCCCGTGAGCCATGGCTGCTGAGCCTGTGCGTCCAGAGCCTGGGCTCCGCAATGGGAGAGGCCACAACAATGAGAGGCCCGTGAACCACAAAAAAAAAAAAAAAAAAAAAAGATGTAGATGAGTGCTATGGCAAAGAAGCATGGTAAGGGAGGGTAGGGAGTGTAGTGTGGGTGGTGGTGATGATTTCAATGTTATATAGAATGGTTACAAAAGGCTACTCTGCTAAGGTAGCATTGGTGCAGAGACCTGATGGAGGTGGAGAAACAAGCCAAGTCACTATGTGGGCAGAGAACTTTCCAGACAGAGGCAACAGCAAGGCATAGTCCCTGAGTTAGGAAATTGCTTGGTGTGTTCATGAAGTGGCAAAAAGACCTGCATGGCTGGAGTGGAGGGAGGGAGGTGGAGAGTCAGAGGAGTTGAGATCAGGGAGGTAGCAAGGTCATGTAGGGCCTTATAAAATATTATAAGGACTTTCCCTTTATTAAATAGTTTTAAAAATCAAGATATAATTTACATATAATAAAATGTACAGATCTCAAGTATTTGTTTTGAAGGGTTTTGGTAGTTGTGTATGTCCTGTAACCTCTACAAAACCAAATGTAGAAAACATTTCCATCACCACAGAAAGTTCTCACGTGACACTTTCTAGTCAATTCTGCCTTCAGCCCAGAGGTAAACAGTGTTCTGATTTTTATCACTGTTCTTGAACTTTGTAAAAATGGAATCATGCAGTACATATGCTTTTGGGTCTGATTTCTTTTATTCAATATACTGTTCTGGAGGTACATCCATGCAGTCGCCTTTATCAGTAGTTCTTTGCTGAGTGGTATTCCGTTGAATAAACACATCACAGTTTATCCATTGTTTTGATGGGCATTTAGGATGTTTCTTGTTTTTGTCTATTTTTGAATAAAATTGCCATGAATATTCTTTTTTTCTGGTACCTTTTGACCACCTTCACCCATTTCCCCATTCCCACCCCCCTGCCCCACCCCTGCCTCTGGCAACCACCAGTCTGTTCTCTGTTTCTATGAGTTCAGCCATGAATATACTTGAACCAGTCTTTTTGTGGGTATATGTTTTCATTTCTCTTGGGTACATACATAGGAGTGGAACTGCTGGGTCATAGGCTGATAATATGTTTAACTTTATATGAAAGTGCCAAAGCGCTTTCCCAAGTGATGGTACCACTTTACACTTCCACCAGCAGTGTGTAAGAATTCCAGTATGCTCACCGATATTTGGTATTGTCAGGTGGGTTTGTTTGTTTTTGCTGTAATCGTTATAGGCAGTTTGAATAACACTTCACTGTGGTTTTAATTTGCATTTATCTGCTGACTGCTGATATTGATCACATTTTCATGAGCTTTTTGGCATCTGCATATTCTTTCTTGATGAAGTGTCTATTCATGTCTTGCCCATTCTTTTGAAATTGGATTGTTTGTCTTTCACTGTTGTTTGTAGCGGCTTTAAAAAACAGATTCTGATAAGAGCCCTTTAAGAGATCTTTTTCTCTCTCTCCCTCTTATCTATTTATCTATCTATTTATCTCAGTTATTTTATTAAAGTCTGCAGGTTGCATATTTACTTTCTTAATGGCATCTTTGGCTAGGTAGGGATTTTGTAATAGGTATGAAATTTGATTTATCATTTTTTTCTTTTATGATTAGTCCGTTTTGTGTCCCGTGTAAGAAATTTTTGTCTACGCCAAAGTCATGAAAGTATTTTCTTCTAGAAACATGGTTTTTGCTTTTGGGTTTAGTTCTAAGATCCATCTTGAATTAATTTTTGCATATACAGTAAGGTAGGATGAGCTGCAGATATCCAGTTTCAGCACTGTTGGTTAAAAACGCTTTGTTTTCCCTTTGAATTGTCTCAGCAGAAGGAGTTTGTTTTTACTCCAAGTGAGAAGAAAGCTGCTGGAGAGTTTGAAGTGCTCTCTGAAGACAATTAACACTTTTTACCTTACATACTAGTTGCTAGGTACATGTCTTAAAACACATCCACACAGACTTTGAGAACAGGGACTATATTTTGCTTGGATTTTTACCCCCAACTTCAGCACCTAGCACAGTGCTTGACATATCATAGGTTCCCAGTGAATGAATGAATGAATGAATTCCAAAAACAGACAAAATTAACTTCCCCACCCCTCTTGTTTAGGACGTGGGTGTATTCATTTGTCTGTGTTCCATATGGCTACCACCCAGACTGTGATCATTTCCATTTAGGTTTGTTAGTCCCAGATTTACAGGACATTTCTAACGTGTGTGCAGGATTATATATATTTCTTTGACCCATACCACATAAACATACACTGGCTCCTTGCATGGTTAACTTAGCTTCTATTTTTGTTCGCATTTCTACTTGTCATATTTGGGTAGAGAAGATTAAAAAGCAGATGTGGAGAACAGAGAACTGGCATCTGGATTGCAGCCTGGTTGTAGCTCTCCCAACTCTCCTAAAATGCCCAGAAAGATGCAGAAATAAGAAAGAATGCTCACCAAAGCCCTGAAAAGGATGATTGTCAGACAGCCTATTGCCAAGATTCAGGATTAGTCTCCCCGAGGGGACAGCAGAGGTGGAGGGAGGGGAAAAAGGCTTTTTATGCCTATCCTAGAGGTTTCCTTTTACAGAAACCCTTGGTCTATTTCAGCCAGGAATCTGAGCACCCCTCCTCCTACTTCCGAGGGGCTGCTTCCTTTTAAGGCGGCCCCAAAGCTGTTTCCCATTCACCCTTCCTTCTTTCCCTATCCACGCAGCCTCAAGAATTCCCCAAAACCAACAGGACAAAAAAAAGGGAGGGACTTCTTTCCCTCTCTTGAAGTATGTGTAATGTTTAGTTGCATCCTGGGAAGTGTAGTTCCAACAATTCATCACTTACGTGGGTCCAAAAAGTAAGATTTTTCACAGAAGCACTCTGTATGCTGGGGTTGGAGTTTTTCATGTACGTTGAGTCAGAATCTCAAAGAAACAGACAATAGGGGCAGGAGGAGATGCTCCCCCAGGAGAGCAGAGCTGCATTAGGATCTGGAGTTTGGGTAGAAGTTGCACAGCCACCTGTGATCCAGCTGTAGGCATGAGATCATCATATAAGTGAAGGGTGGGTGTGGACAAGGCTAAGTCCATACCATGTATGGACTAACTTACTAAGTCTGGAGAGAGCTCACATTATTTAAGTTATCATACTGAAAAAATAATATAAAAGACTACTTGGAACCAGTGGACAAAATTGCTGCAGATCTCAAGAAAGAGAGCATCAATCTTAAAAGTTTAGAAGAAAATAAGATCTCTAAAAATTGTCTAATGCAGGAGCCAGAAGAAATTTTCAAAAAAAAGTATAGTATTCATAATATCTTTTGAGATTTAAGCCTTTCTTAAATAGGTAACACTTTCTACCTTGCATTACAGTTGTTTATGATGTGCATTTCCTAATACATTTTGATAACAGGGGGCATATCTTGCTTTAATACCTAGCACAGTGCTTGGTATATCATAGGTTCTGAATGAATGAATGAATTCCAGCAAATGACAAATGTGCTCTTTTTTCTTGTTTAGTACATGAATGTACTCATTTGTCTATGTTCCATATGGCCTTTAAAAAATAGAAATAGAAAAATCACAAGGTCATTGGAATGGGGAAGAACGAGATGAACGTGGAAATGAGAAACGGATAAAATATGCCTGAAAGTGAAAAATCTCAAGAGCAGTATTAAAATCCTTATTAGAAGCAGTAAATAACTGAACTGAACCAGTGTAGGACTGCACCATTATTGGAGAAGATAAATTAGAAATCTCTCTCAAAATGCAGAGAAAAAGGAAAAAGATATGCAAATGACAGTAGAGATATTGTTAGATATGGCGGGCAAGGAATGTATTTCCAACCTAAAAATTATATATATTTTTGAGTTAGTAATAACCAGAAAAGAAATCCTTGTAAAAACTTTAAAGAAACAATTTTCTGTACTGAAACTAAGAACATGGTTGTCACACTCCAGGCAAAATGAATGACTGTATTTTTGGATCACAAGGATAAAGAAAAATAGCTTGCAAATCTCCACGGATGTTGTCTAGCTTCATGGCCTTGGGCAATTTTCTGAGCCTCAGTTTCTTCACCTTGAAAAGAAAAGGTTAGCAGAGAGTCACTAGGGTCCCTGCTAGACTTGATTATCATATGATTTCATAAATGTTTTGAGGGCTAGAGGGTCTAAAACAATGATTATTTTAACATCACACTTGCAAGGAAGGAAGCAATTAAGTTCAGTAGCTGTAAGTCCCTCCAACCAAGGCTTTATTTCCCCTTTAACATCATTTCCTCCAATGTGTTAACTCGGATTCCAGGAATGTTATAAGCACCCCAGATGTTCTCATAGTAACAGCAGGTCCTCACAGCTCTGGCAGCATTCACTTCTTGCTGTGTTCCTCTCTTCCAGAAGAGCCAGGGATGAAGACCTGAACTCCCTTTAACTCCTTGTGTCCCTTTAAGCCCCCCAATAATTTTTGGTACCCCCAGCCCCTCCTTTCAGCCTAGGCACCAAGCAACTTTTCTGACAACTTTCAGGGTTTCAATCAAATCTCATCCGCGAACACAGGTTTCAGTTTTGTTCATTTTCAGAGCCCAACAGTTAGCCCTTAGGAACTACCTTACACAAAATGGCAGGAAGGCAGGTCCAAATCATTTAGCGCCTCCCCCCATTACCAGATGGGCTCCATTTGAAAAGGGGCTCATTGTTCAGAGTTTTCACTTCCTCTGTGACTTGACTTGTTGGCTGAAGTGAATGCTGCCTCCGTTCTTTCCTTTCCCCTGATCTCTGGAGTCAACTCTGGTGGCCATGTGTGCATGTGCACGTGTGTGTGTATGTGTGTGTTTGAAGACATGTACACACTGAGCTCCAAGAAGGAACAGACGTGAACTGCACCAGTCAGAATAGACACACCCTCTCCTGTCTGGCTAAATCCCATTCCATGTTATTTAAAAAGTCACTCAGTTGCCAGATTTTTAGCAACAATAGAAATGGGCAGACATCATCCATTCTATGAACAATAAACACATTTAGAAAAAAAGTGGCAGATAGGAAAGGCTGCTGGGAAGTGTTTAAAAGGCATCTTTTCCCCACATGAGCGTGCAGAGGTGCAGCTGCCAGAACACCTTGGCCTCTGCACTTGATTTACACAATGGTCTGGGTTGCCCCATTTGTGACCACGCAGCTTGGCGCTGGGCTTCATCAATTTAGACCCCAGAATACAGTTTATTTGTGTTATGACTCCAACCAAAACGTTCCAGGGAAGCCAAGTCCCCTCACCCCATTAAAAATGTATACTAGGTATTTTTACTAGCCCGTGGAGCTTGGAGTTAGGAGGTAACAATATGTGCTTTGTTCCTCCACAAGTTTGCTACAAAGTGTGCTGTAATCTTTGCCAGGGGTCTGCTGCTCTTTCCCAAGAGGGTGCACAGCCCTGAGGAACACTTCAAACTGCTTAACTGCCTGCCTGAGCCTTGCCTTTTATGGTATTTTTCTTCTGCACAAGGGAATGACAACCACTTAGAGTGTCAGCCAGTGAGGAACAGTTGACAGGAAAAAATCCACTCTGCTCTCAGTCCCTGGATGTCCTATCTGCCTTGAACTGTTGGTCTCGGAGCGCGCTCTCTGATAACGAATTTGGGAGTGCCAGTGGGCTTGGAGGGAAATAGGAGTCACTTAGAAAAGCTCACCAGATAATTCTATTTTAGAAAGCACAAAAGAATGTTTTCCCCTCACCCTGGTAAGTTAGTTAATACGTACAGGGCACAAGAAGCTCCCAAATAAATGGAAGAAATGGAGCAAGATATTGATAGAAGCTACAGAATAGGTGCTTGATCACATATGCTAATATTTTTTAAAATTTATTTTTTTGAAATATAGTTGATTTACAGCTGTGTTAATTTCTGCTGTACAGCAAAGTGATTCAGTTGTACATATATATATTCTTTTTCATATTCTTTTCCATTATGATTTATTACAGGATATTGAATATAGTTCCTGGTGCTATAGAGTAGGACCTTGTTGTTTACATATGCTAATATTTAATCATTTAATTTAATTCAATCTTTAGGTCAGAGTTAACAGAAATAAGTTTGCTTATTAATTATTAATTCTTATTAATAATTATTGGAACCATATCAAAGTATCCTTACATGCACAGAGTCTAGGGTTCTAGATAGAACCCAATAGAAAAGAGCACCAATAATATCCCCTGGAGGCTGAAGGAAGGATGGCATAGGTCTGGTTCAGGCACTGTTGTAAGTGTCTTAGGTCTAGTATCTCGTTTAATCATCACAGCAACTCAATGAGGTAGTACCATTCTTTCCTCATTTTGCAGATGAGGAAACCAAGGTACAGAGAGATTAAGAAACTTGTCCAAAGTCACACAGCTAGTTTGCAGAAGCCTAGAGTTTAAACCCAGGCCATCTGGCTCCATGAGGATTTTAACAGACGTAGGGATGAGGCTCAGTGGGCATGGCAGAGGTGACGAGAGGACAAGAGCAAAAGCATGGAGGAGGGAACAGGCATATATGTCTGGTTGGACTGAAGCATGTGTAAGAGGGTGGTGGGAAATCACACCAGAAACGTAAGAATCAAGTAGCTCTTCTTGCCAGTCACTTGATGTCACAGAGAAGCATTTCTGAATAAAAGGAATAATCATACATGATGTCACTAAATATTGCCCATGTGGGTAGGTGCCAACAAATATTGAATCAAGAAATAAGGGTCCTCCCATTTCTAAAAAACTATGACTCCATAATTTTAAAGACCACAAAACGGCTCCACCAAAGGTATTATTTTAACCAGTTTTATCAAAATATTTACCAGCTCAAATTGAGTTTTATGCTGTTACAAGGCCATCTTCTTATTTATATACTTAATTTATTTTAGGGCATTTATTTGATTCATCACTTGGAGTAAAGTAGAATTGTGTTTTTTCGCTTGAATGGAGGGACCAGGCAGATGAGGGGAAAGAGAGGCTGTGAACCCTGGCAAACATGCCTGGCACCTGTGCTCTTTCCTTTTGGATTTGGTGAGCTGAGCTGCCCTTCTGCACCGGGACACATAGGCTGCCCGGGTCCTTGTTCCCAATAGGGCACTAGAGTCTGTAGGTAACCAGGTACTATAAGAGGAGCAAGAAAAGTAGGGTGGGGGGGGGTCTACAAGACGGCAGTCCTTTTGGCAAACCTTTGCTTTTTTCTATGTCGATGAAATACTCTGTGATCTTTATACCATTATATTAGAAACAGGGTCGTGATGTTTCATAAGTTAAATGTCTGATTCCATGTGCTGTCATGTGGTGTGTCTTGTCATAACGGACAGTGACACGTTTATGCTCTGGATTGGGGAACCGCAGTTTGATGTTGGGATGGGATGTGTTCCCCTCTTAGGGCCCCCAGGACAACGCGGCCATCTGCTTTAAGGGTGAGGCGATAGGGGCAGCTCTTGTATTGCCATCTCTACCCCTCTGGGCTGCCCATTAGCCTTTGCAGGAGTCAGCCTGACAGGTCCAGGTGCTCTTCAGAAGAGCCCAGGACTTTCACAATATGTAGCCAGGCATCTCCACGTTTCTTCAACAGACTATTGAAGTTTGTCACGTACCCTACTGTCTTAGAACCACTTTCTTGTCTTAGAACCACTAGGGCAAATCCCTAGTGCTGGAAAACAATCCCTGGAATCAAGAGATCATTCTTGTCCAGACTGCCACTGGTCTGCTCTTGAACAAGTCTTTTTCTTACCTGGAGCTGGTTTCCTTACTTGGGATATCATGAGCTTTATGATTTCTAAGAGCAGCTATATGTGAATTGCTCTCGAAAGTACAAATGTGTTTTCATAGGTTGGAAAAAAACCAAAAACTGTTATCTAGGAATCAAGTGTTTTAAGAAATTGCAATTTTACAACATATTTTCATTATAAAAATTATAGGTAATCTTGTAGAACGATTCAGGACCATTTTGCTCTTGTCTAGAATTCAACCTGTGATCTCCGTCTTCTAAATCTGACAGACATTTTCTGAGCACTAATTCTATACAAGGCACCAGGGCTGACCACTGCATTTAGGATGCAGTCATTCAGAGGCAAATGAGTCTTCCTGGTCCCCTGCTCCCAGGAGCCATAGTCAACCTGTTTCCTTCTCTGTATGCTTGGACACCTTGGCTAAAGTCAGCGGTACCTACATTGGAATCCATGACTTTAATTCCTGGCTATCCTTTGCCATTTAGAGCCTAAACAGCTCCAGGCTGGTAGACATCACTGACAGCTCTATTGCTCCAATGGGACAAAATTGCTCCTTCAACCTGCCTGAGTGCAGGAGCAGTGATTTGTGTGGCCAATATGCCAGACCTCCTGACTTATCAAGAAAAAGCCAGAAGTCAAGATTGTAGGTAAACCCCTACAGGGTTATATTTAAGCACAGAAAGACAGGAAGCCAAAGGAGCCTCATGAAATAAAAAATGCCAGGGAAAGGTCTATCGCTTCCCTTACCTTTCAGACAAAGACAGCTGACAAAGATGCCCCTGACACTGGGATGTTGGTTCCTCATTAAAGAAGGAAAAAAAGAAAAAAATACAAAAATTTAACATTATAGAGTTCTACAGAAGTAGTATAATGTAAAGAAAATAGTGAAAAAGAAAAAGAAAAGAAACAGAAAAAAGAAAAAGTTCTGCTATCATATGAAAAAGAATCATGCCATACCAAGTAACCAAGTAAGGTGGCCAACCAGTGGAGATAAAAACTCATTTCCGGGCTTCCCTGGTGGCGCAGTGGTTGAGAGTCCGCCTGCCGATACAGGGGACACGGGTTCATGCCCCGGTCCGGGAAGATCCCACATGCTGCAGAACGGCTAGGCCCGTGAGCCATGGCCGTTGAGCCTGCGCGTCCGGAGCCTGTGCTCCGCAACGGGAGAGGCCACAACAGTGAGAGGCCCGCATACCGCAAAAAAAAAAAAAAAAAAAAACTCATTTCCTTCTCATTCTGAGGGCTGCCCTAGGATGTGTGTGTGTGTGCGTGTGTGTGTGTGTGTGTGTGTACCATGGGTTGGGGCAAACTGGGATGCCTGTCTTTTCTAAAGGTCATTAGCAAATGGATTCTACTTGGATCCAGCCAATTGTTGCCCTGCAGAAATTTTTAAAATGTTGGCAACCACTTTAAGACATTCTTTTTAAAGACATAATCTGGCCCTAACAAAGCACGTTTCGGTCACTAATTTGCAACCTCTTTTCTAGAGCATTTTTCAGAACTTTGTGTATTCAATTCATGATCAGAAGGAACGAGCAAGTGCAATTCAAGATGAGTTTATTTGCCAATGAAGAAACTCCAGACAGAAACCAGAGCAGGCAGACTCTTACAGCCCTGCCTCCACCCTACCTCAGGTTTCCTGCGCAAAGTGTACAATCTACTTAGTGTGCTGTGTTCACGTGGCTCTTTCCAAATATACCTGCATCCAACCAGGCAATCCTGGATTTGGACAGGCAACTCTGTTTAGTTTGTTTTCAAATGTTTTCCTCTCAATATTCCACTCAGAAAATGTCTAAACTGAGTGGGAACTCCAGTTGAGTTGGGCATATGGAAGGATCTCTTCAATGCTGAATCTGCCCTAAATATCCATGGTAAGGAAAAAAAAGTTTAATAATAAATTATTCACATGTACATTCATTCTTGAAACATTTTAAGGATGTTTACATTGAAACCAGATGCCTCCTCCACAGACAGCCCCCATTTCTGTTGATTTTACAGCTCTCCTGCTCACTTCACTTTTCTCAGTGGGATCTTTGTTTCACTCACAAGTAGAAAGAATGTTTCTTTTGTTTGCTTTCCTTTGCCATCAGTGCGCCCGCCTCTGGAGGGAACTCCGGTGGTGCTGTGATTTGGCCAGCAACCCTTTGATTTCACTCCTGGAAGTCACATGCACATGTGATGGTAAATCGTTTCTGATGCACCACGTGCTTGGGCTTTTCGTAGAGCCCTTTTCCTCTGTGTGGTTGGAATTTTGCAGCAGTTTGAGCAACAGTTAGCAAATGCTCCCAAATAAAGTTGAGTCAATTCAGGAAACCGATCTCCTAGAGCAAGAAAAAGCTAGGATTTCTAGGGAATTTCTGGCCCTTCGAAAATGTCATCTGAACCTAAAGCTTTTATTTCTAATCTGGGCTGAATCCATGGCCAAGCAAAGAGCTGGAAGATGTATTTGTTCAAATGCCTTCAGCTATTGGCCTGGGGGAGTAAGGTGAGAGGAGCTATTCCCAAGGGTGCTCTGTTCTTTCTTAATCAGTTAGCAGTTTCTCCAGAAAGGAGAAACATCTAAGAAAAAGGTAAATGGCAAAAAGATCACTAAGCAAACTTTCCCACTCCCTTTTTTATTTGGCCTGGTTCATCCATTTATTTATCCAAAAAGATATTTATTTAGCATCTACTACATATTACCAGGCTCTAGGCTAGGGACTGTGAGACAGCAGTGAATATCTCCTGGTGGGAGTGACAGAAGAGCCCAGAAAATTATAATGTGGCAAATAATATGGAGAGAAACACATGGGATAATGGTAGACCAGGGAAAGGCAGTCAATGTAGATTAGGTAGAATAAAGGTAGAGTGAGAGAAGACTTCCAGAAGGAAGTCAAGCCTGAAGTGACCATGAGTAGGAACTAGCTGGACCAGGGCTTCTGAAACCTTCCCATGCATGGGAATCATCTGGGGATCTTGTTATACTGAAGATACTGATTCCGGAGGTCTGGAGCAGAGCTTGAGATTCTGGATTTCTAATATATCTGATTGCTTCTCATCGGCCTATGAAGAGCTTTCTCACTGTCTCCTACAGTGGAGTAGTGTTCTCTGGTATGATGTATGAAAACCGGTTTAACCCAATGAAGGGCATTCATTTGCTATTACAAACAGAACTGCAGTGAATAACGTGGTACAAATCATTTTGCACATGGATGATCTATAGGATACAATTCGTGGAAGTGGAATTGCTCAGTCAAAATCATTGTGATTTGTATTTTTAATAGACATTGCCAAGTGCTTCTCCACAAAGTTTGTCCCAGCAGTAGCTGATTTTCCTACACCCTCATTAACACTGTGTTAACAAACTTGGTAAACTTTTTTTTTACCTGCCCAATGAGTACAAAATAGTGCAGCTTTAATTTGCCTTTCTCTTAGTATGAGTGAGTTTAAGCATCTTTTCATATGTTTCAAGGCTAGTTGTATTATCTCTTCTGTGAACTGTCTATTCATTTACTTTGCTCATTTTTTTTTACCAGACTGTTGATCTTGTCTCAGTGATTCATAGGCGTGTATATTAAGAGAAGTAACCATTTTATTAATTACATTGAAATTGAACATCTTTTCATATGATTAAGAGCCACTGTGTTTCCTCTCCTGAACTGTCTGTTTACATAGTTTTCCCCACCCGCTTTTTTCTTTTGGATTATTGATCTTTTTTTTCTTGATTTATAGAGTCACTTGTGAGTCATAGATTCTAAATTTTTGGACCCCATTCCAACCTCTTACACCTGGTCATGATGTCTCCTCTAATGACATTCTACTTTTCTTCATTTCATTGAATGGAAGAACATTTATAAGTGGACATGTAAAAACAATTTCCTAAAGACCACAAATTCAGAAAACATTGCCTCAAAACTGTGATTGTTTTTTAAGGGGCAAGATAATGTGAATCATTTAATCTCTGGCAAATACATTACAATATACAAACTTTTAGAAGAATAATCAAACATAGTAAAATTTGCAAGCAATTTATAAACAGAGGCTGGAGTCTAAGATATTCATCATAGCTGGTAGAGAAGAAAAAAAAAAAAAAAACCACCCAGTGATTAATTGCACGCTTCAGGCCCGGTTTAAATGCAAGCTCTTACATAAAGTATGCCTTGGTGTCTGTGGATGGATGTTTCTCTTGCCTCTGAACTCCCAGAGAACTTTGTACCTCTCTTAGGAGGAGTATCAGTGTCTGTCTTTATTATAGTTAGTTTTGTACAAGAGTATTCCCAGGAGCACTGCTCATTTCCTGTACTGATCATAGACTTTTTTCTTAAAGGAAACCTTGAAGGTCCCAAGCCACAGTCTTCTTTTTTTCAAAGTCAGGTTTATTGAGATATAAATTACATACAGTAGAATGCACCCTTTTCAAGGGTGCAGTTCAGTGAGTGCTGACAAATATATACAGGTGTGCAATCACCTGCAAAACCAAGATACAGAACATTTCCATCATCACAAATTGTTTGTTCCCTTGGACCCCTTTGTCATCAGTTCCCTCTCCCCATCCTCAGCCTCTATCAGTCACTGATCTGGTTTCTGTCCTTATAGTTTTGCCCTTTCCAGAATGTCACATAAAAGGAATCATTCATTCTGTAGCTTTTCGTGTCTGGCTACTTTTACTCTAAGGCACAGTACTTTGCAGTTAAACATAGAGAAAACAATTTCCTCATTGCTTTGTGGAATTTAGGCTAAGTAGGCCTGCTCACCAAAATCATGCCAGTGGTTAGGCAATGGCCACAAGGCAGGAGCAAAGAGAAAGGGAGAGACAGAAACACAAACAGTTAGTATTTATTATAATATTCTTTACTGCTTAGAAAATGTTACTTTGGAGCACTTCCAATGTGCCCACTGTTTTGTGTAATCCACATGACAATCTTATAAATTGTTATCATTTCCATTCTGCAGATGAGGACGCTGAGGTTCAGATTAAGTGGCTTTTCCCCAGACAGAACCCTAGTAAGTGGAATACTGGCATTGAACTGAGCTCTGATTTGAAAGACTTTGTTTTGTGGCTTTCTCTGGGCTTCCTTTTCCCCAAAGTCTAATAAGGGTGAGTTAACAAAAAGATCTGTAAGCCCCAGAAGGAGTTTCTCTCTTCATTCTTCCTGAAACTCATTCACTAGAAGCCCAGAAACTAGCACTGTGCCCACCTTATAGCAGGTGCTCGTTAAATATTGTTAAACGAACCAATGAAAGAGGAATCTACCTTTCTGATCCTTCCGGTGCAAATGCACTGAACTTTGCTTCCCTGGTTACATTCAACGGTTACATTTTTCTTACTTTAATAGGTTTCCTTTTTTTTTTACTCAAAGGATAATGCAAGTTATCTCTCAATCCCTGTGGTTTTGTGTCATCGCAACACATGGACTGAGTGAGTGTGAGCAAGTTCCAGCTATCCCCTTTTGGATTGTCTGTCATTTGAATGAAGGTTTATGTTCATTAAAGACCACTCCAGAGGCACTAGACAGTTAATCATTACTTACTATGTTCTATAGCTAGACCATGAGGAGTAAAAGTCAACCCTAAGTAAAGTGAACTTAATATGAATACCTAGAAACAATTTTAATAAATATTTAATATCTTTGATATATTTGAATACAAAATAGGCTATATATAAAATAGTATTGAAATGAAAGGAAAATCTAATCTTAGGGTATTTTAAGATGCTGGCAAACCAACACGGTACATGGCAAATTTCTTCCCAGATAAGATGATTGCTTTTCTAAAAACAATCTGAATGTCTGAAAGCAGATGAAAATGTCAGGATGATGATAATATCACTTTGTAGAATGTTGTGAAATGATGTCTAAGAACAAAGATAAACAATGTAAAACATGGTATTCTATCATATAAACCTGTGTGCTTCCCAAAGGGGCTTCCAAATTATTTCAGAGAACTCTGGGAAGTTTTTCAGCCTTTGAATTTCTCGTTATTCCTTTACATAATTATTGTCTCCGAAATGGTTCCACTTTTGGCAATGAACTTTGGTCAGTGGAAGTGTAGTGGCATCTGGGTTGTAGGTCTAAGTTTCTATTTTTTTTAATTTAAAATATTTGTCTTTTTAATATCCTGGACCTTTCCAATGAAATTTTATCCTAGAGTATAATAAAAGACGATTTTAAAACTAGACATGTGGAACGGTGCTAATACCCACCTTTAAATTAATCAATCAGTTATGCTCACTGGCAGATTTGCCATCCCAGACCCACAGAGGGAATTGTAGGAGCTGGCAATTTCTTGAAATAGCAATGTACACATCTGTATGGCAATAACACAGCACACTCTGCTTTATCGTGGCAGCCCAGGCTAATGTAATTTCGCTCACTGTGGACCAGAAAAAAACCTAAGTTATATAAAGGAGCAAAAAGTATTTTTGCATGCTTTTTTTTTTTGGTCTCAGCCTTGGGCTGAGAGAATGGGAAATTTTTTAAAGGGAAAGAGGAAAACAACGTAGAGGAAGTATGTAACCTTTTCCCTTGGAAGACATGGTTTTCCGCCCAGCCCTTCACCTGGATGCTTTGCCTCCTCTTTTTACAAGGAGATGGGGACAGTGGGAGGAAAGGGGCAGGGATGCTGAGAGCAGAAACCAGAATAAACATGATGATTCTAGGGTCAGGAGAAGTTTGAGTGCCAGGGTAGAGCTCAAAGATGTAAGAACAGCCAGAACCGGAAGTGAGAAAAGGAGGTAGTGAGACCACTGTCCAGGGAACCAACAAGAGTAGAGCCATTTTAAGGACATATATGGGGAGAGCCAAGGAGGACTCCTTGAGAACCAGGTGCAAAGAGCAGGACTAGAGAGTTGGACAGGTGAGCGCATCCCAGGGGGTGGTGTGGCCTGGAAAACAGAGGCTGATGTAAACTAGAGGATGGAGGCACCACAGCACGTGAAATCTGGGAGGTTCGATTCCTCCTGCCACCCTCCAGATGCCCGGTGAATTGCCAGGTCCTGGTAATTCTCCCCACCTGCTCAAGTCTGCTCCTTCGTCTCCATCTCTCTGACATTAGACCAGGGAGCTGAAAGCACAGGCTCTGCTCCCAGACTGTCTGCATGAAAAACCTGCTCAGCCACCTACTGGTTTTGTAACCCTGGGTAAATGACTAAACCTCCCTCTGCCTCAGTGTTTTCATCTGATAGATGGGAATGATGATAATATACTTACCTTATGGAATGTGGGGTTTGCTAAATGAACCAGCACCTATGCAGTACTTCATGGGGTGCCTGGCATAGAGTCAGTAGTCAATGTTAGTTGCTGTATTAGTTTCCTAGGGCAAATGTAACGAATTACCACAAACTGGCAGGGGAGGGAGGGTGGCAGGGCTTAAAACAACAGAAATGTATATCTCACGGTGCTGGAAGTCAGAGTCTGCAATCAAGGTGTCAGCAGGGTTGGTTCCTTCTGGAGGCTCTGAGGGAGAATCTGTTCCATGCCTCTCTCCTAGGTTCTGGTCACTGACGGAATCCTTGGTGTTTCTTGGCTTGTGGCTGCCTAACTCCAATCTCTGCCTCTGTCTTCACATGGCCTTCCCCTGTGGGTCTGTGTGTCTCAAATCTCCTTCTCCTTTCTCTTATAAAGACACCAGTCATTGGGGTTAGGGCCCACCCTCAATCCAGGATGCTGTCATAGCAAGATCCTTAAGTTAACTGCATCTGCAAAGACTCTATTTCCAAATAAGGTCATTTAAACAAGTACTGAGGATTAGAACTTGGACATATCTTTCAGGGACTGTTCAACCCATTACAGTTCTCATAACCATTATTTTCAATTTAGGAGCTTCTCATCTCTTTTCTAGACTCTGAAAATAGTCTCCGTGCCTCCAGGGAGACTCCCTTACTCAACAATCTGTTCTCAATAAGGAGCCCCAGTGATCTTTCCAAAGTGACTTCCCTGCTTCCCCCTTCAGTGGCTCCCCTCACCCGCAGGAGGACATGTGATGTGCTGAGCGGAGCTGTGACCTGGTTCCTGCCTCATCTCAGCAGTGCCATCTCTCACATTCCTCCATCTTGCACATCCCTTTTCAAAATGGGGTGGCTTCTAGCGCCCCAAACACACGGCACTCTCTTGTGCCTCCTGGCCCTTGCACAGCCTCTCCCCTCTCCCTATGGACCATCCTCTTCCCTACTGAGGGCCTGTGCATCCTTTGAAATTCAGTTTTCATTTTCTCTCCTCTGGGAAGCCTTCCTGGACCCTCCTCTGGCAGCATCCCCAGACACCCGGAATTGGCTTCCTCCGCTTTACCCCCAGTGCATCTTGGATTTGTCCCTGTCACCAAACTTTATTGTTTTGTAAAAGTGTGTTAATGTTTCTGTTGCTCCTTGAGGGTTGTGCCTTACTCAACTCTGTACCCCAATGCCAGGACAGTAAAGGAAGGTGTTGAATAATGGATGGATGGATGGATGGATGGACAGTTGGATATATAAACAGATGAATGAATGGGTAGATGGTTGGATGTATAGATAGATGAATGAATGGGTGGATGAATCACTGGGAGGATGGATGGATGGATGGACGGATGGATGGCTAACAACTGGGAAAAGGAAAACTCTGAGTCAGGGATCATGTAGAACCACAGGGTGAAACCTGGACTAAAGCTGGCACCATCTGTGGTTAGAAGATCTGACCAGCTTTTAGAGGCGTGAGTGTGACTACTCACTACACTACTTGTATCTGTGTAGTGTAAATTATGAACAGCTTTGTGGATAAACATACCAGTACATGAGACCCAAATTTGCTGAGCAAATTCATCCCACCTCCCCCAGAGTACTCTGATTCTTCTCAATTTCCAAAGTCCTAAATTAAAGAAGCCCCTTCGGGAGCAAATAAAATGGGGTTCTCACATATTACACTTTAGTATGAAAAAGATTCACCTGGTACATAAGTTTAGAATGTGGGTCCGTAGGTCCCCACCCCCAGAGATTCTGATAAAGTCAGTCTGGGGCAGGCTCAGTGATTTGCGGAGAAGTTAAAAGTACAAATTTTGGCTTCCCTGGTGGCGCAGTGGTTGAGAATCTGCCTGCTAATGCAGGGGACATGGGTTCGAGCCCTGGTCTGGGAGGATCCCACATGCCGCGGAGCAGCTAGGTCCGTGAGCCACAACTACTGAGCCTGCGCGTCTGGAGCCTGTGCTCCGCCACAGGAGAGGCCGCGATAGTGAGAGGCCCGCGCACAGCGATGAAGAGTGGCCCCCGCTTGCCACGACTAGAGAAAGTCCACGCACAGAAACAAAGACCCAACACAGCAAAAATAAATAAATTAATTAATAAACTCCTACCCCCAACATCTTAAAGTAAATAAAAATAGTAGGTAATTCAGAAAATGCTGTGCAGTCAAATGCAAAAAAAAAAAAAAAAAAAAGAAAGTACAAATTTCGTCTCTGCCCCGTCTCCCCTCTGTGACCTTAGATGGTTTCTTAATTCTTCATCTCTGAAGTGGAGAAAATAGTACCTCTTTGTAGGACTGTGATGAGTTAATATAGTGATAACAAGAGTTTGACCTATGTAAGTTCTCAATAAGTTTACCTGCAATCTTTGCTATCATCATCATCAGTGAAACTCTAGATCAGTGGCTCTTAATCCCAGCTGCATAATAAAACTTGAAAACAGACCCTAATAAAGTTGGGCTGGAGTGGGTCCCCCGGGATGGGTGTTACTTTAAAGCAGCCCGGGTCTAATGTGCTGTCACAGTTGAGACCCAGCAGGCCCTAGATCGATCGGTGCTTCTCAAACTTGAATCTGCCCACAGATCACCAGGGGATCTTATAAAAATGCAGATTTTGATTCAGTAGGTTTCAGGCCAGCGAGAAGCTGCATTTCAACCTTGATATGGATGTTGCTGTCCACAGACCACACAAGGAGTAGCGAGGATTTGGAGTACAACCTGAGGCCAAGCAGATGAGACCCGCAGCTTGGTCGGCGGTTTGATGTCAACACAGGGACCGGTTATGACGGAGGCCGTGTGGTTCTTGGTTATGCCCAGGTCTGTCACATCCTAGTGCCACACTCTTCCCGGAAGCTCCCCCATCCCTCCCTAACTCAGCCAAACCCTGGGAGGAGAGGCAGGATGGCTCTCTCTGATTTCCTTGATAAGATGTGTCAAATGAACATTCATTACAGTCCCAGGAGTCCTTTCAGAGGCATTTAAGGAAATGCTGCACATTTAGCACTTAGCTCTTCAGATTATGGAGTTCAGGGTCATCATTTTGCCCACGGAAGGG
Source organism: Hyperoodon ampullatus (assembly GCF_949752795.1). Lineage (NCBI taxonomy): Eukaryota > Metazoa > Chordata > Mammalia > Artiodactyla > Ziphiidae > Hyperoodon > Hyperoodon ampullatus. Next base: position 34,969,181 of record NC_136919.1, read on the forward strand.
CCATCTGTATGTGTCTAAACTGCTGAGTCAATTACCCCGCCGAGTGGGGATACTATTGTGGACTCTGTTTTTGGCACAGACGTCTTGAGGGGTTTTCCAGTCATCGGTAAATGCCGAAGTCCCTGGCGCTCAGTCCCTGGCCCAGGTGTAATGACTCAGAGGCCTACAGTCAAACCAGGTGAGGGAGGGGGTGGGAGGTTAAAATCCGAGCCAGCTAACAGGCAGAGGATGTTAGTTCTCCAAGACTGCATCTGCGCCTTCTTGCAAACTCATTGTGATTTCCTCAAAGCAGCCCTCTCCATGGTTTAAGTTGTAGGCAGAGGCCCTCGCTGCCTGAGTGTTCGAGGTGGGACGCACAGCATCGTGAAATCACGCTGATGAAGGCAAAGCTGAGAGCGTCTTCATTTACCGTGCATGTAGATGACGTTACATCATCCTTTCACTGCATGTTGATTAGGCAAAACTATGAGTCATTTAAATATCTGATTACAAAGACTCTTAATTTTATATGACAAAACTATCCTTTAGGTTTTCATTTCATATTTTATGATTCCTAAGACCTGGAGTCAACACTAATTACATTTTTACAAGACATGCATTATTTATCATCTTCATTACCAGAATAATAAAAACCAACTCAAACCTCCCCATGTACCCCGTAAGGTAGATATTATTAACCTGAGTTTACCTAAGATGAAATTGACGCAAGTTAAGTACCTCACTGAGGGTCCTCTGTCTAATAAATATGGAGCTGGTCTTTGAACCCAGAGCATCCTGGCACCAATGCTCTTAACCATGGCACTCAACACCTTTTGTAGGAAAGCTGCCACTCAGCATTTATGAGAGCACTTCTTACCTGCCAGGCACAGGGCTCGACATGGATTGTCTCCTTTTGCCCTCAAAACACCCGTATGGGTCAGGCACTATTAATTTCATTTTCTGATCGAGGGAGTTGATCTAAGAGAATGATGTGATTTCCCCAAGTTTACACTCTACCTTGTAAGCACTAGAGCTGGGGGTTGAACCCAAGGGGTCCGTGTCCCCTCTCTTTAGCTGATGTTGGATTCTTGTCCCCTGCCACTCCTCTCCCCCAGCCCTGGAGTGAAGGTTTCCTGGATCTGGCCAGGCACTGGTTCCATCAGTACCCACCTATGCCCACTCTGCCAAAGTCCTTTTGGCCATGTAAGGTAACACATTCACAGGCTCCAGGGATCAGGGCGTGGACATCTTTGAGACCATTATTCTGTCTACCGTGATCACACCATTCCATCGTTCTCTCACATGAATCCTGCATGGTCCTCCATCTGATCTGCTCACATCTTCCCTGCCTCATCTGGGCAGTCAGAGTGATTTTTTGAAGGTGTAAATACATCCCTTCACAGCTTGTCCAAACCCTCCCAAGGCCATGATCTGACCGGGCCACTCTTTGGCCTCTTTTCCCACTACTCAACCCCTTGCCCCCTCTGCCACCATCACACTGGTCTCCTGGCTGCTACTCCAGTGGATGCTGAGCACACTCACGGTGCAGAGCTTGCTGTGTGCTGCTCCCTCGGCCCCAGACACAATTCCCTCAATATCTGCATAGTTCTGTCACTCGCTCTGTATTCAGGTCTCTCTGATGGAGTGTCACTCCTTCATCCCCACGCCGCTCTCTCCCCTTAGGGTGCTTTTCTTCAGAACATTTCTGAAGTTAGATTGTAGATTTTCCTCCTTTTAATGTCCCTCTCCCTTCCCTGGAATGGAAATGCAAAAAGGCAGCTTCTTTGTCCTGTTCTCTCCTGATCCCCAGCACTTGGGATGATGCTTGGTGTGAAGTGTGTGCACAATATGTATGCAGGGAAGGAAGGAAGGAAGAAAGGAAGGGAAGGGAGGGAGGGAGGGAGGATGGAAGGAAACAAGGGATGAAGGGAGGGAGAGAAAGAAAGAAAGGAATGATGGAAGAAGTTGGCTTAGCTCTCTGGCCCTTTTATCGTTGTTATCTGAGGTCTTAACTCTCAGACAGGATAATATTCCAAGTACCTCAAAAGAAAAGAAATCACTTTCACCTCTTTCAAATGCATTTTATTTATGCAGATAAATCCTCCCAACATTTAAATAGTCCCACACAGATACAGGCTTCCAACAGCATGAGCAGGTTACCTGATATTATTACATCTGCCTCTTAGAGCTGTGTGACTGGAAGCTCTCTGTGTCTCAGTGTCCTCATCTGTGAAATGGGTATAATAATAATGCTGCCCTCATAGGGCTGTTGTGAGGATTACATCTGTTAATGTTTGCAAAGCACTTAGAAGGGATCCAGGGACAGAGTAAGCAAAACATCAGTGTTTATTAAAGATAAAAACGCAAAAAACTTTTACACTCAAATTCAAACTGTTCTCTCCAATACTCTTCAGACCTTTATTTAATTGAGAAAGAAACTTGGAAACTTTCAGCTTTTTCTTAACTCAATTTGTTTCTGCTTTATTATAACTTGGGAAAATACTAGTTTGTACTCCTATGAAAGTAAAATGGCAAAAGATTATCTTTGCCCATTTTTTTCCACCAGTGGTCATATTCTTACCAAATAAATGTTTTCTCTATGGACTAGGGCTGTTACAATGTTTTCTAAATACTAGGATTATCAAATTTAGGACTTCATTTACTCAGAGGGTTAAGTGTGAAATCTCCAGGCGGCTCCGAAGTCGAGGTTCATCCTGAAAGACATTATCCTTTGCCTGGCTTTCCATGGGGGTGGGGGTTTGAAACCTGACACCTATTTGTCAGTTGCCTCATTAGGTCACCACCTTGGAAAGGCTGCTTCCCCCTTATTAAGGAAAAGCCAGCTCCATTTGTTTTGGCTCCCAGCAACCTAACAGAGTCTTTATAATTCAGCAACGGTCTGTTTTCCTTGGAAGCTGGAGAGGCCAGTGGTTTGGGATCAAGCTTGAATTCTCACTGGAAGTTCCAAAATGGAAGTCAAATGACTTCAGCCGGCAGTGGTAGAGGCAGGAATGCGGGGCAGGCCTTTGGAAAGTGGATTTTGAATATTGGAGGCTACTCATAAGATGCCTGATGGGATAGAGCCTAACACGGTTTGAGGGTGATGTGGACAAGCCATTTTATTATTCTGTTCAAACTCCGGGTTCTGATATCTGTTTTTTTTGTTTGTTTGTTTCCACCTAGAATAGAAAACAGTTTCAGCCTAATCCTGGGAAGCAAGAATGGATTGATAAGATCCTTACTGTATACAGGTGCAAGACAGGTCCCTTCTGGGGGAGACCAGTGAGGGCCACTCTAGAAGGACTAACTGCTGGATAGGCATTGGTCTGAGGAAGCTTTGGGTTGGGAGAAACACTGTAGAGGTAGCTCATGCCCAGGAAGGGGGTTCATTGGTGCCTGTGCCTTTTCTCTGCCAGAAACTATGAAAGAGAACTAAGGTAGGGCAGCTGTCAGTGTGAAGAGGGGGCAGCCTGGGCAGCCATTGGCAAGGTCCCTGGTGGGGGCAGGAGGTGACAGGGCTGAGCAGGAAAGACCCAGACTTCCGGTCTCTTGCATTAATAACCAGGTTGAGCTTCCCGGCTCATAAATCAACTCTCTCCTGTCTCTCTCAACTCCTCTGCTATTCTAGGTTCCAGAGAAGATTTTTTTTTTTTTAAACAGAGGTCCATGGGTCTTCTAAGAGTGTCCATGGAAGAATTCAGGGGGTTCCAGAAAGCTCAGAAATTGTATACAAAATGTTGTAGGCATGTGCATTGCCCTTAAGTCCATAGTTTTTACCAGATTCTCAAAAAGACTCTGTGATCTGCCTCCTGCAAAGCTTAGATCACTGTTCTAGATGGTAGCATAAATCACCCCGTAGAACACTTTGCACTTTTGTCTCCTTCAGTCTCTCGTGATAAGAATTTGGCAAAGGCAAAATGTTATAAAAAGGTTTGCACAGCATCAGAAGACCTTGGAGAGCAAACTCTAGAGGCAAGAAGCAAGAGTCAGGAGTATTCACGAGTAAGTGCTGGCCTAGTCTGAGGACCGTATCTGGCACACCTGGGGTCTTAGCTTGGGCTGCTGTAACAAATTACCATAAATTGGGCAGCTTAAACAACATTTTTTCTTACAGATCTGGAGGCTGGAAGTCCAAGATCAGGGTATCGACAGATTGGGCTGCTAGTGAGGGCCCTCTTCCTGGTTTGCAGATGGCTGTCTGCTTGCTGTGTCCTCATATGGAGGAAGGAGAGAGAAAAGCAAGCTCTCTACTGCCTCTTTTTTTTTTTTTTTAAAGGAATTTTGCCTTTTTAAAAAAATTTTTTCTTTATTTATTTATGGCTGTGTTGGCTCTTTGTTTCTGTGTGAGGGCTTTCTCTAATTGCGTCAAGTGGGGGCCACTCCTCATCGCGGTGTGCGGGGCTCTCACTATTGCGGCCTCTCTTGTTGCGGAGCACAGCTTCCAGACGCGCAGGCTCAGTAATTGTGGCTCACGGGACTAGTTGCTCTGCGGCATGTGGGCTGTTCCCAGACCGGGGCTCGAACCCGTGTCCCCTGCATTGGCAGGCACATTCTCAACCACTGCGCCACCAGGGAAGCCCTCTACTGCCTCTTCTTTAATCCCATCATGAGGGCTCCATTCTCATGACCTAATTGCCTTCTAAGGCCCCATCTCCATCACACTGGAGATGTGGGTTTCCACGTTTGAATGGGAGGGGGCACAAACATGCAGTCCATAGCACCCAGTGATGGGCTAACAAGTGACTCAGGAGCCTTCACTCGGACACAGGCACGTCTAGGCAGAAACACATCCAGAATGATACGGATATTGATGAATAAATGAGGTTATGGTCATGATTATAAAAGAGTATTCATTGACCACCTTCAATATGTCAGGAGTTACATACATGATGAATATATTATATCACTTGATTGTCACAATAATCTTGTAAAATGGATACTGACATCTTTCCCATTTTACAGACAGAGTAGCTTAAGCTCAGAGAAGTAAATTTCTTAAGGTCATTAAGTGGTAGAATAGAGATTTAAGGTCCAGTTTGTCCAATCCATGCTTCCTGCCAACCTAAGTAGCTTTGTTACATGCAAACAACCATCATGGTGGTTTGTGGGATGCTGATGTATCTGAGATCTCCTTCAGGGCTCTGACTTTATGATTTTTGAGTTAACTGAGAGAGTGACAAGTTAAAAAAATAATTTGTAAGTCACACACTATGTTAGAAATTGGGAGGGATAACCACTTTTCCTTCCCAAAGGGACCACCATGCATACCCTGAGGGGGTGGGATTTCTGGAATGCTGTAGAGTTAACAAGAGGGGACTTGGAAAGTTAGAAAAGGGAGGGGGAGGCTGCATTCCAGGCATAGCTCGTGGTATGAGAAAGCACCAAATTTGGAATGGGACAAACAGATGAAGAAGGTGTCAAGTTCTCTGGGGAGGAGTATGGGGACTGGAGACTAAAAACAGGGTAAAGCTCTGGCAAGATGCTATGGTGACTTCGGAGCCTGAAACAAAGGAGAACCATCCCAGAACCCTAGGGGCCTCCCCTCCCCCATCCCAACAAAGGGGAGTTCCGTTTGACAAGGGGACCGAGCCCCAGAGGGAAATGGACTGCCTGTCTATAGCAGGAGATCTCCAGTTCTAGCAGAGAGCTCCCTGGTCACAGGAAAAGCTATCTCGATTGTGATGGCTCGTCCACTTGCAAAAGATGGTGTCACAAGGGCTTGACTTAGGGAAGAGTGAAAGGTGAGGAACTAGAGGAGGAAAGAGAGGAACTGAGTGGGAAGAGGGGACATCATGTAGGACTGACAGCAGACACCTGGGTCCCAGCACAGGCATCAACAATCTGACATCCAGATGTGGGTGCACAGCACTTAATCCAACCCAGATCCTAGAAGGCAACCCTGTCCTCCACGCCCACCCCAGGAAAACTGTCCCCGGAGAGAAAACAACGGGAGTGACATCAGTACAGAAGGCAAGCTCAACTGTGCCTCAGAAGTGGCCCTGCCAGCTGCTTTTCCCCAGGGGACAGACACTGCCCTCACTGTGGAGGCCTGGAGAGCAGCTGAGTGTACATTTCCCAAAGGGCTGAGCCAGACTTGGGGGCTCGTGGGAGTCAGGGAACTGGTATCTCTAATACATGATCTAATGTCTTGTTCGTGCTCACTCCCTCCTCAGCAGAGCACAGCACACCTTCCTTTGTCAAGTCAGCACAGGCTCCATCCTTGGGGCCTCCCAGAGGGGCTGCCCACACCCCACCCCGCTCAGTGCTCCTGGCTCCCAGTCAAGCAGATGCCTCTGCGTCAACTCTTTTTCCATCCCCACCTCCCCATGTACGCCTTTCCCTCTAGTGGTATAAACTTAGCTCTGAATGAATGTAGAAAAGAGGGCACATTCATGTAAACACGGACCAGGTAGCTTCCCAATCTAAGTTTGACACACACACAGATGGCAGAAAAGATCCAAGTTTCTCTGTTTCCTTCTCTCCTGCTTCTCTCTGCTGCTTCCACTGCATCCTTGGACCCCACACCCTATCCTGCATTTAGCGAAGCTAATTAAATCTGTAGATCAGAAAGTGCAACTGTTTGACTGGATAAAGCAGAAATCACTTGAGTAACTGAGGAACAATGAGGAGGCAAAGAGAGCCCTAGGTGGTGTTGGGCATTTTCATTTATTGGTTTGATTGTCTTAGAAACCCATCAGACATCTGGAAGCCTCTTTTGTCTTATGTGCTAGCTGAGTCTTTTCTCCTGGTAGGCCAAGGCTGTGGCTGCTACAGAATGTTTCTCAGTCTTACAAACATCACCTCACCCCAGCCCCTGCCTCCACCCCACTGCCCAGTCCTTATGTCCCTGAGTTCCTAACCTTGAAGGCATCCCTTTCGCTGTAGTCCTTCCCACTCTGAGAGCATTTATAGTTAGTTCTCAAAACACCTTCTCCCTCATGAGTTCCTTTCACCCTTACAAGAACCTTGTGGGGTAGTTAGCTATCTCTGTGCCCAGTTAACAAATAGCAAACCTCAGCTCAGAGCAGTTAAGTTGCCTATCTGAGGTCACACAGTAAGTTGGCAGAGTTAGGATTAGGACCTAGGGTTGAGATTTTGGCTTGTGCTCTTTCCACTCTATCTTGAGCTGCTTTGAGCAAAGTCTGTCTGTCCATGAGGCCCCAGCTGGGAGGGTTACACTTGGTAAGGAGAAATTTTTTTTGGTGTAGGTTTTTTATTGTTAAATATTGTTTTGCTTTGAAGGGAGCAATTCGGTGGCATTTATCACATTCACAATGTTGCGCAAGCACCACCTCTATCTGGTTCCAGCACATCCTTATCGCCCCAAAGGAGACCCCGTCCCACTAATCAGTCACTCTCCATGTCCCCTCCTCTTCCCTTGAGAATACCAGATTACTTCTGTGTCCATGGATTTGCCCTCCGTGGACATTTCATATAAATGGAATCAAGAAAATGTCGGGCTTCCCTGGTGGCGCAGTGGTTGAGAATCTGCCTGCTAATGCAGGGGACACGGGTTCGAGCCCTGGTCTGGGAGGATCCCACATGCCACGGAGCAACTAGGCCCGTGAGCCACAACTACTGAGCCTGCGCGTCTGAAGCCTGTGCTCCGCAACAAGAGAGGCCGCGATAGTGAGAGGCCCACGCACCGCGATGAAGAGTGGCCCCCGCTTGCCACAATTAGAGAAAGCCCTTACACAGAAACGAAGACCCAACACAGCAAAAATTAATTAATTAATTAATAAACTCCTACCCCCAACATCTTAAAAAAAAAAAAAAAAAGTGACCTTTGTGACTGTTTTCTCTCAATAGGCATCATGTCCTCAGGGTTCATCCACGTTTTAGCAGATGTCAGAGCTTTGTTCCTCTTTATGGCTGAGTAATATTCCATTGGAGAATGAGAGTAGATTTATGGGTTCAAACAGAAGTGATAACCTGTACATCCCATTCTTTTTTTTTTTACTGAAGTATAGTTCATTTACAATGTTGTGTTTCAGGGGTACAGCAAAGCGATTCAGATATATTTATTCTTTTTCAGATTCTTTTCCACTATAGGTTACTACAAGATATTGAGTATAGTTCCCTGTGCTATACATTAGGTCCTTGTCGTTTATCTACTTTATATACAGTAGTGTGTATCTGTTAATCCCAAACTCCTAATTTATCCTCCTTCCCCCCTTTCCCCTTTGGTAACCATAAATTTGTTTTCTGTGTCTGTGAGCCTGTTTCTATTTTGTAAGTTCATTGTATCTTTTTTTTTAGAATGCACATATAACTGATAGCATATGATATAGATCTGTCTGACTTACTCACTTAGTGTGATAATCTCTTGGTCCATCCGTGTTGCTGCAAATGGCATTATTTCATTCTTTTTTATGGCTGAGTAATAGTCCATTGTATATGTACACCATATCTTTTTTATCCATTCATCTGTTGATGGATACTTCCGTTGCTTCCAAGTCTTGGGTAAATTGTTTTGCTGTGAACATTAGGGTACATGTATCTTTTCTAATTAAAGTTTTCATCTTTTCTGGGTATATGCCCAGGAGTGGGATTGCTGGATCATATGGTAACTCTGTTTTTAGTTTTTTAAGGAACCTCCTTACTGCTCTTAGTAAGGAGCAATTTTTGAGACTGACTGGCTATTACCTCTCAGTGAGACCGGCTCCAAGGGGCCAAACACAAGTTGGATCCATTTTGCCAGTGTATGAGTGTATGGAGGGTGGGCAATGGGTGGGCATGCAGGATTGAAACCCTGAAGACTCCAAAGGGCATCAGAAGGGCTCAGCATCCATAGGTGGTAGGAGCTGAAGCTAGGCTTTTCCAGTTTCATTATTCATTCCCCAACCAGGAGGGCACACAGGATTTAACTGATAGTCTACTGTCCCTGCACTGCCAAACCCACAGGAAATCTGTCTCTTGTTAGCAGTGCTGACTTGCAGGATGTGTACGGCATGATTGAATCATGGCTAACAATGAAAGTGTTGATGGCCCCACTGCAAAAAGGGACTCCAAGCTGACCGGGCACTTCATGGTCATTGTACTAAGGCAAACTAGACTGGCCCCTAAGCTCTCTGGGAAGTCAGTGACCTGATTGTGTCTACCAGCATCAGATAACCAGACTGGCCTTCCCAAAGACTTTTCCACTTTGTAGCTAATTCACACCCAAACCTTGAATCAACTCCACCAAGGAACACCTTTAATATGTGGGCATGTAGCTCTCTTCCAAAACACTCCACAATTAAGCTTTTCTTTCCATCTTTTCCTAGGACTTAATCTGTGTCCTCTTAAGCATTCCCTTCTCATTCCTTCTTATTTATAATCATTAAATTGACTTACTCCAAAAGATAAGGCTGTAGGTGTCTATGAATCATTAAAGGGGGAGTCTGGTAATGAAATTTCTAGACAATAAATGACAGAGGGCAGAATCCTCCCTTTTAAAAGATGAAAAAAGAGAAGTATCTACTAATGTGGAAAACTTAAAGAATATTGATAGTTCACTGCTTTTCTTAAAAGAAAAAGCCTGCATTGCAAAAAAAAAAAAAGCGTACATAAAAGGGTAGATACAATCAAGTCACTCACTTGATTTGGTCTATGACAGTTTTAATGAAGAAGTAGTTGGGTTGTATAATTAGGACCTGCCATTTTTGGAGCACCTACTATGGTCACTCTCAAGCATTTTCCATCTGTTATCTTGATTTCTTGCAATATCCTTATGAGGTTAGAGTTGTTATCCCCCATTAAGGATGAGGAAATTGAGCTAAAGGAATTCAAGTTTGTGCAGTTGGTGAGTCTGAGGGCTGGGATTCTAACTTGTCTTTACAGCTCATGCCTTTTCTCTGTGTCATGCCCACCTCCCACCTCCTAGTCCCACTTTTCAAAATTTTTATCAACATCTGAATATCCCAGCAAGGTGAATGTAGAATGACCCCTAACCATCCAGATCCAATTCCTGTATGCTCTCCTTATAGCCCCTGGTTTCTTCCAGCAATTCACAGTGTTGATCAACTGACATTGCCAAGGCTAGCCAAGAGAAAATGAGGCCATCAGATAGAAATTCTGCCATTCATTTTTAGATGGATTTCTAGTTGCTCTTTTGAATCTTCTATGTAGAGAGCTTAGTCAATCTATACCTTAAGTGACATCCAGCCTAGTTTATTTCCCACACTGGCGCCCTGTTTTCTAACTTCTTTCACTCTCTTGCACCATGGGGACTCTCTGTATGGATCTATCATATGAATCCCATTGAGAAAAACATCACATACTTGAAATCCCATCAACTTTCCCAAATCATTCACAACCACAGGAGCCAGAAGGGCTCCAAGCACTGTTCCCCTCCTTTTGATCCTGTGCAGCCATCACATATGTTTTTAATGACCATGTATTCTAAAAGATCCTAGGCAAAAGAGAGCTGATACAAATACAAACATTTTGGAGGACCTGGCATCCTTTTAAAATTACTCTTGTTAATGGAAAGCTTCAGGTTACTCTGAAGTTTCACACAAACTTAGGTTCTGTTCAGCAAGACTTTAACTTTTACTCACTCAGTGGGTCTTGGCAAGTCATTTCTCTCTCAGTTTACAGAGCTCCCGTTTTTCCCCACAGGGGAGTAGGCTGTGATCATCTGTGGTTCTCAAAGGACTCACACCCTAAAATAGATTCTGCAGTTTTTATTACCAAAACATCTATTTCGCAAATCTAGCATTCTGTATTCTCTCGATATAATGCTGTGCAATACAGCATCTATCAGAAAAACCATTAGACAATACGGGTAGTGCTTATGCAACACAGTTTACTGTCCCAGCAAGAACTAGTGATTTGTTACACACATTATGCACCCATTGTACTAGATCTTTTGAGATTTCAAATGTGTGGAGGGCAAAAAGTCACCAATATTAACACTAGACTATGAATTCTTTGTAATACCAAGCCATAGCCTAAAGTCTAGTATAGAATAGCTATACAATAAAAGTTTATGAAAGAAATGGCATAATTTGGGTTATAAGTGTCTGCGTTTTTAATGGGTTAGATGATTTCAAAATGCTAAAATTTAGAGCTTTGAGGGGAGAAGTATCGGAAGAGGAGAAAATGTTTGCTCTCTGCTCTTCACGTGCCTTCCTGTTTCACTTAGGGTTCTTAGTCACAAGCAGCAGAAACTGATTCTAGTTGCTAGGAGCAGAGAAGGCATGAATCGAAAGTGTATTACGTAGCTGGCAGAATAGCTGGGAAGGCTAGAGAAGGAGGCCTGAGCAATGGGCAGGACCAAAGATGAGCAGCCAGCCTGAAAGAGTTCTCTAATGCTGTGTCTTCAAGGTCCTTGGCCAGTGCACATGGCTAACTAAGCCCAGATTGCATGCCATGTCATAGCTTCTGAGGACCTGGGAAACAAATGTCTGGCATTTCCCGGCTTGCATGATGGGAAGTAGCTCTGAATCTCACAATGGCTTGTAATATGGGAATTCCCCAAAGATGGAAAGGGCTGCACAAATGGGGCAGCCAGAAAAAAAATGTGGAAGATTCTGCTACATTTCCCCCTGGACAAATCCCTAGGGTCCAGCATTCTGAATTTCTTCTCTCCTTTGACTTTTGGCCATCCCTGCTTTGACAGTCCTCAACACGGAGTAAACAGGAGCCCTGTATATTATGGGTCTCAGGCGGTTAAAAGCCACCGAGGAAGTAAATTGGTCATAAGTCTTCTGTCTAGTCCTAGTAAGCCCAGTTAGTACGATGGTTCTAAATCCATCCCTAACTCTTACCTCACCCCATAGATATTTAATTTTGTACATGTATTCAGAGAAATGTGACCCAGGAGATTCTGATGCATACTACTGACTGGGAAACGTGTCTTAATTATTCCCAGTTCTCACAGTTTCTTTACAAGCCATTTCTGTTTTTCTGAAGTCCCCTCCCACACCCCATCAGTCTCAACCAATGGCCCTTCCGTCAGCTGGGAAAACTAGGTTTCCGACATACGCTCCCTCAACTTCTCTCTCTTTCAAATAAAATGACTTCATCTTTACCCATTCCATCTTCTGTCCTACTTCATTTTCCCATCTTTCCAAGCCTAACTTGGAAAGCCACCAGTGCTCATCTGGATGCCCTCTGGTCTAATCTGGTCTAATGTGAGACCTAATACTTACCTTCCCTTTGGATTGTGTCTTTGGTCTCACTTCCCTGGTGCCTAATTCCCTTTGGCCCTGAAACATTCAAGTTTCACCTGATCTAACAACCCTTCAACTTGACTCTGCTTCCCATAGACCACCTTCCTGTTCCCCCCCCCACCTTCATCTTTCACATCAAAATATCTGAAAGGAGTGGTTTGTACTCAAGGATGTTCCTTCCCCACCTCTCACTCATTCAAGTCTCTGTAATTGCTTACAGGCTCACCTACACACACACACAGCTCTCTCAATGTCACCCACGGCTTCCTGGCTGCCCAAGCCTCTTAGTCTGTATCTTTCTTGACCTCCCCAAACCACCTGACTCTGTTGAAAAACCCTTTCCTCCTGTTGTGGCTTTTTGTAGAAACATCCCTCTGGATTTTTCCTTCTAATCTTCAGATGATACTTCCTCAGCCTCCTTTCCTGGGCTTTCTCCTCTTCTTGTTCTGTTTTCTTACCCTGGCCATTCTTTCTTTAGCTATAACCACAATGTAGATGACACCCAGGTATGTGTCCCCAATCCTGATTCTTCTATCTTGAGATTCAAAGCTTTCCAACTGGTCACTTCCAAAAGATGCCTAAGCCTGTCTTCCACTCCATCTCACCTTCCATCATCTCTTTTAAAAATTTAGCATAGTAAAATATACATAACATAAAATTTACCATTTTAACCACTTTTAAGTATGCAGTTCAGTGACACTAAGTGCATCCACATTGCTGTGCTCTTCTAATTCCTTTTTAATATCTGTGTAACTGGAGGGGAAAGGACCACTTATTCATCACCGGGGGCTGCCCCACCTTCATATTACTGGCTGAGCCTGGTGCCTGGTGGTTATAAACATGAGCTCTGGAGGGTCTGATCTAAGTTGAAGTCCTAGCTCCATGACTCTGGCCGAGTCCTTCCACCTCTCTGGTCTCACTTCGCTCATCTTGTATTCTCTACTCTTGTTGGGTACGCAGTCACTCTGCCGAAGTACTAAAAGCTTTGTTTATTTCTGAGCTAACACCCCTCAAAAAACTTGTCCTCTGGAACTGGCACTGGAAGTGAAGAGAAAATGAAGCATTTGAAGAGAGTGATGGGTCTTAGCCAGAAAGCAGAAGTTCTGGATATACTGGAGGGGGATGTCAAATCTGGTGTTGGCTTGGATTTACGACACAAACAGCTCCACCTACGCCTGTTATGAAAAGAAAGAGAAAACAATCAATCAGTGAAACTGTTTTGGTGACTGCTTCAGTCTTTGGGCAGAGTAGTAATTGCTCTTCAAGTGACAGGTGAAACCTCTCTGAATGTTGAAAAGGTGATTTAGAAGAAATTGCAAGAATTTGCCCAGGAAAGAGGTGATTTGGAGAAATTTGATGTGCCTACTTTTCAAAATGCCTTCTTAAGTCTTGCATATATAGAGTCATCAAGGATCTAAAGAGGTCACATTGGTTTTTTCCCCCATGTTTATTTCATTTTATAGAGGAAAGTTTGCTTATGAATGTTGGGAATTCTAGCAGCCCCCTCCTGGAGGTGAAGACGTATTTTGTTTTTAGCTTTTTGTTTCCTTTTGGACTGGATCTTATCTATCTCTCATTTCCAGCCCAGGGCCTTGCATAAAAGATGCACTTTAGAACTGCCGCCTGTTTCAGTAAAGAAGAGGTGAAGTGTTTTGGTGACCAGATCCTACTTTTCCTTTCAGAGACTGAGTACAGAAGTAAAGATTCTCAGAGTTTCAGCCCAGAACGTCACAGGATAATGTTCAGAACAGATTGCCCTTTACAAAGCACCTTTATACGCATACTTTATCTCATTCAGCACTGACAGACACTCCATTTTTCAGATGAGGAAACTGAGGTTCAGAGTGGTTAAGTGACTTGCCCAAGGCTTCACAGCTAATAAGTGATCAAGCCCAGCCTAGCCGAGCACCTATAACTACAAACTCTCGGTTGTCTTTCTAACCCACATTTGGCCTCACAGAGGGATGGCCTGTGTTGAACTACACCCTGCCCTTGGCCAACTTGACCGCTGAGGATCCTGCCATTTAAGGCATGTGGGTGAGGCAGTTGGAAATGTCCCCATGTGGAGTCGAAGCGTTTGGCACGAGCTAGAAAGCAGGACGTGCTGGGGCCCCGCTTTCTGCCAGAGGCCCCTGGGCTGGCGTCTGCACGTCCCCAGTGAGCACGTGTCCACCTGGGCGCACCAACCGTGCGCCCTAGCGGCTCCCGGTGCGCCCCGGGTGCCAGCCCGCTCGCGCACTGCCCGGCCGCGCCTTGGGGGCCTCCCCACTCCCCGCGGCTGCAGTCCCGGTGTCTCCCGCCCGCTTAGAGCAGCCCGGGGCTGCGGCCGCGGGTCCCCCACACCCCAGGGGCGGAGCGAGGCGCGGAGACGTCAGGGCGGAGGACGAGCGCTGGGCGAGCGCGCCCTCCCGGCTGCTGCCAGTGGCCCACGTCCCCGACTGGCGCGGCCGGCGGCGGGGAGATGCAGGGAGCGGCGGCGCTGGGGCGCAGCCAGGCGGCCGGGCGGGCGGGGGCCAGAGGCTGAGCCGGGCGAGCCAGCCGCGCACACAGCTCTGCCCGCCACCTCCGAAGCGGATCCCCGGACGCCCCTCGGCTCTCCCTGGGTTTCTAGCAAAGTCCCCCCGGGGTGTCCATCAATTTTCTTGGGTGACTACAGCGTGTGTTTTGTTTTTCTTTCTTCCTTCCCTCCCTGTGTGCCCTTCTCCAGGATGGCAGAGGCGGAATTGCACAAGGAAAGGCTGCAAGCCATAGCAGTAAGTCCACTTTCATTTTATTTTCTTGCTCTATTGTCTGGGATGGAAGAGGACCCCGAGTGCTTGGGGGCCGTCGACATTCCAGTACAGTAGCCGCAGGACATGTGTTTTGGGGATAAAAGTCTGTCAAGGCTCAGCTACGCTGCTTTTTCCTTTATGGTCTGTAGATGGAAAGCCCCAGGGCGCACTTTGGGCTGGGGATTTGAATGTGGAAGATTGGCTTAGAAATAAGATGCTTGCTACTGGGCTTTGGGGAAAGACTAAACAGGAGCATGAGGGGTGGAGGGGGTGTCGATTCCTGGAATATTACCACCCAGTGCTCAGTAATATTCTGACTTCAGACACTGGAGAATGGCGGGAACGGTCACCAGAACGGTGGCTGCCATCCACTCTGCGGAAGCTGTTGGTGTGCTAAGTGGAAAACCAGCAATCAGCTCCACTGCCAGCCACGCGGTAGAACCTCCTCCCTGAAAGCGGGAGTGTTCATTTTCCCTGTTCTGTTTGATATTGACAAGGACACTGGCGCAATCCACCACCCTGGGGTGGGGTGGGGGTGGTCTGGGGACTTCTTAGAACAACTGGGTCCTGGGAATAATATTCCAGGAGAGCCTCCTTCTTCTAGGTGTGGATCATCTGAAAACCTATTTTCAGCATACAAAGGAGCAACCAGTTTTGGCAAAGTTTATGTGCACTCTCAGAAAAGTGTACCCATGTGCATCTTGGGTATAAAAGAGCTCGAAAGCTGCCTAAATTTGAGCAATCCTGCCACAGTGCTGCCAATGATCCACAGATGTGGTATTTTTACTGGAGCCACCACAGCTGGATTATATATTTCCTTTTCAGATGAGGGAATGATTACTGCTGCTATATGAAATAATAGCAATTAAAAGAGAAGGTCTCTTAACATATTGGCATAAAAGAACTGCCAGACATTCTTTTACCTAAGTACTTTTTTTTTTCTTTTTGGTCCAGGAGTTCCCTGGAAACACATATAAATTTGTTGGAGAAATGGTGTGTAATGTTTTGGAAGCAAAGTATATTAAAGTGTTTTTAAAACCCTTTGGACGGATCCTTCACTGGGAAATGCATACAGACTCTTCTTTTTTAAAGAAGCGTTTGATGTGGTCTCTGTGGCTCTGAGATCCTCTTTATCAAAGTCTTCAAATCTTAAAATGTCTTGGAGACTTTACAGCTGAAGCAAGAGAGACGTTTGTTGGCACTATTGAATGCTATGGCTTTTTTGCCTATTGGGCAATCTTTGAACTTGGTCCTCAGAACTCAGGAAGGCTTTTTTTTTTTCTTTCCCTTTCCCTCTGAGTATGTGTATTTTGATGGTTAGTGAGGTTGTTTACGGTTTCTAGAGTTAGTGGCCCAGCAGTGTGGCCAGTATGTCATGAACTTGATAAGAATGGAGATATTCAGTTCTTGGTGCCATGTAGCTGGTGGGTGTTTTATATAAACTGAATAATAGGCTGCTTTAACTGTCCATGAAGTGGTTGCTCCGGAGAACGTTCAGTTGCTCCCATCGGAGGCCGCTGAAGGTTTCCAACAGTTGTCACATTCTCTGCCTTTGCATGACCAGCTTTACTGGATGCCTGAGGAACAGCTGAGCCTCATGAAAGGACTTGCTTTCTGAACGGGGAGCCAGTAGCAACTTACACTTGAGCCACCCTTTTCCGAGTAGGGCTGAGTAATCCCAGCAGAGGCTAAATGGACTTTCAAGAAAGATCTAGCCAGTCTTCTGGAATTCTCATGCCTGTTCAGTTGTGGAATTGAGTTTGTCCTGTACCTGGCAAGGTGTTGATGATTCTCATGAATGATTCGGCCTCAATGAATATATCTGTTGTTATTAGTGCAGACTTTCTAACAACGAATTAACTCTGTGTGTGTGTGAGAGAGAGAGACAGACAGACAGACAGAAAGAGAGAGAGAATTGAGAGATGGGGTGGAGGGACTTATGACCACATCAGTAAATAGTTCTATGCTGTGCTTTGGTCTAATGCATACTCTCCAAATTTTGCAAACTTGCCTCTTTCTGCCACCTTCCTAGGGTTCTCAGGGGACCCTCAGGAGCTCACGAGGCTGCCGCCAGAGCCTAGCCCTCCTGAAGTCTCTCTGGAGATGTGAAGGAGGAAGAGAATGATTCTTTTTTGCTTTGTTTTGTTTTTATTAGTTATCTATTTTATACATATTAGTGTATGTATGTCAATCCCAATCTCCCAATTCATCCCCCCCGCCACCCCGCTTTCCCCCAGGAGGAAGAGAATGATTCTTTATCTCTTCACCAACTTGGGCTCCTCTCCAAGAGGAAGAGCAGATGGATGGAGATTCTAATCTGTAAGCTCTTGGGTACTCTTTAGTCTGGACCTTGGTTCCGTCATCTGTAAAGGGGGCTCATGAGTTCTACCTCAGGGGCTGGCTGTAAGGTTTAGATATGGTGCAGGTGAAGGACCTGGCATGCAGGGGCCAGTAGATGGTCTTGAGCTAGAGCCCCCAATTCCTGTCTACACTGCTGCCTTGTTCTGTGAGGGTGAGAGGCAACATCTCTGAAACAGAAAGAGTCTAAACAGCCTTCTTTATCCTTTCCTTTACTCGACTGAAGGCCAGAGCTCAGCCCAGTGTCAATTTCGCTAGCTCCTCCGACCAGGTGCAGAGATGTGACTGGAGGATCCATCCATCCATCCAGTCATGCAGTAGGTATTTACAAAGTATTGCCTCTCGGAAGGGACTGGCAATACCAAAAAGTCAGTGTCCCCAAGTTTCAGCCATCAGAGGGAAGACTTTACCCTTCGCACACTTAAGTTCTAAAAGGGACAGGTGTCCTGTGACCTACTAGCCACATGATCATCTGTGGGATTTTTTTTCCCCCCAAGGGAGTGAAATACTTAGAAACTACAGTGCTTTAATTGAATCTTCCAGTTGTGTCTAGAGACTAATCAATGAGAAAAGATGAATCTCAGCCTACTTCTTGCCAAAAGAGGAGCAAATCCATCTTGACAAGTGTCTCTGCTCCCAGGTGCTCCTTCCATCCGTAGGGACTCTCCCAAAGTTGTAATTTTAGAAGACAGCAAGATGCCTCTATAGCACAATGAATGCAGGTAATCATTCAGGGCATAATAATACAGTTGCCATTTATTGACCATTTTCTATTCAGCAGGGCTCTTGTGATGTGTGTTCTTTAAAAAAGAAAATCTTAAGTTGTTTATAGTCTAATATAAACAATTACTATTCAGTAGCAGGAATACTTATGCAAATGAGCACACACCTGGAGCAGGTAAGCTGACCTGGAGGAGTTAGTTATAGAGCACTTTCCAAGAGAGGAGATGTTTGAGCAAGTCTTGAAGATTGAAAAAAAAATGTAAAATAACACAGTAACTTCCCAATGAGCAGAAGGTGTTTATTCACTTGTTTGTTGTTAGTTTGTTTATTATTTATTTGAAATAGTTAGTATAAGAAAGGGAAAGCGAAACACATGAAGAAGTTAAGTCAGTAGCCAAAGGCACCAACTCAGCAAGGAGACTCAAGTGCATTTGAACACAGATGATGCCATTTAATCCTAATAAGCTGATGAGGGAGGAACGTCTATATTGTCCACGTTTTAAAGAGCCCGACCTTAACAGAAAGTGTCAAGGCCAGAATCAGAACCCACACTGGAGGGCACTGGAGCCCCTTTACTGACCACTGCCAGAAATGGCTCCCTACAAGATGGTGGCAGCATCTCGTGCTCTTCCCACGAGCTCACTGGGTGGTTCGGCAGCCCCTGTGTGAGCGGATGAGGGAGAAGCAGACTGATTCAGTAGCATCGGGAAAGGCTGAGACAACCAGGAGGCCACATCCTTTTGAGAGTCTTCCAAGCTGGGTTTCAGTGTATGGAAATACCCAATGGGAGTTCTAACCGAGTGAGTAACATTCCCTTGGAGAACAAACCACTGTGTCTCAATAGAAACCAGTTTGGGGGGAGGATGTTGTTATGTCTGCACATCCGAGAGGAAGAGAGTCTTCCTTGGGCCCTGGTGATGATAACTGAACGTTTCAGAGGTCATTGTGGGCAAAAGCCCTCAGAAAGTACGGACATACGTGAGTGTGTCCATATTTGCTGAGATATGAGGTGCCAATCCAACCTACACTGGCTCTTTAGGGAATGTTGTCACTTAATGAGAACTCAGACTCTGTCGAATAATAAAAATGATCTTTGGCATTTGTACAGCACTTTACAAAAACCTGCACGTGATACCTTAATTCTGAGCTGTGCTGGGCAGGTCTCATTGTCTCCACTTTACAGTCGAGTATACAGAGGCATCTGGGCTCACACAGTGAGTTGTGGAAAAGTTGTATCTCTCTCCTGACTCCTGATTCCTCATGTTAGTGGCACGTCTAGCCTTGGAGGGGTGCTGTGCTAGGGGCTGGAGCTGCCCCTAGGACCCTTCTGAGCTGGCGGTGGGGAGAGGGGTGAGCTTGGGGGTATGTGGACCTAGCCGTGACTCTGTGGAATCTGCCTTTTGGGGGATTTCACTTTGGACCCCTCTCCCTCTTAAAATTCTCCCCCAGAGGGTACAGGTAGTGGCCTGTGGCTCCCACCTGACCCTTCTCTGTCCTGAGAAGGCCCGGATGTAGGTGGGTGGCTTAGGCTGGTTCTGCCTTTTACCCACAACAAAACACTCTTGGCATTTCCTTGGCTTCATCTCTCAGTGTTCTTCTTGCCTCTGAGCAATAAGGCCTTGAGTGCCAGGGTTGCAGTGTGGACCAAAGGCTAAGGAGGCCAATCAGCCCGCTTTGATTCAGGCCACTTCGGTTGGCCTGCATGGCTTGGACAAAAGTCCTGGCTGCCATTTGCGTGTGATCCAGCCCAGCTTCCCAGGTCAGGGATCCCTCCGGGGTTCTAGAGATCCAAGCCCAAGACCTATAGTAACAAAAACTGTGATTCCTGGGGGGACCATCCCTGTACATAAACCTCTGTCATTGGTAGGCAGCTGGTAAAGGGCTGGAGAATTGAAGATCCCAGTCATTTGTTATCTTCTTCCACATAAATGGTACCCTGCTTCTAAAAGTTCAAGTTGAGGCTTAAAAAATGGTTTGCTCAGGACATTGGTGCCGAGGAAGGGTTTGCCCCAGCTGACTCTGCAGGGCCGCTCAGCAGGTAAGTGCCACTGGGGGCCCATTCAGTGTCATTGCCAGGTCTGGGAGTGCCAAGGCAGGCCTTACACAAATATGCCCAAGGGCCATACACCTCTCTGACCATTTATTTGTACCTCTGAGTATATTAGGCTTTAGCCTCTTGGGACAAAGAGCAGCTGCTCTGGCAAGTGCCCTGTGAAATAGAGCAGTCATCATTTAAAAAGCCAAACAGGGGGGCTTGTGGGTTATGATTTGTTAATATTTAGAAGAAAAACAGGGCTCAGTGAAGGCTTCTCTGCATTTCTTTGGGGTTACCCAGTGCTTTGCGGACCACTGCTTTTGGTCCTTTGAACTACCCACGTTTCATCACTGATCCTTTTTGGGGATATTGATCAACTTCCTTGACAGTAAGAGTTGATCATCATGTAGTGTGATATTGACTGAGGCAGCAAATGGCATTGATGCACAGAGACGGTGGTCCCCAGGGCTGTCAGTACCTCACAGTCTGGTGAGTAACAAGTGTGGATTCTGGGGTATGAAAGCCTTGGCTCACATCCCAGCTTTTCTATTAGTATCTGTGAGACCTTGCTGGCCCTCGGTTTCCTCATCTGTAAGTTGGAGATAATTATAATACCCACCTCATGGAATTGTCATGAAGGTTATTTGAGAGATTTTGTGGGAAATACTCAGAGCAGGGGTACAGAAAACAGTCAACAAAAGTTTTCTGTTTATAGTAAGTGAATCAACAAATCATAACTCATGCATCTTTATGGAGAAAATGGACGCAAAAGGTGAAAGATGAATTCTTTTCACCTCAACTGGTGAATTGCCAAACTGGGAAATTTCATGAGTATAGTAACACCTGAGAGTTTGCAGTGCAGAAGGATACTAATAATAACAATGAAAAGGATTGTTTATAGTCGACAGGAGTTGCAAACCCAAAAGGACCCGGGAGCCAACCTGTAACATAAATGATTGACACGGATTGAGTGGGAAATTTTAAGGACCTGGAGAGCAGATATCACTTCTCAGTGAAGGTACAGTTAATTTATACCAGGTGAGAACATGGGTCCTATGTTGTCACATCAACTGATTCTCAAGAGAAGCCAGAAATCTTCCTTTTTAAAATGTGAGATCTCCTGTTTCAAAGAGAATAGCATCAAGTAGCTTAAAAGCTTTTAAAAAATTCGTGGACACAACAAACTTCCTTTTGGCCAATGGGTTGACCTTCCGTGACCTCCACGTGTAGGTAGAGCTTTGAACATTACCATGTGCTTTCCTTATGTGTGGACTTGTTTGGATTTCATAAGGATGCTGTGAAGTGGTACTACCAGCTCCCCTGAGATCTTTCATAATGTTACAAAATCAGGGTGCATTTTCAATAGGGCTTTATGAGTTTGGTGTACAAATGTTTGGATCATTGGAAAAATAGTGCATAGTTCCTTTTTTTTTTTTTTTTTTTTTTTTTTTGCGGTACACGGGCCTCTCACTGTTGTAGCCTCTCCTGTTACGGAGCATAGGCTCTGGACGCACAGGCTCAGCAGCCATGGCTCACGGGCCCAGCCGCTCCGCGGCATGTGGGATCCTCCCGGACCAGGGCACGAACCCGTGTCCCCTGCATCGGCAGGTGGACTCTCAACCACTGCACCACCAGGGAAGCCCTCCTATATTTTTTATTTCTTTATTTTTGGCTGCATAGGGTCTTCAGTGTGGTGCGCAGGCTTCTTATTGCGGTGGCTTCTGTCATGGTGGAGCACGGGCTCTAGGCATGCGGGCTTCAGTAGTTGTGGCTCGCGGGCTCTAGAGCACAGGCTCAGTAGTTTTGGTGCACCGGCCTAGTTGCTCCACGGTATGTGGGATCTTCCCGGACCAGGGCTCGAACCCATGTCCCCTGCACTGGCAGGTGGATTCTTAACCACTGTGCCACCAGGGGAGTCCCCCCTATACTTTTTTGTATTAAATGAGCTCCTTGCAACCACTGACATTATTGTATCTCAAAGTTCACATCTAGGTAGGAGATTGCTATCTCAAAATTAACAGAAAACTTTAAAAGACAGCAGCTTGATGTGGGAAATTCCTGTTATCCTAGAAGCACCTTTCAGAGCAAGGTAGGCAAATTGAGCCATCACGTGTTACCCAGGTGTTTGAGATGATTTTGATTTGTTATCAGCCTCAAATAGACAACGTAGGGAGACCGAGCTGGGCTCAGGACTTCTAATAATGGCAGCAACTGCTATTGGGCATAGACTTTTGGCCAGAAATGGTGTAGAACTGTGATTCTCAAACTTCAGTGCATTACGATCATCACCTGGAGGGCTCCTTAAACACACAGATTGCTGGGTCCCGCTCCCAGAGTGTTTGATTTAGTAGATCTGGGGTGGAGCCTGAGGATTTGCATTTCTAACACATTGCCAGGGTTTGCTCTTCCCAGCTGCAGTTCTGGGGAATACACGTGGAAAACCCGTGGGGATGTGGTAGAAGACCAGTAGCAAAGGGAGAGGATGGTCTGGGTCTTCATAAGTGGCACACGCCCACTGTGACATGCCCAGGAGTTTGTGAAGTGTGTATATTTTAAAGAGGTGAAATGGAATAAAAGACCAAATTCAAGTCTTAATTAGTGAGAGCCTGAACCTAGCTCAGTTGGAAAGTGATATAGTTGTGTTCCTCTTACATCAAGTGACTAATCCAGAGGAGATCTTGTTTGTCTTGGGTACTTGTCTTAATCTATTTAAATAAAGTAAAATTGAAGACACCTGTTTCAAGGGTGTGCTTGGGATTGGGATTGGCTGATCAAAACCACGGGCTATAAAATTCACTTGGTGGGGAGGCCTTAGGGGGCACCTCAGTGAGACAAGAAGTCATGCAACAGAGCAGATATCCAGCAGTACAGTGGGAGCCCCTTTGAGAAATATACATGCTACATATCATGATGCTGTAGATGGAGAAGTCCCAGAGCAGATCAGCTAATCAAGTCTTGTGGCAGCCTCTCCAGCCTTCAGGCCTGATACTCAATGCAGGCAGCTGTTTCTCACGTGACCAACTCTAGTAGGAGGTCAGGATGAGCCGGAGGTCAGGATGAGCCGCAAGTGAGGTTCATTTACTTAATGATGGTTAGTGATTCTCCTAAGCCAGTCTGTGTGCACAAGCCAGGCTTGTCACTGGCATATCAAAGAGGAGTTTATTCTTGTCAAGATGTCCTCCAGGCTCCCCTCATCCTAATTGTAGCATCCATTGTTTGAACCAACCCTTCATATTCAGATGGATTCAGCTTCACCCAGGCTCTTATTTGTCCTAAAACACAAAGCACAGAGGCCACACTGTGCAGGATGAGACCTAAGAGAACACGGACAGACTGTTGGGTGATGTCCGCCCAGCATGGGCGCTTCATAGAGGCAAGTTTGCACTTGAGCGCTGTGGGTTTGGGCGAATACCGCACAGCTGAGACCTATTTCTGGCAGGAAATGCCGGCAGAAGCAGAGGTTTGGGGGGGTGGGGGAGCATGTTGGAGCTACATATGCCCTTGGTTAATGGGTATGTCAGTCTTTTCCATTAGTCTCATGTTGAATTAGAATCCACAAAAAGAGATTATTAAATACACAGAGAGACAGACAGAGACAAGCCTATAGCCTATTTACATAATGCTTGAACATACATTAAAGATACTTCAGGGCTAGTCTTTGACTCTAGTATCAGTGCTCCTATAGCATCCTCTGAGCTTAGCTAGAAGAAAGGAATAGGGAACCTGGTCCCTTCCCCTCGCATAAAATGGAAGGGGAACGAAAAGCCACATGCGCCCCCAAGGTAAAAGCCCTAGCTGTAGATGCAAAGGCTGTGAGCCAGACCTCAGAACACATCTTCCCCCTCATCATTTCCCCTCTGGCAGCCTACTTCATTACCCTGCGGGTTCCAGGCTCTTGACAGTCTGTGCCCTCCAAAATGTCTAAAAGGCATTTGTAAAACCTGCCCTTACTTCTTTGCTACATTATACCGATTTACTTACTATTCTAGGTGGGTGGGATTTTTTTTTCCCCCTTCTAAATTATAACCAGTCATCTGAGGATTCACTTTATTTTTTAGTTCAGGGCTGAAACTTAAAACTTTGAGGGTTATAAAAAAAACGTTATTCTTAAGAGAAAAACACATGCTTGAAAACTTAACCCTTTGGTGGTAGCCAGGGGATCCTCTTTCTCCGAGTTTGAGTAATAGTGCAAACAATTTTTGAGACCAATAAATACCACATGGGGCTTCAGGATTGGGGCAGCTGTGATAGATGCATGTCCTTATGTGATGGATAGAGAAGCTGGGAGAGGTACCTTTTGGCCGAGAGGCATGGGGTCAATCCAGAGGCTCCCCCCGGGCTCCTGGTTCATCTTTTTTTTTTTTTTTAAACAGTATGGTTGAGGATAATCTTTATTGTGAGTAGTAGATTATTTATTTATTTATTTATTTATTTATTTATTTATTTATTTTTGGCCGTTCCGTGCAGCATGTGGGATCTTAGTTCCCTGACCAGGGATCGAACTCGTGCCCCCTGCACTGGAAGTGCGGAGTCCTAACCACTGGACTGGCAGGGAAGTCCCTCCTGGTTCATCTTAAACAGAGGTTCTATGGCTTGACTTGTCAGCTTGGGTTGATGATACTTGCTGCCTCTAATGGGTTGGGAAATGGTTCAAAAATTTCCTTGCCCCAGTGGGACTGTGAGACATATAAGATCTGAAAAGTGGAAAAGAGTGTAGAGGTTCCTCAAGAAATTCAAAATAGAACTGCCATGTGATCCAGCAATCCCACTTCTGGGTATACATCCCAAGGAAATAAAATCACTATCTTGGAGAGATTGCTGCACTCCCATGTTCATTACAGCATCACTAGTCACAGTAGCCAAGAGATGAAAACAACCTAAGTGTCCACTGACAGATGATTGGTTAAAGAAAAGATGGTACATACAGAGTGGAATATTATTTAGCCTTTAAAAAGAAGGAAATCCTAGGGCTTCCCTGGTGGTGCAG
The DNA here is from genome assembly GCF_949752795.1 of Hyperoodon ampullatus. Taxonomy (NCBI): domain Eukaryota; kingdom Metazoa; phylum Chordata; class Mammalia; order Artiodactyla; family Ziphiidae; genus Hyperoodon; species Hyperoodon ampullatus. The sequence continues at coordinate 34,994,192 of NC_136919.1, forward strand.
TGGTTGGGAGTCTGCCTGCCGATGCAGGGGACACAGGTTCGTGCCCCGGTCCGGGAAGATCCCACATGCTGCGGAGCGGCTGGGCCTGTGAGCCATGGCCGCTGAGCCTGCGTGTCCGGAGCCTGTGCTCCGCGACGGGAGAGGCCACAGCGGTGAGAGGCCCGCGTACCGCAAAAAAAAAAAAAAAAAAAAAAAGAAGGAAATCCTACCGTTTGTGACAACATGGTTGGACCCTGGAGGGCATTCTGCTAAGTGAAAAAAGCCAGACACAGAAAGATAAATATCTATAATCTCACTTATATGTGGAATCTTAAAAAAAAAAAAAACATTGAACTTATAGTAACAGAAGAGAGTGATGGGTACTAGAGGCTGGGAAGTGGGGGAAAGGGGGCAGTGTTGATCAAAGGGTATAACTTCCAGTTATAAGTTGAGTAAGTTCTGAAAACCTAATGTACAGCATGGTGACTGTGGTTAATAATCATGTATTATATGCTTGAAATCTGCTAAGAGAGTAGATCTCATGTGTTGTCATTAAACACACAAAAATGGTAACTGTGTGAGGTGATGGGTATGTGAATTGGCTTGATTGTGATAATTATTTCACAATGCATATCAAAACATCATGTTGTACACTGTAAATATATACAATTTTTATTTGTCAATCATACCTTAAAGCTGGGGGAAAAAATGACCAGTTAAAAAAAAAAGATCTGGGAAGCTTGAAGCTAACGTGAATGGCCTTGAAAAGAAATACTGCTTATCCAGGAAGGAAAAACACACTCTAGGTAGTGATGAGCCCATCATCTGAGTGCCCATTTTTCTTTTCCAGGTGATATATAGGCAGCCTTGTTCATGAACAGTGAAGTCTGAGCATACATGTTCAGAATTTAGTGCTGGTCATCAAATAAAACTTGCAGCAAAACCCAAAGGATATTTAACAATAGCTGGGATAGGTCTGTGGGGATGGGTCAGAAGGCAGGGCAGGTCCTGGAGGCTGGCTGTAGAATGTACTCTCCAATGCTACCAGCTACTAGAAATGAGACTTTGGCAGCCTGATCACTCCCCATCCTTATTCACACGGGAGTGAGAATGACAGATGTCCATCCCATCAGCATTGGATCTGATGGCCACGACGAAGAGAAAGCATTGGCCCTGACAACACAGAGGAGGCGAAGGTAAAAGTAGTTGCTCAGTTACCCTCCTCTCTCTCCCCTTTCCGCCATCATCGCTCTGTCTTGACATATCACTGCCTCTGGAGGATTCCAGCTCTCCATCTGCCCTGAGCCTGGGTCCACAGAGAAAATCTGGAAGTAGAATGGCTTAGCAGTTGCGGGGTGGGGGTGGGGGGGGTGGGGGGGGTGGGGGGGCGGGAAACAGGAGGAGAACATCTCCCCTATAGGGAGGCAGGGCACCCCAGGGCTCAGAAAGCAAGTCAAAGATGGTAACTTGATCCTGTAGCTTTCTTTTAGGGGGAGGGAGGAAGGGTCTCCCAGTTCCTGAGAGCTTCCCATGGGCCAGACACCCTGCTGAGTGCCTTATACTGGGCGTTAAAAACTCAATTGTGCACAGGTGTCAGGTTGACTTGGTGGCTGAGCTTGTGGGACTGTGGTGACCGGAGAGGATGGGTTCCCCAGAGGGCAGGCAGCACTCAGCTCCAGCTGATGGGTACTTTGTGGGAATATAAGTCTGAGATCTTCTATTCTTCAAGGCATCTGGAAATCCAGCTTTTGAAGGAAGTCTGCTGATATTGATATGTTCATAACCATTGAAACACTGTGTGGGCCAGACCAAATACAGTGAGATTTTAATACAGTGTGTGGGCTGGATTCATTCCTCACCCCTGACCCCACTCCCTACACCCTCCTCGGCCCCCAGTTTTCCACTTCTGCCTTTCACAGCATTTTTATTTACTTGTAAAGCCAGTAGTATGTGGAGGTGATAGGGTAGTAGTGTCCCAGCTTGAGGCTAAGTCAGATGTAGGTATGTTTAGGTCTGTTGGGCAAATTGGTGGGGGACCTGCCAGAAGCCCATCGAGGGCCCTCTGGATGGGGACCCAATAAGAAAACCATAGTCTCAGGTTAGAGTCAGGATTGCTACTTAAATCTGTTCCTTATCCAGCATGCTGGATCAACTCGCAAATTCTCTGTAAGAAGTAACAACTGAAATCACTCCTTAAAAAAATAATAATAATAATTAACATAGAGCAAAATGACCTTTTTGATGCACACATCTCTGAATTTTGTAACATGTAGATTTGTGTAACTGCCAGCACACTCAGGATGCAGAACAGTCCATCAGCCCTCAGGACTCCCCCAGGAAGCACTCTTTTTTTTAACTCAGTACACATTGGAATGTAAAGGCCCCACCTTGCACCCTGACTTTAAGGATTCTGAAAACCACTTGGGGTGAGACGGTTAACCAGAACAGGAAACTGCGGTTCCCAGTCTTTGGTGGGTAACTCTTTCATAATGAATGCCCCTCCCAAACCTGTAACAAATTCTTGCTTTTCCCTACCACTCCAGCCTAGTTCCTTTTTTCTCTAGCCTCTACTAGAGTTATCACATTTGGCAACTAAAATTATAGGATGCCCAGTTATTTCATGGGACACACTTTTATACTAAAAAATGATTTGTTGTTCTTCTAAAATTCAGATTTAACTGGGCGTCCTGTAGTTTATCTGGCAAGCTCATCCACTTCACATATATGCTGCATTCACAACCGAGTTTACAACCCACTTTTTCTGGGTCTGTGTTTCACTCTTCCATGTGAGTGTGAAAATACTCATTGGTTTTACTTTATTTTTTTCTCTTTCTTACTTCATTTTTTTTCTATTTAAAAAATTTTTTTATTTTATATTGGGATATAGTTGATTAACAGTGTTGTGTTAGTTTCAGGTGTACAGCAACGTGATTCAGTTATACATATACATGTATCTATCTTTCAAATTCTTTCCCTGTTTAGGTTATTATGGAATATTGAGCAGAGTTCCCTGTGCTCTACAGTAGGTCCTTGTTGGTTTCTATTTTAAACATAGCAGTGTGTGTATGTCAATCCCAAACTCCCAATCTATCAATACTCATTGGTTTTAAGCAGTAATAAGTTTGTAGGAAGATAAGGCATGTACTGGAAGGCCAAGAGGACCTCATCAATACATTAATGTGTTTTCAAGGAACCCGCTAGACGTATCCTTTCTGGAGAATAAGAAATGGATTAATGTGTGTTGGAGGGCAGAGGACAACTGGATTTCAGAAACTGGGACATTTTCCAGCCCCCCTTCACCCCCCTCCCCTGGCCCAACCTGTGAATAATATAAAATTGCAAAGACTAAACAAGGAGATTGTTCACACTGGGTGATTTTGCAAATATCACTGGAATGCTAGCCTTCAGCAGGCCATATATCTTGCTTTGAGCAAGATGGGGCCTTGTGGTCTGTTGTCCGTGAGTCATGCAGAGCTCGCAGCCAGCTCATTCACAGCCCGGACGTTTTGGTTGAGAATGCTATGATGGTTGATTGATTTCTCTTGTTTGTTTGTTTTTTCATTTATCAGTTTTACTAGTGTGATTTCAGAATCACAATGAGACGAGAAGGAAAATCAATTTTACAGAGTACCTTCAGAATGAAGAATGATTGGAAATTCCAATTTTCTGTCTAGACCAGAGTCAGCAAGCAGCAGTCTACAAGCCAAATCTGGCCTGCAGTCTCTTTTCATAAGACCTGTGAGCAATACATGGTTATTACATTTGTAAATGGTTGGAAATTTAAAAAAAAATATTTCATGACATGTGAAAATTATATGAAGTTCAGATTTCAGTGTCCACACTAAAGTTTTATCAGAACACAGCCATTAATACATGGTCTATGGCTGATTTCATACTACAGCAGCAGAGCTGAATAGTTCCAACAGAGACCATATGACCTGCAAAGCCTAAAATATTTATTCTCTGACCCTTTATAGAAAGACATGGCCGACTCCTGCTCTAGACTCTATATCTATTCTATAACCATAGAAGTAAGTATGGTTGTGTTTGTCTTTAAGGTTCTAGGAATCTTTTAGCTAAAGAAGTGACTTTTTTTTTTTTTTTTTTTTTTTTGCGGTACGCGGGCCTCTCACTGTTGTGGCCTCTTCCGTTGTGGAGCACAGGCTCCGGACACTCAGGCTCAGCGGCCATGGCTCATGGGCCTAGCCGCTCCACGGCATGTGGGATCTTCCTGGACCAGGACACAAACCTGTGTCCCCTGCATCGGCAGGCGGACTCTCAACCACTGTGCCACCAGGGAAGCCCAGAAGTGACTGTTGTCTGGTTGCTAGCAGTCAGAACAGTAAACCTCCTAGGCATGTATCCAGAGAAAACTCTAATTCGAAAAGATACATGCACCTCAGTGTTCATAGCAACACTGTTTACAATAGCCAAGACATGGAAGCAACCTAAATGTCCATTCATTAACAGACGAATGGATAAAGAAGATGTGGTATATATATACAATGGAATATTACTCAGCCATAAAAAAGAATGAAATAATGCCATTTGCAGCAACATGGATGGACCTAGAGATTATCATACCTAAGTGAAGTAAATCAGACAAAGACAAATATCATATGATATCATGTATATGTGGAATCTAAAATATGATGCCAATGAACTTATCTACAAAACAGAAATAGACAGACATAGAAAACAAACTTATGGTTACCAAAGGGGAAAGGGGGGTGGAGGGAGGGATAAATTAGGAGGTTGGCATTAACATATACACATGACTGTATATAAAATAGATAACAACAAGGACCTACTGTAGAGCACAGGGAACTATGCTCAATATCTTGTAATAGCCTATAATGGAAAAGAATCTATATATATATTCAGTTAAATATTATATATGTATAACTGAATCACTGTGCAGTACACTCAAAACTAACAGAACATTGTAAAGCAAATATATTTCAATAAAAATTAAAAAAAATAAAGAAGGCACAGTGAATGAAAAAACATCAGTAAAGCATCAGACTCCCTTTTCACTCTTTTTTGGGCTGCTATGATGGAGGCTTACATTTACTGAAGCACTCGCATACTGAATTTTGCTACTCTACGGTTTTCTTGTTACATTCTCGCTAACTAAGCCAACTATGTGTTTTCTTTTGAAAACCAGAAAATCTGATGTCTTAGAGGTAATGGTTTGGCCCATCTAAAAATAAGTGATTACATTTAAAACCATTTTTTTCCATTGACAGGGGACAAGAGGGTAGAGGAAAAGCACTGGTGATGCTCCATATCGTTTTTCTTTCTCCCCATAAATTGCCGGAAGTTTCATTCCATGCTTGCCGGGGATTTTAAGGGTGAAATGTCAGAATGGGAGTCAGAGAACACACCCACCACATTCCCTGAGTCCGAGCAGGAAGCCAGTGGAAAGTGGCTTTTGACCCGCTGCCCTGTCATTCATTAGCCCTTTGCTGAGGGTCAGTTACCTCCTGGAAGCCATAGCACCAATGGCTTCATTTGTAAATGAAGTGACCAGCAGGTAAAAGCTGCTGATGGCCTGCGATAGCAGAGTCCACTGTAACCTCCCTGAATCATCAACTCTTTCCCTTCTGCCCCCTTCCCTTTCTTGTCTAAAAGGGCCAGCTGCAATTTTGAGTCTTGTCTGCCTGGAAATTTCCAAAGGGACTTTGGTGCCTTAGTAAATATTTTCAAATTGCCCAAGGGAGATAGTAGAACCATAATTGTGAAATCAGGTTTAGAAAGTGATTACTTCAGTACTTGGGCCGGCCGTTTGAGTGTGCGGGGGCAGGCCGTGGTGTGGACACTCGTGGTTCCTCACTCGGCCGGTGGCTGGCTTTTGCTTTTTCGGTCAGCCATATGCCAGACCCTGACATTCTCTATCTGGGCAACTTCTGAGCAGCTTCTGGGAGAATAGGAAGCCAAGCATGGGGTTAGCGTAGGGTTCCCTCAACTGTGGCACTATCGACAGTTTGGACCAGATAATTCTTTGCTGTGGAGGGCTGTCCTGTGCATTGTATGATGTTTAGCAGCATCCCTGGTTCTATCCAGTAAATGCCAGTAGCATTGCCCGTGTCCCAGCATGACAATCAAAAGTGTCCCCAGGGCTTCCCTGGTGGCGCAGTGGTTGAGAGTCCGCCTGCCGATGCAGGGGACACGGGTTCATGCCCCGGTCTGGGAAGATCCCACATGCCGTGGAGCGGCTAGGCCCGTGAGCCATGGCCGCTAAGCCTGCGTGTCTGGAGCCTGTGCTCTGCAACGGGAGAGGCCACAACAGTGAGAGGCCCACGTACCGCAAAAAAAAAAAAAAAAGTGTCCCCAGACATTGCCAAATGTTCCCTGGAGGACAAAATAAGCCCTTTGAGAACCACTGATGTCGTATAATGTAAGGGTTACCTGACCAAATGTATTTCCCTTACTTTCAGTATTAGAGATTCATTGCTTTACGCCTTCCCTTTCACCCTTAGGGATTCATTCCTTGAAGCCTTGGAGGCTTTTCTAGTTTCCAGAATGTCCCATGAAAATACAAGTTTCTCACAAGGGGTAAAGCCCCAAGCCTGGGAGGACAAATGTTTTTCATCTCGTGTCAATCCTGACTGTCTTGGGAAGATGTCTGAGGCTGCATTTGGGTTTGGGGGAAAGAACAGCATGATAGAGTACAGGGGATGAGGGAGCTGCTCTTTGTGTGTAGAGAGCCTTCTTACCTGGTATCTCTGCAGAGATTCATCAGTCAGGCCCTCGTCTCAGGTTGTAACTGCTCCTGGGGGCACCATTCTTATGTGGTCGCTGTAGCTTCGTGTATTTGTTAGGGCAGTTTTCTAGCAGGTGCCAGAAAGGTGTCTTGGAGAAGAGGTACCTTTTCTAGGTCCCACAGAGCTACCATATGGGCTGGCGGAGGTGCTGTAGTCTGCTTGATGGGAATAAGCAGCAGGAAGCACAAGGAGAGAGGCAAAGAGGCTAATTCCTATCTCTCTCCCTTCACATTATAAGTTCCTGGAAAGCAAGGGCAATGTCAATTTCATCATTATCCCTTTGCTGCCTTCGTGGTACCTTTCACATAGCACCAAAGCCTCTTCAGTGACCTTAAGCAGGGTTCTTAACGTGTTTTATGTCTCAGATTCCTTCTCAGTCTTGTGGACTCAGAATAATGCTTCAGTGCACACAATAAAATACATAGGACTAAAAAGATGACCAATTACATTGAAATACAGGCAGCACAATATTAGAAAATTGTGATAGATAGCATCTATTCTTCTATATTATTGTATTAAATAAAATCTAGTGGCAATTCTAATACATACTCCAATTTCTTATTATTGATGAACATAAGTGATATTTCAAGTTATCTCCAGCAACTATAATGCGATCTGAAAATGCCTGCGATTTCTATTCATGGTGAAGTCATAGGTACTGAAGGTATTTCTGAGGCTTGTCCTTCTGTTCGTAACTGAAGGTAATGCTACATTTCAGCTAGAGGTTAGTGAAAACAGCCTTTAACTGGCTGCCCTGAGTTCTGGCTCATCCCTGGTCTCCCTGAATTCTTTCTTAACCAGGCGTCTGCTTTAAAGCTCCCTCTGTTCCTCCATGTGATGCTGCCCCAGCCACCTGCTTGGGACTCTTCCCTAGCAAATTTCTCCAGGTTCCTTCTTCTGTCAATACACGCCTTTCCATCTAAACTCTCCCGGCTGTGTTGTGTCTTTTGCCTCCTATCTAAGTTTGCAAGGCAAGGGAAGCATCCAGCCCCCACTTGGGGTTCCCGAGCTTAAGAGGAGAGAGGGAAACAGACGCATCCTAGATGTCCAATGAATGCTTGTTTGGATGAATGGTCGCTTTGCCAACTTTACCCTTTTTATCTGGGGTTGCTATTTGATGCTTGGGCTGTGTTGCAAAAAAAAAAAAAAAAAAATGCACAACCTAGAAGTTGAGAATTATGTTTTCTTCGGTGACCTTACTGAGGACTATAGCCCGGGATGGCAGCCTCTCAGACAGCCCTGAAGGACTGTTCCAAAGAGGTGAGGGAAGAGCCAGAATATATAGTTTTTGCTGACAAAACAAACAAACATGTAGTTCAACATCGAAAGATTACTGCTAAATCACAAAAAAAACACATGTCAAGTTAATGATCTGAATGCTTTTCTCTGTATGGGAAGATGCAAGAGTCTGGGCTCATTGAGATTATTCTTTCGATAGGCATCTTAACTATCTAGGGCCAGTATCCTGCCTTTCTCCTTCCTGAATTCCCCTCAGGGTGCACCGTTGGGGTGTCTGCAGTGGCTGACAGGTTAATGGCGGGCAACACCATTGTTTACTGGCATGGCAGGTGACATTCTTTGTTTACTGAGATGGCAGATGACTTTTTTTTTGTCCACAACTGTGTTTGAGCTCAGTCCGCTCTTGACGCCTCTCTTCTGCCTGGGCAGCAGCTTTCAGTATGGTTTGCCCTATTCCTGGAGGTCTGCCAATCTCCTCTGGGAAGAGAGAGGGCTGGGCACCCACTGTGACCTCAGAAGCAGCAGTGAGCAGTGTGAGTGGTAGGACCCTTGACCGACAATGACCCCACCACATGCATGTGCCACGAGCAGCTGGGCAGAAGCCATCAGCATCCTCACTGCATACCTTGCCGTGGACCACCAGGGTAGGGGACATGCCTGCGAACCAGGAGCCTGGGGATTCAGGATGGCTACAAGGGAATTTCAAAATAAATAAATAAAGAGGAGCCACTTCTAATTAGTTTCCTCTGACATTAAGGTCAGCAGGTTCCAGAATGTCCTGTGTGAGGTTAGCATCTGTGTTTTTCATCAAATGAATGTGTCAGTGTTCTACCCAATTTGGACTATTGCGGCTTCCAAAGTTCTTTTTCTCCCTGGATTGTTATAAACAGTCTGTGTTAGTTTCTTAGGGCCGTCGTAACAAAGTGCCACAGTCGGTGGCTTAAATAACAGAAATGTATGGTCTCACAGTTCTGGAGGCTGGAAGTCCGAGATCAGGGTATCAGCGGGATGGGTTTCGTCTGAGGGCTGAGAGGCAGGCTCTGCTTCAGGCCTCTCTCCTTGACATGTAGCTGGACGTCTTGTCCCTGTGGCTCTTCACATGGTCTTCTGTGTGTGTCTGTCTGTGTCCACATTCCCCCATTTCATGAGGATACCAGTTATATTGTATTACCTCTGTAAAGACCCTATTTGCAAATAAGGTCACATTCTGAGGTGCTAAGGGTGAGGACTTCACTCTATATTTTATGGAGGGACACAATTCAACCCATACCAGGGTCCCTGCCTGTTGTGAGGTGGCATCTGCATCTCACAGTGATGGCCATTCACACCCTAGTCTGCTTCTGGCTATGGCAGTAGAAATCGTGTCCCAAGGGAAGTGGCCCAGGGACTCATAAGTAGTGGGTGCCATTTGCCATGAATGCCTCAAGCCTCTGCCCTTTGTCACACTCATGACCTCCTCTTAGCACACAGGACCTTTTATCTGGAAAAGCCTAGAACAGCATTTCACACTAAGTTGTAATGAAGAAAGCTTAAACATTCCCTCTCCTGAAAGCCAGTAAAAAACAGAGGGAAGAGATGTAGACTACATCCCAGAGCTCAGAATGTCAGTTAGCCACCATCAGGGCTGTTTTGTTCAGGACGCTGGATTTTCCCCCTCCTCACCACCGGTAATGACCAAAACAGTTCTGGTGGATTCATGGGTATTTAGAGTTTGCTGAATTCTCTCACTTTCATTATCTTGTTGGGGCATTGATAAAGAGTAGGACGTCTTATTTTCTGCATTTCATTTCAGAGAAAACAGCAGCTCAGCTAAGTCATTTGTCCAAGCTCATACAGGGTGACATCATCTGCGTCTCTCTGCCAGATCTTCCCAGCATACCTACCCTGTCGCCCTCCATCTCTCCTCTGGGTCCCCACAGTGTGGTCCAGGCAGCCTGAGTCTCATAGGCTCGCTGATCTCCTTGCTCTGCCCCAGGGCTCAATCCGACCCCTCCCACCCTCCCCAAGAGGCCAAAAAGTAACCTAGGCCCAGTGAGTGTGGCCAAGGTGAGAGTATTCTTTGTTCCAAGTTCTAGGCTAAAGGGGCACCTTGGGCAAAGTCAGGAGGCTTGTGAAGGAGTAGAGCAGCAGCAGGAGATGACGAGGAGTTGGGTGTGGCTGGAGCATGCCGAGAAGTGAGGCCAGAAGGCCAGGTGTGCCAGGGGTGGGGGCCGGGACGTGGTCCCATGGTGGGCAGAGCCCGTGGTTTATCAGAGACTGCTCTCGTGGCAAGATGAGGCAGGGAACTGCTCCCTGGGTGCCCGCCCAGCACCCCATCGCTGCCGGCGCTGGTAAATTGCTGAAGGCTTCTGAGGTGGCCTCTCTGTTCCTTTGGTGCAGGGGTCACCTTTCGCTTTTATAATTGCTTAAATCAATTCTCTTTGAATGGAAACTCAGAAGAAGCGTTTTAACCAACTTCAGCTTAAAGCCTTATTGCCGATGGAAGCCAATTTAGAGTTGGAATGTGGAGGCTATTTCTGGACACTGTGACATCCTGTTCAACTTTCAGAGGATCCCGGGAATAAAGGGGTGACTCAGTCTGTGAGCTTATTTTTAGGGAAAGCTGGGAATTCAGTCTGGAGCCACTCAGAGTCCTCAGTGTCTGCCAGTGCAGGGGTGCTGTTGGTGGAGAGGATGCTGAGCAGAAATGCTGTATTTATCATCAGCTGTTACCCAGCACCTCCTACACTCCAGCATACGGTTTATTGATTTGAAAACAAGATGGGAATCAGCGTAAACAAACCTTTGAGTCAGACGAGCCTATTTCAGGGCATTTACTTTTTTTTTTTTTTTTTGCGGTACATGGGCCTATCACCGCTGCGGAGCACAGGCTCCGGACACGCAGGCTCAGCAGCCATGGCCCATGGGCACAGCCACTCCGCGGCATGCGGGATCCTCCCGGACCGGGGCACAAATCCGCGTCCCCTGCATCAGCAGGCGGACCCTCAACCACTGAGCCACCAGGGAAGCCCCCAGCGCATTTACTTTTGAGAACTGACTTCAGAGCTGAAGAATTAATATCATAAGAGTTCCTGTTTATTGGGCATTTAATATGTACAACATATTTTGCTTTGCAAAAATTGAATGGGAACATTGATACTGTGTTAGAGGTATGGTATTGTTGTCACTGGTTTAATAGGTGAGGAAATGTTAACTTAAGGAGGTTAAACATTATCCTATGACAAGGTAGCTGAGTTTGAATTTGAACTCAGATCTGGCTCCAAAGGCCATGCAAATGACCACTCCAGATTTGGCCAATAAATGGCTCGAATGCTGCCTCTCTTTGGTCCTGGGTATCACTAATTGATCATGGGATCATTGCCTGCTCAGCTCAGATATGGCCTCAGGATCCTTCTCAACACAGTGCTCTAGGTAGCTACTGTGACCAACTGAGCAGCATTAGTACTTGAGATAAAGCCCATCTGTCATCTTAGTTTTATCTCTGTTTTGGCTCAAAATGGAGTCTTTAAGTCTGGAGACTTTGTTATTGTTGATTTATACAGATCTATTTATAACCTTTTCTTTCCTAAACACTTATAAGCAATGGAGCATTCACTGCAGTTTCCTTTTACAGTCAGTGGAGACTCTGTATTCTTTAAAAGGGGCTTCTGACTGCCTTGGAGGGAAGGATGACATTTTAGGACCCCAAGCCTTGATTAGACAATTGGCTTATGTGTGGGTGTCTGCGGTGATGAGTGGGAGATAGAGAATGAACCTTAAGAACTCAGGCCATTTATAGCAGTAAACCTCTCAAATAACCCAGTCTGATTAATTACAGCAGGGTGGTGAGGTGGGATGGGCGGATGGGATAGGTAGGCTAAGACAGCAAGATGATGGGGCCAACTCTGGGGAAACTTGCACCTCGTCAGTTGCTGTGAAAAATGTCACCTCAGCTGGCAAGCAGGTTGTCCTAAAAGTGTAGCACAAATGGGAGCTCGAGGTCCCAATGGGGAGAAAGGAACTCCTTAAAAGCAAGCTCAGACAAGAGAAAGGGGAAGAGAATCCCCACTGTGGTAGCAAAGGACCCAGCCATGCAGTAGGATGAGATAATGTGTCCAGGAGGAAGTTCTTGGTCAAGGTCTAAAACTGGAACATCCAGAAATAGGTATAGAAATGCATTGTTTAGAAGCCTGGAGGCTGCCGTGATTTCTTCAAGATTCCAGAAAATTGAGCTGAAATGGGGTTGAACAGTTGAAACAGATGGAAGGTAGCACATATAGATCATCAACGCAGGGTACGTTCAATAAAATTAAAACCTTTTTGCTCTACTTAAAGAAAACAAAAGAAAAATCTAGCTTAGGCCAGCAGCCTCTGGAAGCCTGTCATCAGGCTGCAGGATCTCAGCCGTAGGCCTGGGCTTTAGGGCTGGGGCTCCAGGCCCCAGGAATGCAATGGGTAAGAGTGTGGTGAGAGTCATCTGAAATCTGGTTATCAGAACTGAGGCGGGAGGTCAGGGCAGAGCTGGAATCAAAATGCTACTGCCCAGACTGGATACCACCCCCTGGAGAACAGTGCTCTCCCGCCGCTGATTTCATCTTGTTGACACTTATTTTCTGGGAGTGTATGTTATGCAAGCTCAGGGAACCCTCAAAATCATTTGGATCCAAGCCAGAAAGAGGGCTACCTTGGAGATGGTTTTACTTTATGTCCTGAGATGCTAGTGATTTGCCAAGCAGGGATCAGAGACCGGCAACCTTTCACAAAGCTCTACAACTAGACCCAGCCCATCCAGTCCTCATCAGCTCAACAACTTGCTGCGGTGCTGAAGGAACCACGGTGTGTCTGTGAGATGCGTGGGAAGGATGCAGAAGGCATAAAAGCAATTTATCATCAGCACAAGGGACCAGGCGCAACAGGCTGAATCCTCCATCCCTCACCCTGCTGCTCCCTCCCGTGGTAGACACAGTGTGAAGAGGAGATGGAGACAGCGGCTTGGAATTTGTGTCTGCACTTGATGGGTATGTGCACCTTGAGAATTAAGAGGTAGATGAGATTAACGGATGTCTAAATGAAGGCAGTTTCCATACTCACGCTCCTTGGAGCTTGGAAGCCCCATGGCTGTGTCCCAGACCAGGCCCATAGAGTCCAAAGAAAATCAAAGACTGTCACATAATATAACTATCTGGCCACCCTGGAAGCCCCACCTTTATCCAGGCAGCTCCAGAAAAAGACAACTCCCAGCCCAGCTCTGACAGCTGAATTAGATGGCTGAGTTGTGGCATTGCTATTGCCAAAACCACTTGGATAGTTTCCCCAGGGGGCTTAAGGCTGTGGCCAAGTTTCCTGCTTTACCCTCAGTTAAGCAGAAGTCTTTACCTGGCCGGGCATTGTTATGTCTGTGTCACCTCATCATTGGAGAAAATGCGTTACGGTCTCCTGCAGTTTCTTCCGTGAAATGGAGCATGGCATCAAGGAAATAAGATAGTCAGATGGCATCACAGCAGGTCAGAAATAGTATCATCTACATATTTTGATTATATTTAAGAATTCAGTTTATACACAATAGGAATTCAGTTAATTAACTCCAAGCTGTAATCTCAGTCTGGATTTGAATGGATCTGCATTTCAGTAGCTTCTTTCTCCACAATAATATTTAGATGGCCCATAGCAGCCTACCATTCTAGTGCTGAAGTCATAGAACTTGGTTGTTTCTTCCTCATTTTTCAATAACCATTGTTTTTTATGCAGTACTAATGAAATCAAGCAGTTATCATTTGACTTTTTTGTAGTTGAGGTTATTTTGTCAATTTCCTGCCAGTTTTCCATTACCTCCAGTGCACATTTTCCTGATTAGCCGATAAATCAGAATTCTAATAATGGCAATGGAGAGAGGACTGGCAACGTTTACTTCTGTAGATTTTTTCCCAGATCATAATTGGTTGATCTTTTTTCCTTTAGATTTTCCAGGACAAAGGAGTTCTTATCTTTAATAACATCTTTTCATTCTAAACAAAATGTGAAATGTGCAAAAAAGTGAAAAGGATGAAATCATCTAAAAGTGCCTGCCCTGGGGCCTGATACTCAATAAATATTTTAACATTCTACAAGGGAAAAAATGCCCTTAATCTAAACACCAAACAAATTTGGGGGATTTTCTTGGCATTGACTTTATGTAGGTGTAGTTAGACTCCATATGAATTTTACTTCGAACTTTTTTCACTTAACATTTACATGAACATTTTCTCATGCTATTATAAACTTTTTTTTTTTTTTTTTTTTGTGGTACGCGGGCCTCTCACTGTTGTGGCCTCTCCCGTTGCGGAGCACAGGCTCCGGACGCACAGGCTCAGCGGCCATGGCTCACGGGCCCAGCCGCTTCGCGGCATGTGGGATCCTCCCTGACCGGGGCACAAACCCGTGTCCCCTGCATCAGCAGGCGGACTTGCAACCACTGCGCCACCAGGGAAGCCCTTATAAACTTTTCATAAATATAATTTTAATTGGTTACATAATCATTAGTTAGAAGTACATTTGGCCGTGAGTGACAGAAAGCCTGAGAAACAATAGCTTCGTAAGTTTTTAGTTTTGAAGAAGAAATTGGGACAACTGAGGAGGCTCTTGGGGTAGGGAAACCTCTCACTGAGGGCACAGGAGCTTTCGATGCTCTGCTATCCTTAGGGAGGTCTGCCATGCACCAGGCATGGAGCCTTCCCAGAGAGAGCAGGAAGTTCCACTTCAGGGAGACTGAGTCATATGATCACCCTCACTCAAGAAAAGTCTGGGAAGATGAGTTGATAACTTTCCAGGCTCTGTAGTGAAGGAATGTGGGTTTCTTAGAATAAAACGGTCAGAATTCGAATTACTGTGTCAAAGGGCAATGGATTTTTTTTTGTTTTTTCACAATTCCAGTTTGATTGCTTACCTGGCAAGTGGCAGGATTTAAAAGCTGTGCTCCATTTACGACCGTCTAATTTGGCACTGGAAGCACAAATGCACAACCAACCAGTCGTGAAAGTCGCACCAAAACCAAAACCGGTGGTGGATATCAGTTTCAGGGAGGCAGCTGTCAGCACAAGATAAGGAAAAATTCCTCAACGTTTAGAGCTGGTCCAATTTGGAATTAACTGCTTCATGAGCAACCTGTCCCAAGATGCAGAGACTGAACAGATACTTGGTATGTAGGAGGAAGAGGTAATTTATGGCTCAGGTGAAGCGGACCAGGTGACCCCTAACATCTGTACATCTCCATGATTTAAAAATTAGGGTATATTTGCTAAAATACTTCCCCAAGCACCTAGGGTATTGGCTGTGTGGTAGAGCCTTGTTCCAACATTACTTGTTAGTTACCTGATGTGTAGCTGGGTAGAGTGATTGCCCCACACGGCAGGATTCACCTCCCAGGCTCCCAGCTCCAGTGCCGTAGGAAAGCCCTGTCTTGGGCTTCCAAGCCACTGCCTGGCCCATAAACTGGCCTCATCCAAAGTTACACATCTTTTTTACCTCAGTGCCTGTTAGCGTGACTCTGTTATTTTTCCAGAGGCCACGGATTTCCTTTTTTGTGCCAACAAAATGTGCATGTGCCTCATGGGGAGGACAGTGTGGACTCTCTTTGATATTACTCAATTGTAAAACAAGGAGAAACATAAAAACCATTGTCCCTTTGATTTAGTTGCAAAATGGACCTGCTAAAATGGAAAGTTTCATTAATTAAACTCATTTTCTGTGAACAACTGAAAGCTATAAAATCAAGTGTGATTGATACATGAGTCTAAGTTTATGTAACTCAGGCAGCACAGATTTTTTTAACATCTCCTTTGTGGTAGACACATTTGTGGGTGTTGAGGATGTCACAGTAAATACAACATGGAGCCTGCATTCTGCGGGGGGGACAATTTACAAATAGACAAGTGAATAGCATATGCTGTGTTGCTTTGTGACAGTATGAGGACTAGGGTGCTTGGAGGGGGATACCTTTATTGGATGGTCAGGGAAGGCCTTACTAACAAGATGATGTTTGAGCTGTGACATAAAACAGAAGAGTGAGCCAGGTGGACCTCTGGGGGAAGCACAGAAGGCACAGCAAGGACATTGGCCCTGAATTGAGAGCATACTTGGTGTGTTCAAGAAGCAACAGCTCATATACAGAGATCAGATTAGTTACCAGAGGGGAAGGGAGTTGGGGTGTGGGCAAAATGGGTGAAGTGGGTGATAGACGGTAACTAGACTTGTGGTGGTGACCACTTTGTAGTATATGCAGATGTTGAATTATAATTCTGTACACTTGGAACTTACATAGTGATGATGATGATGATAATAACGATGATAATAATAATAAAAGAAGCAACAGGAAAGCCAGCGTGGTGAAGGAAAGTGCTAGGAGATGTGACCCAACAGGTGGTGGCCAAGCCTAGAGGACAAAGGGCATCTAGATACCGGGGTACAGACTTTGGCTTTTACTTTAGGTGAAATGAGGATCACTTGGAGGATTTGGAGCACCATCTGACCTTTTTTTTTTTTTTTAAGGATTACTCTAGCTGCTGTGCTGAGACTAGTTAATGAGGAGGGAGGCAAGGGTGAAGGCAGGGAGACCAGTTGGGAGGATACTGCAGTAATTCAAGAGACAGATGAAACCTACTTGGGCCAAGATGGTAGCAGTGGAGGTAGTGAACGATGGATATATTTTGATGGTACAGCTCAAGGGATTTTCTCATTGAGTAGAATGTGAGAGAAAGAAAGAAGTCAAGGATGCTCCAAGGGTTTTGGCTTGTGCAACTAGGAGGATGGACTTTCACTTTAATGTGATGGAGACAACAATGGGAAGGCCTGTTTTGGAGGGAAAATAGGAGTTCAATCTTGGAAATGTTAAATTAGAGATGCCTGTTTGACACCCAAGTGGAAAGGTTGAGTGTGTGGTAGATGTACAAGTCTGGAGTTCAAAAGAGAGGTCTGGGCTGGTGACATCAACATGGGAATCATCAACATTTGCACAGTATTTCAAGCCAGGAGGTTGGAGGAGATCACCAAGGGGATGAAAGTAGCTAGAGAAGAGGTCTGAGGTTGTGGGAGATGATGAGGAACCAGCAAATGAAACTAAGAAAGGGCGGCCAGTGAATTAGGAAGAGAACTGAGAGAAGTGGTGACCTGGAATTTAAGAAGGTATTTCTAGAAAGAGGGAATGATCATCTTTGTCAGATGTTGCTGAGGTGCCAAGAAACTTGACGTCTGAGGATTGACCGTTGGATTTATCAGTGTAGAGGTTACTGGTACCCTGGACATGAGACGTTTTGATAGAGAGGTGGAGGCAAGCACTGGACGGGGGAGATTTTGGGGAGAGAGAGGCGAGAGGAACTGGAGACAGCAAGAGTGTTGACTCTTTTAAGGAGTTTTGCTGTAAAGGGAAAAAGAGAAAGGGAAGGGTAGATGAAGAGGAATGTGGGCTCAAAGGAGGCTGCTTTTAGAGATGTTAGAGCATGTTTGAGTGCTGTTGAGAATGATCTGGAGACTGGGAAAAGTTGATGCGGCAGGAGAGAGAAACTGCCTGAAGGACATCCTTGAGTTGGAGGGTGAGGATGTCATCGAGAGCACAAATTGAGGATGGTCCTCCTACGAGAGTGATGGCAGAGCCTGTGGAACCAAGGAGTAGACCAGCCTGTGATGGAGGGTGTGGAGGAGACTTTCTGACTGCTTCTGTTTTCTCAGTGAAATGGGAAGCAAGGTCATCCGCTGGCAATGAGGAAAGGAGAAGAGTTGTTGGAAGTTCGAGGAGACCGAAGGTGTAATATAATCCTCTTGGACAGTTCAAGAGTTAATTACTCTAGAAAAACAGATTTCTGGATACCTCCAAGGCCTCTCTGCGATTTAAGGTCATGAATTGAAAGCAAAACCAGATAACGTGGTCCTGTGTTTTCTTTTTTTTTTTTTTTTAACATCTTTATTGGAGTATAATTGCTTTACAATGGTGTGTTAGTTTCTGCTTTATAACAAAGTGAATCAGTTATACATATACATATATCCCCATATCTCTTCCCTCTTGCATCTCCCTCCCTCCCACCCTCCCTATCCCACCCATCTAGGTGGTCAAAAAGCACCGAGCTGATCTCCCTGTACTACGCGGCTGCTTCCCACTAGCTATCTGTTTTACGTTTGGTAGTGTATATATGTCCATGCCACTCTCTCACTTTGTCACAGCTTACTCTTCCCCCTCCCCGTATCCTCAAGTCCATTCTCTAGTAGGTCTGTGTCTTTATTCCCATCTGCCACTAGGCTCTTCATGACCATTTTTTTGTTGTTGTTTTTTAGATTCCATATATATGTGTTAGCATACGGTATTTGTTTTTCTGTTTCTGACTTACTTCACTCTGTATGACAGTCTCTAGGTCCGTCCACCTCACTACAAATAACTCGGTTTCGTTCCTTTTTATGGCTGAGTAATATTCCATTGTATACATGTGCCACATCTTCTTAATCCATTCATCTGTTGATGGACACTTAGGTTGCTTTCATGTCCTGGCTATTGTAAATAGAGCTGCAATGAACATTGTGGTACATGACTCTTTTTGAATTATGGTTTTCTCAGGGTATATGCCCAGTAGTGGGATTGCTGGGTTGTATGGTAATTCTATTTTTCGTTTTTTAAGGAACCTCCATACTGTTCTCCATAGTGGCTGTATCAGTTTACTGTCCCACCAACAATGCAGGAGGGTTCCCTTTTCTCCACACCATCTCCAGCATTTATTATTTGTAGATTTTTGATGATGGCCGTTCTGACCTGTGTGAGATGATATCTCATTGTAGTTTTGATTTGCATTTCTCTAATGACTAATGGTGTTGAGCATTCTTTGTTTGTTGGCAATCTGTATATCTTCTTTGGAGAAATGTCTGTTTAGGTCTTCTGCCCATTTTTGGATTGGGTTGTTTGTTTTTTTGATATTGAGCTTCATGAGCTGCTTGTATATTTTGGAGATTAATCCTTTGTCAGTTGCTTCATTTGCAAATATTTTCTCCCATTCTGAGGGTTGTCTTTTCGTCTTGTTTATGGTTTCCTTTGCTGTGCAAAAGCTTTTCAGTTTCATTAGGTCCCATTTGTTTATTTTTGTTTTTATTTCCATTTCTCTAGGAGGTGTGTCAAAAAGGATCTTACTGTGATTTATGTCATAGAGTGTTCTGCCTATGTTTTCCTCTAGGAGTTTGATAGTGTCTGGCCTTACATTTAGGTCTTTAATCCATTTTGAGTTTATTTTTGTGTATGGTGTTAGGGAGTGTTCTAATTTCATTCTTTTACATGTAGCTGTCCAGTTTTCCCAGCACCACTTATTGAAGAGGCTGTCTTTTCTCCACTGTATATTCTTGCCACCTTTATCAAAGATAAGGTGACCATATGTGCATGGGTTTATCTCTGGGCTTTCTATCCTGTTCCATTGATCTATATTTCTGTTTTTGTGCCAGTACCATACTGTCTTGATTACTGTAGCTTTGTAGTATAGTCTGAAGTCGGGGAGCCTGATTCCTCCAGCTCCATTTTTCTTTCTCAAGGTTGCTTTGGCTATTCAGGTCTTTTGTGTTTCCATACAAACTGTGAAATTTTTTGTTCTAGTTCTGTGAAAAATGCCAGTGGTAGTTTGATAGGGATTGCATTGAATCTGTAGATTGCTTTGGGTAGTAGAGTCATTTTCACAATGTTGATTCTTCCAATGCAAGAACATGGTATATCTCTCCATCTGTTTGTATCATCTTTAATTTCTTTCATCAGTGTCTTATAGTTTTCTGCATACAGAAAATTTTTTTGTCTCCTTAGGTAGGTTTATTCCTAGATATTTTATTCTTTTTGTTGCAATGGTAAATGGGAGTGTTTTCTTAATTTCACTTTCAGATTTTTCATCATTAGTGTATAGGAATGCAAGTGATTTCTGTGCATTAATTTTGTATTCTTCTACTTTACCAAATTCACTGATTAGCTCTACTATTTTTCTGGTAGCATCTTTAGGATTCTGTAGGTTCTGTGTTTTCCTCCATCATTTTCAACTGAATATGTGCAGGTACAAATAGACAAAGTGTTGGATTTCATCTGAGTTGGGCTTTTGGAAGAGTGTGATTATAATTATTGATTGTGGAATCTAAAATCTGCCCAAAGAGGGCAGTGAGAGCATGAGGTAGGTAAGGGGCAGTGAAAGGGTGATAGGATCAAAAGAGTATAAAAAGAATATTATGTTTTATAAATTGGATTGTCTTTTATAAATTAAATCATATTTCCAATGCATAATGAAAGTTATGACATTTAAAAATCTGTAGTGAGTTTTGATATGTGAAACATCCTATATGATAGGAATAATTGGTGGCTGCTGCTGCTGTTTACATTGCAATTTCCTAAAGCAAGTCATGGTATATCTAGACGAAACTAGATGTAAGGCATTCTGGATAAATCTCAGTGCAGTTGGCCAACTGAGAGTGCTCTGAGTGGAAGCCACTTGTGAACTAGGGGTCACTGGCCCAGCCCCAAGGCCTGGATTTGAATGTGCAGCTGGTGCCCCACTGGCCAAGGGAGTAGCAGTCTTGGTCACATAACAGAACTAGTGATCGATGATGTGTCTAGTCAGAGGCGTGGAGACTGCTAATAGGGGAAAGCAGCTAGCTATTTGGAGTCAGGATCTACCCAATCCAGGAAAAGAGAACTGCTAACGGTTGAGGACAGCGGGCAGTGGGAACACCCATCTGAAAAGGGAGCAGGGTGGTAGGCAGAACCACAGAGGAGGGACAGCATGGAATTCCGGCCATTCCTCCTGAGTTGTCAAGTCTGGATTTGGAGATGAGGGTTGTCGTTGGAATCACACTGACCGCAGAGGTAGCTCAGAAGAAAGGGAAGAACCTGGGAGCGGGGTGCCTCTTAGCTTCAAACACCCTTCCCACCACAGTCTGCACTGGCTCAGACGTTGGGTAGGACTGAGCCAGAGGCTGGGGTCTCTGATGATCCAGCTGTAGAATCTGGGAAAGGCAGGGGCAGAGGAAGCGAGGAGGGGCTGACGAGGAACAGCTGCTCTCTTCCCCAGCGCAGATGGAAGCCTCCATACCAGCACACCATTTATATCACCTATGACAAAATCCATGTTTATTTCACCCATGGCCCCGTTATCCATAATTAACAGAAATTAGGACAGGGTAAAGGGAAACCACGGTCCTCCCTTGGCCTCACCGACTTTATTCTTGCCTAGGACAGGTGTGTACGGCATGTTAGTGTCATGAAGTGGGGTGACTCTGCTAGGCGTGAGTCCTGATTCTAATCCGGCAGCGTCATGGTCTTGTCATGAGATCTTGCCGTGTTTGAGGCTCCTCATCCTTGATAAGGAAATGGCGGTACCTGTTCTCTCAGTAACTGGAGATAAGAGATACAGAAGTGCTTGGGAAAGTGCAATGTAAGATGCAGCTGCAAGGCTTCCGCGGTAGGTGGGGATACAGAGGCCCTAGCCTTGCAAAATGAAGTGAGGTCAGCGCAGATTAAGCAGACCAAATCAAATCTTTGATGGTTGAGTGATTTCTAAAAACGATTGCAGGTCTGCACAATTTAACAGGACTGCCCATAGTGGCTGAAAACATTGTCCAGAATGGATCAGATAAAGCCAAGTTAGAAATTGATTGTTGCTGTAACTCAAGCGGTAGGCTATCAATGACTTAGGGTTCCCCAGAAGTTTTCCCACAGGAAGTGAAAGAAAAACCACCCTGTGGCTGCCGAGGCTTGATTTGTCAAGAGCTCTGAGATCTACATGGCGTTAAAAGATTGCCCATCTCTCAGCTTGCCCTAATGAACTGGGGCGTGTTTAATTCAAAGCCAGTGAGATGTGGAAATCTCATCTATAGAATAAAATGGCCAGATTTCAACTCCAGTTGCCAGCGATCCATAACAGCCTCTCGTTGTGTTTTTCTTCTCTTAGCTAGTAAATGCTTGGCTTGTTGCTGAAGCTGCTGCTTTTAATGCTTCACACTGCGAAGTCAGTGTTTTCCCTAATTTCTGCCTTCCTTTAGGGAGGTAGGGGTGAGAAATAGCATAAAGAGAGGGCTTGTTATAGGCCGTGACCTGGAAGACCCAGAGGGCTGGTCCTGAAACAGAGGCTTGGGTGGCTGTTCTCTGTCTGCACTGTAGGGTATGAGGCCAATCTGAGTGGCCCAGGGATGTGGGAGCTATTCCAGGACATCCTGGACTTTCCAAGAGGCCCATGAACTCCTGGGAAGAACCAAGAGCCATCTTCTTATCTTATGTCAGGTCTACAAAGCATGTAACACACCATGCCCTGAACCCCAACTGATCAAAGTCAGGCACAGTCACCACAAGACGGTTTGTGATGGTCCCCAGGTTCCTCCTCACTGGTTCCCCATCTGCTCTTGTGTCAACCTTATCTCTCCCGCATTCTGAATCCCTGGCCCTGCAGCTGACTTTGACCCCACCTTTGCCCTTTGGGTTTGTGTAAATACGATGACTGGGCTGATTGACAAATCCTGGCACTCACACTGTGAGATGTAGGCTTCGGTGATGACATCAGAAAGCACCCAGTTCCACGTTAAGACATGATAGGTGAACATAGTTCACATGAAGATAGACACACAGTACACACTTGTACCATCACTGCAGTGCTTTTTCACCTGTATGCGCGTGGAAGTGTAAATGCATATGTACCTAAATATACACATGATGTACAAGTGTCAATGATGGAGTTTTCAAGGGCAGAAAAATCTAGAAATATCAAAGTAAAGGCCTAAAAACCTGTATGAGTCAGAACATGATTGTGGGAGGATTGTAAGGCTCTGGATGCCCTCTTTTAAAGAACTTTGTAACAATCAGATGCAAAGATTTGATATTTGGAAGAAGTGAGCTTCCCGTCACTGGAAGAATTGATTCATTCTCCTCATTTATTCATATGCAGAATAAGTACTGATGAATGCCATTTGCAGCAACATGGATGGTTGCTAGAGATTATCATACTAAGTGAATTAAATCAGAGAAAGACAGATACCATATGATATCACTTACATGTGGAATCTAAAAAAAAATGATACAAATGAACTTATTTACAAAACAGAAACAGACTCACAGACATAGAAAACAAACATGGTTACCAAAGGAGAAAGGTGGGGGGAGGGATAAATTAGGAATTTGGGAGTTACATATATACACTAATACATATAAAATAGACAAACAACAAGGACCTACTGTATAGCACAGGGAACTATACTGAGTATTTTGTAATAACCTATAATGGAAAAGAATCTGAAAAAGAATATATATATATCTCTCTCTATATATATATCTATCTGAATCACTTTGCTGTACACCTGAAACTAACACAAGTTTGTCAATCAACTATATGTCAATTAAAAAAAAAGAATAAGTATTGATGGCCTACCGTGTGCTAGGGATTCAAGGACAGCCCAGCAGGATAGACGGACTAGTAAGGAGGATTTACAAGGTCATGTTGGCAGTGAGTGTTCTGAAAGAGAGAAGCATGTTGTGCTCTCAGAGTAGGTACCTTGTCCATGGTCACAGACTAGTAAGTGGCAGGGCTAGACTTTGAACACATGTCTATCTGACACCACAACTCATCTATCAATCACTAACTTATAGTACTTCACAAGCATTTCCCTGTAACTGGATAGGAAGGTATGAGAGAGGAGTAGTGAGAAACGATGGAGGGAAGGTAGACTAAGCTTTTGCTAGGTAAGGGGTTTAGATCTTGTCCTATGGGTAATGGGAGGCTCTCGGGGAGTGATCTAATTGGGTATGCATTTTTGAGAGAGTTTTCTACTATAGTATAGAAAGTAATTTGAGTTGGGAGAGAGAGGGGGCGAGCAGGAAGACCACTCAGAGGTGGTTCCACTGATCCCATAATGAAGTAGCAACGGCCCAAAGTAGGAGAGTACCTGTGGAGATGCTGAAGAAGGCATGGGTGCAATAGTTATAAGTTATGATTTACAAGGTGATGTAAATCAGTACACCTTGGAATTGATTGAATATGATATGAGAGGCATGGAGAAATAAAGGAGGTAGCCAGGTGTCTAGCATAAATAGCTAAGTGGATGGGTTGATGGTGCTATTCATCAGGGTAGGGAACATAGGGAGAGGGACATATTTGGGGGGAAGGTGATGAGTTTAGTTTGGACACGATGAGATCATGGTGCCTTTGGGACATACATTTGAGATGCCTGGTAGGCAAATGGACATACAGGTCTAGAACTCTGGTGTGGGGACTTAAAAAAAGCTGCGAATAATAGTAACTTCAGCCATGGGAATGATTGAAGCTATCCAGGGAGAGAATGTAGCATGTAAAGTCAACCTAATGACTTACATATTTAGGGATGAAGGTGGCCAGAGAAGTAGGAGGAGAATCAGGGCAGGCAGAAGGAGCGTGGTAGGTGAGGATGAAAGAACTTTTCAAGAGGAGGGAGTGATGCATGATGTTGAATGCTGCTGACAGACAATAACTCAGTTTCTGGAAAGTGTCCATTGAATATACCAACTGAGCGGTCACTGGTGGCCCAGACAGAATGGAAATGCTGGTTAAATAGAGTGGTGAGGTGTGGAGTTGAGCTGAAAGCAAGTGGAGATACTGAATGAAGCCTTTGGCTCCCCAAGTGATATGGTTGTGAAAAAAGAAAAGAAGTGAACTTTAGCTAGAGAGGCCATAGGCTTTATATGGACTTTTTTTTTTTTAAAGATGAAGTCTAAATTCTGAGGTGAAAGAGCTAGTGGAAAATAGAGAAAGAGGTGAAAACTACAGGTGAGTGGAAGGATTACTGATGGCATGGCATCTCTGAGACATGATGAAATGATGGAACTCAAGGCACTGGTAATGAGCCTTTTATATACAAACAGAAAAAAAAAACATATGGAGTTTCTACTTATGTTAAGTATGGGCTTGTGCTGGGGAGGATGTATCTTCTACTGAAGCTACAGAGTTGACAAACAGCACATACAAAGTTTCCTGGACGGTGTCAAGAGCCCAGCTTAGGTTGAAGACCACAGATTTGTAGTGGTGATCTCCTGCAGTGTTATGATTTCCTCCAGAGGGTGTGGTACCCCGCATGGGTACTTAATCTGGGGAAATCAGGATGGGCACTTAACCCTGATTTGCAATTCTGCCAGATGGGTATAGCCAAAGGATGAGAGACAAGCGATTGAGAAGACAGAGGTTGGAAATGATTGTTCATATGGTCTTAGCTGAAATAGCTGAAAAGAGATGAAGGGGAAGACAGGAGAGCTATGATGGGTGGGAAGAAAATAAAGTCGGAGGTGAGAGGGCTCGCGAAGATCCCAGAGCAGATGTGGTAAGGACAAGCCAGGGAGAGAGAGGGGAGGATGGAGCAGCTGTGGATGGAACCTGGGCCTTTGTATCTAACATTTCATACTTGGTGATGAGGCCAGGTGTCAGCCCTGGGGAGGGTTGGTTGAGGAGGGGGAGATCAAGGTTATCTGAGATGAGATTGTCAAGGAGCTGTGGGAATAACGGTTGGATGAGTCACACACACAAACACTGAGGTCACCAGGGTGATGGTGGGATTTGATATGGATACTGTGAGCCAAGGAATGAAATCATCGGTGGATGTGAGGAGGTGACCAGAAGATCACTTGGTGACAGAGATGAGGATGGAGAGACCGAGGGAACAAGCAAGACTTTCTAGGAGGACACAGGAGTCATGATCTGGAAGCAACACTAAGGAGTAAAAAAAATTGCCAAACTGACTTCCTGATCCTGATATGGTCTGGTTTAAAAGCCCATATTCTTAAAACTATTCTGTACTGTTTACTGAATCTGAAGCTGAAGAATAACTTCCAGTTTACCTGGAGGTACTACCAATATCTTTCTTAAAAAAAAAAAAAAAAGCTATAGGAAGTAGTCCATCCTCAGCTTTATTCAACCAGATCTATTCATCTCTATTGAATCTATTCATGTCTACCAAATGAGCGAGTCTATATTATAAGGAATAAATCTTAGGGGCAAAACATGGTAGAAATAAAATGACATGCGCCATAAAACTCCTTAAATCAATCAAACCAATATTATAAGTCCCTGGTTAAAATTTAGACTGCAATGGACACTTAAAATGTGAAAACATTCCAGTTGGCACTTTTATGTCTTGGACACAGTTACTGGCCTTTTGATTTGAGGCCAGTGTTGAACTAGGAATACCCCATGCATATGCATGATGTCCTACTGTTTGTAACACATGCTTGACGTCTGAACCTACCTGTTATGCTGAGAATTATCAGACCAGAGAAATGTAAATAGCTGTGAGTCACAAAGCCAGCAAATTTAGTCTTAAAAAACCCCTTAAATCTCTATAATTAAAGAGTTCATAGCTCTGTTACTCAGATTTTTTAATTGGAAAAACAAAAGCAAAAAACAAACATGGGGTGAAAGTAGAATGGTACAGGCTTGTGTACATTTGCGGTGGAAATTTGCCTCTTTTATGAGCTGTGCAGTGTATATGGGTTGAAAAACAGCATCCAGAAAGCAAATAGTTGGTTGCCTCAGAGCCCATGGGGATGCTCAGAATTCCTTCACATCAGAGTAGTGACCGCTGAAAGTTTCATTCTATTTTGTGACTTACAGTGAGGAAGGTAGTACAGCTGTAAACCAGCTGGTATTTCACTGATGCTTGGAAACAGGGCCCTTTTGTCTGTTCCACATGTTCTTGGCCCCCTCCCTTAATTTCATGGACTTGGTTGTTAGTGGAAAAGTATCAATAGCTGTTGAAATACAGGTTCAGTCTTGCTGAGCCTGCCACTCACCAGGACTTCTGGGGATCCGCGGGTATTGAATTTAAGACAGTGAATCTTGTTTGTGTTGTGTGGCCAGGTAAAGAAGTCATTCAGTGGATTTCTCACCTTTTCCTCTGCGACTTCATTCATAGAAACGCACCGATTCCTGAGCTTCCTTGAGGACTGTCTTCCCAGCTAGGAACATAAAAGGATATAGCGCCGCCTAGTGCAGGCAGTTTCTTGGCGTGTGTTCAGCCTTATTCTGGAATAAGGCGACATGGTAACATACAGGAGTGAATGTATTTATTAAATGTGGGCAGCAGTGAAACTGAAGGGTGTAAATAAGCCTTTCAAAAATCATAATTTACTACACAATCTTTTAATGGTGGAAAAATGACTTTGAACCACAGCATCTTATAACTTACAGGGGCTATGAGGATTAATAATATGGAAACTAAAATCGTAGTTACTTTTGAGTGAAGGGAGAGGGGTTGAAATTGGGATGGGACACGTGCAGAAGCTTCTGGAAGTGGCTGGCAGATTCTATTTATTTTGAACTGGGTGGTGATTACAAGGGTATTTGCCTTGAAAGAACTCATTAACTACACATTAATTTTATGTTGTTTTCTGTATCTGTATTTAGTAAAAAGGTCAAACTATGGAAACTTTTGACCAAACACACCACCTCCTAAATTTATAGCCCTTTTCAGAGAAACCTCAAAAATGCTAAGCCATGTATGGTTTTGACACTTTACATCATCAGACTTTAAGAATAAGGCTTAGGTACCAATGAACACCTGCATTGACAGGTCTGTAGCATCATTCAAGCTTATATTTTTTTTACCTCAATAGACGTATCATGCTTTTATAGTAGACTGTGTATTTTTGTCCTGTTTTGTATTTGAATATGAGCTTTCATGTTCTCTGTGGCACGAATTTTCCCCTTCCCAGCTCTTCAGAGAAGTCCAAATTCAGTAGTGCCCTTGGAACATCCAGTTGCCATGGAAGTGACCATTTAGGCTACAAGTTCATTTCTGTGACAAGTCAGAGAGAGAAAGTAAGAATTACTTAGGAAGACATCTGTCCATTAGAAAATCCTTTGCAGAGCCCCAAATTTTTAAAAATTAATTTTCTTTTAACAGTGAGAGGTGAATAGATACATTAGTAATGCTGAAGTATTTGACTGCTTCTTCCAAAGGTGAAAACTCCTGCAGAGCATTTTACAGGAGAAATTATTTAAGAGTAATATAAATGGTGGTAAATCAACGTTGGATTGTAATATTAAATCCAACTTAGTTTAATTCTAAGTTAGAGCTAAATTTTTTCAAGACATCATGCATTTAAAATTTCCCCTTAAAGGAAATCTCAAAAAGGATTTTACATTTGTATAATCCAGATGAGAAATGAGAAAAAAGCAAGGAAGTTGAAAGACCCAAACGGATTCCAGAAGCACTTGCCAAGTTTCCATAATGTCTCATCTGCTGTTTATGGAGGAGGGAGACTTGGGAAGATGGATGACTCTTTTCTAGGTTCTCAGGTTAGGAAATGAGATTTTGGTCTGGTCGAACTGATCTTGTATCTTTATGCATGTCTTCTACCTTATCCCAGACAGATCTGGCCCCTCAGATGAACAGGATGCAATGATAACCCACATTCCAGGGGCAACTCCTTCTGCACCCATCATGGAACTCTGCCAACCTCACAGTGGTTGGGACACACACACACACACACACTCACACACTTAAATGAAGACTGAATTATGCGTGTGTGTGTATTACATATATTAACCTGGGGTTTATGTGTGTACCCTTTTTCTTTCTCCATAGCACTACGTATATGGAGATCAACCACTTCGAGTTGGAATAAAGACCACCAACCACCCAAAAATAAGCTTTCAAAAAAACATTAAAATTGAAGTGAGAGCATGTGCCCAGAGAAGCATGGATTAGGAAGGGTGTTGGGTTTTTGTTTTGGGTTTTTTGTTTTTTAGTATTGTTGGCAATAATAAAAAATTGGGAACAGTTTAATAGGAAAAAAAGAAAATGGATAAACATATGTTCACAGTAGGGAATACTATGCAGCAGCTTAAATAGTAAAGTAGATGTATATGTACGGACACGAAAAAAAATTTATAACATAAACATACCTTGTGTAAATACATAAAGAAGGGGGTAAGAATTTTAGAGGGGGTGGGAAAAAAGGACTTGATCTTTTCTGTATCATCAGGGTTTTTAAAATATCAAAATTATGTTCACATATTACTTGTGTAATTTTTAAAAATTAAGTTAGTCAAATTTATACCTCT
Organism: Hyperoodon ampullatus; assembly: GCF_949752795.1. Classification (NCBI taxonomy): domain Eukaryota; kingdom Metazoa; phylum Chordata; class Mammalia; order Artiodactyla; family Ziphiidae; genus Hyperoodon; species Hyperoodon ampullatus. The sequence goes on from NC_136919.1 coordinate 35,023,203, forward strand.
TGGGAGTCTACCTTTTAAGAGTTATTTTACACCACCTGAAAGTAAACTTACCTGTGTGGCTGAAGTTTCTCTGGTAACCTGAACTCTCGGTCTTGTTCGACATTTTAATCTAAAGACTTTTTCAGAGGAGGACTTGGGGGGAAATCTCTTCCTGTGTGTCTGTCTGGGGTGCTCTAGAGGTGGGATGCTGTCGCCTCAGTCCAGTGTGTTGGTTGATTGCGATGGTTTAGGGCTCAGTATCAATCCCTCTTCTGTGCACTGTTAGCTCAAGGCCCTTGGGGGGCAAGGAGATGAAATCATTAAATGCCAGACCATTTCAGCGTTGCCTGGGAACCTAAAAGCAGATGCCGTCTTACTCCAATATTTCTTATTTGAGATACCACCAGCCCCAGACAGTCAGTGGGGGGGACTCACCAAAGATGCTGGTGATGCTAGCTGCTCCTTCGTTGTTTGAATTGTGGCCTGTGAGCAGATTTTATGCCCAAGACAGAGGAAACCTCATGTCTTTTTCAGTCGTCATCTTTGGGGGAATCCATGGAGTGACTAGAGAAGGCGGATCCAGACTCTTTCCTTTGAACAGCAGTTTGCACAACGTATACGAGTGGCTCGTAGACCTGGTTTTCATTACTGACACATTCTATCTGAGGGCTGCCGTGGATGCCGCCTGGACATTTCAATTAGTGCAGCATGCTGGACTCCTGTACTTCGGTTTGCTGCCCCAAGCTTGTCCCAACTGAGCTCCCAACTACCCCGGGAACTCTTAGCTATCCTGATTTCAGGATAGCTGAACACAGCATCCTGATTTCAGTCCAATAAGTGAGTCTATTTCAGCCTCCTCAATTTCAGATCCTTTTAAAGTGCTGCCCTGTCACTGTACCAGACAGGATACCACTTCCAGCTCCTATCACTGCCAGTGGAGGTGGCTGCCTTGTGAGCTGCTAGGTGAGACCAGACACATCCCATAGCAGGGGCCGTGTGATATCTTGGTCTGTAGAGTAGGTGCCAAATATATTCCTCAAATGGCTGAATGAACAAACATTTATACAATCTGAGCACATGAATGAGTCCCCTCCCCCACCACAGAGCCTTTGTGACTGAGCTGCTGGGATCCACCTCATTCAGGAATCTCTGAGGTCGCTGTGCATTCATCTGTTCATACAACAACAAATGTTAAGTACCAACTCTGTGCCAGTTACTGTGCTAAGTGATGGGGATATGATGGTGGAAAAGGCATAGTCCCCGCCATCACGGACTTCACAATCTAACAGAGAAGATACTCTGGGCTAAAAGTAGAGTGTTGTATGGCCCGACCAAATTGATTGTGATGCTTCCTCTGTGTTCACTAATTAGTAGAGTACTGTTGGCACTTGCCCAAGACCTCTACCATCTTCATCGCCTCCCTGACATGACTCGTTTTGGAGGGAGCCCATTCTCTTAGGCACCTTGGTAAACTCACCTTCTTGCATAAAAAAGTAAAATGCCTCAGATTCCATTGCTTAGAATAGGCACTTTGGGACCAAATGCATGTCTTTTTTTTTTTTAAGAAAAAATTGTTTTTCATAAGCTAATGTTTTGCCTTCTAGACCTGGGTGTCCTTCTCTTATTCATCCTCTGCCCAGGCTGCTAATAGATTTGAAGGGTAAAAATAATACCAGACTCAGCATGTTACATGAGAAATGTATTAGTTAGAAGCCTGGGGTTCTAAGAAATAGAGACCAGATCAAGCTAGCTCAAGGAAAAAGGGGTGGGTTGTTATAAGGGATGCAGGGGTGTCTTACAGAATCAGAAACAGAAATGTGTCTGGGCCATCAGAGCTGGGAAGCAGAAGGTCACTGGAATCCTTTCTCTGCCTTTCATCTGTCGGTCCATCTTCTTCATCCATCCATCTTTTCCCCTTCCCTTCCCTTCCCTTCTTCCTCTCTCTCCTTTCCCCTGCTCAGTATTTCTTTCTCCACCTCACTTCCTCTGCTTTTCTGGTGCATGTGGGCAGTCAAATTTGGCTGCCCACAGTTTCTAAGTTGGCCTGTCACAGGTCTAGCCGCATCACAGAGACTCCCTTCAAACCGTGTGTGGCCAGGGGCCAGGGTCATATTGTCCCAAAGTAGCTCCTGGAGGTCATGCTCCTAGATATGGGTTAGCTTCTAGAGAAGGGGACCCATTTTGAGTAGGACAGACATGCCTCAAAATATCTAGCATGCCTGGGTCGATACACACAGACACACTTGTAGTCCATACACCAGAATCCCTTTCATGATGGCTACATGTTCAACTAGAGATGGTATGGTAGGCCCTGCCCTGAACCCACGTGAGAGGATGTGGCTCTGACATGAGCCGCAGGATTCACGGGGTTCTTGTGGAGGTTCTGGGAACAGCCCTGGGCCTGAGCCAGAATACGTGAGGTCCAGTCATGGATCCACCAGTAAATAACTCTAGGAACTTGGACAAGTCCTGACCCCAGCTGAACCTTCATTTTCTGGTTACACTTAGAGTCACAGAGGCAGCTTTCAATGATGTGAAGGGCCATAGTGGGGGAGAATGAGCAGGCGTGTTATCTCTGTAGTTGTAGAGTGAAAGGACAGGGGAAACTACAGAGCAGTAACAGTGGCTGAAGATCCCAAAGAGCTTTCTCACCAGCAGGCTGCACCGACCCTAGAACTGGCTGCTTTATGGTGCTGGCACTCCCTGTCACTGTTAGAAATCCAAGGGAAGCTCAAAAATGATCTATAAAATGGAGATACTAGCCTATTTCTTTTTTTTAATTTTTAGTTTATATTAAGGCATAATTGATTAATTGTGTTAGTTTCAGGTATATAGCAAAGTGATTTCAGTTTTACATATGCATGTATCTATTCTTTTTCAAATTCTTTTTCCCATTTAGGTTATTATAGAATATTGAGCAGAGTTCCCTGTGCTATACAGTAGGTCCTTGTTGGTTATCTGTTTTAAATATAGCAGTGTGTACATGTCAATCCCAAACTCCCAATCTATCCCTTCCCCCCGCTAACCATAAATTCATTCTCTAAGGTCTGTGAGTCTGTTTTTGTTTTGTAAATAAGTTAATTTGTATCATTTTTTTAGATTCTGCATATAAGTGGTATCATATAATATTTGTCCTTCTCTGTCTGACGTACTTCACTTAGTATGATAATCTCCCAACCTGTTTCTTAAAAGAATTATTTGTGTGTTTGTGTGTGTGTGTGTGTGTATGTGTGTGTGTGTGTGTGTGTGTGTGTGTAGGGGGAGGTATGGGAGTTTTGAGTGCTGTATAAAAATGTATGTCTTTTGTATTATGGTCTTAACAAGGGAAAAGAAGTATTGGGTTGGCCAAAAGGTTTGTTTGGTTTTAAGTAAAAATAAAAGACACATTTTTCATTTTCACTAAGAACGTTATTGAACAGGGTATTCAGTAACCAAGTGAACTTTTTGGCCAACCCAATATTTTTGCTTTACTTTGTACATTCTTTAAAACCTTCGAAGCATAGTTTTTAGTGCTTGTGTCACAAGAGTTTCCAAGGCCACGATCCCTAAGAAGAATAGGTGGGGATGTAAGTGACATGCACTTACCTTTTTTTTTTTTTTTTGCGGTATGCGGGCCTCTCACCGCTGCGGCCTCTCCCACTGCAGAGCGCAGGCTCAGCGGCCATGGCCCATGGGCCCAGCCGCTCCGCGGCACGTGGGATCCTCCCAGACCGGGGCACGAACCCGCATCCCCCACATCGGCAGGCAGACTCCCAACCACTGCGCCATCAGGGAAGCCCACATGCACTTATCTTAATGAAAACAATGCCAGTTGTTCTTCTTAGCCCCATCACTGTAGTTTCTGGAATTCTTTCTCCCTTCCTTCACTCCTTTGTCCTTTCTACTTCCTGCTGGACTATCAGGGTAGGGGTGGGAATAGGAGAGAGAGCAGATTTTTGAAATCAACCTTTAACCCTGTGTCCTATGTGAGGGTCTAGTAATAGGATGTTCTTTCTGGTTCTCAGCTCTGTGTTGCTGATGCTGATGTCTGGTTATCCCTGCCTCTGTCACCATAACCTCTGATATTGTCACTTTCTCTTTCTGAAGGCTTGGCTGGAGTTTGAAGGGCTGAAACAGTGGGGCAGTTCTGCTTTGACAGGGTATGTTAACCAAATTCCCTCTGTGAGGCCCTAGTGGCATATTTGGCTCTTTCCATCTTTGGGGCTCAAATACTCCCTTCAGATGGAGCCTTTTGTTAGATCTCTTCAAATTGCTTTGATATTTACATGGCTTTCAGTTTTTGCCAACCTCTGATTGGTTTTCACTCCCTACTAAATGGAGCTGTTAGGTCATTCAGAAGCAGGTATAGGTACATATTTGAGCCATAATACAAGTCTAGAAGTATTTACATAGCTATCACCTATAAAGAGATTTAACTGGATAGCACAGGGAACTATATTCAATATCCTGTGATAAACCATAATGGAAAAGAATATGAAAAAGAATAATATATGTATATATGTATAACTGAATCACTTTGCTGTACAGCAGAAATTAACACATTGTAAATCAACCATATTTCAAAAAAATTTTTAGAGTCAAAAGAGATTTAATGGCTACATCTGCTATATAATTTCTTTAAAATATATAAAGTCAGATCTCTTGGGCATATTGTTTTATTTTTCTTATTGCTGCTAATGATGTATTTTTTAATTAAGGAAAGAAGGTTTTGATATTACTGTAGGAGTTGCCAACCTATAGAGGGGTTGTGCTCCAAGATGATATGTGACTTAGTATTTAAGTGTAAAAATAATTACCTTCCCAGGCTAGTCCACAGTCATCAGTTTTAATACATAATGTAGGAAAATTAGTACATATTTCCAAAGAACTTGGGAAAGAAAGAAGCCTTATAAATCTAGTAGTGAAATAAAATAGAACTCTAAACTTGAATTAAAAAAAACAGTTTATTATCATGAATGTTGGTGATTGAGGAAAAGTATGTTTAATTCAAGGCACTAAAGGAAGCAGATAAAATCTCTCATGAAGATTCTCAAAGGGATTCTTGGATCTCTCAAGTGTTTAGAAAATAATGACACTGGTATACTATTATATATAATTGCACTGGAAAACACACTCTCGACATGGTAATAATTACTTGTGTTCACATTATTTGGATAATTTTTGCCTTGCAAAAAGAAGTTAGGGAAAGAAATTTCTCTGAATTAATTGGGTAAGAATTGGAAGAAAAGGGGGAATGGGGAGAAAGCTAAAGAAGATATGAATATCTGTGAGAAAGATTACCTGAGAGTGTGAACAGGGTGGCGAGTGGAGAGTGGTAGGATGTATCTGGTAGGACTTGCTCTTGGGCATAATTGAAGTTGAGATCATATAGTTTTTCACATCTTTTATTAAGTGGGCATAATTGATTCAACACATGATTGTGTTCTAGGACAGCAATTCTCAAAATACACTCCCCCTGATTGATTAGGAACTAAGATCAAAATACAAGTTCTTGATGAACAATCCCATAAAGTGCCAGTTTTTACATATGACTGAGGGTTACTAGAGTAACCTACTTAGTGAGTTTTCAATGGTCTTTCTGAGCTCAAATTAGCATGTTACCATAGACTCTAAGTAGTCAAGGAATCTAATTAGTTCTACTAAAAAGTCTAGCTGCTATTCAGTAACAAAACTCCTATAATGCAGCATGCGTGTAGATAGTGGGAACTGCCAAAAGGGAAAGGTGTAGACGGGGCATAGAATGGCCAAAGTGGGCTGTGATCAAAGAAGCTCGAGAGTCATTGGTTCAGAAAAGTTATTCTTTATTACTCAGTCATAAAAAGAATGAAATACTGCCATTTGCAGCAACATGGATGGACCTAGAGATTATCATACTAAGCAAAGTAAGTCAGAGAAAGACAAATATCATATGATATCACTTATATGTGGAATCTAAAATAATGACACAAATGAACTTATTTACAGAAAAGAGACTCACAGATATAAAAAACAAACTTATAGTTACTAAAGGGAAAAGGAGAGGGGCATAAACTTGGAATTTGGGATTAACAGATACACACTACTGTTTATAAAATAGGTAAACAACAGTGTTCTACTGTATATCACAGGGAACTATATTCAATATCTTATCCTATAATGGAAAAGAATCTGAAAAAGAATACATATATATATATATAGATAGATAGATAGGTAGATATACATATGACTGAATCACTTTGCTCTACATGCAAAACATTGTAAATCAACTATACTTCCATTTAAAAAAAAAAGAAAACAACATTCAAAATACATTTTCCTTAAAAATGGTTTGGATTAGGAAAATAAAGTTGTCAGAACTATAAATAAATAAATAAGTTTAAATTTAAGAAAAAAGAAAAGTTATTCTCAATCCTGGCTGGACATCAGAATTGTCTACAGTGCTTTTAAGAATTATGAGTTGCTGGACTATATGATGATTTACTCAGTGAGGATCCATCTTCTCCCCAGCAGACTTTGCCTTCATCTCATTTGGCTACAACCTATCCACATGTCTACCCCAGACCAGTTGCTGGCAAAGGGAGACAGGGTTGTGAAGATTCATCCCCTGGGGCTGGAGCCTTGCTGACCTAGGAAAACTACCACCACTGTGGTTTCAGCATTATGCAATGTACCATGGTGTGTAAAAATTCACTTTAAAAACAAAAAGAAAAAAGAAAAAGGTCTCTGCCTTCAAAGCTCATATACTGTTCACTTAGGAAGACCAAACATTGTAGGAAATAACTGGATAAGTAATTGATACAGGGCAAGAGAAGCAGAACCAACCTTTGTGAAGTACCTACCTAACCATGTGCCGAGTACTTCATACTTGTCATCTCTATTAATCCTCACTTCAGTCTTATGAGGTCATTAGTGTCAATGGCATTTTACAGATGAAAAAAGCCATAAGTTCAGAGATTTCAGGACATTTGAATTGGATTACTTATCTAGAACATGGTAAACTAGAATTTGTGTTCTTCTTTTTGGAATCTATGTTTGTTTGTTGATTTGTTTTGTTGTGGCAGCCTATCAGCCTGTCTCCTAAGTAATAAAGAGCTTCTTCACCCTCATTCCAGTTTTCCATATGTGACGTGACCAAAATGCCTTCTATCCCTATACTTTGAGTGAATAGGACAGGTATGGAGTGGCTATGTGTATTTCCTCAGGATTAATCCGTGCATGAAGTTCTTTGAATCAGAGCAATATTGTACAGCCCAGTTCTGCTCATCAAATATCAGTCAGTGATTTATTGACAACCCAAACAAGTGATCCGTTCATGTAAGTTCATGATTTGTGAGGTATAGCATGCTCCCCTGCACAGTATCTACCTCATTTCAAGCCTGCTCTATAATGTAAAAATGATGGATGTACAATAACTCTATCTACTGGTGCAGCTGTACCATTAACCAGAGATTTTTGTTTTGACTTTCACCATTATTTCACGAAATGGGAGTTCATTTCATAAAGAAGATGAGCTCATACAGGGAAATTGCACTTTGGGTTTTCTTAAGAGATGGTGATTCTTGTGACATTGAGTTCATGGGCTCATGTTGTCTGATCCTATGGAAAGAATAATGCCAGTATGTGAATCAAATAATGGAAGGGGAATAAAATAAGTTTTGAGAAACAGAGCTAATATAAGCTCAATTTATCGTAATTAGAAAAATGGATCTTGGGACTTCCCTGACGGTCCAGTGTTTAAGACTCCGTGCTCATGCTGCAGGGGGCACAGGTTCAATCCCTGGTCGGGGAACTAAGATCATGCTCGGCACAGACAAAAAAAAAAAAAAAAAAGGATCTTGAAAGAGTCTTTCTAAAAGGTGATGATATGGTGATGGAAAGTAGAGCTTTTTCTGTGAATGGACTCTTATCCCAAATTATCAAGTGAGGTAGAAGAAATACGATTCGTTTTATAATGCTTTAGTTATTGATTTCATAGGAGTTTGCTTTCTGCTTGTTCACAGCCACTAACTAGCATACAGAGGAAGTGTTGCTTACTTATGTAAAGAATTTTTTAAGATAGAAAAACTCGCTGTGGTTAAACTTAGTTATTTGTGTAGGCTCAGTTCTCTCCCTGGGATGCCCACCTCACTTCTCCATTGGCCTGAGGAGCACATACTCTGTTGTGCCACCTCCCCTATAAGGCCCTATGGCCCTCCTCTCCCAAGATTCCATGTTTTATATTCCCTCCAAGTGTGTCTTGTTATATCCATAACATTTAGTGTATTTATTGTTTTCTCACCTGATTTCCTCGATTAGATAGTGAGTGCCTTGAGGACTGGGAGAGTGACCTATTTATCTTGGTTTCCCCAACACCTTGGAGCAAAGAGCATGACACAGGTAGGTGCTTATGCCAAATGTAACTCAAGGAATCTTGGGACCTTCCCTGCTGCTGTGGGGGTTAGACGTGAGGTTAGACGTGCTCCATCTGCCACCAAGTTCTGGGATGAAAAAGTATGAAGTGTTTATTGGTGCACGTGCACAAGTCACTTATCTCACAATTTTTCATCTGTCCTACTCCCTTCTCTCTTTTTTTATCAGGGCTGCATATCCTCTGTCCTGGCCAGAGCATCATTTAGAGTGTGTTCATGCAATTTTCAGTGTCTTCAAGTAAAGGTCTCAGGACTGAGATAACCAGTTTTGCTTGGTTATCCTGTTCTCTTATAAAAATCAATCCGTCGATCAGTCATTAACTTTTTATGGAAAGAGTCAATACAAAATAAACCTTGATTTAGAAGTTGATCATGCAAACATTTAACATAAGTGAGTTCAGTTAGGCAAACAAATAAAAAACTGAAAGAAAGACGAGTTTGAGAGAAGGAAAAATAATGACCTCTTTGAATAGTGTGAATGATTCTTCATGAGCTTGGGCCCTGGGTGTGAGATGGGAGGTTGATACATTTGCTGAAATCTCTACTGGTCTCTGTTTATGATTTTAGCATTTAAAGATGCAGGTATGTTTTTCATGCTTCTTGGCCCCTGACCACAAGCCAGCTTCTTTATCTGGTAGTCAAACAAAAAAGTGATGACCTAGCTCATAGTAGGAGGAAGAGGTGACTTCATTGGACTCCACATGAGACACGGCTGCTGGATGCTTTTTGGACGTTTTAAGGATTCTCAAGGATAATTTTGATGAATTTCACCTTATACACTGACTAGAAACAGAATGTGACATTGTTGGAGGCACAAAATTTGTTGTCCAGATAGACTTTAGGGTTGGCAGGCTTTGTGAGCACCTTGTGTGTGTGTGTAGGGCTGAAGAGAGGGCAGGTCCATTCACCAGATCAAGGGCTGGTGCTGATGTTTGATCACCAAAACACCTCTAGGCCTAGGATTCTGATCTTGGTCCAACTGCCAGCCGAGGTTGAGCAAAGCCTTTTCATGCCTGCCTTTCCTGTATCAGAGGAAAAAAGAAACTGTTAAGGAAAAGGAAAGAACAAACAATGGTTTCAGCTAAGCAGTGGTTCCATTTAATAAGGGAATGGAGTGTGTTTTTATTTAATTTGAATGGAAAAGTCCCAGCCAATAGTTCCAAACCTGGGTTGGAATAACAGAATGACTTTGAGGGAGAGGGAGAGAGAGAGGATGCTTGGTTTTAAGTGCCTGCTGGATGTTGTGTGCTGGGTTTAATACATGACAGTCCTAAGTGGAAGGGACAACTCTCTCCATTGTGCCAAGGTTGCAACTGAATCTCAAGGACCCCTGAAGGTCACACAGTCAGTGTTGACAAAGTCTAGACTACAGCCCAGGCCTATCTCAACCCAAAGTCTATACTTCTCTCACTGCAACTCTTAAAATTGGCATAGGGTGAAGGCTGATGGAGACTCCTGGGTGCTATTCCAGATTTGGGTGGAACATCAGGTTTAGGGGTTGCGTGTCAGGAGAATGAGTGGATTGTGAGTCTTTGGGTCCCCAGAGCCTTGGACAGAAAACCTGCTGATGTAATTAGGAGTTGTTCAGTTGGAGGGGAGGTGTTCAGAGTAGGGGTTCCAATGAAGTCATTTCTTTCCCATGGGTGACTGTAACCCCCCCAACACACACACACATACATGCGCAGGAGTGTTCATGCACATATCAACACATACACAGACACACTCACAGGGCATGTGTTTTCGCCCAGATAAGGGCTCCTTCCCCACCCCATCTCCAGCACATAGCCATGGGCACCTCTCTGTGGCTGAACCGTGTCTTGTATTAGGGTGCTCACAGGTAAGAACTCTCCACCCAGGGTCCGGAGAGTGTGCCTCCTTCATCTTTAAGCCTCCTCTCCCCCACAGTTCCTGGCACAAGGGTGATGAAGCTGCCTGATGGTTTGGGGTGATTTCTGACAAGTTATATAAACCACCATTTGACACCTTTATGCTACTGGCTGTCCAGTTGTGTGCATACATACCAAGTGAAGCTGGATAACTTTTAAAAAATCACAATAAAAACATTCCTAGCAAATTCTAGCAAAGCCAGTTCCCCAAGGAGGTTGGCTGGCTATTCAATCTTCTGGGAGTTGTCTGCAGGCCTTTAGATAATGAGCTCATTCTGGACTTAGCTCAAAATTAGAGACAGATGCAGTTAGAGGAACAGAATAAAGAAGCCTAAAATTATGTGAGCCCTTTTTTTTTTTTTAACATCTTTATTGGAGTATAATTGCTTTACAATGGTGTGTTAGTTTCTGCTTTATAACAAATTGAATCAGCTATACATAAACATATATCCCCATATCCCCTCCCTCTTGCATCTCCCTCCCACCCTCCCTATCCCATCCCTCTAGGTGGACAAAAAACAACGAGCTGATCTCCCTGTGCTGTGTGGCTGCTTCCCACTAGCCACCTATTTTACATTTGGTAATGTATATATGTCCATGCCACTCTCTCACTTCATCCCAGTTTACCCTTCCCCATTCCCGTGTCCTCAAATCCATTCTCTACATCTGGGTCTTTATTCCTGTCCTGCCCCTAGGTTCTTCAGAACCTTTTTTTTTTTTTTTTAGATTCCATATGTATGTATTAGCATAGGTATTTGTTTTTCTCTTTCTGACCTTCTTCACTCTGTATGACATTCTCTAGGTCTATCCACTTCACTACAAATAACTCAATTTCGTTTCTTTTTATGGCTGAGTAATATTCCATTGTATATATGTGCCACATCTTCTTTATCCATTCATCTGTTGATGGACACTTAGGTTGCTTCCATGTCCTGGATATTGTAAATAGAGCTGCAGTGAACATTGTGGTATATGACTCTTTTTGAATTATGGTTTTCTCAAGGTATATGCCCAGTAGTGGGATTGCTGGGTCGTATGGTAATTCTATTTTTAGTTTTATAAGGAAGCTCCATACTGTTCTCCATAGTGGCTGTATCAGTTTACATTCCCACCAACAGTGCAAGAGAGTTCCCTTTTCTCCACACCCTCTCCAGCATTTATTGTTTGTAGATTGTTTTGATGATGGCCATTCTGACTGATGTTGGGGTGATACCTCATTGTAGTTTTGATTTGCATTTCTCTAATGATTAGTGATGTTGAACATCCTTTCATGTGTTTGTTGGCAATCTATCTATCTTCTTTGGAGAAATGTCTGTTTAGATCTTCTGCCCATTTTTGGATTGGGTTGTTTGTTTTTTTGATATTGAGCTACATGAGCTGCCTGTATATTTTAGAGATTAATCCTTTGTCAGTTGCTTCATTTGCAAATATTTTCTCCCATTTTGAGGGTTGTCTTTTCATCTTGTTTATGGTTTCCTTTGCTGTGCAAAAGCTTTTAAGTTTCATTAGGTCCCATTTGTTTATTTTTTTTTAATTTCCATTACTATAGGAGGGGGGTCAAAAAGGATTTTGCTGTGATGTATGTCATAGAGTGTTCTGCCTATGTTTTCCTCTAAGGGTTTGATGGTGTCTGGCCTTATATTTAGGTCTTTAATCCATTTTGAGTTTATTTCTGTGTACAGTGTTAGGGAGTGTTCTAATTTCATTCTTTTACATGTAGCTGTCCAGTTTTCCCAGCACCACTTATTGAAGAGGCTGTCTTTTCTCCACTGTATATTCTTGCCTCCTTTATCAAAGATAAGGTGACCATATGTGCGTGGGTTTATCTCTGGGCTTTCTATCCTGTTCCATTGATCTATCTTTCTGTTTTTGTGCCAGTACCATACTGTCTTGATTACTGTAGCTTTGTAGTATAGTCTGAAGTCGGGGAGCCTGATTCCTCCAGCTCCATTTTTCTTTCTCAAGGTTGCTTTGGCTATTCGGGGTCTTTTGTGTTTCCATACAAACTGTGAAACTTTTTGTTCTAGTTCTGTGAAAAATGCCATTGGTAGTTTGATAGGGATTGCATTGAATCTGTAGATTGCTTTGGGTAGTAGAGTCATTTTCACAATGTTGATTCTTCCAGTCCAAGAACATGGTATATCTCTCCATCTGTTTGTATCATCTTTAATTTCTTTCATCAGTGTCTTATAGTTTTCTGCATACAGGTCTTTTGTCTCCTTAGGTAGGTTTATTCCTAGATATTTTATTCTTTCTGTTGCAATGGTAAATGGGAATGTCTCCTTAATTTCACTTTCAGATTTTTCATCATTAGTGTGTAGGAATGCAAGAGATTTCTGTTATGCAAGCCCTTTTAGTTTTTTATAATTGATATGCCCAGCACTTCTTGATAATTATTGGAAATTTTTGAGCTTTATAGTGCTTGATGTAATCAGTCCATGTCTCTGATGAGCCAACTGTCTTAGGCAGTATAGAACTCTAACTTTTTAATTGCTGTATTAGTCCTTTTTTGTCTTGGTAGAGAAAATGATCTAAAATAACCTCGTTTTGGGTGACTTGAGCTGTCAGTTAAATTTAAAAAGCTAATTATTTTTAAGCATTAGAGCCTTACAGATTCTAAAGTCACAGACTGGGAGCCAACCAACCATCCAGGGTGTAAATATTTCCTTTTGGGAGTAACACTGACAGATTCTTTCTAAATAGTTAATTCCAATTCCAGTGCCCCACCTCCACTCACAGACAAAGAGACATGGGGAAGCCTCACTAATTGGCAAAGCTGGACAGGTGTAAAAGATTCAGTGCATGCAAAAGCAAGACCCTGATCTTCTCTTGGGATGAGCGCAGAGCAGAGTGTGCTTGTAAGGGGCCGTTTGGGCTGCATGGAAGATGCTGGAAGTGGTCCAGGGTGGAGGTTTGGCAGGTCTCACTGCCTAAGTTTGAATCCTAGTTCAGTCACCTCCTGGTGTGTGAACGTGGCCAAATTACTTAATGTTTCTAAGCCTTGGTTTCACTATCTGTAAAATGGGGATGAGGATAACCATGCTCCCTTCCTAAGGATGCTCTGTTATGAGGATTAAATCCACATTGGCACGTAGCACAGGGGGCTCACACGAGGTGCTCAACTGAAGTCGGTCAGTAGCTCTTTGGAGCTTTTTTACCTCAGTCTCAGGGGTTACACGAGTCCCTCTTTCCTGCATAATAATCCAAGGCCCAATTGCCATGTTTGAAAGAAACGTTATTTTAAAGTTCAGAAAAATATACCTAGAAAGTGAATTTCTCATTTAATTTCCATGCCTTCATGGAAAAACCCAGGTATCATAGACAACAGATTTCTGATCCAGAAACTTACTCGGCAGTGGTGACCAAGAGCTTTCATCTGCTGTCCTCGGGGCAGGTGCCCTCTGGTCTTCATGCCAGAGCTATTGCCCAGGCAGCCCGCTCCACTAAAGGCAAACCGACTCACCTTTTAAAATCAACTTTTTGAGCACCTGCTGTGTGGTAGGTACCACGATGGGCCTGGAGTTTACAAAGATGAATTCAACATGGCGTGTGCTGACATGGATCTCACAGTCTAGCTGAGGATCCCCTGCAGGAAAGGGCTGCCATGTGTCCTGACCTGGAGGTGTTCACAAAGGCTTGTGAGAACAGAGCTGACCCAGGCCACCCTGGCCTCCTCAGGCCCACCCACAGGTCCCAGATTCTGGTCTGTGGGCTCACCTAGTTTGAAGACCCCCTTGAGCATGACTCATTCTTTGTGTGGTACTGCCCTACACATCATAGGAAATTTAGCACCTCTACCCTCCCAACACTAAATGCCAACTGTGCTCCCCAGTCATTGTGACAATCTGGGAAAATAAGAGCCACCATGCATTTCTACGCCCATCCCTGGTGGGATGCTGCTGCTTCGGTTGAGGACCTCTATCCAGTCCAGGCCTTTCTCACTCGGTCTATAGCTCTGTTCCTTCCTTGAGAGACCACTTCCCTCCAGGGGTGTGCTTTCTTAGAACTGTAATTTGACAGTGTAAAAATCTATCTGTCTTGGGCTTCCCTGGTGGTGCAGTGGTTAAGAATCCCCTGCCAATGCAGGGGACATGGGTTCAAGCCCTGGTCCGGGAAGATCGCACATGCCGAGGAGCAACTAAGCCTGTGCGCCACAACTACTGAGCCCACGTACCACAACTAAGGAAGCCTGAATGCCAAGAGCCCATGCTCTGCAACAAGAGAAGTCACCACACACTGGTGAGAAGCCCGTGCACCACGACGAAGAGTAGCCCCCGCTCGCTGAAACTAGAGAAAGCCCACATGCAGCAACGAAGCAACAAAGACCCAACGCAGCCAAAAATAAAAATAAATAAATAAATAAATTTATTATTATTTTTAATCTATTTGTGTTAGCATACAAATGAGTTAACATAATACCAATCAAGGGGAAAGGAAGAGTCATCTTGTAACAAGGAGAAACCAGTTGGGATTTAAGAAGCACCTTAGGGCTTCCCTTGTGGCACAGTGGTTGAGAGTCCGCCTGCTGATGCAGGGGACACAGGTTTGTGCCCCGGTCCGGGAAGATCCCACATGCCGCGGAGCGGCTGGGCCAGTGAGCCATGGCCGCTGAGCCTGCGCGTTCAGAGCCTGTGCTCCACAACGGGAGAGGCCACAACAGTGAGAGGCCCACGTACTGCAAAAAAAAAAAAATCCCAAATCTCAAATTTTTCATAGGTGAGCAGCACTTCTAGTAGAAACCCTTCCTACTTAATGCCAGGAGGGGTCTCTGCTTAGATTGCTCAGCTATCTCAATGCTGTGGTGTCTGGGCTGCTTCCACTACTCAGATTGTGGCCTCTTGGAAGCTGGCATTTAATTTCAACAGTTGATAGGTGAGAATAGGAGGGGAATCGTATTGGCAGAGGTGGAGGGATAGAAGGAGAGGGTGAAATAAAAAGGGGGCTGGAATTGGCGTTAAGAGCCCTGGGTTTAAACCCCTCTTTAAAATTTACTTGCTGGATACACGGATGGACCTAGAGATTATCATATTAAGTGAAGTAAGTCAGACAGAGAAAAACAAATATCATCTGATATCACTTGTAGAATCAAAAAAATGAAAGAAATGAACTTATTTACAAGACAGAAACAGGCTCACAGACACAGAAAACAAATCTATGGTTATTATAGGGGAAAGGTGGGGGGAGGGATAAATTAGGAGCTTGGGATTAACAGATACAAACTACTATATATAAAATAGATAACCAACAAGGACCTACTGTATAGCACAGGGAACTATATTCAATATCTTATAATAACCTATAATGGAAAAGAATCTGAAAAGGAATATGTGTGTGTGTGTGTGTATGTGTGTGTGTGTAACTGAATCACTTTGCTGTGCACCTGAAACTAATACAATATTGTAAATCAGCTATACTTCAATAAGAAAATATTTATCTGCTGGATGACATCATACATGCATAGATTTTCTGGGCCTCAGTTTCTCTTTCATATGTAAATGGGCATGGCTTTATCCACTTACCTAACACGGCTGTTGACTATCCAGCAATAGTCAAATGCCCCAGGGAGTGTACAGGGCAATTCTTGGGAGTGAGGAGGGTAGAAATTTTTAGCATTTCTGTTTATTTTTTACTTACTAAGAAATTAAGCTTTACTAATATTTAATATATGGATTGATCCTGCTACCCACAGTATGCTGCATGTTCCAGGCATGTTCTTAAAAAAAAGAGAGGGCTTCCCTGGTGGCGCAGTGGTTGAGAGTCCGCCTGCCGATGCAGGGGACATGGGTTCATGCCCCGGTCCGGGAGGATCCCACATGCCGCGGAGCGGCTGGGCCTGTGAGCTGTGGCCGCTGAGCCTGCGCTTCTGGAGCCTGTGCTCCACAACGGGAGAGGCCACAACAGTGAGAGGCCCGTGTACTGCAAAAAAAAAAAAAAAAAAGAGAGAGAAAGTTCCAGAACTGCAAGGGCTTGGCTGCTCTGTCCTCATTCAGCACATGGTGTTTTATCGCAGTTTATCTCTGCAGGTAACATGAACTCACAGAGAACGTTATCTAGTTTAAATTGAACGTACTTTACCAAACTGCAAATGTGGCTTAAAAAGGTTTTTGCACAGAACCGGGAATTAAATTCTGGTTTGTCCACACAAACCAAAAATGGCAGAGCTAACACTTCTCTGGGAAGGAGTTTTTTATTGTCAGCTCCAGTAAGATGTAAAAGCAAATATAGGCTTATGATATCTGATAAGAAGTTGATCCCAAGGGTGGTAGCGGGGTGAATTGGGAGATTGGGATTGACATATACACACTAATATGTATAAAAGAGATAACTAATAAGAACCTGCTGTATAAAAAAAGTTGACCCCAAGAAGTTCAAAATTATCAAGAAGACTTTTTGAACTAAACATTTACCTCTACTCTCATGGGAAGTCCCTTGAATTTTTAATTTATTTAATGTATTGCTTATTTCCTCTATAAATTATCCATTTTAAATGCCCTTTTTGTGCATATTCTGTAATGTACACATTAGTTCAGTGGTGCATGTAGATTATGTTTATCTATTATTTGTATGTATTCATATGGTATGTACTCAAAATAGTTTACAGATAAAGGAGTATGAAAAAAATTGAAGGACAACTGATGTATAATATATGTACAGGGCCTGGTACACATCACATGAGCTCAATCAGTGTTGATTTCCATCCTCTTCCTCCCTGGAATGGAGTCCATAGTACTTAAGTGGACCTTGCTGATGAAAGGGGAGGGTTGGTTTGATTTGTAAAACAAGGTGCATCTGAACCTTGTGCTACCCTAGGCCTGGCCCCATCCCAGCTGGTCACACCGAGCTCCAAACATTTGTAGGAGCCAGGACGAGACCAGCTGGCTGCCTGTTAGTGGCCCTCTTCTGTCACCACTGCACAGCTGTCACGGCCCTGGCATCCATCCACCAGACACAGCCAAGAAGCAGTAGCCAAGATTCAAATCTGTAGTTCCTGATCCCAACAAACACACCCAGTGCTTTAGTGGGTTGTACAAAGAAACTACATTTTTCAGATTTGGGGTCTACTCCAACTGGCTCCTGACCATTCATTGGTTGGTGAATCTGAACATGGGATACAGTTGCTCATGTCACTGTCAAGAGCGGATCTCGGTAGCTAACATTTACTGGGTGCATTATATGCCCAGCCTTCAGCTAAGCACTTTTCCAGAATTATTTAATTTTCACAACAATCACGTGAAGTAAGTTCTGCTGCCAGCTCCATTTTACACACTAGCAAACTGAGACCCAGAGAAGTAACTTTATGAAAGGAAAGTAAACTGAAGATGAAAGTGAGAAACCCCAGCCTCTCATTGGCCCAAGAGCCATTTTCTCCATTTCCAAAGCCCATTTTGTAAGGAACTGAAGGGATATACCATCCTAAATTGTCAAATAGAAAGGCTCTAAATGCAGTGTGGTATCCTAGATTGGATTCTGGAATGGAGAACGGACATTAGTGAAAAAAAGGAGAGGTCCAGGCTAGGAGAGAAGCTCATGGCATACAAGTTAGGGCCTATGATAATAGGGACCTGCCTCCAGAGGAAGGGAAGTAAGCAGCAGGTTGGTGTTCTGACTGCTGCACAGACCACTGTAAAAAGGCCCCATGGGTGGGCAGCCACCCTGGTGAGGGTTCAGCATCATATGAGAAGTCTCTGGCCATTGTGGTTCTTTCTTGCCTGAGTCACCTCCGTTGGCTGGCACTCACCAAGCTTTGTAAGGGAGATGCTGGTGTTAGAAGGGAGAAGACTCCATGCCTGACTACCCTTATCACTGATTCCTTGGCTTTGGGGAAAACACAGCGCAGGCTCAGAGTCAGACAGAGCTGGGGGCAAATACCAGCACCACCTCTTCCTCCCCCTGTGCTCTGGGTGCTCACCCATCTGAGCCTTAGCCTCTTCGTCTGCAAAGTAGGGACCATGCAACCTTCTTCTTAGTGTTGTAAGACTTGAATAAAATAACACCTGACAGTTCCAGGTGCACGTATCACTCAGTGGGAACCCTCTCCCTTCGTCGTCCTTGGCTTCCTCTTTTCCTCTAGGAGTAAGGAGTGTGCCAGTTCAAGACTTATGAGACAATTTTTTTCTCATGTTTCCTTTCCCTATTGCTTACTTACAGGTGCCCACTCAGCACCACCACCACCTCCAAGGCACACACAGCTTGTTGATTAGACTTCAGCCTCCTAGAGCTTGTGTCAGTAGCAGAGCTCAGGAATGGTTGGTTCTTGGTACTTGTAGCCAGGGTTCTGCAAACTACAGCCTTTGCCCAAATGGAGCACAGCTACGCCCAATTGTTCATGTATCATCTGTAGCTGCTTTTGTGCTACAAGGGCAGAGCTGAGTGTTACCAAACCAAACTTGGGTTTATTCACCTGATGAACGTTAAAGCCAATCTAGTGATACTGGGTTATGGTGAAGAAAAGTACAGCGTTTATCTCAGGGCCAAGCAAGTATGGGCAGCTCATGCTCAAAAGACCCAAACTCCCCAGTGGCTTTCAGGGAAGGGTTTTTAAAGGCAGGGTGAGGGAGAGGGTCTCAGGGTGTGTGACCAGCTCATGTACGTCTTTCTGACTGGTTGGTGGTGAGGTAACAGGGTGACGTTTCAGGAATCTCAATCATCAACCTTCTGGTTCCAACCCGTCCGGGTCTACGTGCTGGTGGTCAGCATGCCGTTAACTTCTTCCACCTGGTGGGGGTTTTAGTATTTGCAAAACAACTCAAGGATGTGGCTCAGGGTATTATCTATAGCCCTTGAGGAGGAACTAAAGGTCCTTGACTTTGTTTCATGGCTGAACTATGATTATTTTGTCTCCCTTGACTGTTTTCTTTTATTTCTGTATTTTTTTAAAACTCCTCTGATTAAATTTTTCCTCTTGGGGGCTTCCCTGGTGGTGCAGTGGTTGAGAGTCCACCTGCCGATGCAGGGGACGCGGCTTCATGCCCTGGTCCGGGAGGATCCCGCGTGCCGCGGAGCGGCTAGGCCCATGAGCCATGGTCGCTGAGCCTGCGCGTCCAGAGCCTGTGCTCCGCAACAGGAGAGGCCACAACAGTGAGAGGCCCGCATACTGCAAAAAAAAAAAAATTTTTTTTCCTCTTGGAACTTGGGGATGGACTAGGAGGCTAAAGCTTTAATACAAATAAGAGGTGGGGGACATGGTGGCGTCTATCCTCAGGAAGGCCCCACAGGGTGTCACAAGCAGTTGGGACAGAGACCATAAAGCCAAAAATATTTAGTCTGTAGCTCTTTACAGAGCAAGTTAGCCAACTCCCACACCAGAGGATAGAGGTTTTAGAATATAGGATAGAACATAGACGCCTTATAAAAGAGAAAGGGAGAGGAAGGGAGTTGGGGGAGAGAGAGACAGAGAATCTGCCTCAGAGTTTTCACAAAGCCCTTTATTCCCTAACGAATGCAGTGCCTATGGAACTTTCACCTATGGTACTTTCAGCCCTGTGCTTGAAGGCAGGAATGTTCCAAAGGTCAAATGCAGGGCCCGGAGCCCTAGGACTCCAGGCTGGCATTGGTTAGTAACTCTTTAGGGAGGTAGGCATCTCAAAATGAGCCTACACATAAGGCATCCAGCTGGGGATTTGCAGATAGATACCTTCCCCATTAAAATAGATCAAGAAATGACTATTTGGCCTCACTTAATATAATCTTGTTTGTTTCTTGGATAGCATTTTCCTTTTCCAAGTTGGTTGGCTTTCACATGTCAAAAAAGCAAATGAGAAGTAGGACTATGTAATGATAGGGGTGCCATTTGCCAAGTTTGTGTTGTCCTATTCTTGCAGTATTTTTTATACTTTTTGTTAAATTACCATTATTAGCATGGGTTCTTCATTCTTTACCCTGATCAGGAACTTACCTGAAATAAATGCTGATAAGACCCTGGAAAGTGTGGGAACAAAGGAGAAGGATAGGACAGGCCCCCTTGTTCATTATGTGTAGGGAACCCCCAGGGAGGCTGAGTCAGTTCAGAGAGACCCATGGGCCTCCCACACCCTCACTAGAACTGATTCCCTCTCCCTGTTTCAAACTGTCATCAGTCACCAAAGGAGACTGAACAGGGACCCTTTGGAGGCTTTGGAGGTACCTGCGGGATCTATTGCCTGTAATTCAAAGCTGATTAAAGACCTACCCGGGCCATATTTACTGCTCTTTCTCGGCACTCACAGGTGTTATAGGGGAAGGCTGCATAGAACAAACCTGTTCTCAGGGATAATCTTTTTCTTAACTGTTGTCTTTCTGAATTTTGAAATTTAGTATAGCATTTTAAAGCACAAAACTTGTTAGCCAGATTCAGTTTGACCTGCATTTAAGATGTTTTCTGTGGTTCTATATCCAACTTCCCACTTCGTCCCTTCTGACCTGGTTAATCACTCATGTCCTAGGGTAGAAAATATTCATCTAAACTAATCCCAAGAGAAGGAGCCCCAGGGGAGGGGAAGGGAAAGGAGATATCAGCTGATGAGGATGATAAATCCTACAGTGATAAAGCAGCTTGACTCTTGAAAGCCAGGTGCTCAATACAAGATCTCCAAGCCATTATGTCAGAAACCTCATCGACCTGTGGCTGAAACCCAGACTCTGAAGACCAAAGGAAGCAAGGACTTAACTACAAAAATAGAAAAGAGCTGTCTTCTGACAAAATTTAACCAAATAGCTTATTTCAGACTGATGAAGAAAGAGCTCAAATCTGCTTAAGCCGTAGGAGCTGCTTATCAGCCTGGACCGTGAGATGGCCACACGCCCAGCAATGATTTTCCACCTTGGCTGACAGTTAAAACTACCTGGGAGCATTTTTAGCCTCCAAAGCCCAGACCAATGAGATCAAAGTCTCTGGAGGTGGGGCCTGGGCTTGGTACTTGTTAATGTTCCTCAGGTGATCTTAATGGTCATCTAGGGTTTTGCACTGGGGGGAGAATTAAGGTCAAGGTGTGGTGGCACCCAGCTGGCTCACGCCTGTAAAGAACTGGATGAGACTGGAAGCCAGATGTTAATAATGAGGTCAGGACACCACTGACAGGGTATTTTTTTTTTTTTTTTTTTTGTGGTACGCGGGCCTCTCACTGTTGTGGCCTCTCCCGCTGCAGAGCACAGGCTCCGGACGCACAGGCTCAGCGGCCATGGATCACGGGCCTAACCGCTCCGCGGCATGTGGGATCTTCCCGAACCGGGGCACGAACCCGTGTCCCCTGCATCTGCAGGCGGACTCTCAACCACTGCGCCACCAGGGAAGCCCCTGACATGGTATTTTTTTTTAACACCTTTATTGGAGTATAATAGCTTTACAAAGGTGTGTTAGTTTCTGCTTTATAACAAAGTGAATCAGTTATACATATACATATGTCCCCATATCTCTTCCCTCTTGCATCTCCCTCCTTCCCACCCTCCCTATACCACTGCTCTAGGTGGTCACAAAGCACCGAGCTGATCTGCCTGTGCTATGTGGCTGCTTCCCACTAGCTATCTACTTTACATTTGGTAGTGTATATATGTCCATGCCACTCTCTCACTTTGTCACAGCTTACCCTTCCCCCTCCCCGTATCCTTAAGTCCATTCTCTAGTAGGTCTGCATCTTCATTCCCATCTTGCCCCTAGGTTCTTCTGACCATTTTTTTTCTAATGGGCTGGTGAGAGCTGGTCGGCACCAATCCTCTTTGCGGGAATCTCTCCGCTTTGCCCTCCGCACCCCTGTTGCTGTGCTCTCCTCCGCGGCTCCGAAGCTTCCCCCCTCCGCCACCAGCAGTCTCCGCCCGCGAAGGGGCTTCATAGTGTGTGGAAACCTTTCCTCCTTCACGGTACCCTCCCACTGGTGCGGGTCTCTTCCCTATTCTTCTGTCTGTTTTTTCTTTTTTCTTGTGCCCTACCCAGGTACGTGGGGAGTTTCTTGGCTTTTGGGAGGTCTGAGGTCTTCTGCCAGCGTTCAGTAGGTGTTCTGTAGGAGTTGTTCCACGTGTAGATGATTTCTGATGTATTTGTGGGGAGGAAGGTGATCTCCGCGTCTTACTCTTCTGCCATCTTGAAGCTCCTCCTGACATGGTATTAATAGCTAGAGATCTTGAATGTTGCCCCAGACTGCAGCTATAACTCTGGAGGATACTGACAAAGGAAAACAAAGTTCCACTTGATTCTGAGCCAGACTTAGTGAGATCCCAACCTGCCTGCCTGCCCTCCATGCCTCTCTCATGGCAGATCTCTGGTTAAGGCCAGTGTGGCTGGAGTACGAAGTGAGGAGGAGGAGAAAGGGGCAAGATGAGGGGCAAGAGAAAGGCAGGCAATGGACCATGGATGGGCTTGCTTTGATTTTATTCCAAGTGAAAAAGGAAGTCATTGGATGGTTTATAAGATGTCATCTTATTTAACCAATTATTTGCTGTTTGGTTTTTTTTTATGTTGCATATAGCTCTGTACTGAATATTCTTTACAAAAATCTTTGAATAGGGGCTTCCCTGGTGGCGCAGTGGTTGAGAGTCCGCCTGCCGATGCAGGGGACACGGGTTCATGCTCCGGTCCGGGAAGATCCCACATGCTGCGGAGCGGCTGGGCCCGTGAGCCATGGCCACTGAGCCTGTGCGTCCGGAGCCTGTGCTCCGCAGGGGGAGAGGCCACAACAGTGAGAGGCCCACGTAACGCAAAAAAAAAAAAAAAAAAATCTTTGAACATATTGAAGGTAATTTTCTCTGGATAAACTCTTTCTGATAAAGTCGATCAAAACTTTTGAAATAGCCTTCTGGAAAGGCAATTTATAATTCCAATAGAGTCATACTTTTATAATTATTATTATAATTCTGACAGAGATTAAAGAGAGGGTCTTTTTTCCCCACACCCTCCCCAACACAGAACACATGATATTTTAAAATATACTTGTTGGGGGTAGAATACCTTTCACAGGTGGAAGTGACACCTCAGTGCTTAATTTGCCTTTCTTTGGTTATTAATAATGTTGAAAACTTTCCCTATATTTTGTTCTTTTTTTCTATATTGAAGTGTTTATATTTTTCTTTATAAATCATATTGATTTATAAGAACCCTTTATTTATGACAGGTCTTAGCCTTTTGACATATATGTTGCAAATATTTTTTTCCCAGATTGCCACTTTTCTTTGATTTGTTATGTATGGTTGGTACCATAAAAACCAAAGTTTTAAGTGTTATGTAATGAAATTTATCAGTTTTGTTCTTTGTGGT
Organism: Hyperoodon ampullatus; assembly: GCF_949752795.1. NCBI lineage: Eukaryota > Metazoa > Chordata > Mammalia > Artiodactyla > Ziphiidae > Hyperoodon > Hyperoodon ampullatus. The sequence goes on from NC_136919.1 coordinate 35,046,677, forward strand.
TTCTTTCTATACTTAATGTTTTTGAAGTCCTTTCCCATCTGAAGTCAGAGAGTCACTCTGTTTTCTCATGTTTTCAGTTTTTACATTGCTTGAGTCCATCCAGAAGTTATCTTGGTGGATGGAAAATTTTGTACTTTTAAACCATGGAGAATGGCAACAACAGCAGAAGGAATAGACCCTCTTTCATTATGGACAAATGGGCACAACTTAGCTATGGGATAACTCTAACATTAACAGTGCAAGGAAAAGAGGTACAAATTTGATTACTTCTAAAAAACTGATGGAGTCATAATAGACTTCTGTTCATAAGGTAAAAAATAATCATTTTTTAAACCTGAAAACACAAAGTAATAGTCTGTGGTGAGGACAGATCACCCGAGTATGTTTTAAGAACAGCTTACAGTTATTAGCAAGGTGGTAAATATTTTCTTTCACTTAAAATTCTTCAGAGTCACTAAGGATATGGCTAATAAAGGGGGAAAAACCATCAAAACTCTTATGAGTTTCTTGAATCTTATTTTCAAATCAGATTTATATCATTTAAAATACAGAGAAAATGTTTGGGGGAGGGCAGTTTGGCCCTATTAAAGTTTTAAGTGCTCAAATCCTTTGACCCAGCAGTTCTACTTCTGGAGATGTATCCTATGGATATTGTCACGAAAGTACATGTACGTAGAGGAAGATTCATTGCAGCCCTGTTTATAATAGCAAGTAAAACACTGGGAACCACCTAAATAATCTATCAGCAGCAGACCTGTAAAATAAGTTAAGGGTCATCTGTGAACTACCATGCAGCAGTTACAGAGAGTGAGGGGGTACTCCATGTGAAAAATGGCATAGAAAAATCTCAAAGATACATCACTAGGTAAAAAGAAAGTAAGCTGAAAAGCAGGAAGTCTATAGTATGATTGCTTTTATGTAAAGAATAAAAGATCCATATGGATAATAGGTTGGCATATTCATATTTTTTCCCAAGTAGGATACATATAAGACCTAAAGGAAAGAAATTGGTGGGGGTGGGGTGAAGGGAGATTCAGCTGTTCATTTTACTTCTTTGTGTATTGTCTGAATTTCCTTACCATACACATCTATTAGTTTGATTTAGATTATATTTTTAAATGCTGTGTTTATCTGGGTGATATAGATATTTTCTCCTGGTGTTGGCGTCTAAAGAAACAAACAAAAACGTGATTGGCCAAAGTCATAAAAGGTGTGTCTGTCTCTGGAATCATGTTAATCTTTTGGAGTTTGGGGGCCTTTGTTGTTAGCAGAATGCTGCACATCCTGTTCTCTTTCTATTTTTGTGCACCGTATTTTGTTTTGCATTTCCAACCATCACGGCCATGTTCAGGTTCGCCCCAGCCCCTCTACTGTCCTGTGGGCTGCTGCTCTGAGACCTGCAAGGAGCCAATGGGAAAGCTGCTTATTGCAAGGTCCAAGCAGTGTCCCGTTCCTGCTTCCTGCCGAGGGACCTTTCCTCTAGGCCTTGCAGCATCTTTCCTAGGATTGGACCATCAACTTAGTGGACACCTCTGCTTCTTACTCTTCCTGTCATCTAATTTTAGGGAGATATATTCTGATATCGAGAAGACTGGATTTAGAGAGTTTTCTCCACTTATGAGCCCAACATGGTAAACTGAGAGGTTTCCCAGCTTCTGCCTCATTGGAAGTAGTCCCTCTGCAATGAAATGTCCAAATGGGAGAGAAATATTTTGCATTTTCTCTCCTTATCATATCATTTAGTCACCTGGAAATTAAAGTAAATGAATATATGGGTTTACCAGGCATTGATGAAGGTTCCAACCCAGCCTCGACCTATTTCTTTGGGATTGGGAAATGCTCCTGGATTTTGTAAGAGGCCTGTTATTTTAAGAGTGGAGGGATTTGACACCAGAGTGTTTTGCATTTTCAACAGCTCATTTGTTCTGGGAAGTTTTGGCACTCGAGTGTGAAGGTGGCAAGATAATATGTTTCATGTGTCCTGTGTGGAGTTCACTCAAAGCTAAAGAAATCTTAACAGCCAGAACACATCTCTGTCCATGATAAAGTGCTCTGGAGTCAGACTTTCTCAGTTTCAACCCCTACTTGGCTACTTCTTGGCTCATGACCTTGAACAAGTTTACTCACCCTAGACTAGCCTTGACTATTCTTATCCATAAAATCAGGGATATTAAAGGTACCTACCTCAAAGTGTTCTGAGGATTAACTGAAGGGGAATCCTTAGAACAATTCCTGGCCCGTAGCAAGTAGTCAATAAACTTAGTTGGTATTATTGTTATCATCATTTTTTAAATTTATTTTTTATAGATGTATAGTTGATTTACAATATTGTGTTAGTTTCAGGTGTATGGCAAAGTGATCCAGATATATATATATATATATATATATATATATATATACACATATATATATATATTCTTTTTCAGATTCTTTTCCATTATAGGTTATTACAAAATATTGAGTATAGTTCCCTGTGTTATACAGTAGGTCCTTGTTTTTTATCTATTTTATATATAGTAGTGTATATATGTAACTCCCAAATTCCTAATTTATTCCTCCCCCTACCTTCCCCCTTTGGTAACAATAAGTTTGTTTTCTATGTGCGTCTGCTTCTGTTTTGTATAGATTCATTTGTATTACTTTTTAGATTCCACATATAATTGAGTCATATAGTATTTGTTTTTCTCTGGCTGACTTACTTCACTTAGTATGATATTCTCTAGATCCATCCATGTTGCTGCAAAGGACAATATTTCATTCTTTTTTTAATATCTTTATTGGAGTATAATTGCTTTACAAAGTTGTGTTAGTTTCTGCTGTACAACAAAGCGAATCAGCTATATGTATACATATATCCCCATATCCCCTCCCTCTTGAGCCTCCCTCCCACCCTCCCTACCCCACCCCTCTAGATCATCAAAAAGCGTTGAGATTATCTCCCTGGGCTATGCAGCAACTTCCCGCTAGCTATCTGTTTTACATTTGGTAGTGTATACATGTCAATGCTACTCTCTCACTTCATCCCAGCTTCCCCTTCCCCACTGTGTCCTCAAGTTCATTCTCTACGTCTGCATCTTTATTCCTGCCCTGCCACAAGTTTCAGCGGTACTGTTTTTTTAGATTCCATATATATGTGTTAGCATACGGTATTTGTTTTTCTCTTTCTGACTTACTTCACTCTGTATGACAGTCTCTAGGTCCATCCACCTCACTGCATATAACTCAGTTTCGTTCCTTTTTATGTCTGAGTAATATTCCATTGTATACATGTGCCACATCTTCTTTATCCATTCATCTGATGATGGACACTTAGGTTGCTTCCATGTCCTGGCTATTGTAAATAGTGCTGCAGTGAACATTGTGGTACATGACTCTTTTTGAATTATGGTTTTCTCAGGGTATATGCCCAGTAGTGGGATTGCTGGATCATATGGTAGTTCTATTTTTAGTTTTTTAAGGAACCTCCATACTGTTCTCCATAGTGGCTGTATCAATTTACAGTCCCACCAACAGTGCAAGAGGGTTTCCTTTTCTCCACACCCTCTCTAGCATTTATTGTTTGTAGATTTTTGATGATGGCCATTCTGACCAGTGTGAGGTGATACCTCATTGTGGTTTTGACTTGCATTTCTCTAAAGATTAGTGATGTTGAGCATCTTTTCATGTGTCTGTTGCCCATCTGTATGTCTTATTTGGAGAAATGCTTATTTAGGTCTTCTGCCCATTTTTTGATTGGGTTGTTTGTTTTTTTGATATTGAGTGAGCTTTTCATATATTTTGGATATTAACCCCTTGTCAACCACATCATCTGCAAATATTTTCTCGCATTTTGTAGGTTGTCTAGCACATGAAGTTGCTCTCCTTAGCACTGCAGAATCCTGGAGATAGGCGGAACCGTAGAGCGAAGCTGGTCCAACTTGCTCATATTATATGCCGAATCTAAGGCCCAGAAACAATAAGGGACTAGTCTGAGTCACTGAGGGGTTAGTGGCAAAGCATCCATATGAAGGCACGTGTCCTGAGTCCCAGTTCAGTGCTCATGTGGCTTCATGGTGGGAATATCATAATTCGTTGAGGGTGGTGAAAGGGAGACTACCTTCTGCAGGTGAATCTGATTATGCAATTTCTGGCATTTGGGACTTCCTCAGAGCTCTCAACCATTCTCCTTGTACAGACAGTGCTCATTTTTTTCACCATAGTGGGCTTATCAATATGGTACCAAGAAGCAGATCTTACTTTCTGATGAGAGCTGTATCAGACTACTTCCTTCTTGATCTCCAGAGAAGACTGCTAAAGGGAAGCACTCCTAGCAAACAGTTTGATATTATGACCATTAAAGCAAAAATGTAGCTATATGTTTAAACAATTATTTAAAGAGTAACAGTGTGGGCAGACCATAAGAATAGCCTTAAGATATAATTCATATGGATTATAAAGTATCTACTAAAGACTTTAAGCTGAAACTCTCCTGTGTTATGCATTTGACTTGGCAGTAACAGACTAGCAATATTAACTGTTATGTGTAATTAGTAACAATTTTACATCCAAACTCTATATGGTGTTTCTTAAGATTTTAGGTGTTATATTATCCTTTCAAAAACCAGTCGTGAAGTTCGAACTAATCAATGTCTTCTTTTCCTATTTAAAATTCTTTCTGTTGACTTTATAATTTCTGTTAAAAACAATACAAAGCAAGCACTTCCCTCCTTTACCAAAAGATGGCAAGCTCAAGGCCAAGTAGTCAGGTGAATAAAAGAGAATTTATCTACGTGGAAATGCTGATCTAAACTAAGCAGTGAGGAATGAATATAGCTGTAGAATTCTCTTCTCCACGTGGTGATGTTGAGGGTTGGATGGGTGCATGGCGAGGCAGAATAGTGTGATTACAGGAAATCTTAATTAGTTTTGTAAGATCAGAAAACTACATACGAACTTAAAACTTTTTAGTACACTTAACTACAAACCCAAGTGCCAGTTTATTTACTTTATAGTGGATGACATTGCAGGGAGCTTAACAAGTGTTATCTCTCCATTTAGGTAACTACTTTCAAAGCCTGAATATAATCAAAATCATAATGGGTGACCTTGAAGTCAGAGCCAGGAGAGAGGGTCTTAATATCTAATGGCATTGAGATCAGATAACTGATCTCTAATGGGGATGTGTCTTGCTGAGCAAATTCAGCATTCAAGTTAGCTGGACAGGCAATTGGACTAAGCTGAGTGGGCACCTCTTTGATTGTTCTTTACCTGGTCACTCAGGTTCTCAGTTTTCAGACTGACCATCTTCCTTTTGTTTCCTCAGACATATAAATGGCATTGGTTCTACAGCAGCATTAAACAGGGAATTATAATCCAACCATGACTGACATGACATTCTGATTCCTTAATAGAAAAAGCTCATTGGTTCCCCATTTGCAAGTTGACTTTCCAGTTTAATTCTCGAAATGTCACCTTCCTTCTTAGTGTAACCTACGTAAAGCCTGGCACTCTGGTGATCCAGTTTTAGCATGAAGTCATGTTCAAAGAAACAGTGTAGTAGACAAAAGTCCAATATCCTTACTGGCATCTTTTGGAGAATGTCAAAGGGGATTCATTTCATAAGTGACAATAAAATATCTGAAGATTCTCTTTCCCTGGTCTTTTGGTCTTAATATCTCAGCCCCTTTATTTTTAAATTCTTGAATTTCAAAACTGTCCCCACCCGTTGCAGTTCTTTGTTTGTCATCCCATCTCTCCTTTTCTCCATCTTCAGTTTCCCCCTGTATCTAGCATATCCCCCATTCCCTTTCCAAGTACAAACTACTTAAAACAGTCTGGTTTGTGCACTTCTCCAGCACTCTACTTCTTTTTCTGGTGCTGCATTGCCAAAGCCTAGGGACCAGCTGGCCCAAAGTCATATACAGGCCTTTGTGATGGGGAGGGACACACAATTGCCTTAAGCTCACAATGGGAGAAGTCGACACAAAATTTCCTTTATCTAGCAATAGGAGGAAGAGATGTTGTAACATTTCAATTTTAACATATTTTCTTTTTTAAAAAAATTTTGTTGAAGTATAGTTGATTTACAATGTTGTGTTAATTTCTGCTATACAGCCAAGTAACCCAGTTATATACACACACACACACACACACACACACACACACACACACATTCTTTTTCATATTCTTTTCCACTATGGTTTATCACAGGATTGAATATAGTTCCCTGTGCTATACAGTAGGACCCTGTTGTTTATGCATCCTATGTATACTAGTTTGCATCTGCTAATCCCAAACTCCCAATCCTTCCCTCCCCCACGCCCCCTCGCCCTTGGCAACCACAAGTGTGTTCTCTATGGTCATGAGTCTGTTTCCATTTTGTAGATAAGTTCATTTGTGTCATATTTTAGATTCCCCATGTAAGTGCTATCATGTGATATTTGTCTTCCTCTTTCTGACTTACTTCACTTAGTATGATAATCTCTAGGCCCATCCATAACATATTTTCTTTTTCCCCCTCTCATCTAAATTCTGGGATGTCTCAGTGACAATAGTGCCTTGAGGAGGTCTTCCACTTCCTTCCCACTGCTGCACCCTGGGGCTCTAGGTATCAGCCAAGGTCAGAGTGGACCTCAGCAGAGGAAAGGAAGCACCGTCTCTTTGCTTCTCGCAGCCTTCGCTGCTCAGCCTCTTCCTTCTCTCACTGTTTCTCACAGACTCAGTAGGGACCCCTCCCCCAGCCACTCCCTTGCATTCCCCAAAGCCTGGGCTTCAGCCCAGGCAGCAGGAGAGAAGAGGGAGTCTGCCTGAAGCTGCACCAGGGTGGACATGGTCTTCCTGACTACTTCTAATACCTGTCTTCCCATCATACTTATTAGCTGCCTTTGAACAGTGTCCTCCGTTCTATATGGTGGCTCCTAGCTACACTAAGAGTTTACAGTTACATAATGTTGCAACACTTCCAGAAAATACTTGCCAGGAAAATACACAATTCACAGAAAGATGATGAAAGTGGCTTGCTGGCCCTCCCAGATCGTGGAAGGATCTGGAAATCTTCCTAATGGATTGAGGTCACTTCATTCCAGATGTCTCTTGAGGCACATTCCCCCTGAATAGTTTGCTACTGTCAGCTCATTATGCTTTCCCTGGAATTTCTACTTCCCCCAGCCTTTCTCCCCAGAGTGAGCTTTCCATGATTCTTTCCCAGAATGAGATTTTTCAACTCTTGTCTTCTGTGCAAAGCCATAAAGGTTTATTCCATATGGGCTGACATCTATCTTCAACAGAAAGATACTTCTGGTTTTGTGGACTGACGGCTAATGTGTTTTCAGTGAGGTGTTTTACTGCCATTGAAATCATGAGTGCAAATTCATGATGCATTTGAGTGAGGGATCTGGACAGACAGGAACATGATGGGAGGAGAACAAGTATCTCATTCAAAGATTCTTACTGAGTGTCTGCTACATGTCTCTACCATGCAACAGTCTAGACTTTGGAGATGCATGAGCCAAGATCCTTGTCCTCAAGATGCCCATAGTTTGGTAGAAGGAGAAGGTGTGTAAACAGTTAAGTGCATAAAGTCCTAAAGTGCTCGAGGTACTAATGTAGAAAGATCCACAGCCCATGAAGGGAAGAAAGAAGGAAGGGGTGATGAATTCTCTTTGGAGAGAGCAGAGAAGTCTCTGTACTTGTCAGAACTCTTTGAGCTGCAAGTGAGAGAAACACCACTCAAACTAACTTAAGCAGAAGGGAGATTATGAGTGTATATAATTTAGGAAGCCCACGGATGGTTCTGGCTTCATGCATAACTAGATCTGGGACTCAAACAATCTCACTTGGATCCTCCATTCTCTGTCTTCCAGCTCTGCTTCTCTCTGTGGGTTAACCTTTCTCCAGCATGGATGTGTTTCTTCCATGTGGCTTGGGAAAATTGCCACTCAAATAGACATGATCCCAGCTTAACCTTAGTGAAAAGGGAGCTTTTCTCTCCCAGTATTCATGTGTCTGTTCCTAGAAATGTCTCTTCTTGGCTCTGCTTTGGTCCTTTAGCTGCTCCTTGGACCAGTCCCTACTGCAACGAGATAAGGTAGTTTGGTTGTCCTAACCTGTATCACACACAAGTCCCAGTGGCAGGAATGAGCTGGGCTATATGTGACTAATCATAACTGGCATTTCCACCACCATTTATAGTGAGGGTATGTGGGTTCTCTGATGGAAGAAAGACTGGGAAGGTGGTTGCTCTAGCTTTATGGATATTTAAGCTGTGTTGTCAAAGAGAAAAAGGTTTTCATTAGATGAAGGAGTGAGGGAAATCCATTGTTGTTAGAGGAAGAAGTAAGAGCAAAACCAGGAAAGCATGAACCCACCTGGCAGATCAGGACACTTCAGATCATGTGTTGAGGCTGGAGCATATGATTAGGGGGGTCATGGCTTGAGATGAAACTGTGAGATACGGAGGGCCCTCTTGGCCATGGGAAGGAACTTACTATTTGCACTATAGGCAATGAGAGACATTTCTGGGATTTTAGGCCAGGGATGGAAGTAGTCAGATTTCCATTTTAGAATATCACTAAAGCAGAGGGTGACTTGCTCAGAGCCAAGCCTCAGAGGCAGGAAGAATAGTGAGGAAACCACTGCAGTAATCCAGATGGAAAGAGAGTATAAACAGTTCAGCGCTATAGCATGCAAAAGATACTGATGTAGAGTAGTCTGCATGGGGGGGGATGGGAAGATAAAGGAGGGAATATTAAGGTTGTAATAAAGGTTCTAGTGGGGAAGTAGAAGGCGTGGAAAATGACGAGGAGTATCATCAGGACTTGGTCTTTTAAGGCAGTGGAGTGTCTAGAATAAATCAGATTTCCAACTTGGGTCATGTCATTTTCTGAGATGAGGAATACAGAAGGAACAGATGTGGGAGTAGGGGAGGAGGGATGGCCGATAGGATGACTCAAGGGTTAGGTTTGAGGCACTGGATATGAACATTTGGCAGTTGGATAGGGGAGCCTGGAGCTCAAAGGAGAGATCTAGGCTGAAAATATAGATCTGCTAGTTATCTATACTGATACTGTATAGGTTGTTTAGTTGATGAGAGTAAAGAAAATCATGTAGGCTAAATGTCTACATTTAGACATTTGAGAAGGAGTGAGAAGAGAACCCAAGAGCTAGTGGTTTTGCCTTGATGAAGGGAAGAAGTCTGGGAAGCAGCAAGCTCGCCAGGTGAGGAGCATGGCCTGGACCAAGCAAGCAAGCGTCAGGAAGCCCATGGTGGCCCCCTCGAACTTGCTGTACTATGACTCATATCTAACTCTGTACACAGGCTGATTGCACATCTTACCTCTTGTCCAGTCAGGAGTGATTTCAAGACCTAACTCCATCACTGTGGAAGGGGACATAAAGAATCCCACAATAGCCATAGATGCACAAGGGTCCTTGTGACAGGGCTAAGCCCAGAGTCTTCATCAGATAGAACACAGACGAGAACATGCTGATACTGATGCCTGGTTGCATATGTTAACAACTCTTTGATTTCTACCTTCAACCCAATATGGAGTTTCCTCAGGGAAGATATGAATACAGAATAAGTGGGAAAGCACCACTTTCCCACTGTTGCCCGTTCCTGCACCAGCACTCTGTGTGGCTCAAAGCCAAGGTACCATATTGCCCCACCCTCTAGATCCTATTAGTCCTGAGCCCCATCAATTCTATTTGTATTTGTCCTTTTCTTCCCAATCTGAGTGGAACAGCTCTGAGCTAGGATGGGCTTGTTAGTTCATCCATCCCCACCATACCCCAGGGTGAATGTTGCATCCTCCTAAGACATTTTTAAAATGTATTTTTTACTGAGGTTTAGTTGATTTACAATGTAATGTTAATTTCTGGTGTACAGCAAAGTGATTCAGCTATATATATATATATATATATATATATATATATATATATATTCTTTTTCATATCCTTTTCCATTATGGTTTACCACAGGATATTGAGTATATTTCCCTGTGCTATACAGTAGGACCTTGTTGTCTATCCATTCTATGTATAATAGTTTGCATCTGCTAACCCCAAACTCCCTCACCCCCCATCGTGGCAATCCATCCCTCCCCCATTACCCCTCCCCCCGGCAACCACAAGTCTTTGCTCTACGTCTGTGCGTCTGTTTCTGCTTGGTAAATAAGTGCATTTGTGTCATATTTTAGATTCCACATATAAGTGATATCATATCGTATTTGTCTTTCTTTTTCTGACTTCACTTAGTGTGATAATCTCTAGGTCCATCCATGTTTCTGCAGATGGCATTATTTCATTCTTTTTTATGGCTGAGTAGTATTCTATTGTACATATATATATATATATATTCCATTGTATATATACAGACACAGCACATCTTCTTTATCCATTCATCTGTCAGTAGACATTTAGATTGTTTCCATGTCTTGGCTATTGTAAGTAGTGGTGCTGTGAACACTGGAGTGCATGTATCTTTTCAAATTATAGTTTGTCTGGATACATGCCCAGGAGTGGGATCGCTGGATCATATGGCGACTCTATTTTTAGTTTTTTGAGGAACCTCCAGACTGTTTTCCATAGTGGCTGTACCAATTTACATTCCCACGAACAGTGTAGGACTTTTTTCTAAGACATTTAATGATCTTTTCATCCAGAGGTCAGCAAACTATGAAGATGGGCTAAATCTGGCCCACACCTGTGTTTGTCAGTGAAGGCTCATTAGAACACAGACACGCTTATTTATTTATAGATTGTCTACAGCTGTTTTTGTACTGCAATGGCAGCACTGAGTAGTTGCAACAGAGACTGTATGTCCCACAAAACCTAGAATGTTTACTATCTGGCCATTTACAGGAAATGTATCCCAATTCCTATTAATCCATCCTATATACCAGTGCCAGATAATGTTCCTAAAATGCCATTTCACCATATTACTCTCTTGCTTAGCACCCTACAATGAGGTTACATTGTCCGTGTAATAAAATCCAAGCTTCTTGGCCTGGCATCCAAGGCCCTCAGAGGTCTAGTCCTAGCCAGTCTTTTGAATCATCGATCTCTATTCCTAAAGGCAAGCCCTGCACCTGAGTTTTATTTCTCTCCTCATTGTCCCTGGAATGTGCAGTGTATTTCTGCCCTTACTCACACGTTCCTTGGAATGTGCTGCCCATTAATCTGTATCTACCTAATTCCTACCTTAGTTAGTTCCTTAAAGAACTAACTTAAGGGCCTCCCTGGTGGCGCAGTGGTTGAGAGTCCGCCTGCCGATGCAGGGGATACGGGTTCGTGCCCCGGTCTGGGAGGATCCCATATGCCGCGGAGCGGCTGGGCCCGTGAGCCATGGCCGCTGGGCCTGCGCGTCCGGAGCCTGTGCTCCGCAACGGGAGAGGCCACAACAGTGAGAGGCCCGCATACCGCAAAAAAAAAAAAAAAAAAAAAAAAAGAACTAACTTAAAACCTGCATCTTTCATGATCATACCTGTTCACAGTGACCACCAATGAGTCTACTCATATAAAGATTCCCCGCTTGTACCATCTGGTGATATTTCTTCTGTTCAAGGCATGGTTCACCAATATGATGGAGGGCAATGTGCAGAGTGAGAACTTTATATGAACAAAGGCTCAGAGGTGGGAAAGCCTAGGAAGGGTTTGCAAATGACCAGATCTGTAATTAGAACATTGTCTTTGTACATTCAGTCCTCTCTAGTGAAATACCATAGACTGGGTGGCTTATAGACAACCGAAATTTTTTTCTCACAGTTCTAAGAAGTCTTAGAAGTCTAAGATCAAGGCACCCATCGATTTGGTGTCTAGTGGGGGCCTGCACCTGGTTCACAGGCAGCTGTCTTGCTCTTGCGTCCTCACATTGTGGAAGGGGTGAAAGGGCTCTCTGGGGTCTCTTTATGAGAGCACTGATCTCATTCATGAACTCCACCCTCATGGCCTAATCACCTCCTAATACCATTATCACCTTGGGGATTAAGTTTCAAAATATGAATTTTGGGGAGAACACAAACATTCAGTCTGTAGCACACACAGCACTCAGTTAACATGGATGGAATTATTGAGTCATCAGCATCTTGTGCCTGTGACATACTGTGTTTTCTTTGATTCTTTTTTTTTAAATTAATTAATTGCTGCATTGGGTCTTCGTTGCTGCGCGCGAGCTTCCTCTAGTTGCGGCGAGCGGGGTCTACTCTTCGTTGCGGTGTGCGGGCTTCTCATTGCGGTGACTTCTCTTGTTGCAGAGCATGGGCTCTAGGCATGCAGGCTTCAGTAGTTGTGGCACGCAGGCCCAGTGGTTGTGGCTCGTGGGCTCTAGGGCGCAGGCTCAGTAGTTGTGGCGCACGGGCTTAGTTGCTTCTCGGCATGTGGGATCTTCCTGGACCAGGGCTCGAACCCGTGTCCCCTGCATTGGCAGGCAGATTCCTAACCACTGTGCCACCAGGGAAGTCCCCGACATACTATGTTTTGATTCTGGATTTAAATATAGGACAACTCTGTACCTTGATAGACCGTGGGAATGAAAGATAAAGTCCAGTAAACCTACTGTCTAGAATAAAGAGATAGTGGCTGGTTCTAGAGGTCCTTGCTCTGTCATTGGTACTTTTTAAATTTTTTATTTATTTTTTTATTGAAGTATAGTTGATTTACAATGTTGTTACAATCTCTGCTGTACAGCAGAGTGACTCAATTATACGCATATAGACATTCATTTTTTAATATTCTTTTCCATCATGGTTTATCACAGGATATTGAATATAGTTCTCTGTGCCATACAGTAGGGCCTTGTTGTTTATCCATTCGATATATAATAGTTTGCATCTGCTAACCCAAACTCCCAATACTTCCCTCCCCCACCTCCCTCCCCCTTGGCAACCACAAGTCTGTTCTCTATGTCTGTGGGTCTGTTTCTGTTTTGCAGATAAGTTCATTTGTGCCATATTTTAGATTCTACGTATATGTGATATCATATGGTGTTTGTCTTTCTCTTTCTGACTTACTTCACTTAGTATGATAATCTCTAGGTCTACCCATGTTGCTGCAAATGGCATCATTTCATTCTTTTTTATGGCTGAGTAGTATTCGATTGTATATATGTACCATATCTTCTTTATCCATTCATCTGTTGATGGACATTTAGGTTGTTTCCACGTTTTGGCTATTGTGAATAGTGCAGCTATGAACTTAGGGGTGTGTGTATCTTTTTGAATTATAGTTTTGTCTGGGTGCATGCCCAGGAGTGGGATTCATATGATAATTCTATTTTTAGTTTTCTGAGGAACCTCCAGACTGTTTTCCGTAGTGGCTGCACTTACTTACATTCCTTTGAGTTGCTGGATAGGTGGGCTCTCCTCACTGGTCCTCACTTGTCCCATCTGCTGCCATATATTGTGTGTTCTTGGACATCCTCTGGGATTAGCAGTATCAGTGATGCACCATGGATTGGAGTTCTTTGGTAAATAGTAAGTTCCTAAAATGTCCTCAGGCCTCACTTTGCCAGGAAGGTTATGTCCCTGACTTGGATATTATGTCCCAGTGGCTTGAGATTATAAGCTACTATTTCTTAAAAATCTGTGCATTACACAGAAAAACTTGGTTATAACATAAATTATTACTATGTTGATTTGAATAACAGTGATACAAGCACATCCCTAGAAACATAGCAACTACATAAAATAAAAGCTTCCCTTAACACAGAGCAGAACAACCAGGCTTTTACATTATTGTCTTCTCCAGGATTTGGCTGTTGTAGTGTAAAATGCCATTATTTCTTGTCCAACAAGTTTCCCTTGCATATGTGAGTAAAGGGAAATAATCCATTGCAGTAAATGTCTCAAAAAACCACCCCCTTATGCACTTTGGAAACAAAACGTTGAACAAGTAAGCTATCATAAGGGCAGTCCTTTCTATTCTTCAATTAATCACTTTTATGTGATGTTTATTGTCTATATTGGAGATGTATAGTGAAGAAAAATAATAAGCATACACTCCAATGGAACAGTTATGCTCTGAATACAAGGGAAATATATCCTTTTAAAACCAGTTTCCAGGCATTGCCTAGAAGTAAACATGTGACAGTAAGTGTAATGGCAAATAATATTTATTGAGCATTTACTGTGTGCCAGGTCATTGTTCTAGGTCCTTTACATATATCATCTCATTTAATCCGTGTCCCAGCTATATGGTTTAGGTACAATTCTTACCTCCTCTTTATGCGAGAGAAGACTTAGACCCAGGGAGGTAAAAGAATTCGTCAGAGGTCACACAAGTAGCAAATAGAAAAGCTGGGAGGTGGACCCAGGCAGACCAAGTCTAGACTTCACATTTACCATAACCTCAGCAAGCCCTCCCAACATGAAGTGCTCCCTCCAAGATGAACTTAAACAAAGATCACCCATCTAATTTGCATTGTTTGGTAGGTCCAACTGGATGATTTGTCCTATAAAATTTGAAATTGCATTGCATTATTTATATGTAGTATTTTGATAACAGGAATCTAACCCCAGAATTTCCCACTGTTTATTCTATCATCTTTGCAGTTGATAACAACCTCTGTCTTCACAATTGAGACATTTTTATTCTTTGTCTCCGAATTAACACTGCACAGAACATGACTCTGTGTGTGTGTGTGTGTGTGTGTGCGCGTGCGTGCGTGTGTGTGTGTGTGTGTAGAAGCTGCTTTTTCTTCTGGATTAAATTGTTGCAGCTTGGCTGAGTGAAGAGAATTTCTCCCACTCACCGAGCCCACAGCAGACATGTTAAGAGAAGGCTGCTGCTTACAACACACCCAGACACGGAGGGGCAGGTGACAACAGTGTGTGTGCCCAGCATCTCTGGAAGGGTCTCTACAGATGTGTACAGCTGCTGCTGCTTCCTACCTTCAAATTCCTGGAGCCAACACCCACCCACTCTTACAGCCTCTCTCTCTCTCTTTTTATTTTCAAGGAAAAAAGAAAGAGGCAGACAGAAATAGAAGGCAAGCGCCAAGAGCTGGACGAGCAGATACTTCTGCTGCAGCATTCCAAGGTAAGCGGCTGATCCCACAAACCTGTTCCATTATTAGACATGCAGATCACACGCCAGAGAGCTGGGCAGAGCCTGCCCTGGTGTGAAGGTGCCGCCGCGGGCTGCACCAGCCCTTTTTCATTGTCAGGAAACCATCTCTGGACTTGTGAATTTCTCAAATTCAGGGCATTGTTACAGCATTCCAATCTCTGCAAGCATGATGAGCTGATAGGTGCCTGTGGATGGGTTGGGGGTGTGTGTGCCTGTGAACTGTGGTGGTTATATATAGAAATTGGAGGAGAATTTCCACATGGTGGGTGAGGCAGTGTTCCAGGGCTGTGTCTGCAATACATAGATGCTGTGTGTGTGTGTGTGTGTGTGTGTGTGTGTGTGTACAGAGGTTCCCAAAGATACATTTAACATGCTCTTTACTAAATTAAAAATATTAGTCTTTTCTTTCTTGATCTGGAGAAAAGAGAGATAAGAGCAGTATGGTCTGATAAATGAGTAGAAGTGCTGTGCACTTCAGGTTATTCACATGTTTTCTTTCTACTTTAACAATTTTAACAATTTTGAGAGTGTCCTGTTAGAACACTGTCAAAGGCAGTATTGAAATGATTTGACTTGATTGGTTTCCGTTGCACCATGAGAGAGAGAGAGATGCTTATTTATTTATTTTTCTTTAAAACATAATGCACTTAAGCATCATAATTGATGACAACCCAGGAGAAAGCTCTGTCACTGTCACAAGGACTCCACTGGTTGCAGAATGTTGCTTTCTGCAGGCTCAGAGAATGGTGTGACCAGTGGCCAGCTGGGAGTTGCTGCTTGCTTTTCACTGCTCCTGGGCTTTTTTAGAAAAACCCTCTCATGCTCACACCAAGTTGCCGTGACATTACATGTACAGAAATTGCATCGCTCAGAGGGCTAGTTGGGAAGGTGGGGCTGACTCTCCAGGTGATGCTAGGTGTGGATTATTTTTTAACAAGATGAACCTTTATGGTTGCGTTTCCCGTTCTTTTCTAGAAGACGGGGTTGTGCTGAATGAATCCTCAGAATAAAATTATCAGCAAGCGAGTTCCTGATTTTAAATAGCAGCATGAGGGGATGTAGGAACGTGTGTATGCATATGGCTGATTCGCTTTGTTGTGCAACAGAAATTAACACAGTATTGTGAAGCAATTATACTCTAATAAAGATCTATTAAAATAAAAAAATAAATAGCAGCATGACCTAAATCTGCTTCACATATTTATCAGTTCACCATTAACTTGAACTAGAGAAAGGTGTTTTAAAGGAGGAAGGGCAGCACGATACTGAGAATATTGCCTGTTTCTTTCTGCTCATCATGTAAATCCCTTTATGGACCTTTCTTTGTAGGAAGCTTGCATCCACCCTGTATATGCCACTACTCTTCCCTTACCACATTCCTGAGGGAGGATTGAGGGCTAAAGTTAGCATCCTCTTCTTACAGAGAGGGGGGGCTTAAACACACTTAACAGAACCGAGTGAATTGTTCAAGGTCAATCTGGACAGAGCTGGATCTCTGGCTCAGAGTATAGTCAACTCACTCCTTATAAGAGACCAAACTGTATTAAACCTCATCAGATTCTTGCTTAAAAGGTGAACTTTTGAACAAGAAGAGTGAAAGAATGAGAGGCTGTTTTTGACTAGACAGATTCTCTCCTCTTTCAGCTCAATGCGGTTCTTTGCTTCTGCATTCCTTGAATCAAAAGTCAGGCAATAAATGTATGTCAGAAGATCAGGTTTCTTTTGTCTTACCTTTTCATCTTTCTGGGTGTCAAATAAGATACCAAGGATTCATTCATTGCTGATCCAGTCCAGTGTTACAATATTCTTTTCATATTCCATCTGTCCATTTTTCATCCATCCATCCATCCATCCAATCAACAGAAACAACAGTACAGATGACTTAGTATTGCATGGGGAAGCAGTGAAATTCCTTAAAAGACTTAGAAACAAGGGAATAAGATAGTTCTCTATGGTTGTCCTGCTAAAATTCTCACACAGTTGATGAGATTGACTATTTAACGGAACGCCCAGGACTTTCACCAAGGTTACCTTGCTATACCTGGGGAGAAAGGACTGGAAATGATGGAAATTTAATAAGTGGAGACCAGTGCATTATAATTTCTCTTGCCAGGGAAGACCTCTGTAGTAAGGGTGGACCACTAGCCTTGAACAACAAAAAAGGGAAGCTCAGAGGTTGCAAAGGTGGTTTATTGGGTGCTACCCTGGAGAGAGACCCCATCTCTGGGAGGTCCCGAGTGTCTCTGCTCTGGTGAAGTGGCATCTGCGATAAGGTGAGGACAGTCACTGGCCTCACTGTGATGCAGGTGGCACTTCCCTTGTGAGTCTGCCTCTCTTTGTTCTGAGTCCATCCTCCCCAAAATAGAGTTATTTTAATAATAAGGAGGGTGGTGCCTGATTGAGAGAGATGATCACTTCAGGCACGAGAAATGAATATGTTCTACCTTAAATCAGTTAACTGTTGACTGACCTTAAATAATGTGAGTCCTCTTCCCTGTGATCATTGTTTGGAGCTTAGCAGCCTCACCCCTGGATGGTAGTAAATTCATTGAGGTTATAGTTCCCCCGTGAGCTCTTGGTAGAGACTCAGCCAGCTTCCTGATGGCAGCCTAGCAGCCATGTCATCCCCGTGTCCACCCTCAGTAATAGTCACATTTTCTTTCAGTGCCCAATATGTGCCTTTAAATACATCCCCTCAATAATGACCACATAGTAGATAATACTCTCCCCATCCTACAGGCGAGGAAACAAACTGGTGAGATCAAGTAACCTGCCCAAGAACAGGGAGACTCTGAGTGGGGGAGCCCGATTGAACCCCAGCACTGTCTCCATAACCGTGCTTTCTCCAGGACACTGTTTCCTCCAAATGAAATAATTTGTCTAGAAAGATGTCAATTACTATCATCACTGCCTCTTTTACTCTAAGTATATTTTCATGGGCTCTGGAAAGTTCAGACCATGTGGAGATGTGCCACAGTGATGATTCGTAGTTCCTTGAAGTAGAAAATATTAAGAAATATGTCAGGAATTGCTATTTATTTTAGCATTTTTCAAAATTCCAGATGTGCTCTAAGAAAAATTATTCTCAGTGCAAAGTTAGAATTTGATTTCATATTTATTAAGATATAATTCTCATTATCAAATAGTCTTTGGATGCTTATTCTCATGCAATGAGATATGAATTATTTAGACAGATTCACTGGTCTCTTGTCAAAACAAATAAATTTTGCAATGCAGTCATCTTGATACTTGTATATTTGACTAATATATTTCCTAATTGCAATAGTTAGGGCTATATAGTAACTCCACAAAATGGAATATCATTACTTTTTATATGAATGATAAGCAAATTCTATAAGGTGATGAAGAAAATGTTGAAATATTAGCTGCTACACCCCAGTGATTAGGAAACCTCCAGGTACTTTGACGTCCTAGCCAAATTAAACTCAGGTTTCTTTTTATAAGATCCTTAGCTGTGTTGAGTATCTGATATTTGTGATGTGAGAATTTCCAAGAAATGCTCACATATGGGACCAGTAGGCAATTTTAATAGCTATATTACTTTTGCTGATAATAAAAGGAAGAAATGTATGATCATTGCAAGAGTGAAATTCAAAAGTACAGCAAAATATAAAGAAAAACATATCAATTGTCTGCCTCACCACCCAGATATAACCCAATATATTTTTATGGATTAAGATATGGAACCCTTACCACAGGCCTCATCAGCCTGTGAGTAAAATGAAGTTATATTAAATTAGTCTCCAAAATACATTAGCCTTTATCTCTTTCTTGATTTTAGTATATGGGTTCTTTTAAATTCTCATACAAAATTTTATAAATTTTATGAAATCACATCTAACATTCATTTAATAATTTCTGACCTTGATGTCATCCTTGGAAAGAACCACCTTCATTTCAAACACTTATCTATGATGTTTCTTATACTTTAGTAGTTTTAGGATTAAAATCTAGAATTTATTTTCCTGTAAGGAATAAGATAGGAATAACTTTACTTTTTACTGATGGTGAGACAGTTGCTTCAACATGATTTGTTGATTAATTCATCCTTTTCCCCACTGATTTAAATGTCTTCTTTATTATATACATATTTCTCACTTATACTCGAGTCTGCTATTTGTGGGTTCTTTTTATTCCATTAATCTGCCATTCCTGGGCCAACTCCATTCTCTTTAATCCCTCTAGCCTTTTAATATATTATAATATTTCATAAAACAAGAGCCATCATTATTCTTCTGAAAAATTGTCTTGGCTTTTAATTCCATGGAAACAATTACTTGTTTTTATTGTTTTTATTATGTGACTTGTGATCATGTGAGTTTAAAACAATAAATCAACTATTGGATTATACCAGACAGACTGAATTTAATATTCCCTTTTGCCCCTTGGTTGAATTGCCAGAGATTTGTCTCTTTCATTGGTCATTTCAAGGTCCCAGCAAGAAAAGGCACTCAGTACATATTGCCACATGAATCCCTTTGGGACTGTCACATTTATAAAGGTTTGTATAACAGAGTCAGCATGGTCACAATCCAATTGCTAATAACCACATCTTCAATACATAAGCTGTCTTTGAATTATTTATTCATGAGCAGGAACCCTGACTAGAGTTTTTTTCTAATAATCCAAGCCATGAAAATTGTCATTATATTTTAAAAACCACAGCCTTTTCTCTCCAGAAGGCTGAATGGAAAAAAAAAAAAATCAAAGAATGAATTGTGACCCTGTGAGATATTTATTGTCAACCCACCAAGGTCATTTGCTGAATAGCCCGAAGGTATCAGGAGCCTTGCTTGCAAAGACATTACAGTGTTTCTCACTATTGTGAACCGTTCAAACTAATTTTAGACTTTTCTTGGTTGTTAGTCTGTGCAAAAGGCCAAATTCAAATTTGAAAATATTGACCAGGCAGGCAGGGTACACGATGTAAAGGAACTTTATGTCTCATCCTTTTCCCCATCACATCTCCCCCAGGCCCCATAAAGAGAGCTTGAGTGGAAGTTAAAACTTGCTTTCTTCTATCGGAAGTCTTGGATCGGCTTTTGTGTGGCCTGAATCATGTAACAAAGATCTTATTGGGAGTCAATGGGGAGGAAGGGATGTGATCAGGAGGAGGGGAAGGAGAATAGAGAAGGGGACACAAGTGCATGAGAACACAACACAACCATTGTGCCGCCCTATGTTTAAGCCATTTTTTATTAGGAGATGGAATTTAGCCAGATTCCCAACATCACCCACTAACGCAGCCAATGTCAGCTTTAGCCCGATTACAGGTGGATGAATGATTTGGAGTAAAAAGTAAAATCACAACAATATAAGAAGAAATCACAGGTAAATAAGTCTTAGAATGAGAAAGTCTTGGCTAATTTTTACACCAAAGCCAGAACTATAAGGTAAAAAAGATTGCTGGATAATGACTTTATAAAAATGACAAATGAACAGAAAAAGATTTCGAGACTTACTGATTCATCTCCCACTTTCCACTGTCCCCCACTCACACCGGACACTCCTCACTGCTTAGCTAGATCACCTTGAAAAGTTGCTTTAGCTTAGTTAACCTTATCTGTAGATTAAAAAGGCTTGATTAGACAATCTTGAAGGTCACCAAACTCTGTCCCACTTCCCAGCTATGATATTTGTCATCCCTCCACCTCGAATGCCCTTCCTGGCATCTCAGATCTCAGCTCAAACGTTTAAGTACTCAGAGAGATCTTTCCCACCTAAAGTGTCCTCCCTCGGTCCCTGTTTGTCACATCATCCTGCCTACCTCCTGCCATGCATGTATCATAGTCTGAAATTATCTTGCATCCATGTTTATTGGAATGAAGACTTGGTGAGAGTGGGGACTTGCCTGTCTTTCCGAGAGGTGTCTTCAGACCTGGCAGAGTGCCTGGCATGTAGGGGATGGATGGGGACCCTGCTGTTCCTGAGATGGGGAATGCAGGAGGAGAGACAGGTTTGCAAGAGGATGAGTAGTTCCTTTTGTCTAGCCAGCGGGAAAGCTTATTGCATTCCTCAGGCATTTGGATAGTCCTCATGCAGTGCTACTCAGACTGTGGTCCTCAGTCTGGCGACATCAGTGACAGCATCACCTGGTAGCTTGTTAAAATTCAGACTCCCAGGCCCTATCCCCGATTCACAGAGTCAGCATCTCTGAGGGCAGGGCCCTGGAATCTGTGTTAGAGCAGGCCCTCCTGGGAATCCTTATACAGACTGTAAGTTTGAGAGGCTCTGTTCTAGTTTTGTTTTCCGAGGCTGGACCTGCCCACAGAGCAAGAACCAGATTTACTTCAGGAGGTCTCTCCATCGGCCTTTCAGGAGCCCTGTCAAGACTCCATGTGTCAACTGGCAGCTCCCCGTCTGCTGCTTCTTTGTCTTGACTCTTCACAGTTGCCTCCACTTGACAAATGCGAAGTTTTGACAGTTCTTAGTACCTGCACGCTTTGATAGACTTTTTTTTTTTTTGATGTATGTTACTTGGACAATAAGGGCATAAGAAAAGAAAACTTCTTAGTTTTAGTTTTCACTTCTGCTGAGCTCTACTTGTCACTAAATTCTGAAACACTCAGGCGGCCATTGAGAGCCAGAGCGATACAGGGAAGGTGGTGCTTTGGGCGGACGTGCGTGATCAGTACGCACAGGTGCCTTACATCCGAGGCCCTAACACAGTCTGCTCTAGGGTACAAGGTGAGGGGATCTGGAGTAGGTTAAGGAAGCCTCTGGAGGCAAATGGATTTGAATTGGTGGTTTTCCCTGACAGCAATTACTTTGGGGCCAAGTGAAAACTCAACTAAGCTTTTTTGTTTTTGTAATGTCAAAACACCTTTGTGAAACAGACTTCCCTGAGACCAGGCCCATTGTCTTGTTCTGTTAGATCCTCTCTTCCTAACTCCAGCTGTTGCGGATGTTTTGGTGATGTCACTGCTGTATCCAGTGAAGAGACAGATCTGGGGGCACATATGCTTTTGGTGTTCATGGTCACCAGGCTGCTTTTGTCAGAGGTACTGACCAATGGCTGGGGCTAAATCAGCCAGAAAATGGGGTGGGGTGGGGTAATTCAACCCTTCCCTTGGTGGCAGGAGGCACTGGGTAAAGAAGAGCAGACAGAACATTCCCAAAATCAGCCACTTCCTCGCATTTCAAGAAGCCCTGGCTTGTAGAGCATCTCCTGCTGGGGCACAGAAAACTGGGACTCTCCATGGCTGCCTTTCCAGAAGGGTCCACACACCAAGTCTGAGGTTGCCAGCATATCAGTCTCCCAAAATCCTGAGGTTTTTACCTTCCACGGGTGGAACTAGGTTAATGTCAAACATTTTAGCACAGGAAGCTCTCTGAAAGGGTGACCCCTTCCTCCCAAGTAATCAGAGTGAAAGACAATCGAGAATTTTCCAATTCACCCATTCACTCATTCATTGGCTGGAACTGAGCCAGGTGAGACAATGAGATGCAAAGCTGAATAAGGAATGGCCTTAGCCATTGAGGAGCTGGGAGTCTACAGGGGGGACAGATATAAAAAGAAATAATTTGAGGGCAATCTAAAGAATGCTCTAGGAGTTCCCTGGTGGTCCAGTGGTTAGGACTTGGCATTTTCACTGCTGTGGCCTGGGTTCAATCCCTGGTCGGGAAACTAAGATCCCACAAGCCATGTGGTGCAGCCAAATAAATAAATAAAATTAAAAAAATAAAGAATGCTCTAGAATATGTTCTCCACTATAGGAGACACTAATCCTGCCAGCAGAAGTGGAGGAAGGCTTCTCAGGTGGCATTTTACCTGCTCTTTCTCAGGTGAAAAGAGGAGAGACCAAAGGAACAGGACGAATGACAAGAATAAACATTCCTATAGTACTAAGTATAGACCCAGCACTTTTAATGTATGAACTCATTTAAATCCTCATAACACACCTCTGAGATGAGCACAGTTGTTGTGTCCGTTTTACGGATGAGGAAACTGAGGCTCAGTGAGGCTAAGGGCCTGTCCTAGGTCACACAGCTAGTAAAGGGCAGACTGGCTCCAGAATCCAGACTGTTAACCATTGTTCAGCCTGGTCTCTTGGCATATGCGAGTGTGATCTCCCTGGAGAATTTTGAGTGGCTTGAGTGGAGAATGGTGGTTCTGAGGGTTTTGTTTGTTCGTTTGTTTGTTTTTTCCTTCTGTAGCCCACTTAGGAAGAGAAACCAATTTACCCCACCCATTCCCACTTTCCAGTGAGGGGTGGGGGGAATCTCTGTAATAAAGCTTTGGAGAATGTTGTAGTTTGCTAGGGCTGCCATAACAAATTCCACAGACTGGGTGTCCTAAACAACAGAAATGTATTTTCCCACAATTCTAGAGGCTAGAAGTACAAGATGAAGGTATCAGCAGGGTTAGTTTCTTCTAATGCCCTCTCCTTGGCTTGTTGATGGCTGTCTTCCTCAGGTGTCTTTACACGATCTTTCTGTGCTTGACTGTGTCCTAATCTCCTCTTTTTATAAGCACACCAGTCATATTGGATTAGAGCCCATCCCAATGACCTCATTTAACATTAATTTCCTCTTTAAAACCCTATTTTCAAAATAGTCACATTCAGCAGTAGTGGGGCTTAAGACTTCAACATATGAATTTGGGGGCGGGGACACAATTCAGCCCACAGGAGAGCCACCAACATACACAGATTGCACCGTGAGCTTTCACACATGATTTTATATTATTAAACAATGCCCTATACATTTTTAAGTATTTTTTTACACTTTCTTGAGTAGTCCTTGCAAACTATTTATAACACGTTTACTGGCAACATGTTAGCAATGCTGTGTAACTGTTTAAGCACATTGGGGTGAGAGGGTGGCTCCTGTCTGCAGTCACTTTAGCAGTACAGTTAAGAATCATATATGAACAAACTGGCGTCTTTAATGAACGGAAAGCTGCAGGTCAATAGCTGTAAATATGCTTCTCTATGCACTCTAAGAGTGACCAAACAAATCTCCACCAACGACTTGTAATTCAAAAGGAAGAATAACACCAGTGAAAACTATGGCCACCTGGACACCACCCTGGTGATGCGTTGCTAACAAAAGGTCCAACCAGAAGTGCAGGAATTCCAGCCACCAGAACTTGCTGCTGTACATCCAGCTCCTGTACATCTTGCTCCATGGTGCTGAATGGTTGCCTGGCTTCTCAGTAGAATGGCAGATCAGAACCATTAATGAATTCTAATTTACTATTACTAAATGTTAGTAATTTTTAGTGACTCATTTTATAGGTTCATAATAAATAGCCCATAATCCCATGTAAAATGAGAGTTTATGAACTTGTGTATCTTTTGCTTGTAAGAGCTATCGAAAGGAAACTAGTAATCTGAATTGTGTGTCCACAATGTTAGAGACATAGTCCATTCTCTTACTTCTGTAAATCATATTTAATTGGTTCCAAGCCGTGCATGACCTGGCTCTTAGTCATCATGAGAGCTCCCTTTCTTTCACTTCCTCACCCTAACTAATGAGATCAAACGAGATTCAGATAGAGGGGATGCCAGGGAGCCGGAGAACCTAGCACTTACTCTGTGTTGACTGGCTTCAAGGCCATTATTCCAGTCCTTGCTGGGAAGAACTTGTCGCATGCCCTTCTTCTGGCAGAATTGGTGATGCATCCTCACAGTGGTCCATTCCCATGACCACCGACCTGCCCACAGGGATGCTCAGCCATGATGTCCAGCCTCTGGCAAACATCCAGTAACCACCAAATGCCATCTAGGTAACCCAAATCAAAAATCCTCTCCTATGCCTTACATGCTTTGCTCTTCATTTTAGGGAGTTTCAACATGCCTTTCTCTTGAGCTGTTTTCATTTCCCTTCTCAAAGCACTAATCAATCACTCCCTCCTAACCACTGACCCAAAACACGAAAACTTTTCATTTTACTCCATGATTATATTGGGACACAGACACACAGGTGGGGTGCATAATTTTAGTACCATTAAGAGACAACTGCTGAGGATGGTTGGGAGTCATTAAAAATGAGTTTTTAAGAAGAGGCGTGACATAGATTAATCTTTTAAAAAGAGCACGTGAAGATGGACTGGATGTTACAGTGATCTTAGGAAATGTTATAATGGAACTGTAGTTGCATAGAAAAATGACCTTATTTTAGAGACTCGTACTAAAATATTTATGGGTGCCATGTCATGATGTTTGTTATTTACTTTAAAATGCTTTGGTGGAAAGAATATATGGGAAAATATGGCAAAATGTTTATAGTTGTGAAATCCAGATGAGATTACACAGGCATGCATCATATAGTTTCCTCTGTTTTTCTGTATGTTTTCAAGTTTTTTAATAATAGAAAAGTGGAAATCAATCCTTTTGGCGGCTCTCTGGGCCTTAGGCGAGAGAGGCAAGTAGGGGGCCAAGTAGTGAGAAGCGATTCAGGTGGACACTGATGAGGGGCGGAGCTAAGATGGAGACACCGCGGAGGGAGAGGAGGGTGTGGACTGAAAGGTATCATCTAGTCTGTTCCCTTCGCTCATTCCCACAGTCCAAAGTGCTTCGGGAAAAATGGCTGCTGCAGGGTGTACCTGCTGGAACTGCGGAAGAGGAGGAAGCCAGGCGGCGGCAGTCTGAGGAGGATGAGTTAAGAGTCAAACAACTTGAAGGTAACATTCAGAGGTAGGTGGTTTCCAGCCCGGGCCCCCAAGCTGTGACTTTACAGTGCAGTAACCACCTCTCTCCTCTAGGGGGCGTTTCTCAATGCCGTCACCTTTTCCCAGGGCTTTAGAATTATCTTCCTAAACAGAGTAGCTACGTTGTTGCCACTGAAACTTTTCCATACAACCCAGAATTTTGACTCTGAGTACTAAGTATTGTATTGGGATGTCACACAGTACAGTGATGTCTTCATGGACCAACTAGGTGTGGTAAGCAGCTTGCCCCTTCACTAAATGTCCCGTTTTTGAGTTCTTCTGTCAGCTTTTGTCTTTTTCCTTCTTGAGCTCAGGCTGTTAGCTGTTAGTGGGTCTGTTGTCAAATTTGCTACATTTGATCAATTTGAAATGGGAAAACTGTAGCCAAGGGTCTTGGAATTGAAACTGAGGGCACCCCTGTGAGCTCTGTGCCTGGGCTCTAAAAAGTAACTTTGTATTGTCTAGTTTCAATGCTCAGAGGGTGAGTTGCTTCCTTTATGGTCCTCAACCAGGTTCTGAACATTTCAGTTTGGGAGATAAGTGACCTTTCTATGGCCAGTGGCTGGCCAGGCTCAGACAGAAGCAAAATAAATATAGGTTTCTACTTGGGAACTGTAGCCACGCCAGGTCCCAGGGCACCCAGCCAGAGATGTGAGATGGTGGGGGAAGATGGTGTGTGGAGATGCCTTAGAACGAAATCTCCCCTGCCACTTTATCCCACCAAATTCTGCTGGAAATCTCGCCTTGGAGAGGGTCATCTCTTTCTCCTGAGGTTTTGAGCTCTTTTTTAAAATACAAAGAGTAGGGCTTCCCTGGTGGCGCAGTGGTTGAGAGTCCGCCTGCCGATGCAGGGGACACGGGTTCGTGCCCCGGTCTGGGAAGATCCCACATGCCGCGGAGCGGCTGGGCCTGTGACCCATGGCCGCTGAGCCTGCGCGTCCGGAGCCTGTGCTCCGCAACGGGAGAGGCCACAACAGTGAGAGGCCCGCATACCACAAAAAAAAAAAAATAAATAAAATAAAAAAAAAAAAAATACAAAGAGTAATAGCTAACTTGCTACCAGTCATTTGTACCCAAGAGTAAATGAAGCTGGTGAGGGTACCTAGGGGACCCCAATAGCATCATCAAAGGGAAAAGCAGACTGACTGTAAGCCCCAAAGGCCTGTGTCCCTACTTTGCTTGAGCCCTTATGCCCCTTAAAGAGTTCTCAGAGCAGCTTGCCCAAGCTTTGCTTGTGGGGGAAACTGGCTAAAAAGTTTATATGGGGTGTGTGTGTGTGTATGTACATATACATAGATACACGTATACACACACACACTTTTTCTTAAAATACAATGGATAAAGGCTAAATAATACATATATACACATATATATATAACATTGGAAAGGCTAAATTATATATTAGTGTGTGTGTGTGTGTGTGTGTGTGTATATATACCATTAGAAGAAGAAGTTTTAATCCTGTAAATACTGACATCAAGCTTGTGAAGACAGGTACCTCCAGAACCCCAGGAAAAGAAGGGACTTCATGTTAGAAGCCCAGAAGATAGAAAGGGGAGGGAGTGGAATGAAGTAGCTCAGAGTCCTGAGCCTTGGGGATTCCCTCTCCTCAGAAGTGGCTCGGCTTGCTGCATCTTAGACAAGATGAGGGAGCCAAGGATAATGGGAAATATTGACAGTAAATTGGAGAGGAAAAGGTAGCTCTGAGACATGGTTTTATAGGAGGTTTGTTTTTAAGTCTCAAAGTGGCAAGTCCATGGTGCTTTCAGCTGCAGTGACAGTTGATACCGTATAGCATCTCATAATCTTTACTCTTGTTAAAAGCTCCAGTGCATTTCCTATCTCTTTCTTACTACACTACACTCCAGATGGGTCTGGCACCAAGCAGATGCTCCATAGCTGTTTGTTGAATGAAAGGATTGGGGCTGGGACCCCTGCCTGGCAGAGGGAGGCTGGGGAATTACTCTCCAGTCCAAGTTGGCAAAATTCTAGGAACCAAGTGGCCTAGGCACTGTCTATTCACAGCAGGAACCGTGATTCAGGTTCACATGGGGCAGCATTATACTGCTGAGGAGTTCTAGGCAGGATGAAGAAACAGGGATGAGAATTGCAGGCCCCCTCTGGTATGGAGGGAGACAGTATACACATGGATGGGCAGAAAATTTGATTTAAAATTGTTTTTTTAAAACCTGGATATCTTTCCTCACTGAGCCTGACATGTGCATTCATTTCATGTAGTAGGTATTATTACAGATGGAAGGCAGACAGGATTTGGAATGTAGGATAAAACCAGTTCTATGACCTTTTCTGGTTTTCTTAAATGGCATCAGAAAACGTGGTCTTCAACCACATTGGCAGTTTCACTTTGGCGTGAATACAAATATATCGTTGTTCTAGCCCCATAGGTGGTAACTCTCACCTGTGATGAGCCATTACACAAGGGAGAGGAGTCTCAAATCAAGACTCAGTTTTGGCTAAATTAATCATTGGAGTGAGATGTAAGAGTTAGGAGCTGGTTTGTGGTTCAGGTGGGCATGACCATACTCCGAAAAATAAAGAGAATCTCTTATTATCCTTTGAGTCAACAGAAGAAAGAGCTCATTCAACGCATGCAGGCAATCTCTTGGAGGCCATTTAAGAGAGAGATTCCCAAGCCAGAAGGAAAGAAATCATAACAGCCTAAAGGGGCGGGGTGGGATGCTTAGGCCTGTATTCAGGGGGCGTTTCCTTCTGCCATAACCATGGCTTTGCTGGACATCGGCCAAATGGGCATTGGCCATTTGTTGGAGAATGAGCTGTGTTCCCTGGAGCTGCTTTTCTGTAGGAGCAGGGCTGCCAATGGGCATCATTTCCTCCTTAGGGCCTCTTGAGGGAGGAGTTTCTTCCTACCTTAGATGTCAGTTTCTGCTTCCCTTCGTCTTACTCGTAACTTCTCTTCTACAGTATTTAGCATCTTTAAGCTTCAGTCCCAAGGGAAGAAAGGAGCTCTCCCCGCTCCTTCCTTAAAGGAAAGGAGTCACCTAAGACACTTTCCTGAAGTCAAGCATTGGTTCTCTCTCACACTCTTCGTCACTTGAACTGCTTTAAAGGTTCATTGTAAACATAAGCATCCTCCAGTCTTACAAGGTCTTTGTGGATTGGCTGGCCTGGCTCTGCTAATTTTGTCCGAGCTCGGCTAAGAGACTCTAAGCTGTAGGTTGGATGAGCCTGCTCTCATTTTCCCTGCACTAATGAACTAACCGTGACAATTTCCTTTTACAGCAATGGCAGAGGTGCAAGGGGGCTAAACAGGCACAAGGCGTAGGCTCAGAACTGCCCACGAGCCATTAGCCAAAGCAAGTCAATGGCTAATCCCAAAACCCAGGGGAGGAGGTAGACAGTCAACCTTTTAGAGAAAGGAACTCAGAGTTATGGGGCAAAGGGTACAGATACAGGAAAGGGTGAAAATGGGTACTAATCCTTCAGTCTTCCAGAAGCATGATTGTTCAATTAACAACTGCAAGCATTAGGGAAAACTGACCAGCAGGAGGGAAAGTACAGAATAGCCCAGTGAATGAGAAAGAGGATAAACTAAAACAACTCAAGAATTCAGAGGAAAAGGAAGAAAAGAATAAAAGAAAATATGAGCGGCTTTGAAATAAGATCTGATCTTTATGTAATAGGAATCCTGGAAACTGTCTGCAGGTCAAATGCAGCAGAAGCACTAAATTAAGGAATTCTATAGGAAAATTTCTTCGATTGAATTGGAACATGAATTTGTAGATCTTAAGATTTGGGTCCATCTAAGTCCTCCCCCAGCAACAAATCAGATTTTCCTGAAGAGACATATGAACTCTTTTCAAACTATATTAGTATATAATATAAATGTACTAAAATATGTTAGTACCTTTAGGCCCTGAAGGTATATTAGTCTCTTTTGGTGAATCAGGAGTAGCTTAAAGAACCTGACGGAGCCGTAGAGAATAGCAATCCAAGAGCAGGGAGAACGCCTGCAAGGAAAGATTAAGGGAAATCAGGGTCAGTTAGTTTAGAACCAGAGAAGATAATGATAGCAACCTAACTCAGAACTTCAAGTGTGTGTAGGATTTAGGCCACATCTGAATTCTTTATGTGTTGGCCATTCTGAATATGATAAAGACTTAAAATAAAGCATGAGAATTTGCACTTAGACATATGTCTGTTTCCCTAGATATCTTCAAGAAGAAAGAACATAACCACCTTTCTAATTCTGATTCCAAAATTCTTTACAGTGCCAGTAGCCATACAGGAAGTTCCATGTTTACAGACATGTCTTCCAAAATGTTATATGTAAATTGGCGGTGATTGGAACTGAGAACGTTGTCTGTTTTTAAAACTATTATATGTGGTGCTTAGGTTTTTAGGGCAGCCCACAAGGAGGACGGAAAGGAGGGGAGGAAGAAGGGAAGGGAGGGAGGGAGGGAGGGAGGGAGGGAGGGAGAGAAAAATGTAACTAGACTATTAAATCTGGGCATTAGAATCACTTGGGAATAAAAATATGAATTCCCAGGCCTCATTCCAGGAAATTTGGATTCAGTGACCAAGGTGAGGAGCCCTGTAATTTATGTTTTTCAAACAGTGCTCCAGGTAATTCTTTTGCATGGTCAGGTTCAAGAACAATTGCTATAAATGGAAAAAAGCATAGATCATAAGTGAAATCCCATTATAATACCTGTAAACCCTCAAGGGAAGTGAGAAGTAAATAGTGTTTGGAAGAAAATTGATTTCACCCAAACAGATAAAGAAGGACAACCCTGACCCTTGATTTCAGACTCATTCAAAGCCTTAGTACCTTGACTCAAGGAAATTTGAACCCTGCTTTGGGACTCCTGTAGGTGGGAATAAAGCTGTCTTCTCTGGCATTGGGCTGAGGTCTCCCTACCATAGGTCCCGCCGTGGAACCAAGCTTTTCATTTGAACTTGATTGGAAACAGCCTTGGTTTACCAAACTAAAATTGCTACCCGTCAGGAAAGATGGCTGCTTTCCCAAAGGCCAGAAAATGCTACCATTTTTCAAAGGTTTCTGGCTGAAATTAAGAGCACGATAGCCTTGAAACGATGACTTCATTGATGACAAATGATATATCAATTGTCAAATTCTTTTGCACAACTTTTCACAGGGCAATTTCAGGATGGCCCCATCTGTTGATTGTATTCTTGGCTCACTAGAAACCAGGAGCAAAATAGGCTAAAAAAAAAAAAGAAGAAAAGTTGGAATTGTTGAAAGCAAAATCTGTACACAGATTTCTTTTTTCTTTTTCTTTTTTAAAAAAATTGGATATCACATCTGTCTGCTTTATTTCCCATTGGAGTGCTATATTGAGAAAGCCCAAAAGATTGTTTCTGGCTTGGGCCCGTCATCCACCATTGTCCATGCCATCACTGGATGTGATGCATCCCTGGGGGCCACAAGTGGGTTTCCCATTGATGCTTTTGGAGATTTTAGGCAGTTAGATTCACACTAGCTGTATCTATTTCACATCTGCTCCAATCAACAAGTCTTGTCACTTGCCGTGGTTTTCTCACCTGAGATTCTCTTTCTTATTTAACCAGGTTTTATTTAAGTGTTTGAAATATAGTGTTCTTAACTTTCTTTGATTAGTGAGAAATATGAGGAAAATTTGTTCCCCCACCTTGGAATTACTCCAGAGAAGATGAGAAACCTCATGAAGTGGTAAATGAAAAGGGAACAAACTGTCGCAAAGCCAGGGTTCTGATTCTAGCTCTGCTGCTAATTTGCTGTGTGACTTTGGGCAAATCTCTCATCCTCTCTGGTCTCAGTTTCCTCATCTCTTCAGTGAGAGGTCTCTCAGGGTCTTCCAGATGTGGTATTCTGAGATCCTCTAATTTGGGAAGTTGGCTAGAGATCCCTCTTCTGAACAAAGAGATCTATGCAGAGAAATATCACTATTGTAGAAGGAAGTAGTTTTGGAGACAGGCCAGAATCGGGGAAAGAGGTTAAGTTCTCAGGAAACAAAAGCTCCGTGTGTAACTGACTCATCCCAGAGGTGACTAATTCATCTGAACAGCTGTCAGTTCTAAAGTATGTCACATCGAAATATTCATTGAATAAAATATTGATGCCTCAGTTGCTGACCCAGAGAAGGCCATGCAACTTTTTAGAAAGAAAATTCAAGATGCAAGTGGTCTGGTTCAGTTCTGCTTCTGACTCAGGATTCTTTGAGTGCCTCTGTTGGTCTCTGATGGACACCAGAATTCACTTAATTTTCCACATTCTTAAGACACTCAAAGCAGAAGACTGGTAACATCAGGCATAAGCATATGTGTGTTATATTATGGGATTTTGGCAACCAAGAAGATGACAGTGACCCACAAATAGCTGTTCTAGAAAAGGCAACCACAGAAATGTTCATTGGAATCACAAAGGACACTTGCTTGGGATTCAGTGTGTTCTTTCTACTTGCTATTTTTAAGTCTGTGATGCGCTGTTGTTTCTTGGCAGGGCACAGAGCATGCCACATTGGCTCTCCACATCTGTGCACTCCTGGCCACATTTGGCAATCTAGTCCTGCCAAATTCCCATTCTTTTTCTTTCACTAAAATAAATCTTTATATAGTGTAAACCATATGGTGATA
This sequence comes from Hyperoodon ampullatus, assembly GCF_949752795.1. Classification (NCBI taxonomy): domain Eukaryota; kingdom Metazoa; phylum Chordata; class Mammalia; order Artiodactyla; family Ziphiidae; genus Hyperoodon; species Hyperoodon ampullatus. Next base: position 35,079,009 of record NC_136919.1, read on the forward strand.
TAATGGTAGCACTATATTGTCTAATATTCATTGGTCTCTTACTCTGTTCTGGTTACTGACTTAGCTTTGGGGCCTCCGTGAATTCATTAATATTCTCATTTCATCCCCAGAACATTCCCACAAAGTAGTTGTGATGATGATGATACCCATTATACAGCTGGGTGAACTGAGGCTTAGGAGCTAAAGTAACTTGCTGCCCAGAATGACCCCTTTAAGAAGTGAATGAGGGCTTCCCTGGTGGCGCAGTGGTTGAGAGTCCGCCTGCCGATGCAGGGGACACAGGTTCGTGCCCCGGTCCGGGAAGATCCCACATGCCGTGGAGTGGCTGGGCCCGTGAGCCATGGCCGCTGAGCCTGCGCGTCCCGAGCCTGTGCTCCTCAACGGGAGAGGCCACAACGGTGAGAGGTCCGCGTACCGCAAAAAAAAAAAAAAAAGAAGTGAATGAGCCAGTATTTGAACTCAGCTCTGCCTAACTCCAAAGCACATTCTTAAAAACCTCAACAAAAGTGGTTATTTTAAGCTAAAAATCTCTGAGACTTGTGATATTCAGTGAGATCACACCAAAATTTCCCTCATGGTATAAGTGGATGGATAAGGAACGTGCTCCTCCCTCCTCGGGGACCTTGAAAGTGCTCCACTGCGCATGATCATCGTGACTGGGGAGGCTGCCCCCTTCATGTTCTTTCAGGAGGTACAGGTTCCCTTTTAGGTTTGCTTCCCTTCCTTTGCTCGCTGAAGCCCTTTGCTCCCGAGTACACTTTCTTGGTTGTCTACAGCCTAATCTCTGCTGGAAACAGGGTGTGATTATGTAAAGGGCCCCCAGCATAGCACACTGGTTAGGAACCTAGACCTTAGAGTTTGATTGACCTTGGTTTGAGCCCTAGTTCTGCATTTATGAGTTGTTTGATCTTGGACAAGCCCTGTAACGTCTCTGGACTTGAGTTTCCTCACCCGTACACTGGGGATAACAATGCCCGTCGTGAAGCGTGGTTGCAACTTGTAGAGATCATGTGCATGTGCAAGTGCCAAGTACAGTAGGCTGTCATGAAGTAAGAGTAGTGCTACTGTTATTGTTTTCTCTATCCTTCTGGAGAGGGTTTCCAACAATAACACTATTGACATTCGGGGCCAGATAATTCTTTGTTGTGGGGGACTGTCCTGGGCTTTGCAGGATATTTAACAGCGTCCCTGCCCTTTACCTAGTAGATGCCAGGAGCACTACGCCCACCCCCAGTCATGACCGTCAAAAGTGTCTTCAAGCATGGCTAAATGTCTCCTGTGGGCTAAAAATCCCCCCCGCTGAGAACCACTTCTCTATAGGTGTTGATACTAAGATAAAAATCACCGCATCAAGTAGCTTCAGAATACAGAACCCTTAAAAGATTTATGAAGATAACATTAATGATTCTTGGTGCAGAATGACGTAAAGTCTTTCAGTTAGTTGAAAATAGGAGTCTTCGCTCAGGCACTGAGCCACGAAAGTCAGTTCTGTGTTAAAAAGAAATGGTTGCCTTTTTTTTGGCATCCAATGCTGTGCTGATTTTGCAAAGGCAGTGAGTTTATGACAGTTCTACAGTTCATAAAACTGTAGAATCTTAGCATATGCATAAATTAGGTGCTGTTATCTGGATCAACTTTTATCTGATACTCCAATTTGCAGTGAACCCAGGGAGTGCGAGGCAGTAGACAGGCTCTCCCCAGAGGCTAAAAAATGACAGGAAGCTTACTTCCCCACAAAGTAACACCCAAGTCCACATTGGAATAAGTCTCATTATCACAAAGAATCCTCCCTTGGGATGAAAGTTATGTTCTCTGCAACTTTTCCCGGCTCTCTGGTCCCTACCCTGCCCCCTAGGGACCACACAGAAAAGTCCCTCTTTATAGACTGAAATCTGGATGCTCCTGGGTTGTGGTCAGCTTAGGAAGCTGAGTCAGACAAGGGAGGAAGCACTCTGAAATTACATTCAAGCACATCTGCGTTGCACGTGCGTTTCCCAGTTGCCAATAGTGGAAGAGCCTACCGCCCGATGTTTCCCAAGCATCTTGCCTTACTCGGGTTTTGTAGGCTCCATTATAATTGCCTCATTGTTGGTTAGGTAGATTGGGTATAAAGTACCTGGAATGATGAAAATAGTGGGAGAATTCCATCTATACACTGAGACCACGTAAGAGCCACACTTGGGGGAAGTTTGCATTTTGCAGCCCTTAGAACAATTGCCGTAATTGAAGGAATTATGCAAAGTCAACTTTCTTGGCAGCTGGTCCCAGGCTTTTTGGCCTATGATTGCCATGCCTCAAGTTTCCTCTCTACAGATGCTTTGAAAATAGTATTTTTCTGCCCCAATAGCTTATAATGTGGTCACTTCTAACCCCTCTATATTCTTGATGGATCAAAAACGTCAGGGGTCCTTTCGATATTTTCTTCCATGGTCTTCACCAACTGTATACCAGTTGTGCATTCTGAAGGCAATGGATGGTCTCTCGGGTCCTTTCCATCAAAGACAGTCTATGATCTTACAACATGGGGGCCTTACAGTCAAGTCTGATGGCTGAGGTCCAGCGGCCATGGGGACCCAGGCAGGCTTTGATGGGGAGCAGACTTGCAGGCAGGCTGACCCGACACCTCCATCACCACAGTCTGCAGCCAAGTCGATCTCCTGAGCACAACCCCGCTTTGTATGCTCTCTTTTCACTACTTAGGCCCAGAGAAGAGTCCTGTGGGACCTGCTTATGACCTATCACTGCAAGGCCTGCCTCTCCTGGACTTTCCAGTTTCTCCTCCCGTCAGGTCCAAGCCTTGAGCCCTCCAAGGCAGCAAGTGGGAGATAAGCTCACAATCCCTCTCCCGTTCTAAGATTCCAGTTCCCTAGCAGACGTGCAAAAACAGTAGAAGGAATGCCCCTCTTCTTACTGTTACCCCACAAGCAACTTCTGCCATCAAGCGTTCTTTAGATCTCTCACCCAAAGTGTAAACCTTAACAGTGGGAATTTCAGGCCAGGTGAGAGGAAAAGGGTGTGCAGCAATAGATGAGTTAGGTTTAGGCCATGTTTTTTAGGAGGGATTTGCCTACATCCTCATTCCCATCCCTTTTTGGAGAAACTATTTTTGAGCACATTTGGTGCACATGTGCAATTACACTTGCAACGTGTAGAATTAAGGTTTATTGTGCTCACAGATTCTCAGTCAGGAATTTGAGCAGAGAACAGTGGTAATGGCTTGTCTGTGCTTCACACTATGTGGGACCTCAGCTGGGAAGACACAAATGGCTGGGGGTGACTCAAGAGACTGTGTGCTGGAATCAACTTCACGGCATGTCTAGAGCCTCAGCTGGGATGACTCAAGGGCTGGGTGGGACTAACATGCTCGGCACCTCCACATGGCCCTTCCACAGGGCTGGTCTTCTCCCTGCATGGCAGCTGGGTTCTGTGAAGGAGCACCCCACGGGGAATGTCTAGAGAGCAGACATTCCAAGGGAGCCAGTGGAAGCTGTAAGACTTCTGTCCCTGCCCCCCTTGGAACTCTGGTAGCATCACTTTCACTGTGTCCTGCTGGTTTCAACAGAGCCACTAAAGCCAACTCAGATTCAAACAGAAGGAAATGAGAATCTTTACCTCTTGACGCGAGTGGCAGGGTCACATTGCAGAAGAGCATGTGGGATGGAAGAGATTTTTGTGACCTGTTTGGAAAATACGATTTGCCTCAGAGCCTATGTTGTTTGGTGCATATTTGAAGCCTAGTCTTTACTATTATGTAGCTTTTGTTTGAATGTTCCATTGATTATTATGTTGTGTTCCTCTTTATTTTTATGAATCTTAAAATTCTTTTTTTTCCTTTTTGACTGTGCCACATGGCACGCAGGATCTGAGTTCCCCAACCAGGGGTGGAACCCGTGCTCCCTGCAGTGGAAGCACAGAGCCCTAACCACTACACCGCCAGGGAAGTCCCTTAAAATCCTTTTTGATGCAGTTAAAAAACAAAAAAGGGTTGAGGAATATAGAGGCCCTAAAGCCACATGTGAAGTGACAAGACCACAGTGCTCCCTTCTGTCTAACAGCAACCTCTCTCCACCCCGGCCCCCCACTACTAAGCCTTTTGATCTCCTTTGAAACAGAATCTCTGTTGGAATAATACACACTCCAGGGATCTCGGAATCTCACGTTTTTCCCTCCCATGTGAAAAGGCAAAGGAAAAAAGTGAATAATGTTTGAATATTGCCAGTGCACAGAGAGTATCTGTAAGGTTAGGGATACTTCTGCCAGCACAGACTGTCACCCCAATCTGGGTGCCTGGAGGAAGGATTTTACGCACTGCCATGGTATGTGGCGTGAGGGTTGCCACCTTAGCCAGATTCTGTCTGGAAGGACTGGACATCTCAACACCAGTGGCGTTCACGGCCATTGCTGGGCCACATGGCTCTTTAGTGCAAATTAGAAAATGCAGCTCCACATGAGGCCACCGTTTGGAAAAACCACTGGCTGGATTCTAGCCTCCTCTACTCCTTCGGCAGGTGTCTGCGGGCAGAAACAGGCTGTATAGGCACGTGCATTGGTCCTGCTCACTACTCAGTCTCCACTGGCCTCCTTCCTATCGGTCATTAAGGTATTCCCAGTTACCTCCTATTCTTTTTTTTTTTTTTTTTTTTTTTTTTTTTTGCGGTACGCAGGCCTCTCACTGTTGTGGCCTCTCCCGTTGCGGACCACAGGCTCCGGATGCGCAGGCTCAGCGGCCCTGGCTCACGGGCCTAGCTGCTCCGCGGCATGCGGGATCTTCCCGGACCGGGGCACGGACCCGTGTCCCCTGCATCGGCAGGCGGACTCTCAACCACTGCGCCACCAGGGAAGCTCCTGCCTCCCATTCTTTTTTTTTTTTTTTTTTATGTTCCCATATCCCCTCCCTTTTTTTTTTTTTTTTTTTTTTTTAATAATAGTTGGGGAACTTTACTCCCATTCTTAAATAGTCTCAGATAAGGCCAGAGGAGATGGAGAGGAAGCTTTTTACAGGCCACTGGGGCCTGTAAAACAAACAAGTAAGCCATCAGTTATAAGCTAGTGGGAAAGCTTCTATCATGGAAGTTCAAAAAGAATCTGTGGGAACATATGCAGGGGAGGGGTACTTAACACTCAGATGAGGGAGTGCAGGTAAGACTTCCTAGCATGATGTGTGTGGAGAATGTGTTTTTTAGCTCTTGATTTTATCTGCTGTTGATTTTCAGCAAATTATTTTAACTTTTTACATTACTTTACCTTGCGTTACATTACATTGTATTACATTATGTTCATTCTTGACTAGGATGTAAGTTCCCTGAGCACAAGGACTTCATGGATTACTCACTGTATTAGTTTCCTGAGGCTACTGTAACAAATTACCAAAAACTAGGTGGTTTTAAACAACAGAAATGTATTCTCTCACACTTCTAGAGACCAGAAGTCCAGACTCAAGGTGTCAGCAGGGCTGTGCTTACTCCAGAGGCTCTAGGGGAGGATCCTTCCTTGCCTCTTCTAGCTTCTCGTGGCCCCTGGCATCCCTGGGCTTGTGGCTGCATCACTCTCCTCTCTGCCTCCATCTTCATATGGCCTTCTTATCTCCCTGTGTCTTCTCCTCCTCTGCCTCTTATAAGGACACTTACCATTGGATTTAAAGCCTATTCAGGTCATCCCAGAGGATCACATCTCAAAATCCTTTCATTACATCTACAAAGACCCTTTTTTTCCAAATAAGGTCATACTCACACGTTCCGGGGTTAAGATGTGGACATATCTTTTGGGGGACCACCATTCAACCTACTACACCCACTATATATATGTGTGCAAGTGCCTGTGGTACTGTATGGTGCCTACTAGGTTGCTCTCAATAAATATTTTTTAATTTAATTGATCTGTATCAGCTTTAGGACATCTGTAGGATTGTCATGAGGTTGAAAACAAACATTTATGTCTAGAGATGGTATAGGGCTGAGATTACAGCAAAGAGTGTCAGCATCCCACTTGCTGGTTCAGTTCCAGGGTCTCCACTTGCTATCTGTGTAATCTTAGGCAAGTTTCTTCAGCTTTACTTTCCTCTACTACAAAAAAAAAAAGATAATAAACTAATAATGAAACAAACTATTGGGTAGCGGTGATGATTAAATTAATATATACGGAATGCCTAGAAAGTACTTAGAACGGCCTAGGACTTGGTGCCCAATCGGTTTTAGCTTTTATTATAAAAATAAAAGAGTGATGGGACCATGTACAGTATATAAATAACCCCAAATTATTTGATTTTACCAGACTCCCTCTCCACTCTCAGAAACAGCTGAGAGGGATGCCACCACCCTAAGCTTAGCACGCTGTTTAGAAGTCAGCTGCAGCTGGACATACAAGTCCAGTGGTGACTTGGAAGCACCAGCCCTCACCCCTAGGACATCCAGGGCAGAGGAAGAAAGGAGGCTGGGAGCACAGTGCTGAAAACTGCTGCCTTGCAGGGGTGGGAAGCAGCTTTTGTCCCCAGGGCAGCTGCTCCCTCTCTGGTTCCCTCTGGCTCTGTGATCAGCTCCTGTCTGTTACCCTGAGGCCCTCAACAGGAATTCTAAGGCTTCCCAGGACCTGTCAGCTAAAGTGGAGGATGAAAGAGAACAACTCCAAGGACAAAAGAAGTAGGACAATATGATAGATTTGAGAAGAACTCGGACCAGTTGTGGGGCAGACCCAGTTGAATAGGGTGAGAAGCTAGAGTTATCTCAGCAGGTTATTATTATTTTTTTAAATGTAACCTTGTGCTTTCCAGTTGCTTATTTTTTTAAAAATTGTCTAGGTTGTTAGAGTGATGCCCTGCTCAGGTCCTTAGGAGACTTGCTTTGTTAGAGAAAAATGGCTAAACCCAGTGCTATTTAAACTATGTCCATGGACCGCTTCTGACCAGGTAACTGTTTATTACCAACTGTTTATTACCAGTCATTACCAGTCTATGACAAGATAAGGACAGGAATTGCCAGAAAGGTGTTTGGAAACCTTAATGGCAATCTGGCATTGTCATGACAACCAAGTGGGTGCTCAGTGGCTCTGTCTCACTGAATAGACCAGTTTGCAGGTTGTTGCATTTCTGGGCAAATTGCATGTGTCATGAGCTGAGTGTCTGCGATGGGTTGGGATAAACCCTAGTCCTTGACCACACTGCTGCAAAGCAAACACCAGAGAGAAGAATATATGCCCCAAGATCATAGTTTTTGCCTAAATGTTTAAATACTGTCATTGCCATCTCTTTGCACCAATTTATCTTTAGATCTAGAAAAAACCTTACAGAGTCTTTAGACTGAGCACCTCCCCACACCTGAGGCCAGGACAGACCCCAGGACTCTCAGAATAACCCAGCCAACCAGTGATCTTCCTGCAACTAAACCCAGGTCCCCAGTGCTCTTTTAGAGCTGCCATCCTTGCCTATAGCTAATGCAGAAGAAAATCTCAGCCCCTGACAAGGAATCAAAAATTCCAGATTAAAGCCCCAGAATGATGATATGGTTTTCTTGGGAGCAGCTGTTTTATAAACAGGATTTGGGGGCATCTCAGGCCTTCCATACCGGGTAATGTGCTGCTGCTGGGGTCTGCTCTGTGAAGCAAAGGACAGGACTCGAAGACACTGACCTTTTAATATTAGCCACACAGATGTCTTGCTGTGTGATTAGTTAATGTCCCAGCTGAATCTGTAAATAGGAATAAGAATAAGATTTTCTGTCCCTGGGGACATCCTAAAAATTTTGGTCAGGCTGTAAGAGGAGGCCCAGAGAGATGACTTGGCCGGGGAAATCATCTGTAAGACTCTCTCTCCATGGTTAAAAAAAATCATCTGAGGGCTGGAAGAGACCCTTGGCAACTGGTGTGTTCAGCCCCTGCCTTCAGCTAGGACTACAACTTCCACCATTTCAAAGTGATGCATATGTCTCCTATTTTTAAAGAAGGGAAGGGAGATTCTACAATTGGGTGGCTATTCCTTTGGCCAGTGCTGTCATGGCCTTGACAATATAAATGGAGCCAGGCAGGGAGGAAGCCATCTTCAGGGCACAGTCCTACTGTGGGAGAGTCAGAAGGGACATCCTCATATCTCGAAGATGGTAGCACTTAGGTTCCAAGTGTGTCCTGTGTCTTGTGGAGTCCGATGCAGCTCTGATAAAGAACATTATTAAGATGCTCCTTGGGCTCCTCTTTAGATGGTATAATCTCACTGGCTTTCACATGTCCTACATGGAATTTTCTCCAGCCATCTTTTGCTTCATTTAGTAATTAACCCCAAGTTCTCTTTTGCCACTCCTTAGGCATGAATCCCAGGCTACACACAGAATTATAGTAGCAAGAAATGTGGATTTTCCACAGGTTTAAATATTTGCCACTTGACCTTTTATCAAAGAGCTCTGTGGAAGGCAGAGTGGTTTAAGGTCAAGAGTAAGCATTCTCTCTCAACTCAAATCTTCACTTCACTACTTCTCATGGCCTTGGATTGCTTACTTCATATGTCGTGCCTCAGTTTCCTCATCTGTAAAATGGAAATACTCATACACTTTGAGGATTGTTGAGAGAATGAAATGAGTTAACACATATAAAGTGCTCAAAATAGTATCTGACAAAGATGCTAGCTGCTAGTTTTCTACCATGACCCAAAGCCTAGGTTTGCTTCAAGCGAATAGAATCAATCTCAGACCAAGTTTTTTCACTATCCATTTATTAGAAGGGAGTTTAATTTATTTCGGAATTATGTTCCAAATCATATTCACTTTATCCCGTATAAATAAGTATAGTTATACAGTTGTTTTTTCTTTGGAAGGGGGGATTGGCAATGACTCCACATCGCCGTTTTAGAGACGCTCTCTGTGCCTTGTGCTGCTCACCTCGTCTCTCTGAAATTACACTGTGTTTGCTTCCAGCTCATTCAGTAAGACGGGGTGTTGAGGGGCTCACTTAACTGTTTAGATTAAATGTTCTTTAATCACTGGAGTATGGGAACTTGCATTAAAATAAATTGTAGTTAATCACACTAACAAACCAGAAAGATTTCTGATTTATTAGGGCAAAAAATAATTTACTGAAGGGTCCTTTGAAATCTATTTGTGGCTGTCTCTGTTCTCCAAGGAGAATTAATGTTGGATACACCTTTTAAAAAGATTTTGAACAAAAAGGGCACATAAGCAGTGGTACCCTACTTCCTTTGCCACAATTGTACCCTTCACACCTGCCCCAGGTCACAGCAACACCAAGGTCAAGCTCCCAATACTTCAAGTACAGATGTCCTTCACCTTTGCACATACACATGCATACACACTCCCATTCTCCAAAATTTTCTTTCCGTAATGTTTCACGGAAGAGGAAACAGATCTCAAAAGTCCTGTCTTTCTCAGGACTGAAGCCATTTTGCAGAGTGCTGAATTCATGGTTCTGCTTTTACATATGTTAGAAATATCTCCTGCCTGGACTAGTTTATGTTCACATTCATAAAAGCCGACAGGTGTTTCCTTTATTAGGACATGCTCAACATTGCTTGTTGAAGGATCGCACCTTTTAAAAGTCAATCTAGAAAGTAAAAATTTGTAATCTTGATAAAAATAAGATAATACTTGTGAAGATTCTAGGAATGCATAGCTGATTTTGGAACAGCCATTTGTTGTAAAACATTCTCCCCATCCTCAAACTCCACTGACTCCATACCCTGCCTTCACTAACTATCCTCTCTCTCCTCCCCTTCAGCCCCAAACTTCTTGGAGCATCAACCATGCTCAGCACCCACCCTCTTCACCTCCTATCCACTCTCCTCCGTGTCTTCTGACCCTGTACTTGCCACGCCACCAGTGGTTCAGTGCGATGGAGACTTTTTTTTTTTTTTGCGGAACGTGGGCCTCTCACTGTTGAGGCCTCTCCCATTGCGGAGCACAGGCTCCGGACACCCAGGCTCAGCGGCCATGGCTCATGGGCCCAGCCGCTCCGCGGCATGTGGGATCCTCCCGGACCGGGGCACGAACCCATGTCCCCTGCATCGGCAGGCGGACTCTCAACCACTGCGCCACCAGGGAAGCCCCGATGGAGACTTTTTAATCCTCACCTTAGTTGACTGTTCAACATCAGGTGAGACTCCTGAATGCTCCCTATTTCTTGAACCATCCTCCCTCCTTGATGTACTTGCCATGGCAGTATCCTTGATTTTCTGTCTCCTCTTCCTCTGTCCATCCTTGAGATGTTGGTTTTTTTGGGTTCTTATCCTGGTGCTCCTCTTACGCCTCATATTCTAAGTCATATCAGTTGCTCCCATGGCTTCTGAAATACAAACATTCTCTCATTCCAGTTTTTTCTCCAGAGCTACCCATTCAGTCAGCCTTCTTCTGGACATCTCAATTTGTATCTCACCTAAACACCTAAACCTCAGCATGTTAAAAATTGAACTCATTACTCTCTCTAATTTGTTCCATCTCTTTGGTTCTTAATTTCTTGAAAAGCACCACTGTGCACCCAGTTGCCCCAGTCTGACACCAGGGCATCATCCTTGATTCCTCTCCCCTGCTCAACCCCGTGTCCATTCACTCATTTTATATCGCAAATATTTCTAGAATGCTTCCACTCTTTTCCATCCCCATTGCCATGACACTAGTCCAGGCCATCATTACCTTTCACGTGGGTTGCTTCAGCACCCAGTCTCCCTTCCTCTAGTATTGTAGACTTCTAGCCCAAACTCTATCCAGCCACCAGAAGTATCTTTCAAAACTTCTGTCTGATGATGTCACTTTCCAGCTTAAAGACCTTTCCCCCATTCCCTTTGGAATGCAAGATAAAATCCAAACCCCTTCATATTTATGATATGACCTCTGCTTGCCTCTCCAGCCTTATCTCATCAGTGCTTCCTCCTTCTCCAATCACCGGCCACCCCAGTCACTCTCTGCTGTTTCCTGGAGAGACCAAGCTCTCCCTGGGTCAAGTTCTTTGTCCCTGCTGTTCCTTCAGCCAGGAACACTCTTCAGTCCCTCTTCACTTGGCTAACTCTTATGGATCCTTCTGGCCTCAGTTAAGATACCACTTTCCCTAAGCCCTGAACACTGGTTTGCTGTCCACCAAGAGCATTTTTAGCCTAGAACTTCCTGTATCATAGCACATATGAAGCTGTTTTCTGTCTCTGTCTCTCCCTCCAGCCTCAGCTTCCTGCAGAGTAAGAGAGTGTAGTGTTCACTTTTGTATTCCCAGATCCTAGCACTGCTTGGCACAAAGGCTTTCGTATATAGTTACTGGAAGGAGGAAGACCAGAATGAAGGTAGCACAGGTGACACACCCACAGTTGCTTTAAGTATAAATGCTTGTGAGATTTCTCCCTGACAGGCATTTCCTACTGAATATTGGGCCTTTGTCTCCGTTACTGTGATTGACATTTAATCATGACATGAACTAAAAGAAGGAGATTGTTTTCTTGGCATGGCTCTCATTTATCTAGAAGTATGGACAAGTACTGCCATGAGCAAATGGCCATGCTTGCAACTAATTGCTCTGATGTGGTTGATATAGTATTCATTTGGAACAAGGTTATTGAATAGATATTCATTGAGCATCATACATAGCAGTGGGAAAGATGTTGGAATTATACAAAAGAGGTCAAAGTGTTCTCCCCTGCTCTTAGGATCTAACAGTTTAGGTGTCCGATGGATGGAATATACACATGACGGGTTCCAGGAACATATCTTCTACTACTCAGTGTAGTAGAAGTTCAGAAAAAGGAATGATCATTGAGGGCCTTAGTATTGGGGCTTTTACCCTGGTGGGATATGGCTGAGATCAATCTTCCTAAGATGTATTCATTCATTCAATAAACATTTATCAAAATGCTTATGATAGAGACCAAGCTAGGTTAGAGATAAAGATGAAAATGGTATAATTGCTACCCTCAAGAGACCTATAATCCACTCAATTTTAATGGAAGACCACTCTTCTAAGTTCCTTAACTGTGGGTGTTCAGAGATCTCCTGAACCTTCTGCATTTATGTTTCTATTGCTCATGATTCCCATCATTTGATGTTAGAAGGTCCCCTTCCAGGAAATACTTCGTACCACCAAGAGAGTTAACTTTAACCCTAGACAGCACATGATGGTCCCAACCCAGAACTTTTAATACCTGAATCTTTTAAAGCAGTGATGGTTCATAGCATCACTTCCTTCGTTTTTACTTCTAAAAAATAAAAGATGCTAAGTCAAGTTTAAGATGCCTCACTTCATTGGAAGGAAATTCCAGGCTTATAGGAAATGAACCATGAAGGCTGAGTTGGGACGTAAGCTGAATGGCTGTCACTGAGATGGAGAAAACACACATGGACATCATCGCAGATAACCAGAGAGGAAAGTGGGGGCTCTTCCTTGAGCTCAGTGAGGCCTTGGCTCCTTTTAGCCCCAAGTCGGATCCCAGATTTAGAGCTGGACTTGATTTACTGGATGATGCAGTCATGAGGACACTGACCACGTGCGTGTTGGATCGGAGCTTAACTGGCAAGGTCAGCTGGTTGTCATGGACGCTCCATGCTGACCAAGCTCACTTGGCTTGTGACAGCTCAGCCACCTGTTACAAACAGCTGAAGGGGGCCTGGCTCCACTTGGAGGCTTTTACTATCTCTGGCACGTTGTCTCTGCCTGGCGGTGGGAGGGGAGTGTGGATACAGCAACCAGTCGATTGCTGTTCTCACGGAGTCACCCTCTTCATGGGGAGCAGTGGTCCAGCCGTGGCTACATGAGGTCTTCCTTCTACACAGGATCTGTCATCTCTTTTTTTTTTTTTAAGCCTCCATTTTTTTAATGACCCTTTGTATTTTTTTATCATTAAGATTTTACTTTTTTTATTTTTTATTTTTTTTACAACTTTATTGGAGTATAATTGCTTCATAAATGTGTATTAGTTTCTGCTTTATAACAAAGTGAATCAGTTATACATATACATCTGTTCCCATATCCCTTCCCTCTTGCGTCTCCCTCCCTCCCACCCTCCCTATCCCACCCCTCCAGTTGGTCACAAAGCACCGAGCTGATCTCCCTGTGCTATGCGGCTGCTTCCCACTAGCTATCTACCTTACGTTTGGTAGTGTATATATGTCCATGCCACTCTCTCACTTTGTCACAGCTTACCCTTCCCCCTCCCCATATCCTCAAGTCCATTCTCAAGTAGGTCTGTGTCTTTATTCCTGTTTTACCCCTAGGTTCTTCATGACATTTTTTTCCCTTAAATTCCATATATATGTGTTAGCATACAGTATTTGTCTTTCTCTTTCTGACTTACTTCACTTTGAAGACAGGAGAATCACAGACCTAACTATAGAAGCAACTGTGGAGAAAAGACTGGAATAACAGGTTGGAGCCAGATCCTAGAAGGCTTTGAGTGCTGACCTGAGGGACTTGAAATTTATCCTCGAGACCATGGAGCGTGATAAACGTTTCAGAGCAGGCGAGTTGTAATAAGCCCAGGAGTGAAACTAGGATGCTGGTTCAGTGCTGCTGTTAGAGAAGGAGCAAGGCAGAGAAGTCGGGGTAAGACTGGGAACCAGCTGGGCAGGCGACTAGTTTAGGTTGGTTAGGGTCGAGGAAGACAGTCTACCAGCAAAGGATGGACCAGGACACCAGAGGGCAGATCAAACAGTTCGCTCAATAATCCCGAGATCCTCATGCTTGAGCCAGCGAAAGCATCAGGCAGAGGTGGCCCAGGGCTCTGGAGAGTTCCCAGGGAGAGGCGTTGGTGCGCCACGAAGGAACACTTCCAACCTCGGAACCAGTTCTAGGGCCGCTCACTCAGTCATCATCCTTGTCATTGTCCTCTTCCTCCCCCTACGCCTTCTCCTCCTCCCCTCCTTTTCCTCTCCCCCTTCCCCCTCCTCATTGTTATTATTACTGATCTCATCAATATCTTGAACCTGAATAGAGTTCTACCATGAATTAGGAGTTCCTCTTCCCCTGTGCTTTTGAAAGACTGAGCAGGGGCTTATTACAAGATGCAGTGAAAAGAGTATGCTCTTTGGCATTGACTGACCTTGCCCCAAACCTCAGCTCTGCACCTCATTAATGGCATGGGATTTGGGGCAAGCTACTTAACCCATATGTAAAGTGGGGATCAATAATAGTTATCTCCTTTGGCTCTTGTGAGACTTCACTTAGTCAGTGTATGTGAAACGTCTAGTCTATGCCTAGCACAGAATGAATGAATATATTCCCAGCTCCTGTTAGTATCCTCTTGTCTTTCTCTTCTTATAGCACAGAGTTTGTCCTCTATGGATCTTGTTTCTCTCTAGCCAGCGGCAGAACCTTGATGGGAGGGATGTGATCAGAACAATAGCATTTGTTCATTATGAAGTCAATTCAACCATCCCCCTATTTTATGTTGCACTGGTTCCCTAAAAAGCTGTACAGTAAACCATCATTTTAATGCAGTAGAGCCGCGGTCCTCAACCTTTTTGGCACCAGGGACCAGTTTTGTGGAAGACAGTTTTTCCACGGATGGGGGCTGATGGTTCAGGCAGTAATGCGAGCGATGAGGGAGCGATGGGGAGCGAGGGATGAAGCTTCACTCGCCCACCTGCCCCGCTCACCTCCTGCTGTATGGCCTGCTTCCTAACGCCGCCGTCGTCGGGGTTTGGGGGGGATTGGGGACCCCTGCAGTAGAGTAGCTGGAAATACTAGGAAGCCCTGCTTGTGGTCCTTTGTCAACTGAGATGTGTCATCATTGAATTCTTTTATATGCTGATTCTATTGAGTTCAATTCATTTAAAGGTGGAGCGTACCTATGAACTTATTTTGCTACTTAGCCATGCCTCAGCTAGCACTTAGAGTAGAGGGCCCCAAGGCCGCATCACAGAGCCTGCCTGTCTCTCTCCAGACACATATGGCCCTGTCTGACTTGCAGATCCAAGGTTGCACGTGACTGATTTGCCCTGGGAGGAACTCCCTGTCCAGAGACAACACAGCTAAACCCTTACCCTGGCCCAGATGAGAGGAGAACATGGGGTAGCAGGTGTGCAGTTGGTCACAGGCTGCTACTCAGTGCCGCAGGCACCCAGCATCTCCTTTGTGCACGTCCTTAGGATGGGTGCTGGGGTTCCTGAGATGACAGTGGCCTCTGCACTTGGAACCTCACAGGCTTCACGATCCTCTTCTTGTGCTTGAACTCATGAGCCAGATAGCGCTCCTGGCCCTGGGTGCTGAGTTATTAGATGTATGGGTGAAAGAGCTGCTCCTTAAGCAAAGGGTCAGGGACACCCACGTACTGGAGAATGTGCTGAGCCAGCCTCAGGAAGGGAGGGGGCTTTGCAGGAATGCACCCCGCAGAGCCTCACTGCCTGCCGCTTTCCAGATGTGGGAAGAGCCAGAGGCCTTGGGGTCTGTGTCAACACAGTGACTGGCCTTCAGTGGTAGGGAGGACATGTGTTGGCCATACTGGACCACAGGGTCACTGATTGGGTTGTTCATCACTGGCCTTTGGGGACACCTGCTATAGCCCATTGATGGTGTCTTATTGTCACATGGCCCCTATAAAAATGAAGATGAATCAAATACTCCCAGCCACTGCCTCCTGAAGGCTCAAACCTCTGGATCTTCTCAACCAGTTTCTGTCCCTGTCATAGAGCAGGTAACAAGTTAAGTTCACAGGTTTTGGCTGGAGATTTCTGCACGCACCACTAGGGGCAAGCGTGCTGTTCCTTGGAGAGCAAGGGAACAAAGCATTGAGGGCAATGGACATTTTAATGTTGATATGTTGAGCTTCCTCTTCCCAAGTAACCACATGATACCAAATCCAAACAACAGCAATTTCCTCCCAGATATCAGTACTTAATGTAAATTTCCAAGCAAACTACCTCAGTTGGTGGAATATGACTTTACCCGCCACTAGATGGCGCCCCATGTGCACGTAAGCCTCTTCCACATTGAGAACTTGAATTAGATTTTCTGGATTCTTTTTATAGGTATACACACACACACACACACACACACACACACATCCTAACTTTCACCATCCTTGAAGACAATCATCAATTCTTTAATTTTCCTTTTAGCATTCAAATTATGGGCTTAATCACATTCTCTGGAAAATTGGCTTAACATAGGAGTCTATGGGTGTTCTTAAATCTTATGGACCACAAACCGTGTGATTCAGAGGCTGAATTTGAATTTATTCATTAAATAGTATGTTTTGGTTTGTCTTGTAAAGTAGTGCATACGGTATTTAAAAAATAGTCTTTATTTTTTTTTCTTAAAAGTTATAATTTTAAAGTGTAAATGATGAATATATTTATATCACAAAAATTTAACATAGTAGTTTAACTAGGAAACATACAATATATATTTTTGACTAATATAATGACGTCTTTCTTGGTATTCAATTATTTTTCAAATCCTACCTTGTCTTTTTTTTAAACATTTTTATTGGAGTATAATTGCTTTACGATGATGTGTTGGTTTCTGCTTTATAACAAAGTGAATCAGTTATACATACACATATATCCCCATATCTCCTCCCTCTTGCGTCTCCCTCCCTCCCACCCTCCCTATCCCACCCCTCTAGGTGGACACAAAGCACCAGAGCTGATCTCCCTGTGCTATGCGGCTGCTTCCCACTAGCTATCTATTTTACATCTGGTAGTGTATATATGTCCCTATATACACTACCACTCTCTCACTAAAAAATAGTCTTTAAATTCAATTTTTTTAAAGACACCAGAAGAGAAAGGGAGAACAAATATTAAATAATACTTACTCCATGGCAGGCAGTGTTCTGAGATGACTTAAATGTTAACACATTTAATCTTCAGAGCTTAGAAAGAGCTCTTCCATATACATCATTATAACCATCTGATAACATCTAATAGAAAAGGAAGTAAACACTAAGAGAAGTGGGAGATTCTCCATTGTTTCAGCCAGTAAATGGCAGACTAATGGAACTCCTGACCTGGGCTCCTCTGCAGTACACCCTGCTGCCTCCTGCTGGTGTAAACAATCAGGAGAGGCTTTGCAGAAATCAGATGGTGGTGTGAAGGGTATTTGGATTCTGCTTTCTCTCTTTTCCTTTGTCTCAGTTTTCTTATCTATAACATAGGAACGAAACAATCCCAAATTGCTGTGAAAGAACTTCGTAAGCTGTCTGCTATTGTAATTTGGGGGGATAATTTGCGGTTTTGTGGGAATATGAGAACCCTCATATGTGAAGCTTGTGATCCTTCACTCATTCACACAAAAAACATTCCTTGCTACTGTGTAAGATCTCCCACACTGAGGTGCCTGTACTATTTCAATACTAAATCTGGTCTGCCCTGAGCTCTCTCTTACAGCTGAATGTTGCAGTGAGATTTCCTGTGCTTTCAGCAGGTGATTCTGCCTTAGCCTCAGGATCCAGAAATAATAGACAATGGGAAGACAACTCCAGGGGTGGGACCCAGCTGACTAGAGAGTTAGCCAGTGCCAGTTCTGTACAAGCCAAACCACCAAGAAAAGGCAGATCACTTTTTTTTTTAATTATTATTTTGGAACACAAAGTACTCTTTCTATATCCAAGAGTTTCCATTTCAAATGGCAAATCAGATTATCCCTTTGACAGAGGGCTTCAATTAAAAGCCCAAGTCTCTGGATCTATTTTAAAGCGCATTCTCCTTCTTTGGACCTGGTGCAGGTCTTGCTTCTAAGAGCTTCTCTGTTTTGGCTTACATAATGCTTTGTGACCCAGGCTTTGATGCCTACATGGGAATCATTTTGTATCTGGAGGTTCTCATTGGCAGGCTCTTGATATAAGGAAGATTCTGTTTTCCTTTGGGATTTGAAAACCCAGAAATAGACATCCTTCTCATTTGACTTCTCAAGACACTGGATGTTATAAAACAGAATCAGGGCTGATAAGTGGTATCAGGATAAAGTTTATCAGAGAAAATACTTACAAGTTTATTTTAGTTCTGAAAGTTTTTGTCTCAAAACCCCATAATAAATGTGGTGTGTGTGGCTTTCTTTAACTTCTGCAGCTCCTTCCTCTGTGGGACATTGGTCCACTCAACTGCATTAAGCAGGGTTTCCCAGAGCTCAGGCCAGGCGGGCTCATCCACCAAGGCCATTCTCTCTCTACCAGCCCAGGCTCCAGACTGCCAGAGGGCACCCATGAGCCAGGGCCAGGGGGGATGTAGCTGCTTCTCAAAACCAGATGCGCCACTGGAAAAGGGCCCCGCCGGGCCTTCTCGCTGGCATCTTAAAGACAAAATGTCTCTATTGTATCTGTAATATGGAAAAATAACAGGGAGCTGCCAGAAGGACTCTGAACGTGCCAAGGAAAAACCAATAGTGCAGGGCCACGATGTGCCTACAACCCACGCAGGACACTCAGGGAGGACGTGGTGTTTGGTGCTGACCCAGCCTCTCCGCTGCAGGGGAGAGGGGAGCCTCAGCATTTGCCGAGATTCCATGACGACGGTTAGTCTATAACTCCAAGCCCTTTCCTGCTGCAGCCATGGGAGGGCAGGAATGCAGCTCATCAGGCCAAGGGCTGGTTTTCCTTGAGAACTCGAGACCATTTCAGTCCTTGGAACATTTTCAATTACGGCCTCAAGACATGAGGTTCAAACTCATGTCTTGGCCAACTCTTTACCATAGACCATCAAAGGGGGCACAGCTGGCTGCAGCTGTGTTGCCTCCCTAGCCCCGAGAAGAGGGGCAGTCTGGTACCTCTAACAGGCAGTTGCAGGGAAGTGACCAAAAGAGAGGTGGGCAAGAATGGAAAGCCGAGGGTCTATCTAACCCCTTGCAGACTCTAGCCCCTGGGCTCCCTCAGCTACTTTTGCTCATAGTTTCACAACTAAATGTCACTCAGTTTTTTCAGTCCAGCCTATGACGCCACATTCGTGCAAAAAGGTTGACTTAGGATATCCTCGGTGTCATTATAGCATCAATGTCAATCAGTGGAAGCCTTTTTTGCTTCCCATAATAGTCCCTGTCAAGCACGGCCTCCTCATCTCTTGCCTGGGTAAATCTTAATTGATCTTCATGCTTTCCTTCTGCTTCTCTCCCCTACATCCACCCCCATTCTCCACATAGCTGCCAGTGTGGTCTTTCTGGAACGTGGCTGATCCGATCACGCCCTTAAAACAGACAGACAGACAAGAAACTTAAATGGTTTCCTTTTGCCTCCAGGACCAAATCTAAACTCCTGAGTGTGGCATTCAAGATCCATCACATCCTGGACCCTCCCCTCCCCATCACTCTCTTCCCATCATGAGCACACTTGGAAGAGGCCAGTCTTACAGAGATGCTTGAACCTCCTTGCGCATTTCTGCCCCAGAGCATCTGTGTCCACACTGTCGCCTTGGCCCATAATGCCCTCTAAACACCTCTCTGCCTTGATCATTTTTTCTCATCCTTCAAGATCCTACTGAAATGTCCCAAACTCCTGATATCCCGCCCTGCCCACTCCCTAAGCAGAGTTAGTCAAGCTCTCTTTCTTTGCATTCCCGCGGCATTAGGCACTTCCTGTTAGAGCTCTACAAAGCACTATTTTGTAAATGTTTATACACCTGTCTTCCCCATGAGATGATGAACTTCTTAAAAGTAGATGCTGGGTAACTATCACTGTACTAGCTCAGCACATGCTTGATAAACAACTAATGAAAGACCCAGCATATTTCAACATCTCTTGGTAAGCCAGAGAGACCCAAACACTGGTGTCTGCTTTAACCACTCGGGCCAGGAACTGCTTCTGTTTTCCTTTTAGGCGTTTTCCTCCAGCCAAGTACCTGATCTCTGAGCCTCATTTATACCTCGACCCAAAGCCACCAGTGCAGCCCTGGGCTCCAGAGAGGAAGGGGCAGGGTTCTGTAGCTGCACCTCTGAGAACAGGCCAGGGAACAATGGCAGGAAGTGTCCTAGTGGGAAACAATCAGCCAGGCACAGCCCAAGTGGAGGAGCTTCCTGATTGGCTTGATTTGTTCTGAGCAGGAACTCTTAGAATAACTTTGGAATTATCCCCGGGGGATGACAAGTTTCTCCGCAGAGGAGGAGCTGTCACCTGGTAATGTCAAGCATGGAAAACACAATTAGAAAAAAAACAAAGCCTGAGAGAAAGACTCCTTTAGGAAGATCCATTTGGATTTTGCAGAGCCCCCAGCTCCTGCCACAGCATCCCAGGGCAGCCTCCTTCAGAGTCTCCTCTTTGGGCACAGTTGAGCCATCACCTGTGCCCTCCAGATGGAGACCATTCTCCTCTCTAGGGCTCAGAGGCCAGAGGCGCTATTTGTCCTTAGGTGCCCTGTTGGGCAGCTCATGGAAGCCCAGGGTGTCAGTGGCCACAGGCAGCAATGCCCCCTTTCAGAACCACAGTCCTGCAGGAGACACTGATTGAGCGCTGGCTGTGTACAAAGCAGTGTAGACACTGTGGGGAGCATAGCAATACACCAGCAGCTGTTTCCACTCTCACAGCACGTTGATTGCCAGACCACGTTCTATTCTATGGAAAGGTCCACCCCAGGCAAGGAGGGGGGAGGAGGAGGGGGAGGGGCTCCCCATCAGCTCAAGCCTCAACCAGGGTAGCTCTCCCTGATCAAGATGCTGGAAAAGAAAATTCTACAGCAAAAAGAGGAAACCCTGGAAACCTTTGGTGTGGGAGCGGTTTCATTTGCTCTTGGAAGGAGGCGGCACAGGGCAGCAGTTAATTGCCTAGGCTCCACCGTATCTTGTAATAAACAATAATGGAAAAGAACTGAAAAAAAAGAATATATATATATGTGTGTGTGTGTGTGTGTATATATATAACCAAATTGCTTTGCTATACACCTGAAACTAACACAATATAGTAAATCAACTATACTTCAATTAAAAAAAAGAAAAGAAAAAAGAAATCCTAGGCTCCAGCAGCGAGCCAACCTAGGTTTGGATCCCAGCTTACCACTGACTGGTGGCAGATCACAAGTTACTGATCCTCTCTCAACCTCTGGCCTGTCAACTGTCAAGTGTGGATTATAGTAGTAGTTAATATGCAGATCGCAGCGAATTGAATAATGCTTACAAACCATGCAGCACATTGCCTGGCCCATGGTAAATGCTCACCCAATGTTAGCTGTTTTTACCACTACTCCTCTTGGACATTAAATAATTTTTATCCATGAATGACTCATTAATGTACCAACTCAGGTATCTTGAAAGCACTCTCAGTCTCCCCAGAGTAACCTCCAGTAGAGGACAACAGGCAGAAATGTGTTGACCATCCGCAATGTGGGCATTTATAAAAGCTGTGGCTGAAGCCCTGTCGATGCACACACACATACACACAGAGGCTGACAGGAAACTCTTAACTCAGCAGGAAAGCTATCACAGAGTGCTGGATTTAGGCATAAACAATGAATAAACAGGGATTTGGAAGAGAGGAATGCACCACATAAACAATTTTCACCATCAGATATGAAAGACCATATGCTTCCTGCATGAAGGGGTGAATTCAAAGAGAATCACAGGGGGAAATGAAGTAAACGCAGAGACAGTCCATCATTCTCACCCAATTTCTGCACATCTATGTGTCCTCCACCTGTGGTTTTATTTAGATGAGCCCCAGAGTAAATAAGAACAGTATGTTACACTTACACCACACGTGCGTGTACACACACACACACACACACAGAGTCAGGTAAAATTATATATTTGAGATATTTGGGAAGAGTGAAAGGTCTAGAAAATACAGCAGCTACCTTCTACATTATCTTAGGAGAAAGCAAATAAGACAAGTTTCTTTTTAATCAGTTCCTTGTACTAAGTCCAGAGTTGCCATTATTTTTAATTTTTTTAAGAATCATTTTTGGCCGAAGGAGTTGAGCCAAAGGGTGTGTCTTGAGGCTACTTTCAATTGGAAAACAATGTATGCATTCATTTACTCAACCAGCATTTCTTGAGAGCTTTCACTAAGCCAGGTTCCTTGTTAGACATAAGCTAGCAAGATGCTAGGAGCCATGTGCAAAGAAAGATAAAGAAGAGATGATTATTATCCTCAAGAGGTTTGCAAATGGGAGTTGGGAACAGAACCCCAAATCCATAAAAAAGTGTTTAAAATACCGTGGCATAAAATTGGTGGTGGAAATATGTCTGTAAGATATGGCAGCGAGAAAGCATGGGAAATGTATCAGGGAAGACTTCCAGAAGGAGATGGTACCTGAGCAGATTAATAAGTAGAATTACCCAGGGAGCAAACTGACAGAACTTAGCAGCTAATATACGTGTGTGGTGTTTACCAGAGAGGGGCAAGTCAGAGGTCAAGGTAACATCCAGAGGCTCACAGACATAGAAAATAGACTTGTGGTTGCCATGGGGGAGGGAGGGATGGATTGGAGTTGGAGGTTAGCAGACACAAACTGTTATATACAGGATGGATAAACAATAAGGTCCTACTGTATAGCACAGAGAGCTATATTCAGTATGCTGTGATAAACCATAATGGAAAAGAATATGAAAAAGAATACGTATATATATAACTGAATCACTTTGCTGTACGGCAGAAATTAACATTGTAAATCTACTATACTTCAATAAAATTAAGAAAAAATAATAAAACAAACAAAAAACAACAAAAAAAGATAACATCCAGGTCTCCATCTTAAATAGAATGGATTAGTGGTGGTACCAGCAGCTGATCTAAAGAATGCCGGAAGGAGGAACAGCTTTATGGAGAAGATGAGTTTGGTCTTGCATATGTTGGGTTTGAGATACTTATGGACCATCCAGGTGGAGACACTGAAAACGCAATTGTATGTAGAGACTGGAGTTACGAGAGAGGCTGAAGATATAGGTTGGGTAGATATAAGTCAGTGTGTAGGTGGGAATTAAAGCACGAGGGTGGACATGATTAGTCAGGGATAAAATGTAGAGCCAAGTGAACATTAAACGAAGAAGTAGAAGAGGCATGCTTATTGAGAATGTAGTATCCTGGCCTCTGAAGGGGAGAAGGAGTGGTCCAAAGCGTTTTATAAAGGGGAGAAGTCAATAGATTCACACTGAAGAGTATCCATTAGACGTGGCAGTTAGGATGTCACGGACTTTAACAAGATCAGATACAACAGCATGGCGGGTGCCATAACAGAGTGGAGTAAGTTGAGGGGTGACTGGGATGTGAGGAAGTTGAGGCAGCAAGTGGCGAGTGCTATTGGGGAAATCTGGAGGAGAGATTCAGCGGTAATTGGAACAGAACGCAGGGTCAAGAGAAGTTCACCTGTTTTTGGTGTGAGCGAATTTATTCTAAAGGGACTAAATGGGAGGAGGCATCTTGGAGAGAAGTTGAAGCTATGGCGGAGAGGGGATCATGGATAAAGTGCCATCCCAGAGGAATCGGCACAAGGTCAGGTGCACAGGTGGAGGCCTTGGCCTTCAGCAGGAGAGTCTCTGAGTCAGAGGCTGGAGGTGAAAGGCTGGATGAGACTTTTTCTCTTCCTGCAGAAAGGGATATTTCTTGGGAAGAAAGGATTTAAGCTACTGAGAAATGTATTGCTTTGAAAGGAGATCATTTCACTTTCATGTAATCAAAACTCTTTCTTTCTGATGAAACAGACTCAAACAAGAATCACATCCGAGAAATCAATGCTCAGCGCTGGCTTGGAAATGATTTTCTATAGAAGAAATCAACTTGCACAGATTCTGACAGTATGAGCCATGTGATTCCAGATAAGATAAATATACAAGAAAAGAATAGGCTGGTTTCCAGGGGCTTAGGAAAACTGATGGAGAGAGAAATTTCCATTCATATTTACTTGGGATTAAATTTGCACCAACATCAGTAATGAAAAGTACTAATATGTCCCAGCTGTTCACTCAGATAAAAACAGAAAGTAATCCAATATTTATTTTTTTCAATGAATATACAAATTTTAATACGTTTGGGGGGGTGGGGAAAGTAGCAAAACCAAGCCGAGATTTTTAAACTATATTGAATAGCACCATTTCCAAGTTAGTTTCACTATAGAATCCTTTAAAAGTGTGTTCTTGCTTTGCTTTGCTTTTCGTTCACTCAACAAATATTTATTGAGCGTCTGTATATACAGGAAAGAGTATAAGGTACAGTAATAAAATAAAATAATAGAATATGATAATAAAAATAATAAAATATTGTCCTGTTTCTCAATAAGCCTGTACTCAGGAGAGGGATAATACAGGTAGGGTTGGGGAGGATAAATACATTTTTAATGCTCTACTACCAGGTGGGGTGTACCAAGTGCCTAAGAGGTCTAAGGATGCTATGGGGATTTGGAAGGAGTGAGCACATTAGGTTGAGGGGATTGAAGGAAAACATTACTACGGAAACACTTTGGGCTTTGATTATTAGAGAGGAGAGTCATTCCAGGCTTTTTCACAGAGCAGCCTGCTGTTGGTTCTGGCTGGGACACAGGGGAAGGTGTAAGGCTGGGAAGGCATGAGAGCAGAGGGTGGAGGGTGTGACAGGAATTCCACCTAAGAAGGTCAGTCCGATTCGGGAAGGAGATGATGGAGAACCATCAAGTCAACTTTTCAACAAGGGAAAGGATATGAGCTATACTTCAGGAATTCTTAAAGGCACCATTCTCTTCTCGGCCATATTTCTGTCTCGGTGATGACGTAGGGGAAAAAAAATGAAATGGGCTTGAGTTTCCACTGACACCTTGCAGTCAAGGAAGGTCCTGTTCTTTCACAAGGAGAAGTGGAAATCCTGTTTATTTAAAGGCCATTAACCTTTTTCACAGTAAAATACCAAATGATCTATGGTGATTCCAGATATACTCATCTGAGTAAAAGGAAACTGTTTCCTTACAAATTGAGTCACAAATGAAAAATATTTGGGAGGTGCCATAGAAACGCACTGTTTTCCTGAAATATGGAAAATGAATTTTGTAGCATGTATGTGTGTGAAAGGAAACAGTATTCTGTACAGTGTCCTACCTGGAATATGGAAACAGAAAGCTATTAAGATAGATAGATAGATAGATAGATAGATAGATAGATAGATAGATAGATAGTCAGTCTTAGAATGGAGGGGTTAGATAATCAGGTCCCAGGCAGAATTGAGGATCCAGGCAGCAGGAACTAATGCGACAGCCTTCAGAATCCTGCTGTAGGAATGATTGACCACCTCCCTCCCAATTTTTCTCCGTTCCTGGGCGGCTCCTTCCAAGATGCAGATTTCTGGGCAAGAGTCCAGTTGACCTAGAGTCCAGTTGACCTAGTTAATATTTCCACTCCTTGGCCAGGGATATGAGGCTGTTTGATCAATAGTTTCACCAAATCCACAAGGTACTCCAGAGAGATTGTTTCCGAGTGGAGGAGCTAGATGCTGTTCCTCGAAAAGAGCAGGGATCCTGGGCAGGCAAAATTAATAATGCTCACCACCTTAGCATCTGTCACCAGACTCACTTCTGGACTACGAGTAACGTGTATTCTGCTCCCCCTCTGCAACCAGAACTCCAGGGTCATGGGTGAGCTCCACGTTGCTGAGTCTTACGTGTAGTGGTGATTAGCTCACTGTACTGCAAAGCTGGGAAGGTCTTTCAAGTGTATGGACAGCCCAGTCTTGGCTCTCTTCCTGGTATGATTCAGCTGGCAAAAGCTGTGAGCATCAGACTGACACAAACGTCCCAGTACCAACATACCAGAGATGCTAAGACATGGATGATTATTATTGTGCAAAGAGTAGGAACTTCCCTGCTGAGACTTTGGATGGGGCAGGGATGTGGGGTGGGGTGGGATGAAGCACAGACCCAGCTGAGCCCCATTTTATAAGGGTTGATTAGCAGGAATGAATCGCATACCTCACGATTGCCCATTTCTCCCTTCTTTTGCTGCTGAGACATTAATGAGGCTCTAGGCTCTGATTATCTATGGCCCCACATCCGCAGTGTGCTTCAAGGAGCATTCCTTCAAAAGTCAACAATACATGGTAAATGTCTTGCATCACTTAGGATTAAAGGTGGATGCGAGTAACAGAGACCCACAGTAACAGTGGCTTAAACAAGATGTTTATTTCTCCCTCCAGGAAAAATCCACAGGTAGGCAGTCAAGAGCTGTGTGGTGGCTGTGTGCTGGGAATTCCTCAGGGACCCAGCCTTCTTCCAGCTTAGCCCTCTCCTATCTTTGTTCTCAGAGTCCAAGATGGCAGTGAGAGCTTCACCTGCACATCTGTGCATTTCAGGCAGAAGGATGAAGGAAGGGCTGAAAGAAGAAAGGGCTACAGAAGGTTCTAAAAGCTGCCCTACAACACTTTGGCTTACATCCCTTTGGCCAGAATATGCTACCCATGGTTGCAAAAGATGCTAGGGAGTGTGCACATTATTCTGTGTGCCCTATGCCCAGCTTAACTGTAGGGGTTACATCGCACTGAAAGAAGGGGAGGATGGGAATTGGTGAACAACTCACAGCCTCTTTAATGTTTTGCCTTGTGCTGGATGCATAAAGAGGCGGGCAGCTTTCCTATCCTCTGAGGAGCAAACATTCTCCCTGAGGTTCTTGTTTTGGCAGGTTGGTCAGACAGGCACCCCACCTGACTGCTCAACTATGAAATTTCAGTTCTAGGGGAGAGAACAGGCCTGAATTCAGCACCTTGGGCCGGTCTGTCAGCATCTCCTTTTCATTCTGGAAGTATTTACTAAGACTCTAATGCATGTCGCCTGAGCAGCAATGGTTGACCTGTTCACAGTTTATGTGTGTGACCTGGGCCCATGTCCCTCGACAGTGAGGAAAGCTGTAATGGGTCCATTGTGAGGAATAGACTGGTCTTGCTCAGGGCTTGTTCAGAAATGTCCTTAGGGTCCCCAGGATTTTGTGAAGTTCCTTTACCACTCCCCTTGCCTCAGCTTTTCGTTGGTGCTGAGTGGGCTCCGTGAAGAAGCCCAGAAGTCCCCCTTCCTCTTGGTCACTCTCCCCTTTCCTCTTCTACTCTTCCCACTGCCCCCCACCCACTTCTGGGCCCCAGTTCGTATCACCCATGCTCCCCACTGAGTAGTGAGTTCCATTTGCCTTGGGTCTTCCCGTTTCCCAAATGGAGTGCCCACAAGTCAGGGTGTTAGCTAAACTTGACCTCTGCACTTCCAAGGGATGGAACTCAGACCATGAGTGAAAGCTGGTTAGCTTTCACTGACCAGTGCTGATGGTGAGCCCTGTTCCAAGAGGGAAGGGCTGCCTTGGGAGGTGGTGAATTCCCTGTGTGCAGAGGATTTCAAGCAGAGGTAGGATAACTGCTGGTTGGAGAACAGTTCAGGGGCTTCATGTTTCTGGAAATCAATGCGATTAAATGGCTTCCACTTACAGCCTGACCTTCTGTGGTTCTGTGAGCATGAAAAATCCATTGTGTTGCCCTATGCATTCTTGAGGAAGTGAGGGAAAAGGAGAAATGGTCCTAGGGAGATAGTCGAAAGCAGTGGCAAAGAGTCCTGGTTCTCTAGTACCATGGTCCAAATCCTGGCCCCATTATCTTTGTGACCCTGGGCAAGTCAGTAGCTTTCTGTATCTCATGTCCTTCATCTGTGTAATGGGAGTGAAAGAAGTCCTATTTCATAGGATATTGTGAAGGTTAAGTATCATAATGTATGTAAAGCACTTAGAACGGTGCCTAGCTCATAGTAAGCACTCAAAAATCCTCCTCATTATTATGATTGTTACATATAAGCAGTATATACATAACAAAAACAACATTAGGATTGTTAGTATCATAACAATTATTCTAACCATCACTGATGGAGAAAGAAAAAAATGAAATACACCTGAGTTTATAGGCAAAGCCTTTTCCAAACAGTAAGACTGTTGGAAACCCAGTTTGTATTAGTCTGTACTCTTTTGGATTCCACTGAGAAATGCCATGCGAAGGGAACATTGATTGGCTCCTATGAGTAAGAAGGGCAGAGGTGCCACAGAGAATCATGGGAAGCAGGAGCTAGAGAATCAATGGGCCAGGGTCCCTCTCACCCAGCCTCTCTTGTTCTCGTCTCTCTTTGTTTGAGCCTTGTTTTCTGCCACTGCAGATGAGGGAAGGTAGGGTCCCAGCAGGGCCTGGAAGGCCAGGTATTTCTGGCCCAGTCCAGGCCCAGCAGAATGAGAGCACAAAGTGAGCAATGGGGACGAGGGACAGGAATATTGGGGACGTCTCTGAGGCATCTTGCTGAGCTGTGTCCATTGGAGGGCAGAGTGTGCAGTGATTGAAAAGACCATGCAAGGCCACATGCTCCTGGGTGAGGGAGGGACGTATTATATTCTGGGCCTCGGTCTGTGATGTCTCCTCTGCCTGGCACGTTTTCTTCTCTTTCCACCCGATGAAGGCATCCTTCAAGGCCCAGCTAACATAACACCTCCTCAAGTCAAGTTTTTCTCACCACTTTGTATCTGTTGGAAATTGCATTCAGCTGTAATCACAATAGTGGCTTAAACTCACAGCAAGAAATCTGGAGCGAACTGTCCAGAGCTGGTGTCGTCACTCCAGGGTGCTAACTAGAACCCAGGCAATTTCTCTCTTTCTGCACACTCAGCCATCCTTAGCAGACTCTTGCCCCTCTGGACACAAGATGACTACTCCACCTACAGCATCATATGCCTTATGGTAGGCAGAGTAATGGACCCCCACACACAAAGTTGTCACCATCCTAACCTTCAGAACCTGTGAGTATGTTAGGTTACATGGCAAAGGGGAATTAAAGTTATAGACAGAATTAAGTTCTCCAAACAGCTGACTTTAACATAGGGAGATTACCCTGGATTATCTGGGTGGGCTCAGTCTAATCATAAGGATCCCTAAAAGTGGAGAGGAGGCAGAAGAAGAGAGTCAGAGGGAGATGTGACTGGGGAAGAATGGTCAGAGAGCTACAGCATTGCTGACTTTGACGATGGAGGAGGGAGCCATGAGGCAAGGACTGTGGGTGGCCTCAGGGAGCTGGAAAAAGCAAGGAAACGATTCCTCCCTAAAGCCTCCAGAAGGGAACAGAACTCAGCCACCTCTTGATTATAGCCTGTTGATACCCATGTCAAACTTCTGACCCACAGAAGTGTAATATAGTAAGTTGATATTGTTGGAAACTACTGTGTTTGTGGTCACTTGTTACAGCAGCAGTTGGAAGCTAATACATCTCTCTAGCACCAGGTCCCTGTACCAGGCAGGAAGAAGGGAAAGGCTGAGGGCATATGCCAGCTTTCCCAGAAGTCTCGCCCAACAATGTTTACATACATCTCATTGGCCAGAACTGTCCTGTGGCCACCCTTCTATGCAAAGGAAGCTGGATGTGTAAATTTTCAGCTGGGTACATTGCCACGTATCCCCCACAAAATAAGGATTCTGTTAGCATGGGAGTAGGGGAGAAGAGATCTTGGGCAGGCAACTTGGAGTCCCCGGAGGAACTGACACTTTTCCAAATCATTGTTCTTTCCTCCAGCTCTTTTTGGGCTCTCTTGCAATTTTTGTGTTTACTTGCTATTCTCATTACTTTACCAAGAGCTCGCCTGAGCAGACACCGTGGCTGATTTAGCTCTCTGTCCCTGATGTTCAGCGCAGTGCCTGATGGAAGGAAGGTGCTTGTATTAAGTTGGATGGATGGATATATACATGGACTTTGAAATGAGAGAATGATCTATGCACTTTATAGCGCCATAGGTCCTTTGTATTTTCCCATTACGAAGGTCTGTTGGGGTTAGGTCAATTTTATGAGACCATTTGGCCAGGACTGCAACCTCATCTCCAGTAAATTGAACGTCCACAGCTGCAGTGTGTCACCTTTCTTTACTGTCTATTACAGTCTGCTGCTTGCTGAGGAGAAACTGAGCAAGCCAGTCAGAGGCTGTTACGTGCACATGCACCTGTCTCAGCCTAAAGAGCCTTGGTTAACCTTGAGTGTAAATTACACTTCCTGCCAATTCTTTATTTTTAGCTTGGCTCCTCCAGGGAAGACTGCATTAGATTTCGGTCATGAAACTACAAAACACTGACATTTCTAGCCCAACTGGGATGACTCTTATTAACCCCATGACACTCGGTTTCTTGGGAAGCTCCTCAGCCCTGGGACTCAGGTTTTCCACGAAAAGATGTCAGTCTGGGCCGTCCAGTGCCCACATATGCATGTGTAGAGAAAGCTGCTGCTTGGATCTGACTCACTCAGACTTATATAAGCTGTCGATTTCCTGAGTTCATTCCCTTTGGATGAAACTCAGGTGGTGTTATCGTGAAAGTCTAGTTTTGTTGCTTTTTTTTCCTCTCTCTCTCCGTTCCTTCTCAGTTACACAGTATCACGACCCAAATCTTTAGCACTTGATCTATATAGCCAAGAGCCCTGAAACCCATAAGGCCCAGGCAGTGGACACAATTGGGCCAGCCAGTGGGCATCAGGTCACAGAGAATTCTTAATCACTTGAGCCTGCTTCATCGGAAGAAGTGAGTTACTTATAGTCAGCCTCTTTTTTTTTTAAGTCAGATATTTTTTGTTTGTTTATTTATTTTTGGCTGTGTTGGGTCTTCGTTTCTGTGTGAGGGCTTTCTCTAATTGCGGCAAGTGGGGGCCACTCTTCATCGTGGTGCACGGGCCTCCCACTATCGTGGCCTCTCTTGTTGTGTAGCACAGGCGTCAGACGCGCAGGCTCAGTAGTTGTGGCTCACGTGCCTAGTTGCTCTGCAGCATGTGGGATCTTCCCAGACCAGGGCTCGACCCCGTGTCCCCTGCATTGGCAGGCAGATTCTCAACCACTGCGCCACCAGGGAAGCCCCCAAGTCAGATATTTTTAACACAACTTTTTTCCAGAATCACTTGTAGTGCCTGACTCTTGAGTCCAGCCAGACAATCTCCGTCAGTGTTGGTTGAATTGAATGTAAATCGATATTGTGCCCATTTTAACCCCCATTCGACCCAGGAGAAGCTGGGACCCTGGCTCCTTTCCAGT
The DNA here is from genome assembly GCF_949752795.1 of Hyperoodon ampullatus. Taxonomy (NCBI): domain Eukaryota; kingdom Metazoa; phylum Chordata; class Mammalia; order Artiodactyla; family Ziphiidae; genus Hyperoodon; species Hyperoodon ampullatus. The sequence continues at coordinate 35,109,858 of NC_136919.1, forward strand.
GCCACAGCCTGTGAAAGGCAGCCTTCTCAGTGCTAGGCCAGAGGAGGCATTTTTTTTTAAGTGATTTACTGTTTTTATTCTGATTAGATAAGGAATACATGAGGTTTTTTTTTAATTGGGGAAATATTGAAAATTATAAAGACGAAAATTAAAATCACCCAATAGCTCATTGCCCAGAGACAACTACCATGGATATTTTCCTATTTTCTCGAGCTTAACGCTCATGAAGGGGTGCTCTGTATCCCTCCTGATTTCTCTAAGGATTGAGGGAAATGGGGAGAGGGTAGATTATAGTCCTTCTAATCTTTTAGCTTCAGGTATTATTGGGATATACATACACATACATATATACATATATTTATATAGATATATATTATTCGGAAATATATCATTAGGATATAATATATATAATACACACATATATAATATATATCTCTCTAACATACACATATGTATATTTTATTAACATCTTTATTGCGTATAATTGCTTTACAGTGTTGTTTTAGTTTCTGCTGTATAGCAAAGTGAATCAGCTGTACGTATACATATATCCCCATATCCCCTCCATCTTGTGTCTCCCTCCCACCCCTCTAGGTGGTCACAAAGCACAGAGCTGATCTACCTCTGCTATGCGGCTGCTTCCCACTAGCTGTCTGTTTTACATTTGGTAGTGTATGTATGTTAATGCCACTCTCTCACTTCGTCCCAGTTTACCCTTCACCCTCCCTGTGTCCTCAAGTCCATTTTCTACATCTGTGTCTTTATTCCTGTCCTGCCCCTAGGTTCTTCAGAACCTTTTTTTTTAGATTCCATATGTATGTGTTAGCATGTGGTATTTGTTTTTCTCTTTCTGACTTACTTCACCCTGTATGACAGATTCTGGGTCCATCCACCTCACTACAGATAACTCAATTTCATTTCTTTTTATGGCTAATATTCCACTGTGTATATGTGTCACATCTTTTTATCCATTCACCTGTCGATGGACACTTAGGTTGCTTCCAAGTCCTGGCTATTGTAAATAGTGCTGCAATGAACATTATGGTACATGTTTGAACTGTGTCAGTTAGCTGTTGTCACAGTAGTGCTCTGTGACAAACTACTCTCAAACTCAGTGGTTTAAAACAAAAATCATTTGTACTTGCTCACACTTCTGTGAGGAGTAGGCTGGGTGTTGGCTGATCTAGGCTGGGCTTAGCTGAGTGGCTCTAATTGAAGGTGCAGATCTGACTGGGCATGGCTTCTGACTCTGGGTTGGGCTCCTGTCTACTCCCCACGTGTTCTTTCCGGGGTGCAGGCTGAAGGGACAGCAGCTGCCCAGAGAAGTTGTTCTCTTGGTGCCAGCAGAGGCACAAGAGGACAAGCCCAACAGGGCAAACACATTCCAAACCTCTGTTTGTGTAGTGTCTGCTAACATCCTATTGGCTAAATCAGGTCACATGGCTGCACCCAAAGGGGCAGGGAAGTACATCCCGCCCACCATGAGGCCAAAGCAAATCATGTGACCCAACATCGGTGGGTCGGGGATGTATATACTCTTCCCATGGAGGTGAAGGAGGAAGGGAGGGAATTTGTTTTAGAATAATGGAATCTACCCACATCCTAGACATCTGCTGAGGTACTCGGTTTTTTGAGATTCAGATGAAATCGCTCAGAATTCACCTGGCCAGTGCTATCATCCAATCTCTCCAGGAAACCTCTAGCCCAGAGCTCCTCTACCCAGTGAATTAGTTCCATTTATAGATCATTTGAGTTGTCCCTATTCCATGCTCATATTCCTTTCCTTGATTCCTCCCAAAGTAATTTACACAGATGTGTGTAAAGAGTTTGCTGAACATTTGGAACAGCAAAGGTTGATATCTCTTTGTTTATATATTGGTGTTGCTTGGCCCCTCTCCTCTAGATTCTGTTTGCATTTCAGCCCACACACAGCCTCTCAAGTCAAAACTTGCTGAAGAATTACCTGGGTCTCAGAAATCCTGAAGATCTCATCTTGGCTGAGCTATGACTTTTTTGCAACTTGGTTCAGCTTTTTTCATTCATTCAACATACTTGTATTGAGCATTTGTGCCCTCACCATGATGAATTTATACTCTAGTAGGGGAAATTAACAATGTGTGTATACTCTAACACAGGGTTTAGAACTATTAAACCTTGGCAGTGTTGATTTGGGGGGGGGGCAAATCATTCCTTATTGTGGGGGGTGTCCTGTGCTTTGTAGGATGTTTATCAGTTGCTACCCACTAGATGCCAGTAGCACCACCTCTACTCTCCTTGAGTGATGGATAGCCACAATATCCCCAGACATTACCAAATATGCCCTGGGGGACAAAAGCACCTTGGTTGAGAACCATTGCACTAACATATAGTAGACTTGATAAGACCTCTGGTCTTATTATTTCCTGGTGGTGAATCTGTGAAAGCCTCATGGGGTGGATGATCTCTGCGTTAAGACTTCAAAAATGATTAGGGTTTAGAAATGAGTTTCTTGAAGGAGGGAAAATCATGGGGCACAAATGGACAAATAAGGAGTAGCTCTGTCTAAAGCATAAAATGAAGTAGACTTATTGGTAAGAGTGGAGGCTCTATAGGTATTAGGAGGCTAGATACTGTGATCATAAGGACTACCACTTTCACTGTGAGGGAAATGATCGGTATATCTGAAGCTGTGTTCATTTGGAGGGGATACCATTACACATAGTGTTTGTCTTCATAACCCAAAGTAATTGCTGCAAACTCTTATCCTTCCAGAGGTCATTTTCCTGATGCCTAGTAAGGAAACAGAAAAGGCCTCTGAGGGATACAGTGCAAAAATCCCATGCCTATATCTTGGTGTTCCTTACCCCTCAGAAGATCTCACTAGCCAGTTCCCAACAGCAGATTAGAAGATGGAAGAGGAGGAGGGGGAGGCAGGCATAGACTCTGCAGAAAAGCTTCCAGCCCAACAGAGGGAAGGAGACCAAAAGCAGAACTGAATGAATGAACGAATAAATTCAGACCAAACGATTTGGAAGCATAATAATCTGGAGTCCTGTAGGCAGGGGAACATCCATCCCTTCATAACCTCCAAAGGCATTGGTGCATTCCAGCACCACCCTAGTATACCAGCACACTCAATGTGTAACAAGGCAGGGCATATGTGAAGTACTGTAGAGCCCATGTGTCTAGAGTTTAGCACCAGTTAGGAGCAGGGTCTAAAGTTACACTTACTGACTTGAACCCTAGCCTCAAGGCGCTGCACCAGTAAACTAGTTCCTTAACCAAGCCAAGCCTTCATGATCTCATCTGTAAAATGAGAATTCCCGGCTCATAGGGTCATAGGGTCATCGGGAAGGTTGAATACAATAATCCACATGAATTCTTAGCTCAGCTCTTGGCACAGATTTAGTGCTCAAGAAAAGTTAAATGGTTATTACTGTCATTTCATTGAAAGAATAGAGCTGCCAAGACTTCCCCCAAATCATCACTGTAGCTGCTGTTCTGGAATATTCCCAGAGTCTCCTGGCTGTGCTGAAATTTCCTTTCCAGGAAATAGATAAGTGGGTTGTAAACACTGAGGAAAGTTTCAGAAGAGTGGGGGCAGTCATATCAGTCCCTTCCATCTCCTGTCTTCTTGGTAGTAGAGTTAGGCCACTGAGGAAGGTGACAGCAGGTTCCCAAGGGTACTGGCCATCAGCCATTTCTCGGCAACATATTCCCTTTGAGCAAGACTGGCTCTTCACCCTTGGCCAAGCTGACAGGAGAGCAGTTATCCTGAGATAGGAGAATATGAAGCTGCTCTCCAGCAGAAAGTATGTCCTATGCTATGTAAAACCATCTACCTCCAAGTTAAGAATGTACACGTGAAGAGAAGGGGAGGCACCAAAGCAAACTGCAAAGTGGCGGCAGTGACCTGGTGGCAGCACCTCTGGGTTGGTTTCCTTTGATCAGTGTCTGCTTAGTGGCAAAGCTGGAAACACAGGATGCTCTGTGAGGTAAAGCCTTGGCCGGGTACCGCAGCATCATGTAAAATGCAGACCGCCAGGAAGTCACCCAGCAGCAAGAAGCTGCTCTCTGGTCCAGGGGTGGAAGGACAGTAGAGTAACCTGTCCTCTGTTTGTGTGTTTTCCAGGCTGGAACAGGAAATACAAGCACTGGAAAGTGAAGAGTCCCAGATATCTGCCAAAGAGCAAATCATCCTAGAGAAACTAAAGGAGACAGAAAAATCCTTCAAGGACTTTCAGAAGGTGAAGAAAACAAATGTGATTTCTCTCAGTTATATCCCTGAGGAAGTAAGCACTAGTAGAATGGTGCCAATTGGAGAAAAGGCCAGTTGGTATTGATGAGAAGACTAAGCCACACACTCTGAGGGGCAGATGCGTGAGGACCAGTGCCACCTCTGAAGCTGAGAGTGGCCTGTCTTCAGGGCTGGGTCCACCTGACCCACCAGAAGCACAGAGAAGAGACATGAAATTAACCCCATCTCCCTATGGTCCAAACCCTTTATATGCCTAATGCCTGAAAAGTCATCTCCCATTAGACTCTAGAATTCTAAAACCAATTCTTATGAAGCAGATTAAACAGACTCCCTGTGGCTTTAAGTCTTTCCTTTATAAAAAGGCCAAAGACAAAACCATATCAAATGAGCATGAACTCTAAAAACAAAGCGTCAGTGAAACATGAAATTTTACCGTACAAGCATGCCTTGGAGGTATTGCAGGTTTGGTTCCAGACCACTGAAATTAATCAAATATTGCAATAAAGTGAGTGTCATGAATTTTTTGGTTTCCCAATGCATATAAAAATTATGTTTATACTATACTGTAGTCTATTAAGTATGCAATAGCATTATGTGTAAAAAAATGTGCATGACTTAATTAAAAATAATGCTGTTGGAACAATGGTGCGGACAGATCTGCTTAACTGGGGGTTGTCAAAAACCTTCAATTTGTAAAAAATGCAATATTGAGGCCCAATAAAATGAGGTATGCCTGTCTGTGAAAACAGATGGTACTGTGTAGCAAAGGGAGAATCCATAAAGCCAGCAGGCTCTGAATAACTCAGGACCCTCCCTCCATTTTATAATACGTGTTTCCTCAGGTACCCAACAGTTGATAGGAAAGCAGTCTAATCACATTCATTTTAAGATGGGATTTTCTGATATCACTTCTCCAACACAACCAAGGGTATTTGCCGAATAATTGAAATATATCTCTTGTAGGAGAAATTCGGTATAAGGTGGGAAGGGTAAACCTTTCCCTTAAATTTCAGGATCCCAAACAAATTTCCCAGAAGGAAAGAAAGCATGGGGTTTGCCCACCACAGTCAAGTTCTGGGGGAGAAAGATGGGTTAAATGAGTGAGGGGTCATCTCCCCACGTGTGTAGTGACGCTCTGCCCTGCTTTTGTTTCCACAGAGCTTCTCCAGTACGGATGGAGGTAAGTGTAAGCGCTCTCTCCCCATCTGTACCTGAATATTTTCATGCATCAACTTAGTGGGTTTCATTAACACAGGCTCACCAGGAGACGCGATGTGTTGGTTTGTAAGGGCATCAGAAAGAAGGGGAGTGCTGTTTGCAGGTGCTCAGGAGGGCCACGCCCCCGGTCTCCTCTGCCTCTCCTCTTCAAGGACCGCTTCTTGACCAACTCTTTCTAGGCTTACACAATTGGCCTGGCTCTTCTCCTTCCCATTTGGTCCCCAAGGTTCACTGCTTTGATCTCTCTTGAAATATGTTCAGCCAAGAGTGCCAGCCTCAGGACCAGTTCCCTGGTAGGGATGAGGCCACTGGTGCTGGTGGTTACGTCTCCAGGTTACAGTATACGGCAGGAGCCCATCATCTGATGTTTAGGAAACCTTCCTAAGGCCTCTGGTTTTACTTTGAATCAGAAAACTGCAGTTTCTCCAGCCTTCCAGGGAAACAGGGCTGGGCAGAACCTCCCTCCCTGTGGGGCATGGTTGGCCAGGAGCACGTGAAGGGTGGGAGCAGGGCCCCGGCTTCCTGAACCCCATCCTGGCAGGAGTGGGCCTTCCTCTGCTCTCCCCTCCCCTCCCCTCCGCTCTCCTTCACTGGGGCCATGTGATGAACTTGGGATTGTGTGCTTCTCAGCCTTCACCGTGCTCCTCTGTTAGCTACAAACTCATGAAAACCACTTGATTCCCTCTTTCACTCTGGCCCTCAGCTAGACCTGTCTTAAAATGCCGGGACTTGTCGGAAGATCAGATACCATCTGCTCACCTGATTCTTATGAGGTCAACCTCTAAATTAGGAAGATGATCAGGAGCTAGAATAAGTGTTGGCATCAGTGTTTTCCCAATGTCTTTTGGAAATATATGGTTAAAGATTTTAAAATGCAGAGATGGATAATGCATTTTTCTGGATTAGCAAAGATCCTTGCAATAACGATAATTCTAACTTCAGCAAAAAAGAAAACAAACAAAAAAACTGGTTTGTCTGGGTTCTCACCACCACCCTCCAGCAAGTAAAAGGCAGGGGATCTGGATTTTGGCTCCTTGGGTGATCTTTGGGAAGGTATTAAATTAAATTCATGTGTCCAGTGCATGTGCTCAGAGGCAAGTCAGGGTCGAGCAAGCAGGGACTCCAGGAGGAGGACTTTCAATAGTTCTAGAACCTTTTCTAGGGTGTGGCCAAATCAGGACATTTGTTCTGTGCTTTGGGAGTGGAGCATGGACTGAAGAGGTGGCCTTGTCTATTTTGGGGAGTTGAGGGTGGCAGCATGGGAAGGATAGCGGGCTTTCCCTCGTGCTAGGGCTGCCCAGAGGCCGTGTACGTGACCAGCAGTAACACAGTGTCAGACACTGACCCACAGATACCCACATATTGGAAGCGTGCACATCAACTTTTTATGCTTTCACTTCTTTTTCTCTCAAACCAGGGCCTTTCCTAGACTTCTCTCTCTGATTAGGGAAAGGATGGAGCCTGCATGTCATGTCCCAGGGAAAGCTGTGCGGGCCATGGAGACCCATGTAGTCTATGACTTGTTAACAAGCATCCAAGAAGCCATGTTATAAACTCTCACTGCTCTCTTTTTCATTTTCACCCTGAACTTCTCTCATTTCCTCCTGTACTATGTACTTCCCACTATTTTCGTCTGTTCACCTAAGTAGTTCATAAAGATGGTAAGAAACACGATCGTGACTGAGAAGGGAACCTACAGAGAAAAATCACCTTCATGATTCCATCCTTCATCACTTTTTGACAGGATGGGTGAGCTCAGGCTTAAAAGGATGCAGAAGTCTCAGGGATCCCAAGAAGTGGCCAGGGAAAAGTTTCCATGGCCTTGTCACCCTGGATGATGATTCCTACCGTGTCTGGTTATAACTAAGTCTGGGGAGACCTTTCCATTACACCACATCTGCTGGCAAAGAAAAGTTTGAAGGAGGGAGCACGTCCTTCCACGAATGCAGTCAGTGTTTATAGGCCACTCTGTGGTCTGAGGGTAAAAACTCATCATGAAGCACATCCAGTTCAGGGACTTTGGGATGTCTGATTCTTTTCTCTTTCTTTGATTTCAAAGTGCCAAGACCCTCTTAGAATCAACCAATTGTTGTTACTGAGACCTAACAAAAAAATGATTGTAGAATAATGATGCTTAGGACAAATACCCAACTTCTGAAACACGATGATTACAGAATCCAGGCCCAACTGAAATTATATAACTGTACAAGATGCTGCAGATAATCAGCAGAAGCATCTCTAGTTTAATGAGTTGCCAAGGAGTCGGCAGCTAGCATGTGCATGTGTAACAACTGCTGTTCAGGTACCCTGTGCATGTCTCCCTGTGCTTTTCAGAGAAAACAAAGGTACTGGACTGCTGGATCACCAATGGTTTATTGTGGGGGTTTTTTTATAAAAATTTATTTATTTATTTTTGGCTGTGTTGGGTCTTCGTTCCTGTGCGAGGGCTTTCTCTAGTTGCGGCAAGCGGGGGCCACTCTTCATCGCGGTGCGCGGGCCTCTCACTATCGCGGCCTCTCTTGTTGCGGAGCACAGGCTCCAGACGCGCAGACTCAGTAGTTGTGGCTCACGGGCCTAGTTGCTCCACGGCATGTGGGATCTTCCCGGACCAGGGCTCGAACCCGTGTCCCCTGCATTGGCAGGCAGATTCTCAACCAGTGCGCCACCAGGGAAGCCCCACCAATGGTTTTTGACTACATGGTAGCCTTGGCAATCAAGAGCAATGTATTCCAATCTGGAGTAGAATTTCTTGGCAACATACGTTCTGATTCCCCCTCACTTCTTCCCCATCCCACATACACACTTATTATATGGTAGAGTCCTCATCGATTGGGTGGGTTGTTTTTACTGCCCTAAATAGGCACAGTGTTTTGTGTAAGTATAAATTGCATGTGGTATGTACCTAGAGCTACCTCTGTTCTTTACCCACCGAGGAGCTGGTGTGAAACCCTTGGCCAGAACTGGCAAAAGAAAATATCTGTCCTGGGCCCATCTCATCCTTGCTGTTTGAGACTGATCTTTGTAGATTTCCATCCCATCCCAGTCTGAGGTGGCCTGGGACCTTTCCCACATCAAAACTCTCATACCAGGGACTTCCCTGGCAGTCCAGTTCCTTTGCAGGGGGCACGGATTCGGTCCCTGGTTGGGGAACTAAGATCCCGCATGCCACAGGGTGTGGTTAAAAAAAAAAACTCAAAAAACAAAAAAAACACCTTCATACCAATTGTTGGGACAGCTCAGTGTGTCTTCAGTTGCCCAGAAGTCACGATTTCAGGAGAGTTTTCATCAATTTTGTTTCTCTAGCCTTAGCTATTTATGTTCTTCATAAAGATTTTAGCAGTGCCAGAACTAATGAGAAGCACTCATGTTACATCTCTGCTGTGTAAGTGACTGTTCTCTGCCTTCTCGGATGGTGGGAAGAAGCATGATAGACCACCCTGACTTTGGCAGGAAGAGGGCAGTTTACTGACTGAGGCCACATGAAGAAATCTCCCTGTGGAAGCTTCGGAGGCCCTGTTTCTTATTCCTTGTGTTGGTCTATCAGACACCCTCCCTACTGCAGAACCTTAGGGTTTACTACTTAATGATATATTGAGGGGCTGCCCTGTCCTTTTCCTCATGCCCCACTCCTCGCCACCCCCTTATCTCTTAGCAGAAGCCATGGCTCCCCAGCCCCACAAGAGCTGCTGTCCTCAAGCCTGTAACCAGTGACCACTGGGCAAAGGTAACTCCATCACCCACTCACATCTGGCAGGGAGCAGCCTCTGGGGGAACCTGAAATGTAAGCAATAGGAATCACATGCAGAGTTCCCCACCTGTGAGTGGCTTTTATTTCTAGCTGCTAAAACTTTCAGTGTGCAGAGATGTCCTGGAAATTCTATATGTAGCATAGAATGTACCAGGCACGTGTGACCAGTCCACAGAGTCTTACCTGGTCCTAATGGCTTGAGTCTCCATCTCATTTGAATGCAGGAAGTCAGATTTACTGTGATTGCCATTCCCTGGATTTCTGGAAATCCTCAGGGAAGCTCAGAAGTTCTGTACTTCTGCTCTGGTCATCTCTTGTCCCCTAAACTGTCTCTCTAACCCCATATTGCTGCTTCCCATGGGCCACTGTTAGTAATCTCCCTCTACCCCCTCAAGCCCCACTTAACCCCCAGCTGCTGCTATCTCTGGTCCTGCCTTGTGCTACCTTGGGGCCCAGACCCTTCCCACAGCTCCCCAGAGTGAGAGCATGAGGCTGCAACCTAACTTGAGGAATACTAGCAGGGCAGCTCAACATGGAGAATAATGGGCAACTTTGGACATGTGGCCACACTCAGAGGCTCTGGCTCCAATCCAGGCCCCTTTCAGAGGGTCCCTACAGGCTGCTTCATGGCCATCTCCCAGCCCACCATCATCTCAAAGGCCCATCTTCCTTCCTTGCAGTGAAGGACTTTCAACCATGTCTGTCCGACTCAGGGCCCAACTCCAGCACACATGAGGCCCCAGGGAGAGGCAGTAACCAGAGCCTCACTCCAACCCAGGGCCTGCCTGCCTGCTGACTCCTGACTTCCTGTTCCGTCTCCCCAAAGAGTTGATATAGACAAAGCCATTCTCTTAGAGAAACTCCACCCCCATCCATTCCCACAGAGCATGTTCTTTGCCCTAAGAACATGATGGTCCAATGTCAGTATATTCTGGGTTATTCAGACACACGTGAGTCAGCAGTGGTCTAGTCGGCATATAACTGAACTAATCCTAATCTGGTGTCTGTTCGCAGTCCTCTCCTGCATGAAATTTAAAAGAGAAAAAAGAAACCTGCCAGAACTAAGGCGGTATCGATGGGGATACACAGGACGGGACAGATGTGGGAAGTGGGTAGAGGCTAGGGACAAACTGGCCACTGGGAAGGGGAGTTAAGGACACCACCCGGGGTCCTGGGTGAATTATGGTGTCAGTGAGCTGAGGTACGTTGTACAGGAGAAGCAGCAGATGAGCGGAGATGAGAGTTCCATTTTGGACATGTTGAGCGTGAGGTGACTATGGGCCATTCAGTGGAAGTATGCAGTAAGCAGGTAAATGTGATCATTGACGAGTGATTGACATTCCAGGATTTTGGGATGTGGCCGTGACACAAGGAAGGAATCACATCACCTAGAGCCCAGCTTTCTAGAATGTTCCTTCGCTTTCCCACTTCTCTCTGGGGGATACACAGATTCTTCTCTTTGTTTCACATCAGTGGTTTCCTCCTCTCCTCTAATACTTTGGCACGCCTGTTGACTTCTGTGCCCTCCATCTCCCTAAATGGGGCTTTCAAGGTATTTTCCCAAGCAGAGCTGGTCTCCCTCTGTTGCACGGCCTCATTTCTTGCAACTGAGCTCATGGTGAGTTCACTGGGTGCTGTTATTTGGAATCTCAGGATTTTCTAGCTGAAACACCAGCCAGAAGTACTGAAATTGTGGGATAAATTCTGGAATTTTTTTTTTTTTGCGGTACGCGGGCCTCTCACTGCTGTGGCCTCTCCCGTTGCGGAGTACAGGCTCCGGACGTGCAGGCTCAGCGGCCATGGCTCTCGGGCCCAGCCACTCCGCGGCATGTGGGATCTTCCCGGACCAGGGCACGAACCCTTCATCGGCAGGTGGACTCTCAACCACTGAGCCACCAGGGAAGCCCTGGAATTTTTTTTAAATGCCTACAAAATTAGTCTTCTGCATGAATCAGGCACATAAAGCTATATTCCAGTTTAAGGAAAGAGCCCCAAATCTATTTTCCAGTTCTGCTTAAGGCACGTTTCTAGTTTGAGGTCCCACATTTGGCCAATTCCACCAAATTTATAATGGCTCTCACTAGTCTCTCTCTCTCTCTCTCTCTCTCTCTCTCTCTCTCTCTCTCTCTCTCTCTCTCTCTTCCCCCCGCCCCCGCCCCAAACTCATTGTACTCTTAGAATCTAGAGCTTTCTGATGAATCTTTTAATACATAGAGCTGTCCTGGGGCTTGAGCTCTCTGGCCAGGATCTCTCCTACCTCAGCTACTCTACTGAATACCAGTCACCGGGCAAATGCTGGTCTTTGTTTACCCTGATCCTCTCTTGCAGTGGCCGCCTCTGTGGTCCATTATGTAGGGCAGGCAAGCTGCTGTCTCGGCAGCGAACCCATTGGGCCTCCCAACACTGTGCCTAATTGTATTCCCTGTTCTCTGCTACCAGATGCAGTAAATTACATTTCCTCCCAGCTCCCCGACCTGCCAATCCTCTGTTCACGAACAGCACAACCGTCACCTGGGCAGGACAGAACCAGCAGAGCAGCTGGTAAGTCCTGGGGAGCTATTTGGTTTTGATGCCAGGACTGACCATGGGGCTTGCGTTTCTCTGAGCTTTAATAATGAGGGATGCCCAGATAGATATCCTTACATAGGGGGGACCCTGTCCTCAGCACAGCTTCAGATGTAGAATTTACAGTGGCCACACAGGGCAGGCACTGGGCCCTGCTGGGTGTCTGAGGACCGAAGGGGAGGGAGTATTGAGAAAATCAGAAAGCATTTTTCTTCCCACTTCAGAAGAGTCTGTCTTGTGTTTGTGGTCTTTATAGCCGTCCTCATTCTTAAAGTTCATTTGCACTCTGCCTCCAGGGAATTTTATTTTCCATATTGGAATAATACAAGATCAAATGAGCTATGCCAGGAAGCTGGAGGGAACGTATTTTCAAAGCGTATGAGTATGTTGCTGGAATCCTTTGGGAATTGAGCTGTTTTGTATATTGTGAACATATGTATTCTCAAGTCTTCCCATTTCTGGAGTTATTTCTTAACTACTGTGGTATATTTGGGAAATAAAAGGAGCAATTTAAAGAATACATGTTTCTTGCTAATGTTTCTCACAATTGTGGATTTTAGAAAATAATACACTTGTGAGTGTAAAGCATATAGAGAGCTCTGCTTTCCTCTGTTCAGTGCGAACATGCCTCAGAAATCAGAACTGGACAGCCATGAACAATAAATCTCTATACCGATCTTTTTGCTCTTCACAGAATTGCACTGAGGGCCGGGGTTGAATGGAAAAATGAACTGCCAAGGTTGTACAGTTCGTGACAGTGTAGGTGAACTTGCGTCTGAACATCAGATTATGCTTTACATAATCTAGGTAAATTTATGTTTAAAATAAGTCACCTAAGGACACCTTTTATAAGACAAAATAATCATGGACCGTTAAGTCAGAGGAAGTCCTTTATACAGGCCAACCTGAATATTTTATGAAGCAAATAGTCCCTCCTTATTTTAGTATAAAAGGGCAAGCAAGTATTGACATAATTGTCATGCGCACTGGCTAAATTTCAGTATCTACCGAGTGTCTCTGTAAATATCCTATCATCATGTTACTTTTACATACAGACTCACGGGGTTCTAGAGGTGGGGTGGGGAGGACTGTAAATTGTGTCTGGTCAAACCCAAGCCAGGCCAACAGATCCCCCGATAGTTAAAGGATAAGCCAGAACTTGCAGCCTACAGTCATGCTACAAAGGAACCATTGGCAGTGACTTCAGCTGTGGATTCTTTTAAATGCTCCAAAATGCACTTCTGAGATCAAGTGGGGATAATAACTCTTCAAAAGTCACATACCTCCCTGCTTGTTATTAGCGTTGGTAGTTCGCAATAGCGGTGCGTAAACAGCTTTGCAGCCCCTTTCCACATGTTTCTGCACCTCACAGGACATGCAATATGACCCAACTAATGGATCGGCTCATGGGGGGGTGGGTAGGAGCAGTGTGTGGGGACTGATTTTTAAGAGATATGAAAAGGATTGGTAGACAAGCAATGTAAAGTTCAAGAGTGTTCTGTTGCTGAGATTGTAGTGCTGTGAGCATAAGAATACACATACTATTACAAGCTAGCATCCTTCGTCTTCAAAGATACTGTAAAAATAAAGATCCAAATAGCGAAGGCATTTTTTAAGAAGTATTATGTGCTCAAAATCTTCTAAAAAATAAGCTTACATGTACTTTTGTTTGTTAGTTAAGAACTAATTTGCATAAGTGTATCTCCTGTGGAAATACACAGGCGCAGAGTCTTGAAAGGAATTGTCTTTGATGTGGTTAACTGCTTTGTCCAGGCTGTTTTTGAAGTAGAACATGCAGATTAATTGTCATTTATGGCTAACAGTGACTACTCAGAGCATGAATGGCATGCAAAGTAATGGCACTCACCATTAATGGAATTCTTTCTCCTGGATATAATCCATCTTGCTTTAGGAATGTCCTTTTGGAAATTTGTGCAATCTTAGGGCCATTTCAATAAATGTCACCGGTCATTACTCAGTACTATGACAAATATCTGATTGTTTGGAGTTTGGGAGGTTTTAGATTCTGTATAAATGGGAATTTATTTAGAATCATCGCTTTGCAGATTCAGGAAGCATCTATTCCAATCCCTCATTCAAACATGGAATCCGGGGGATAGAAGCCCTGCAAAGAGGCCCTCAAAAACCACAGTCACCCACCATGAGACTGGGTCTCCCTCCAGGTGGCCCATTCTGTCTATAATTGGTTCTGACAATTGGGAAGTTCTTCCTCTGATGGAACTCTCATTAGTCTGCTGCTTTCATCTTCTACCCATTGGTCTTTATCCTGCCCTCTGGAGCCCCTCAGAACAAACCTAAGTTCTGATTTCCCTGTAAGTAGTTGAAAATGGCGGTCACGTCCTGTCTTTCCCAGGTCCTCACTTTCCATCCCCTTAATACCCACAGCCCCAGTCTCTTCAGCTGGTCCTGAGATGATGAGGTTGCTTTGACACCCTCTGCCATGCCTGTCCCTCCCCTCTGAACGCTCCCCGCTTTGTCTCTGAAGTACGAGGCTCAGAGCTGCCGAGCGCACGCACTCTGGGCTGAGCCTGTCACCCCACAGAGCGGGGCTTGATGCCACAGACCATGTGACTCACTTGGTTGCCATCATAGCCTTCCAGCTTCAGGCTCTAAGGTAAAGCCTCAGAGGTATGTGACATGTGCCACTACTGGGCCTCCTTTCCTTTGTCCAGTGCACTCATCACTCCAGAATCATTTCAGTGGCAATGAGCAGTCTGTTCCCCACAACTGCACACATACCGCTTCACCTTATCACGTGCAGAAGAACCCACAAAATCCTTTATTTCTAATCTCGAGAGGCAAAAGTAAGGATGAGCTATGCACCTGTCGGCCTTAGGAGATTTCATATGACTATTAAATTTCTTCTTGTTAAAGTGTCCCTCGGGAGTGTCGGGGGGCCTGGGGTCACTGAGGAGCCTCCGGAAGGTGGGGAGGGGTTGAGGTGAGGGGACTTGGCAGTCAGGTCCCTGGTGTTCTCTCCCATTTCAAGCACAGCAGCTCCCCGGCACTTGTGTTTCCATATTGTATTTCTGCATCAGATTTCATTTGAATAAAGGGTTTAACAGTTTTGAAAGGAGAAAACTGTCTTCTTTGTTGTCCAGGTTTTTACAGCTTGCGATTGTGGCTCCGAGGACACTAACTTTTCCTCTCAGTTTATTATCGTCTCAGATCTGAAAAGCACACTTGCATTATTTATCATCATTTCCCTGATAATGACGTTGAACAGTTGGAACCAAAGTCAGAGGCCTGCAGCTCACCGTTAGGGATCTCCTGGCCCTTGGGAATCCTCACTCGGCACCTATGGGGCATGGCCCTTCAACCAGTGACAAGTTCTGGCAATTGTCCTGATATTCAAGGCACGTGTTTCTGTCTTGACAACTTAAGGATATAGGGACTTTCTGATGATCCAGATATGCTGTATCTCTGGCATTTGCCTAATCTGCCTAGAGACCTTGAAGAAAAAAGAAAATGAGATTAATGTGCCTAGCTTCTGCTCTTTGAAAATTAACTCTAGAATTCAGCCAGCCATGATGTCAAGCTGTTTCTATGTAGTTTTTGGAATTCCTTCCTTCTCATTTTTGAAAATCAGAACTTTGAGTCACTTCCTCCAGCACCTTTCCTGGTATATAAAATCCTTGAGACAAATTCATTGATATGGGAACTGGGGCCCAGGGCCGAAAGCACTGACAACATTTGTATCCCTGGGTGCTTTATCATTTTCCAATCTTCTCTACTCATCTGGGTTTCAGTGACCTCTTAGCAATTTCTTTCTGGCACTTTTCAGGCTGAAAACTGTCCTTCTTGACCAAAAAGACTGAAGCAAAATCAATATGAGAATTGGCTTTGGCCTTTGTTGTCCTTCAGCATCATGCCCTTGCTGACTTATTTTTGTTGAAACCACAGTGTCTTGGGAAAACAGTTGATTCGAAGAAATGTTTTGATTACTGGTTTTTGAAGTTAGAGATTGCCCTCTGGGATGAGAGGGAGGATCCACTCTGAATGAATGTCCTCATTTTCATTGTTATTGACATCACAATGCCAATTTTATATCTCCAACCTCAAGAGAAGGAGTGAACGTAAGTGTATATGTATAATCATATACTCAAAGGGGTAAGACTGTACATATCTATGTTCATTCAATAAGCCAAGCATATGTATTGTTTCTCTTCCACATTCCATGTATAATGCCAGCTACTTGACGATCATTATATTGGGGTGATCTCACTGCTGGGTGGTGGTCCTGGTCTGGCTGTCTATCACCCTCATCTAGTACTTGACACATCATTGACTCACAAGCCACACAGGCTGTTCATGGCACCATGGAATATCAAAGCTGGATACCATACACACACACACACACACACACACACACACACACACATATATGTGTATATATGTATATATATATATTTGTATAACTGAATCACTTTGCTGCTCACCCGAAACACAACATTGTAAATCAACTATACTTCAATTGAAAAAAAAAAAAAAAAGCTGGATACCCTTCATTGTACAAATGGGAAAAATGAGGCCCCAAATTGGGATGTGACTTGAATAGGAATTCAGACTTACTGTCTTTCTCCCTCCCCTGACACCTCCCATCTTACTGACTGATGACAGTGGGGTGTGTCTTTTTATATTTTACACGTGGACCCTCAGCCTTATTCTGCCCACTGGTCACAGTGAGTCAAAGGAAGTGAGCTGGGAGCAGCCTGGGTTGACAAATTTAACAGTGATTGAATGGTTCTGTCCTTACGGAGCGCAGAGTCCTGTCTTGTGTGCTCTTGTCTCGATCCTGAAATGGAATCATGCCAGTTGGTGCCCCCCTCTCCTTACTTGTGTCAGGTGCAATAATTAAATATATCATTTTATGAAGACGTACTTCCAAATTTCAGTCATCCCATCATTGCAATGTCCATTGAACTGTCTTCTTTCCTTTTCCTCTGTCTCCTGGTCCTTCCTCAAATACTTTTCTTTTTGTTCATGGGGCTCTTTCAAAATCTCCTTCAAGGGCTCCCCAGAAAGTTTCCTCCCCTGAGCAGTACCACCCTCATTTTTTTTCAATAAGATGAGCTTAGATAACAAGCCCTTACAATCCTCATCACTGTGTACCTGTGGCATGGGGAGCCTTGAGGAAAGAAAAGGGCAGATTTGAGAGTGTTCTTTGTGGTTAGAGATGAGGGCATGATGTAAGGGAGAGGAGAGGTCTTTGGTATACTTGGTATACTTGGTATACTAGGTCTTTGGTTTACTACTTGGCAGGCGTAAAAAGCAGAAGAGTTTTAAAAATTGTGTGCATGCCTCGTAAACAAAATGTTGAATTTAAAATGTAAGTCTTATTTTCCTACTGGTTCATATCCAACCTCGTTCACATTTGGGATATTATTGGCTGAGAACTGGAGCAAAATAGAAATACTTATTCATAAACAACACATTTAAGATAAATGTTCACACTTCCTGTGTGGTTTTCTGAATGTCTAATAACATTCTCCTATATGTATCCATAAAGTCTAAGTATTGTCTTAAGAGAGTAGAAGTTTAAAGTTATCAGCCCTAAAAATGGCAATTATGTGAGGGGGTGAAGGGGTTAACCTTATTTTGGTAATCATTTTGCAGTATATATGTATATTGAATCATCACATTGTACATCTTAAACTTACATATGTTATCTGTCAACAATATCTCAATAAATCTGGAAACAAACAAACAAACAAAAATATTGCCTTTGTGTAAACCAGAGCTTCTCGAAGTGTTTGCCTGGCTCCCCCTTACTAGAGAAGAGAGTGGAGGCAGACAAGGTATGTGAGACCAAACCTGAAGAAACCTGCTAAAAATCTGTGGTTCCTTTGAAGCCCAACATCTTATCTGGGGAAAAAAAATACATACAAATGTTGTCTTTTATGGCATAACATATCTAGGTTTCTTTTATTATAAAAATGTCTTAAAGTGTTCTGCTCTCCTATTCTAGAAATATTGAAAGAACAGTGTATAACATATAAATATAACTATTAATCTGTAACCCTGATGAATCCATGTCACTTGTGGTTCAGTTCCAGAGCCATGTCACACTTAACAAAATACAGCTTAAAATCACAGACAAAAAAAAGAAAACCCACTAAAAAGAAACTCTGTCCTTTACCTATATTTCCTGAAGGATAGTAAAAGGGATCCAATTCATATCTCCACCCAGAAGCACTTATGTTCCCTTTACTTCCCTCCACATATAATTCTCCAAAGCATCATCCGCGGCCACAGAATGTTCCTTCCCTATCCTTCTCCCACACAGCTTTCACCGTCTCTTCCATTCAACTCCTTCTTTCTCAACTCTTTATTGTATGGATCTACTTAACCGTTCTAGCAAAGACCTTTTCGTCATCCTTCCTTTCAGTCCAGTCTCTGATTATAGGAACAGGTAAGGACCAGATGAGGTTGGGGATTATCATGGCAGAAAAGGGAAAATTGGACCAAAAATGACAGCATTCTCATTGGTGGACAGAGAGAGAGAGGGACATCCCTAAAGATTCCTATGTTCATAATTCCTATGTTCATAATTTCAGGTATGGACATAAAAATAGAAATATTTTATTCCATACTCTGTATTGATTGCAGTTCAATGTATCATTTGGTTCATACATTATTGGATGTTTGCGGTGTTGTATCTATAACTGACAATCATTATTACCTTTCTTATTTATAAATATGTCCCATGAGTGTGTTAGTAGTGATAGGACATAAGATTTTAACCCAAAATGGTGCTTTTTAATATAAATGTAGTATTTAAAGAACAGGCTTTTGGAGCCCATGCAAAATTTTAAATACCTATTCTATTTATTTGATAACACATTTTGTGGAAAATCAGGAAATAACAGAAACAGATATTTCTCTTGATATCACCGTCATTGTGTGATCTCATGTACCTCTATGACAAATATTGGTTGGCCTCCCATTGTGACACTTAAGGAAGCTCAACATCTTTGTGCTGAGCAAGTGAAACTTTCAAAACAGACACAATGAAAAATCGAGCATTGGATTTTGCTTCAAATCTTTTTAGTTAAGTGTTAACCGTGATCAGATTGTATCTTATTACACAAGCAGATAGAATAATACTGTTGCCATTTTTTTTAACCAGTACAAACATTAATCACTGTGTACCTTTTCATTGGTGTCATATTATATAAAGTATCTGTGACTAGATTAAAACAACAAATTAGACTTTTCAGTTAGTAGCAACTGTTTCACAGGTATGTATAGCAGGTACCTTTTCTACAAAAGGTTCTAAGGTAGGTGTTGGGAGGGAGGGGGAATCATAGAAAGATGTCAGGCAAAAAACTAGCCTTCACGGATCCTAAGAATCTATGGAGCTAATAAAACATTCTCACAGATAATTATATTACTGCGTGGAAAGTGTTTAGTGCCTTCAGAGAGGTTTAGAAGAAGTGTTCAGAGAACCTTGAGAAGAGAGGGGTGACTTAGAGATGGGACAATCAAAGAAAGCTCATGGAAGAGGGCGCTGTTGACAAGGGCATCGATGTTTGAGTCATATTTGGATATAAAGAAACTCAAAAGAAGGACTTTTCAAGAGAAGGGAATCTTAAAAGCAGGAAATGTTAGGTGTGAGATGGTGTTTTTTGGTCGCTCTAGAGGGAAAGGAAGCAATGAAATGTGTGATTGGAAAGATAGTTTGGATCTTTTTAACACAGTTGGGGAACTTGTAGTTCTTCAGAAAGAGGTAGGGACTCAACGGCCATGATGAGCAGAGGTGTGACATAGGACTCTAGGGTCTGCCAGTGGAGGAGGGACAAAAGGCAGTCTAGGCAGAGGGACAGCAGGCAGAGGGATGAATCATGGGGGGATGTCCTGGGAATAGTGAGAACTTTGTTATGGCCGGAGTATATGTGGAATGAGAGGGGCCACAAGACAAGACAAGAAAGGAAGGTTGCAGATAAATGCCAAAGGTAATCACATGCCAAGCTAAGGAGTTTGGTGTTTACCCTCTACAGACACAGGAGCCAACAGAGGGTTTGTAAGTAAGGTAGCTCTGTGGGCAGGGTGGAGCCTAGGCTAGCAGGGATCAGCTGACTTTTTCTGTAAAGGACCAGATCATAAATATTTTAGACTTTGTGGACCACGTATGGTCTCTGTTTCATATCTTTTTTTTTCCTTTTCTCTTTCTTAAATTCTTTTTTTCCTTTTCTCTTTCTTAAGTTCTTTCCCTCCTTCCTTTTTTTTAACTTTTTTTTTTTTTTTTTTTTTTTTTAATGTAAAGACCATTCTTTGCTCCTCTGGCCATGCAAAACGGGGCCCCAGCTGTCTTTGGCCCACTGGCGATGAAAAGACAGAAGTAGCAGTTAAAAATCGAACATAGGTAATTGTGCCGAAGAGGGCCTGGTCTAAGGCAGTAGTGGTAGAGATAGTGGTGAGGAGATGCATGGGGATGGATCTGAAATAGAATTAGGCTCAGCAGTTGTTTGACTCTGGGTAATTGGGAAGAAAAGGAAAAATCAGGTATGATTCTGAGGCTTCTCGCTTGAAAGACTAGGTAGTGGAGCTGGTGTTACTTCACACCAAGACTACGGGGGAGTTTTGAGAGAAGATGGATTCAGTTTTGCAGCTGCAGAGTTTGATGTATCTGTGAGTCATTCAGGGAAAGGGTGTCTGGGGACAGTTGGCTCAGCGGGTCTGAGGCCCAGTTCCCTCCCATCCAGGCCGTGTGCCTCACAGGGAGTCTCTGAGGTAATAGATTTGAAAGTATGGAGTGTCACGTAAGTCTACAGGACAGGAAAGAGCTGGTTCTTAGGAAGCTCAGACCAGCAGCAGGATTTGAGATGAGTTGGAGAGGCCAAGATTGGACCTGGGAAGACCAGGTAGGAAGCTCTTGTGATATCTAGGGAAGAAGAAGTAGTGTCTCAGATTGAGTGGTGGCACAGAAAGAAGGCGGCAGATGGGAAGGAGGTGTGGGGCAGAATCTCGAGGACTTGGCGGTGCGTGCATGGGGGAAGAAGGAGGCTTTCTGTGAGCGTAGTCCTCAAATCCCAGTATCGTGGGTTGACGCCACCTCTAGTCTGTTCTTTTTCTAGTTCTGTTCTTAGAAACCTAACAAAGTGACTGAAGCTTACAGAGCATATAATCTGACTCCTTTCATAGCTTTCAATTTTTATAAATATCCCCTTTTAGAGTACAGTAGAGGATGGCCATGTGCCACCTGCAAAACCCTTTGTGTAATCTTCATTACAGAAAAGGGAACTGTCTAAAGAACAGTAGAATACTCTGTAAAAGAATTTTTAAAAGAGATTTAAGATTTTGGAACTAGGTTACATCTTAACCAAGGGCTTTAAAATTATCTATAAGCCTAAGGTATGCTCACGATCAAGGTAAACTTGCATGTTGTCAGCCTCCCTGTAATGTGTCACACTGGATCTCAGCAGTCGCTCGTGGCCTTATTTTAGCTCATCTTTCTGGGAAGTGTGAGTGCCTTTGAGATATGGTAACTCTGTACATGTGTCTTCCCAGTGCATTTAGCTGCTGTGTTAAAACACATATATAACCACCTCTGTCCACATTGCACTCACTCTAACACTCAAGATGCTTGGCAGTTAGGCTAGAAAGGGCACAGCACCTTTTTTTTTGTCTGTTTGGCAATTAACCATTCACTGGCTTTTTTTGTTGTAACATGCACTTCCTTTCTCTTGTTTTCATTCAAGCTGTGTACGCCATGGAAATTAATGTGGAGAAAGACAAACAAACAGGAGAGACCAAGATTCTCTCTACATCCACCATTGGCCCAGAGGGGGTCCATCAGAGAGGAGTCAAAGTCTTTGATGATGGTACCAAAGTAGTGTATGAGGTGCACTCAGGAGGCACCATAGTAGAAAACGGAGTGCACAAATTAAGCTCAAAGGATGTAGAAGAGCTTATTCAGAAGGCTGGACAATCAAGCTTAAGAGGAGGGCACGTGTCAGAAAGGACTGTGGTTGCAGATGGGAGCCTCAGCCACCCTAAGGAACATATGCTCTGCAAAGAAGCCAAGTTAGAAATGGTCCATAAGTCTAGGAAAGATCATACTTCTGGGAACCCAGGGCAGCAGGCTCCAGCCCCCAGCACTGAAGGGCCGGAGGCAAACTTGGATCAGCCAGTCACCATGATTTTCATGGGCTACCAAAATATCGAGGATGAAGAAGAGACGAAGAAGGTGCTAGGCTATGATGAAACCATCAAGGCTGAGTTGGTCCTCATTGATGAAGACGATGAGAAGTCATTGAGGGAGAAGACGGTAACAGATGTGTCCACTATTGATGGGAACGCAGCTGAGCTGGTGTCCGGGAGACCCGTCTCAGACACCACAGAGCCCTCATCCCCCGAAGGGAAGGAAGAAAGCCTGGCCACGGAGCCAGCCCCAGGTACCCAAAAGAAAAAGCGCTGTCAATGCTGTGTTGTCATGTGACCACTTCTTTCTTCCCTTTTCTTCTGGGCAGCCTTTGTGCTCTCCACCACTTACATAGACCTTCCTGTACCACTAACTACGATACTGTGAACTGGAAGCAAACACCTGCCTTGCCTTGCAGTTGGATTGCTTTGATCCCTCTTATTTTTTTCCCTTTCGTTTTTTTTCCTCCAGTTTCCTCAGCTCAGAGACAACATGCATGTGTGTGCTTCACTCTTTCCAAGAACTTGCTTTTCCTCTAAACCTTTCCTTGTGTCTTCAAGAGGGAATCGGTTCCTTACTGCTCGATTGGAATGGACTCTTCCTAGCAGCCAGTGATCTAGTAGCCTTAATTCACTTGACTGGAATTGAATCCATGGGCATCGGGGGTTTCATTTTGTCGTGTGTTCCTATCAAGTAGTCACACATCACCACGTCACTGATTTCTCACTTGCCTCCCTCGCTGTGGATCTTTGCTTTTATATCTCACGTGGCAAAATGCTATGGGCTCTAGCCAGTTGCGAGTGTAGCCAAAAGTAGACCTTACTTAGTCTGTCCAATCTAGGGTGATGCTTTCTGCTGCCTTATATAAGCTTCCAGGTTACAGTATTGTGCATCTCTGGCTTTCTGTTAAAACAAATGAAATTGATGTAAAAGAAAAGAACCCAGTGCTTGTCATAACTGAATTGTAGGGACTGATTCCATAACCTGCCCATCAGCAGCTGTCTCTCTTTCTATGACTTAACTGATGGACCCTTTATATAAGAAGCACCATTTTTAACTTTCTAAGGACATGAAACAAGCATTGTTTTGAGCATCAGCAGTGATCTCCAAAGTTAGGCGAACCCATGAGCCTTGCTTCTTTTCTCTAAAAAAAAAAGAGTGTAAATTTTTATATTGTTTTCTTTTTCATGGATATTTTCTGATCATATTCATCTGTTTTCAACGAAGGGGTCATTTTGAGGAGTTTCTCTATAGTGACCATGTTTCTAAAACAGTCCTTCTGACCTACAGTGGTTGCTGTGATGCTTCCGCTCCATTGTGGACGGTGCTGTTCCTGAATTAACTCTTCATCTCACCTGCCCCATTAATTCCAGAGCCTTCCATCTGGACTCTTTTCTTTGTGTCCCCATGAGAAAGAGAATATTTCGCGTACCATCACCGTGTAGGTTTACCCACCCCACAGAATTAAAACTTTAAAATGTAAAAAATGTTTAAAAGATGAAGAAAGACCTATCTTCTCACCTTAAGTATTTTAATTCGTTCCACAAATACTGATTGAGTGAGTGGCACATAGCTGAGCTTCTTCAAGCATTGTTTCTTCAACTTCTGAAGATTCCAGAACATCAAAGGATGGTTTTTATCTAGAACACAATGAACAATTCTTTAAATTCTTAGCATTCCCCCAAAGCAAAGAGCCACAGGTATAATAAAACCAAAGGGAAGCAATA
The DNA here is from genome assembly GCF_949752795.1 of Hyperoodon ampullatus. Lineage (NCBI taxonomy): Eukaryota > Metazoa > Chordata > Mammalia > Artiodactyla > Ziphiidae > Hyperoodon > Hyperoodon ampullatus. The sequence goes on from NC_136919.1 coordinate 35,133,518, forward strand.
TAGTAAAATAATAATAGAGTAATGAAATAAAGCTGTAACCTTTGAATTGATTTTTTTTTTTTTTTTTTTTTTGCGGTACGCGGGCCTCTCACTGTTGTGCTCTCCCGTTGCAGAGCACAGGCTCCGGACGCACAGGCTGAGCGGCCGTGGCTCACGGGCCCAGCCACTCTGCAGCATGTGGGATCTTCCCGGACCGGGGCACGAACCTGTGTCCCCTGCATCGGCAGGTGGACTCTCAACCACTGCGCCACCAGGGAAGCCCTGAATTGATTTTAAAATAGCTTCAGAGATATCTTTTAAGTTTTTTGCCCGAATGTTCATAACATTGTTGCAGATAATTCACAAAATTATCTACGTTCCATAGAACCTAGTTTCAAAAAACATATGGTAAGATGTACTACATCAAGTTTAACTTCTGTGGAAAGTAGATGAGGGAAAAAGTAAGGTGACCTTGAGAGAATTTTATTACAGAACCAACTCAGTTTGTCCTAAATAGCTATCTTAGTGCTAAATCTATTATTTTTTTTAATTTTTTAGCTTGAAATTATATTTATTCCAATTAAAGGGGGAAAACCAATATTTTTTAATTTTCAAAGTTAATCTTTCCCAAATAATTACATTTTTAACGAGCACAAAGTAAGTCATTTTATCACCAATATATAAACCAAAAAAAGTTAAAGAAGGAAAAAAATAACAAGCTAAGTTCTACTTTCTAAGATGATTCCATCCATGGCTTGGTTTTGAACAGCTGAGGGAATTATCTCTAAATCTCAGGTTCAGCAAAGAAGCTTTTTTTGAATAAAACTGTTCTATTATCTAGAAATAATATCTGGTTTTGCTGCCTATAAACTTTCAGCTTCATGGTCCTCAGCAAATGGTCATTTTAGCATCATTTAAAGGTTAAAAAAAAAAGAAGAAGACATTCCCGAGAAACCTATTTACAGAGAAAAAGAAAGCAGCTTCAATGTCTTGGACAATCTCTGATTTTAATAATTTATTTAGAAAGAAACAATCTAAAAGTTTCCCATAGCTTATCCTTTTTTTTACTCATTTGGGGATGAAGACTATTCAGTTTGAGTTTTTAAAAGCACAGTTAGTGAGTGGAATGATAGAATTTAGCCTTGGGTGTACTTTTGATAAACAGAACCAGAGTCTTTCAGGACAGATCATTCCCTGACCTACGCTTCCATCAGTGAGTTAGTTTCTCATGAAGAAAATGGTCTTTACCTCTCACTACAAAACCACACGTGAGATTTAAAAGACCAATGATAATATGCGCTCTCATTTATCAATAATTAGTATAGGGATTAGCAAATTATATGAATTAGAGTTCTCTCTCTACTTTTACTGGTAAAGCTTATCATTTCAATGGTTTTTCAAGTAAGATGTGTTACGTTTATTAAAATGATGTGTGGCCACAGTAAACGAAGGTGTGTTTGAATATGGCGTATGTATTTGTGTAGCTTGCCTCATTTTCCTATTGCAGTGGGAGGTTCAGCTTCAGCCAGTACTTTTACGGGATGAGACCTATAATCCCATCTACAGAGAAAAGGAACTACCCTTCATAGTGAAAATATAAACAGAGTTGTGATTGTGAAGATTCTGCCTTCCCTGCTGGTACTGGCATTGTCTCTGTAAACACTTTATTATGTATGGTATCACGCCCTTCAGAAATACAGGGTATTGACTTACATCACCAGACTAATTAGAGAATCAGTAATAAAGCTGAAAAACCATGATCATTTTTGAGCTCATGGTTAGTTGGACTTTCTTTTCAAATCATATACTCAGAACCCTTTAAATGGCAAGAGGAGAAAGAGGGCAAAGAGGGTCATTGCATTTGCTTAAAACAGATTCTCAATGGCATGCAATTAAAGATCCTTTAAGAGTTAAAATGATAAACCTTATATATCCTGAAAAATCTTGATGACTTGTATACCCTTGACTTTTTTTTTTCTCTTTGATGTGCAGTAGGACAAAATTAAGGGGTTTTCTTTTTTTACCTTGTGCCTCGTTTACCCACAGTTATATTATGTTCCTTATATAAGCAAAATTATTTGCCTCTAAAAATGATTTGACAGTGTCCAGCGACATCACTCAATATTGGCAGTAGAGAGGACGAGGGGCTAGGGAATCCTTTTCTGGGTAAACCCCAAACATGGTTTCCTAAAATTATTCAAAGGCTTTCAGAAAACTCAAATTCTAGAGTTCATTTGATTTGACTCTTTCTGAAATGTTAATGACGCATTATCTGCTTCAGATTCCCACCTAGTCCATTTTACTTTCTGGTGATAAATGGTTTTCCTACATGCAAGGAGGCTTTTTATTTTTGTTAGGGGCAAGTTTTTATAAAAGGGGGAAATCATCTCTATATAATTTCCTAGAGTTACGATATCGTCTCTAGAGCAAAATGTTGAGGCCAAGTCTGAAAACAGCTTATTTCTTTTCACTTCCTGCAGAACACCATTTCAAGGGACCACAGAACATCCTTGACAAACACCATTTATTTAATGCCAATGAACCAGTGGGTAGCAAAAGAGGTGGCGGGAATATGGCGATAGAGGCAAAAACTGAACCACTAAACCAGTTCTTCCTTTTTAAGAAACTAACCCTGTCAATGTAAAACACAGATGAACCTAGACAAAATATGCAGAGAGGATTTCTTTTGTTCTTACTTAAAATCTAGAAGCTCAGCCATCTCTGTTTGTCACCAGACCCACTTGTGGAGTTTAACCCACCAAAGGGCCCATTCCTTGTGGGAATATTCTCATTTCCTGCAATGTTATTTTGTTTACAACAAAAACCATTCCAAGGCTAGAGTAGTTTTATGTTGTACTTTCGCGACATGTACATTCATTATTGAAACCATGAATTCTCAGCATAGTTAAAAGTTTCAGAAGCTCCTCAGTTTATTAATCAAGGTATATGTAGCTCCACTGATTAGGATAGAGCCAGAAGGTATCTTTTGTCCTATTGGATAGTACAACCCAGCAGGTACACGGAGTGATGGTATATATCGCAAAACGTCTCCAAGTAACGTGCAAGATGGCATCTGGGATTCCTGCTGCCAGTTCGCCTTCATTGTGTAGACTTCTTCTGGTCTAATCAAGAAAACTTCCCTGCCTTTTCTAGGGAAAATGAAAAATCCATCTCTTACAAGGAGCGCAATGCTGTTATGTGTCTCTATTTTCATAGCTTCAGCAAACCACATGATAAAATCTCCATTTTAAAACCAAAATACTTAGTATTTGAATGTAGAAAAGGCTAGAATAAAGATTACATCCTGAAAGTTTCAAAGAGCAGTTTCCCTGGGGATCCTTAGACCAACCTCATCCCCTACCCCTTAATTTTTATATGACTTAAATAGGCCTCTGCGTCCCCTCTCCACTCCAGTCTAAAATAAAAAGGTCTGAACTGTAGCACAAAAAAACTTGCTTTCAATGTGAAAATATAATATATATCTTTGGGGAACCACAAACTTTCTGCATCAAAGATCTGGACAGCCTTAACTTTTGTAAAACTTTTTCAGTGCTCTCTTTTACTAAGCAGGGAAACAAAATGTTTCCTGAAATTAATGACTTTTTAATATTTTGTGACTATTTTCTAAGTTTCTACAGGTTCACCTTCTCCCCATATTGCCTCTTTCTAGTCACCTGGGGCTATTTTTTTGCAAGTCATTGCATTTTTATTAAAAGAAAAGTACATCTTATGAACCACAAAATTCCCTCTAGACTTCAGGCAGTCCTTCTGGAGTAAAAGAACAGAAATAAAGAAAAGAATGACAGGGTGGCTTTTTCTTTCCCCCCCCCCCTATGGTTAACGTACTGTATGGTATATATGTTTACAGAATGTATTTGCCTTGTGATGTTAACAAAATGAATGACAAAAAAAAAAAAAGCGTTCTGATGTGCCATTTGAAAGTTTGCCTTAGCATCACTGTTTATGTTCTTTTCTATCCTTTCAGAATCACAGGTCGTATTCCAAAGCTGTATGAACACAACATTCTCTTCCCCACCCCTACCCAGCCCTCTTCAGAGCTGTGAATTTCGTCCCAGGAGCCTGAGGCAGAACCTTGCAGGTCTGGCCCAGGTGGAATAAAGTAGGCAGAGCTTGGGCATTGCCTCTGCATGTTTACCAACCAAATACTTCCTTGTGTTCCCTTCTGAGCCTGCACTATCCCACTCTGACATTCCTGGGGTGGGCTTCATGCAATGTGTGACCTCCTGCAGTCCTTCCCACTGTACGGGAGGTGAACTTGTGGACCCCACCTACCTGGGTCTGGGAGCATATTTTTAAGCACAATTGGCATAGCTTGAAAAAGTGAGAGAGATGGACTCAAATGGTGTGATGGAGCCTTACCTGAGGGGTGTGCCCATTCGTTCTAGTGTAAGACAAGTGGCATGATATACATGGGAGTAGGGAGTGATTATAGAAATGGAATAGTTTACATTTATGTATTTTTTTATGGAAAAATATTTTTGTAATGAAATTTAGATGCATTATGAAGCTTGAGTTTGAGAGCACCCTTGATTGATTATTTCTCCATTCCATTAAGGTAACTTTCTGGCGAGTTCTGTAGCACTAGCCCAGACCTTGGGGGGCATGAACAAAGGTCCCGTGACCTGCCCTGGCACCAGCACTGCATGAAATCCAGTGTTTCCCAATAGTCCTAGGTTGTACGATCCAGCTTTCTATACCTGTCATTAGACAGCCTGTTATATGGCTTGATAGCTCTCTGAGCCACACCTTTAATAATACAGAACGATCTTTTGGAAGGAGATAGCTGTTTTAAACGAAAGCTAAGCCCAGCAATTGTCTAAGTTCAACTCTTTCACATATTCAAGGAGTAATTGCTACATTTGAAGTTAAGGGACCACTCACTGTGGTACATTTGAGTAACACATGCAAAATGGTGAGTCAGAAGCATCTGGCCATCTACATAATGTACACAATATGCATAAATGTATAAACCAACAATATAAAAGTTACCAGGAGTTCTTGACCTTGTAAATATCAATGAGGCTGCATCCTATTTTCAGAGTTAAGTAGAGACTGGAAAGAATTATCCTTATCCATCCATAAAGGAGATACTGAATTTTTAGAGTTTTTGGATTTTTTTCCTCAATTTTCGGCCAAATTCTTGAGTTCCCATCACAGTCACACTCGGGTTCGTGAAGATCTTCACCCACACCTGTTCATCTGTCTGGCTGACCCCAGAGGTCAGAGGTCAAGCCTAAGAATCTGCTCCCTCTTCCTGTTAGACTCTCCTCCCAAGCAGCATCCTTTCCTAGGATAGGATCTTTATCTACTACCCTGAAAGACCAAGAGCCTTTTTCCAACAAGGCAAGGTCTCAGACATACTCTCCATTTCAAGAAAAATAACCTCTCTGGTTCCCAGGCAAATCATTTTAGTTTCTTCATCATCAGAACCCCTCCAACAGGCCCAGTTCAGGCCCAACTGTCAACCGTAGTGTCATGGCAACAACTCCAGAAATGAAAGAACTATGCAGTTGCCCGAGGGTGGTAGGGAGAGGCCGTGTGCCCTAGCCTCTTGTTACTATGGGAACCTCTCGGTTTCGAGATGAGGTGGTCAGGCAGACATCCAGTCAGTCTTTATGTACAAAGAGACCACCGGGCAATGCCTGATCTCAACTGGTCTGTGTGTGGCTCCAACTCCAATTCTGTCATATCCCATTCTGGCAAGTGGAAAGAGTCCTATCCTTTGTGGGGTTCTGGAACATTCTTTCCTCCTCTCAAACTCCTGACTTAAAAGAGTCAGCATCATACAGGGGTTCCAGAAAATGTTGTGTCTGATGCAGCTTTCAGTGAATGTAGGTTGTTGACTGGAATGTTCGGCTTTAGCAGCTCACTCGGGGTGAGTGACATCACTGTAAATATATCCATTTGGTGGTTGATTGCGGGTGGGTTGGGAGCCTGTTGTGCTGACTCTGAATTAGACTTGCTGGGCTATAGCTGCTGTACTTTGTAACCTGAAGTGTACTTTGACTGTTCTGTCTCCTTCAGATGAAAAGCAAAACAAAAACCGACTTCAGAAATAACACTGCCAGCGACAGCCGATGCTGTACTTGTGGCTTCTCTCTGTTCCTCTGTACAGTATTAATAGACAATAAACTGCCTTTTCACTGCATCTACCTCTGTGTGTCTGTGCCCCGGTTCTTTCCCCTTCTCACCTGCCATGAGTGGACTTCAGGCCAGACCTCGTGGGGAGCACCTCCGACTGCTCACTAAAACTCAACGCTAATCCAGTGCTTTTCAAACCTGAGCCTGCTTCAGCATCACCTGGGGGCACCCACTAAGAATGTGGAAGCTCGACCACACCTCTGGAACTCAAATTCAGATTCCTGAGTGGGGCCCAGTAGCCTGCATGTTTACTGATATCTCCAGGTGATTCTGATACATGTGCCACCTAACCCAGCCAAAGGTTTGGGTGCCCCTCGGTGGGAATCCCTGTGCCCTGCCTGTTCCAGCTGGTTTCCACATTAACTAATCCTTTCTCTAACCCCCTCTTGCACATCTGTCTCCACACCTGTCATCCCTTTTCTTGTTCCTTATAAGCCCTCAGCAGTGGCATTGACTTTGATCCCATGGGTCAAGCTCGGTCTGCCCCTTAGTTTAAGTAGTAAGAGTTCATCCAGTGCGATCTTCTAAACAGGAGCCTCTCAAGACACATGGGGACTTTGTTTCTCTTTTTTAATGCTGTATTCTCTTTCTCTAAAATAGAGTCAGCAAACTTTTCCTCTCAATGGCCAGAGAGTAAATATTTTTGGCTTTGTGGGTCACATGATTTCTGTCACAGCTACTCAGCTCTGCCAGAAAGCAGCCATACACAACATGTAAATGAATGAGTGTGGCTAGGTTCCATAAACTTTAGTTACTGAAACAGAGTGGGGGCCAGATTTGGCCCTCAGGCTTGTAGTTTGCTGACCCCTGTCCTCAAACAGAGCCTGGCACATAGTACGTACTCAATGAAATGTTAAAAAGTTATTGCGGGGCTTCCCAGGAGGCGCAGTGGTTGAGAGTCCGCCTGCCGATGCAGAGGACATGGGTTCGTGCCCCGGTCTGGGAAGATCCCACATGCCGTGGAGCGGCTGGGCCCGTGAGCCATGGCCGCTGGGCCTGCGCGTCTGGAGTCTGTGCTCCACAATGGGAGAGGCCACAACAGTGAGAGGCCCGCGTACTGAAAAAAAAAAAAGTTATTGCAAGAGAAAATGAACAAAGGGCAGGTATGATGACACCTGCAGAACTGTCACAGTTGTTTTCTTTGAGGATATGAAATAAATCAGTTGGGGAGTTCTCATCTGTTTGGGTTCTGTAGTAGACTTTTTTTTTTCTGGTGTCTTTATGCATAGAAGATAACTCAAGATTGAAACTTGAATGGTGCCTCAGACTGCCACGCTGAAATTAACAATAGTTTCAACCAATAGAAAGCTGAGGAAGTGCAAGGACTTCTTGTCCTTGTCAAAAGTGCTGGGCACTTGAAACCTGGGTTGTCCCTGGGCATCTATGCACTTTATCCTAGTGTTTGTGGAACTACATCTTATCAAATCCATCCTACACAGTAAGTGGCAGGGCTTTCTTGACATTATTCTTTTTGTTAATTGAAATACTCTTTAGTGTGTGGACATGCAGACTGGAACCATGGTAGACCATTATACACCCCACAACTCTAGGGCATACCTGCAGTGACATTCCGAATAGTGTGTGAAAAGCTGTGTGCTGACATCCATCCCCAGTGGTGTTGTGGGTTAAGGGAAATTATATTTACACAAAGCACTCTGTAAGCTGGAAGTAGATAACAAATGTTAGTTTACTTGTGATGAAAAAGTGTTTGTTCCTCTACTAAAGGTCTTACTTTTCCCAAATGTAATCATAATAAGCTGTTCAGATGTGTTTCAGAACCAGTATAAAAGGGAAGCTGCTTTTTCCTACATTGGGTTTGTGACTGCTTTTGTATTATATTGAACCATATGAAATCGCCATTTAGTAAATCAGTAATGTTAAATATTGACAGTTCCCTATAGTTCAATCTAATAATTCTATTCCAGGGGTAGTTTCCCATCATGAAGGGCAAAAGATTATCAGATAAACCCTAATTATAACAAGAGGAATTTAGATGAGAAAATAAGAACTTCGGAAGGGAACATAGTTCCATACTTAAAGCTAGGCACTTCCCCTGGATAGGTAGGATTTCCTTTAATATTACATCAACCCTATGAGGTAGACATTGCTAATATTCTCCTTCATATATGAAGAAACTGAGTTAAGGAGACAGTAAGTACCTTGCTCAATATAGCAGAGCTAAAAATTGGGATGGGGCTTGGGGAACAAGTTTCAGGCTCAGCTCTCTTTACTTTCTTCCACACAGAAGCTCTTGTTATAAAAGTGGTATGGGGATGCAGCTGAGACTGGATACAGAAAGATTTGGATAACAGAGCCATCTGTGCCCAAAAAAGACAAAATGGCACCAGTTCTTATTTTGTATCTTTATCTACCCAAGCAAACGCTCTGTAATAACACTGCCCCTGGAGGATGGGAGGTGTCTCTGCAGCACTTCCTTCCCAAAGGGGAAGCAGAGGGCTAATCACCCTCTGGACAGTTTTTCCTTCCCCATTCGTATAGGAATGGTGTGTCCATCCCGGAATAAGCACAGGAGATTTTGTTGTTGTTGTTGTTAATATTGTTATCATTATTTTGCCCCGTCATAAGAGCTAAGAGGAACAGTATTCTATGGCACTGTGCCAGTGCCTCTTGATCTAGGCTCTATCACCCTTCTGCAACCACCAGTAGAACACACTGTGTCTCCAACAACCCAGCTCCTCTCCTGCTTTTCCCAAACAGTGTCAAATCCTCCACTATATGGGCATCACACACAAGCCAAAATTTGCTATTTAGAAGTTAAGGCTATAGGAGCTCAAAGAGATCATCTAATGCGGAAGTCACAAAATGGTTAGCCGCCGGCTGCATCTGGCCTGTGGTTATGTTGGTTTTGCCTGCATCATGTTTTAAAATCATTTTTAATTCACTGCCATTTAAAAGACAGATTTCCAGCTTCTCTTGACATTTCAGAGGCTTTGTCAACAATGGACCTGTTTTCCTGGCTGACAGGTGCCTGGAGCTGATGGTAGCTGTCCCCTTTGGGGGAATCATACTCTCTTACTCACTGTCCTCACCCCCACTTCCTATTACCTTACTCTTGGCCAGCTTCCTTTGTTTATATTACCTGCCTGGCACCTGTTGGCATTTGTGGGTTACCCCTAATGTACCATAATCTACTCATTATATGGCTGGGTCCAAGATGAAACTTACCCATAGCGAGATAATGGCAGAGCCAGAACCAGAGATGAAGTCTCCTGAACTCCTTTGGAAGAATAAGGCTTTGCACTGGGTTTGGACTTAAATCTGATGGCAGCATTTAAAATTTTTGAACAGCCCATAAGCAGAAAGCCAATATCAGAATTTGATGCTTGAGCTTTTTAGCAGCAAGACTCACATGACTTTATAATGATAGATTATCCTAAGGCTGGTGAGCTCATTTACAACTCAGGAGAAAAAAATTCATTTCCTACAACAACTTAGAGTATTTAGATTCAGCTACTCTCTATTTCTTAGGTTAAATGAACCATGTCATGTTTTAAGAACTTTGTGGCATCATGTTTCATGGTTGAAAGTTGCATTCCTGGAAAAATAATCAAAAACTTTTGTAGTCAACTGTTGACTAGTTCTGGTGCTTCATATCCCTTCTTAGGAAAAATAACAAGAGGCAAAGGCCGTATGTATTTAAATTTAAATGTGATTTCCTTTTCCCTCCTAATCCTTAGTCTCTTATCGTGCTCCTGAGGTCATGTGGTCACAGAATAGTAATATTCTCTAACGTTCACTTCTTTATCTTGCTAAGAGTAATAATCAGCATAAAGTTTATTTCAAAGAACCGATGAAATAGGGATCTTTCCTCCCATGGCTTGTCATCATAAATCACTGTGATCTAGTATTTTCTTTCTTTTTAAAAAAATTTTAACTAAAGGCTAAAAAAATTTAAGATGATAATTATATTTTCCAATTTTTTTTTTTCTCTTTCCAAGTCACTGAGTATAGAAAATATGAGCAGCAGACCTACCCTTTTAAGGCCAGGGTTCTTAGGTCAACCTGAGGACAACCTGGAGGTGACATAAATCCTACAGTCAGTGTGAATCGTCCATCCATCAGAAGATGTAGACTCGTATGAGTCTACGTATTCTGTCTCGTAAAGAACTTATTTCAAATCAGAGTGCAAGGACCGATTCAGTCCTTTCTTTTTTCTCTGGGAGACTGACTAAATCCTCACTCTACTCAGAGGCTTGATGTGAGATCCTGTCTCATACTTTAACTCAGTTTTTCATAAACTTAGACTTTTGGTATCACCTTAATTACTTTTGTCCTGTATGTGTACCACCAGTGGACCCTCATTTGCTCTTTTAACCACGTCTTTGACCTAAAAGGTAACTTTTTTGCCCTACCTTAAGCAGGCAGCACATGCCATAGAAGTAACTGTTGAAATAAATGTTCATTAGCATTATTAATTTTCAGCTGCATACAGTTGCCTAGTAATACATACAGTTACCTGAGACCAACTCTTTCATTGTTAAAGGAAGGAATAGCCAGGTTAGAAACATATCAAAAATATACCCCCATCTCTTCGATATAATCAGATGGCATGAAAGAAAATCAAAACAGTAATAATTTTCTCACTGTGTGGTTCTGTGTTATTTAATGCCATGTTCATCTACCCCGAAAATTTTGGAAGCACTGCCTTACTTCATTGCATTCCCTTAACAAATCCCAGCTCCTCATTTTGAAGTTAGGATGAGAAATGCAAAGTGACTTGCTCAAAGCAACAGGAAGTAAGAGCAGAAACACAGTGCTAGGATTCAAATCCAGGTCAGGGTGACTTCAGATTTTTTCTGTTATACCAGGTGCCCAACAAGCCATTCCTTTTATAAGGAATGAATTGAATACATCAGCAGCAAACTTAAAACTCTCCAGTAAAGATCTCCATCATTTAAGCAAACAAAAGTAACATCTGTTCCAGCTAGAGCTGTCTTTGGCATAAGCAGTTTTTCACTGATGGGGATCAGATCTAACTGGGCTCCATCTGCCCTACTTGTGCAAAGTTATACAATCAGATGTGAGTTTCCAAATACAGTGGGAAAGTGACGCAGTAGACAAGTGATGCAGTAGACAAGTGACGCAGTAGACAAGTGACGCGGTAGACAAGTGATGCGGTAGACAAGTGATGTGGTAGACAAGTGATGCGGTAGACAAGTGATGCGGTAGGCAAGTGATGCGGTAGGCAAGTGATGCAGTAGACAAGCACAGGGGCCCAATGGCTGCCTCTACTGTAAGGCACTCCAGCCCTCAGCTTCAGTACCTCTTCTGAGCTCTAGTAAGCTGACTCCTGCTCAGCAGAGCTCTTGGTTGGCTTTTGTAGAGTCGGGGATTTAGTCAATGCAGGCTGTAAAACTGGCTCAGCACTAGAGAATAAGCAGAACTTAATGGAAAAAGAACCACTCAGGGAATCTCAACTTTTCCCTTCCTTTCCCGTCCCTTCCCTACCCTTCCCTTCCTGTTTCCCTTCTATTCTTCTCTTTTCTCTTCTTCTCTACTGAACGAGTCTGTTTTTGACACAAGGTGCACTCCCACCTGTAGGATGAGTTGATCTTCTCAAAAAGTTCATTAATTCTCCCAGGAAGCACCATGCTCTCTGGTTCTCATTTCTTACTTGCTGCACATTAGAATCTGGAACATTTTCTTAAAAATATAATTATACTAGGGCTCCATGCCAGAGATCCTGATCTAATAGGTATGGGTGAGGCCTGGAGCATTTATTAAATGGCTCCAAGTGATTCTCATGAGCAGTTAGGGCTGGAAACCACAGCACAGAAGGACCCAGAGCAGGCAGGAGGGGTCCAGGCTGGAATCCTTGTCTCGGTTCTGCAAACCAAGAAAAAAATGTAGGCTTTGGTGTCTGAATCAAAGTCAAGTTCCAAGTCTGTCATTGGTCAGCTTGGTAATCTTTGGCAATTTATTTCAATTCAACAAGCCTCGGTTTCCTCTTCTATAAAATGAGAATAATACCTACCTTGTAGGGCTTCTATTAGGGATGTTTTAAAGACTTTTCTTTCTGCTTTTCCTTTCTCCTTTCTCTCCCATTACAAAAGAAAAGTATTTGAAGAAGTTTGTAGGAAAAAATGCAGCCAAAAGAAATAGAGAAATAAGTCAAGAGAAAAATGAGATGAAACTAGAGGACTCAATCTAGCATAGATTTCTGAATGTTTATTTCTCTTTCTCCCATTTGTTTGAGCAATTCAGCTTGCAAAATGTTCAACACAATACTACGTTATCAACCAAACCACTGAATTCTAAGTTCTTGGATCTGTTTTGAAAACAACAAAAACATGAGATGACAGAATTGGCATTTGGAGTGTGAGGGGACCCAGGCCTGGGCTCTGTCCCAGGTATGTCATTCATGTGTGAATTAGAAGTCCTTTTCCCTCTTCTGGCCCCAACTTTCTCATCTATAAAATGAGTAATTTTACTAGATGACCATTAAGATGATTCTGAGCGACATACTACGTGGATGTCAATATCAAAGGTATTTCTCTACAGTTAAAAAAGAAAAGAAAGAAATACATCAAGCTGAGGAGTGTTTTTCCTAAAAGATCCTGAAATCCCTGGCCTTTAAAAGCCAACACATAAGCAATCCACCACCGCCCTGGCCTGGCCCTGAGGAGTCCCTCGGCAAATCCCCCATCACTGCCTTGCTCTGGGGTCTTTCCAAGCCCAATGGAAAACCAGTGGCCATTTTCCTGTGTATGATATTCAGTGGGTGAACAACTGACTCACCAAGACTTAAAAATCAGAATTTGGATTCCCTTTAAAAAATATAAACAGACTGGCCTTATTAGGGGCTAATGCCTGACATCTGTGTGCCCCACTCTCTCCTGACCCAGAGAATCCTGGAGGGTTGGTAAATATGCATCTAGAGTCTCCTGGGAGGTGAGTGTAGCAGACACGCACCACCGCCCATCTAGTCTAGATGGTTTCTCCAAAGGAACCTTGAGGAATGCAGCAACAGAATGACAGTGCTTCTCTTCCCTAAGTCCTTCTCTTCTGCCCCAAAGCTGAGTGTCCAATATAACGGGATTTGAAATCAATAAACCAGTTCTGCTCCTTGATAGCTCTGTGTCTTTGGGCCAGGCACTTAGCCTTTGTGCTCTGCAGAATGCCATGGACAGTTAACTAAGCATGGGCGTATTGATATTGATGCAAAGAACGTCAGAAGCAGTACATAAAAAGCTAGTCGTGGAAGTTCCAGCTGAATGGGGTTAGTTGTCTGAAGCTTGGCTGAGGATAGTTTGGTTTCAGGTCTTTTCAGGTCTCAGGAGAAAATTCCTCTTTCTGAACGTTGGAAGAAGTGAGAATTCTCAGATTATTTTCTGAAGCCACGGCTGGGTGATGAAATCCTTCATTGCAAGTGTAGGAGCATTCATCATCACCAAGACCAGTCCCCTCCCGACTTAATAAAACAGAATTGCTTTTTTATTCTTTCCTTCCAGAATCAAGATCAAACTCTTCTCTCTGAAATTCAAAGTTTGCTAAAACGGAACATCTTCTCCTCCATCTCCCTTCTTCACCAGACTTCAGGTCCCCCTGATTCCTAACATAAATGCGCATTTTTAATTAAGGAGCCCACACCCACCCTCCCCTGGCCACATTCACCCAGCTTTACTCATGCTGTTTTGGACACACCTAGCATAGGCTCTTTCCTCCCCACATTTTGGGAAGTCTTAGTCATCCAACTCAGCCCAGCTGAGTGCCTTTGTCTCATTCTGCCTGCACCTGCCTCTGACACATTGTTATCAGCCTTCCTCTGTCCTCTGAACTCCTACTGTCCTTATATGTGGCTGAGCCTTTACTTGGGACTTCTGCATTCATATAGCGAAAGACTCACTTTCTCGTTGCAGAAGTGGATCAGGAGCAGCATCTCTTCTCTCTCAATTCGTTGATTTCATCCTGAGGCACAGACTTACAGACTATGTGTTGAAAACACAATCAAGATTTAATGCCAGCTCTTGGCTCCTGAGACTCAGTGGGAAGGACGGGTCAGGAGTCCTTCTTAAAAAAAATGGGGGAGGGCTTCCCTGGTGGCGCAGTGGTTGAGAGTCCACCTGCCGATGCAGGGGACACGGGTTCGTGCCCCGGTCCGGGAAGATCCCACGTGCCGCGGAGCGGGTGGGCCTGTGAGCCATGGCCGCTGAGCCTGCGCGTCCGGAGCCTGTGCTCCGCAGCGGGAGAGGCCACAACAGTGAGAGGCCCGCATACCGCAAAAAAAGAAAAAAAAGGGGGGGAGTCGGGGTTTCGTTTTAGTTTCTCCCCCTTTGTCAGAAAAAAAGGGGCTTGGTATTGTGCTGACAGCCATGGGTCTTCTCTTGTCAGGCAAGAGGAGAGACTGAACTTCTATCAGCAGATTCCAGGCAAGTTTAACAGCAGAGCACAGACAAAATAGTTGTCCTGTGCCTCACAGGACAAGGGTATTTAGGTGGGTGGAGGCTTAGTACTTTTTAGCAGTGACTAGGCAAGCAGACAGCAGGCAGCCAATCACCCTGAGGGCGTCCAGCTGTGTAAGGATTAGGCTGCTCATCATCAAAAACTCTAGAAACAAATGCTGAAGAGGGTGTGGACAAAAGGGAACCCTCTTGCACTGTTGGTGGGAATGTAAATTGATACAGCCACTATGGAGAACAGTATGGAGGTTCCTTAAAAAAACTAAAAATAGAACTACCATACGACCCAGCAATCCCACTACTGGGCATATACCCTGAGAAAACCATAATTCAAAAAGAGTCATGTACCAAAATGTTCATTGCAGCACTATTTACAATAGCCAGGACATGGAAGCAACCTAAGTGTCTATCGACAGATGAATGGATAAAGAAGATGTGGCACATATATACAATGGAATATTACTCAGCCATAAAAAGAAACAAAATTGAGTTATTTGTAGTGAGGTGGATGGACCTAGAGTCTGTCATACAGAGTGAAGTAAGTCAGAAAGAGAAAAACAAATACTGTATGCTAATACATATATATGGAATCTAAGAAAAAAAAAAAAAGAAAAGGTCATGAAGAACCTAGGGGTAAGATGGGAATAAAGACACAGACCTGCTAGAGCATGGACTTGAGGATATGGGGAGGGGGAAGGGTAAGCTGTGACAAAGTGAGAGAGAGAGACATATATACACTACCAAACGTAAAATAGATAGCTAGTGGGAAGTAGCCACATAACGCAGGGAGATCAGCTAGGTGGTTTGTGACCACCGAGAGGGGTGGGAGGGAGGGAGACGCAAGAGAGAAGAGATATGGGAACATATGTATATGTATTACTGATTCACTTTGTTATAAAGCAGAAACTAACACGCCATTGTAAAGCAATTGTACTCCAATAAAGATGTAAAAAAAAAAAAAAAAAAAAGGATTAGGCTGATGAAGTACACCAGTTCTGGCTGATGGGAGATGGAACTAGAGTTTCCCAGCAGGGCTAGTGTCCTGTTGTTCAGGTTGCTCACTGCATAATCCTAGAGGGCTCCATTCACATAGAGTATGGTGTGAATGGTGCCCTTAGAGTTGTGCAGTGCACAACATGCCCACTGTCCATGCTCAGACATGGGCATGCTTAGGTAGTATGGAAATTCCTTGAAACACATAGGTGAAAATCAACCAGAAACTTACATTACAAACAGAGCATTAAACCCATAGTAAACTTGCTGTAGTATGTCAAATTACAAGAGCCAATTTTAACTCTAAGGACTATAGACTAATTCTTTAGAACCAGTAACCAAGACATACTCCCAGGAACCAGGCCTATTCTTCCTTGATTTTCTCCAGTTACATATAGCACAGTATAAAATACATGGTATGGATGAATGTTTCATGGTGTCATAGCTGAGATCCTGGACCAGAATGAAAAGGGGAGGGCCAGTTGCTCTTCTTTCTAGGACAGAGTACTCCCCAGGTGTGAAACGTTCACCAGTGGCCACTTAGAAAGGTTTCTCCGACCAGAGTAACAATGCATCCCACTTTGCACATGTTTTCCCAGCCTAATTCTTGGTAGTGTTCCAGTTTGGGTGGTAAAGCATATGGCCGTGATACCTCCAGCATGTAGTCAGGCGTCTCTGCTTGGTCAGCCATCCCCACACCTGAGACTGGCCTTTCCTTCCATTGATCCTTTGGCAGTGATGTAGACACGGTGCTCAGGGCACAGCAAGAGCCCTTTACCCAGATAGACTGGTATGAAGGATCAGTCAGAACGCTGTGGGACAGTCTGCCATCACATAAAATCATTTCCTTTTTTTCTTTGCCATTTATAATTAGTTCCATATTCCTATGGGCACTCAATGAAGAGGAAGAATTAAAGACAGAAAGCAAAACACTCTCAGACCCAGTACTTATCAGCCACTAGAGACTCAGCAGAGGACGTTGGTCCCTGGCTTGTGCCATTTGTCTGCTGCTCACACTTGTCGCTGGAGGAGATTCACCTTTGGGTGTGTTCAGTAGTTATAATTACAACTGACAGCACACGAGAGGGAGGAGGGTGGCTTAAAGCCCTTTGCAGATGCACGTTCATCCACCAACAATCAAGAAACTCACACAAGGGCTTCCCTGGTGGCACAGTGGTTAAGAATCCGCCTGCCAATGCAGGGGACAGGGGTTCAAGCCCTGGTCCGGGAAGATCCCACATGCCGCGGAGCAACTAAGCCCATGCGCCACAACTACTGAGCCTGCGCTCCAGAGCCCACGAGCCACAACTACTGAGCCCATGTGCCACAACTGTTGAAGCCCGCACACCTAGAGCCAGTGCTCTGCAACAAAGAGTAGCCCCTGCTCTCAGCAACTAAAGAAAAAACCCACACACAACAACAAAGACCCAATACAGCCAAAAATTAAATTAATTAATTAATTTTTTAAAAAAATAAAAAAAAAAAACTCACACAAGATGGTGTAGGTGCTGCCCAAGGCCTGAACCCATGCTGAACAGCGGCTCCAAGTTCTGATTCTCAAGTCCACCTGCCACTTCTTTGTGCCTCTGTTTCTTTATACATAAAATGGTGATGAGCGTTAAATCTCTTGTAGAGTGTCTTCAATGCTGCCTGGTAATCACGGGCAGAATTAAAGCATTAGCTATTAGTATGAGTAGTAACCACAGCTTTGAGAGGCAGAGAACAAGCCCTAAGAATGGTACGAAACAGGGTCAGGAACTATGACCCTTGGGGCAAATCCGGCCCTCTGCCCCTTTCTGTAAATAAAGTTTTATTGGAACACAGCTATGCCCACATGTTTACATATTGTCTTGGGAAGGAAACCATATGGCCCATGAAGTCTAAAAAGTTGTCTAGTACTTTACAGAAAGTTTTGCAGATGCTCAAATTTGCTTTCCTATTCTCCTAGCATTTACTGAGCACTGATAAAATGCCCTGAACTATACTAAATGTTTTAACACATGCTATCTTTTTCCTTTTTTTTTTTTTTTTGGCTGTGCTGTGTGGCTTGTGGGAGCCTAGTCCCCCAACCAGGGACTGAACCCGGGCCCCTGCAATGAAAGCGCCGAATCCTAACCACTGGACTGCCAGGAATTTACTACATATTATCTTATTTAGCTTTCACAAGAAGTAGCTCTTCAAGGTCGATAGAAATGTCCCCCCATTTTACACAGGAGGTTCAGAGCACTTGTGACTTGCATAAAATTGCAGAGCTAGGATTCACACTGTGGTGTCCTGGTCCAGAATTTCAGGAGTCATCAGGGCAGGCGTCTTGAAGGAGTTGGGTTTGCACTTGCCCTTGAAGGATGAGTGTGGTTGTCAGTACACAAGTGTGAGAGCCGAGGAGGGTTTTCGAGGCAGAAGGAACTCCTTGATCAAAAGGCCTGAGGTGGGAAGCAGGGGCTGTCTGCTCCTCTGATTCGGTAGAACACAGGAACCCAAAGGGTGGGAGGACAGGCAGTAGAAGAAGTGGCTTGAGGCCAGTGTGTGGAGGGACGGGCGTTCCTCAAGGAAGAAGTTGCAACTGAGAGTTCAAGGGCAGGCCTGTGGCTGTATTGTGTTTGGCCTTTATTGTATTGACTCATACAAGGGTATTTGGTTTGGTTTGGTTTTAATTTGAATTTACAACCAAGAAATTCCACAATTTTATCTTCTCTTGAAAAAGCAGAAGGTCTAGCCAACACTGGACATTCCCAGGAAGCAGGAATCAGCTGGAGTTGAGGTCAGCTGCCCCCTTTAGATGAGGCGTGATCAGTACCACCTTAGACCCAAGGAAGAGGAGCCCCTGTCCTGGGCCCTGGGCTTTAATATGGTCTTGCTCTGGTCGCACCCTTTCCCATGGGGTGAGGCATCTCTGGGGCAAGGGGAATTGCCTGTACCCCTCCCCTGATCCACGCTGTGCTTCAGATGTCAGGACTCAGAATTCTCTGCCCAAATGGGCCAAGCTCACTTCCATGGACCTCTTCAATATGGCTGAGGGGTGTACCGAGGGAAAGCAGATTGTGCTGGGGGAACAGTGTGTGTGGATGGAGCTTTGAAATTCAGGCTGGGGTATCCAACATTGGCTGCAAGGCCCCTGCAGTTGCAGGACAGAGGCAGGAGAGAGAAGAGAACAGATATGGGTAACAGGCCAGAGGACCTCGCTGGGAACCACCAAGTCTCAAGACTCCTAGGAATCCAAGAACACAATTTGAACTTGGCCTTCAGAGTCAGTATGAAGTGTATTTGCCAACTTAGGAGGAGAGAATGCAGTTTCTTTAATTTGAGCTTGATTTCCAACTTTTAAATATTGAGACATACTGTGTGTGGTCCTCCATTTGTATACTTGCTCCCAGGCTCAGAAATGTCTGAGGTGAGCCTGGCTGCAATCCCCACCAGTTCCTAATGTCTTACACTATGGTTGTGTCCCTCATTGACCTGACTACCTGGTTGTTATGGCCCTTGCTCTGAATAATTCATGGAAAAACGTTGAAGATTTTTAATCAGAGCCACAGTTTGCCAAAGGGACAACTATAGACAGAGAGTGAGGCTGGAAGGCCAGTTAGGGGTTACTGCTAGGAGGAGGGTCCAGCTAGGAGGTTATAGGTCTAAACCAATGGAACTAAGAAAGGAAGGGACAGATACAAGAGTAATTTTTCCCCCCATGATCTTTACGTTAGGGTGGCCAACTTATCCTGGTTTGCCTGGGACTTTCTTGGTTTTAGTTGTGAAACCTCGCATCCCAGGAAACCCCTCATTCCTGGTGACACTGAGAAGGTTAGTCCCCCTGTCTACCACCTAAACATCTGCCCCCCTCATCCTGAGATCTTATTGCACCTGAGCTGGCTCAGATCCAGGGGTTGTGGATCTGAGCACCAGTTTGTTCTGGAAGCAAACTGTGTAGCTGTTTCTATTCCTTAACCCTATATGCCAAACTCCTCCTAATTAGGCAAATAACTCTCAGGCCACAGAGGTCTCCCCAGGTGCTGCAGATTTAGTTCTTCAAGGCAAGAGTGTGTTCAGGCTTAATTAATGCATCAAGAGGCTTAGAGTCCAGATTCATGTTGGAAGAGAAGGTACCAGCCCACCTTTGATGGATGTGGGATGTCATTTCTCTACCTGTTTCTGGCCACTGTCACTACCATCAGCATTAACAGAGATCACACACTGAACCTTGACTTATAGAATCCTTACTAAGTTAGATCCTCATCTGTTCTAGGAAAAGTGTTTGTTAGTGAAATCAGAATCCTCAGGAAAATCATATTTAAGCCCCAGGCACGTGGCCTTCAACAAGTGACTTAACTTCTCTGAACCCTCATTTACTTCATCTGTGAAGTGGAAAGAACAATCCCTACCACAGATTTGTTTTGAGAATAAAACTGTAAATGCTTCATGCACAAAAGAATTGAAAGCAGAGACTTGAACAGATATTTGTGCACCAGTGTTCAGAGCAGCATTATTCCCAATAGCCATCCCTAGACAAAGGTGGAAAGAACCCAAGTGTCCATCAACAGGTGAATGGATAAACAAAGTGTGATATATTCATACAATGGAATATTATTCGGGCATAAAAAATGAAATTCTGACACATGCTACAACGTGGATGGACATTGAAAACATTATGCTAAGTTAAATAAACCAGACAGAGAAGGACAAATACTGTATGATTCCACTTATATGAGGTACCTAGACTGGTCAAATTCCTAGAGACAGAAAGTAGAATAGAGGTTACCAGGTGCTGTGGGGAAGACCGGAATAGGGTGTAGAGGGTTGCACCCCCCTGTGGATGTTCTTAATGCCCCTGAACTGTATACTTAAAAGGGTTAAAATAATACATTTTACGTTGTGTCTGTTGTAGCCGAATAAAAAGTAAATGCCTCATGCAGTACCTGGTCATTGAAGATACTCCAAAAGAAGAGAGAGAGAGAAAGAGCTAGAAGGAAACATTAAGATGCTACTTAGTGTTGATTGACATCAGGGGTGGGAGTTCATACTATAAAAGCAGTCAAGGAAGAATTTGCCCAGGAGGTGGGATTTGAAACGGGGTTTGTAGGACGAGGAGACCCGGCGAGGAGGGAGGCAAAGACAAAGCCAGGCAGGAGGAGACGTTTCAGCAAACCTGGAAGGTCGGTCTGTTGTGATGGAGGCCGGGTGATGCTGTTGGGTTCTGTTCTGTTTTCTGTTGGTGACTAGAGGTGGGACCGGGTTTCAAGGGCCTTGGAGTCCAAGTCAGCCTGGTTAGACACCAGGCAGAGCCAAGGCACTGAAGATGTTTGGGCAGGAAGGATGGCAGGAGCAGTATTTACAGAAAGATTAATCTGGGGCGAAGTACAAAATGGATGGGGTGGTGTTGCAGGAGTCCTACATAAAGTAGGATGGCATCCATGCAAAAAAGGAAAGGATGAATTGGAGACACATTTCAAGGGAGACTTGATAGATTTAAGATACAGGGGGTTAGGGAAGAGGTGGCAAAGTGTTCAATGTCTAGAAAAAAATAGCTTAGCCCTGGAACCAAGCCCCCTGTATTCAGATACCAGCTCTGTTGCTTATGAGTTGTATGACCCTGAGTAAATCACCTAATCTTTCTGTCCTTGGTTTCCTCATGTATAACACAGGGATGAATGATCTAGTAGCATCTCTCTCACAAGGCTGTCATGAAGGTTAAGTTAAAGTAATTAAAATAGTGTTGAGTACAAAATATATGTTTACTATTATTATCTGTTAAATCTGGGTGGTAGGTATGTTGGGGTTGGTTACATTATTTTTTGTATTTGAATTTTTTAAAGCGTTGCTTTAAAATAATGTCTTTTACAAAAAGATATTGCAGAGCCGTGCTTCTTAAACTTCCACATGCCTGTGAAACATTTGACCATCTTGTTAAAAGGCAGGTTTGGGTTCAGGAGGTAGGGGGTGGGGCCCAGGGGTCTGCATTTCTAACAAGCTCCCAGGTGGTCCAATGTTGCTGGTCCACCGGCCGCTCTGTGAGCAGCAAGGCTGTAGAGGAATCAAGGTCCACCAATGTTTCCAGGACAGACTACTGTTCTGGTTATCCATTGCTGCATTACAAATCACCCAAAGCTAGTAGCTTAAAACTAAAACAAGTATTTATTATTACTGTTATTGTCGTCGTTGTTATTGTTACTATTGTCTCGCACAGTTCAGCTGTGCAGTTCCTGCTCAGGATCTCATGGAGCGGTCGTCAGATGGTAGCTGGGGCTTGAGTCACCTTGATGCTCCCTCATGCTCGTGTCTGAAAGTTGGTTCTGCCGTGCCCTGGGACCTCAGCTGGGGCTGTCAGCCAAAACATTACCTGTGGCCTCTCCAGGTGACAAGGGGCTCTTCAGAGTCCAGCAGCTGGGTTCCAAGAACAAGTGTCCCCAGAGAGGGAGCCAGGCAGAAGCTGTGTCACCTTTCCTAGCCCAGCCTCCAAAGTCACCCAGCGTCATTTCCGCCATTTTCTATTCATTAGAAGCAGGTTGGGCTCTAACGCACAGCATGGTGATTATAGTAAATGACACTTAAATATTACATAGCAATATATATAGTATACAATCCAAGAAGAGTGATATGCCTGAAAGTTGCTCAGAGACTAGATCCTAAATGTTCTCACAAAACAGAAATGAGAGAAAAAGTGACCCAATATGTACTTTTAAAAGAAAAGAAGCTGTGTGCCTGAGGGCCGCGCTGGTCTTAGATTTAAAATGCCAGGTTTGGGGCTTCCCTGGTGGCACAGTGGTTGAGAGTCCACCTGCCGATGCAGGGGACACGGGTTCATGCCCCGGTCCGGGAAGATCCCACGTGCCACGGAGCGGCTAGGCCCGTGAGCCATGGCCACTGAGCTTGTGTGTCCGGAGCCTGTGCTCCGCAACGGGAGAGGCCGCAGCAGTGAGAGGCCCGCGTACCGCAAAACAAACAAACAAACAAAAAAACCCAATAAAATGCCAGGATTGCAATCACAACCCTGCCATTTACTGGACAGGAACTCTCATGCATATCATTTTACTTTGAGCCTCCGTTTCTACATCTTGTAAAAGGGTTTTCTTCTTTGGAGATCTGAAAGGTAAATGTGATCGAGTACGTGAATGAGCCCAGCAAAGTGCCTGCAACTCAATGATTGTTGGTTATTTGCGGTTGAACAAGAAATCCAGGGAAGGGCTAGGCACATTTCATATCAGATAGCGGAGCATGTAGTCATCACTGACCCAGAACATAGTGCAGGCGACCAAGAACTGTCCTGAGTGATTAGGCCAAATGACTGGATGCCTAAACATTAAAATATGGTATATACAAGGATCAAAAGGGAAAAAAAGGCTAGCCCATATATAGGGGAGGGCAGTTAGGCTCTGTGTCTTGGAGGGAGAAATATCAAAGGATTTGCAGATATGTCTTAAAATCTCCACAGGGACTTGCTTAAGGAAGTTCTGGCAGGAACAGAAAGCTGAGGATGAGTGTCCCAGGGAAAGCTGACATGGTTGTGTTTAAATCCATGGGTTTGAGGTGATGTGTGGGTCAAACGGGGCTCTTCCTGCAGCAGGGAGGAGGGCAGGTGGATATGTGGGGATCTATCTCCATCACTTGACTGTAAGTTTCCTGAAAGCAGGGACTTGTCCTCTTTCTCTGTAATAGTCCTAGTGCAATGGTCCAGCACAGTGCTTGGCACCCAGAAAGGACCCGATAGATATTTACTGGATGAACAAATGAATGAATGAATGAAGGAACAGGAAAAGGGTTAGGACCTAGGCTCTGAGGTCTGGAATTCTGGAAACCTTTCCCAGGATTGGCCTTTCGGGCACCGCTCCCAAGGAGGGAGGGACTCCTCTGTCTACTCAGGGACCCCTGTGGCCCTGGGGGTGTGGTCTGTGCTGAAGCTTGGGAGCCAGGGGACTGTGGGAGGCCTGGATTTACTGGGAAACCTCCCTCTTGACTTACACTAAAGGGAAACTGAAACAGGAATTTAAGGAGAAAATGAAGATCAGCAGTGGCTATTTTGATTCTCATGCTATCTCCTTTCTAAGCCGCTCTCTCCACTTCCTGTTTATAGCCTCAACAGAGCCAAAGGGACCAAACCTCTGAGGGGAAGGTTTTCTCTGGGGATTTCTAGCCAGATCGGCCACAGGAAATGATCAGTACTCCGCCAAGACAGATGTCTGTCTTTCAGCCAACCTGGCAGGTGTGGTAGGGCCCTGGCTGCGGTGGGCGATGCAGGTTTCAGAAAGAAGACCCTCCAGTTCTGCATCCAGCCTTCAGCATCTCCTGCTGTTACCCAGATCCCCATCCCCCGAACCCTGGGATTGTGTGTGATATCAGCCAGTGCAAAGCCACTGGGGAGGGAGGCCCCAGGGAGTGCAGATGTGATTCTCTGGGCTGCCGAGGAGCTGTGTTTCACTTTCAAATGCCCAGGAGGAAAGGCTGTCTGTGGCCAGCCATCTGTCTTCACGGGAGGAATCTCAGGACTTCCTCCAGAGACGGAACAAGATGCCCAGGTTTTCAGAAAGTGGTTCTAGACCCAATTCCTGTCCTGGCTACAAAACTCTGGAGCTTGACAGAGCCTGAAGGACACTTGCGGAATTAGGGGCTAAGAGAAAACAATGACAGAGAAGCAACTGAACAGTGGTAGGATTGCAAGTTGAAAGGTCCTGTGATCTGACAGCTCTTCCCTGCACGCACCCCACCATACACACACACACACACATGCACACGCACGAACACACACACACACACACATGCACACCCCTCCCAGAAAAGCTCTGTGAAGATGGGACCTTTCAGCTGACACCTGAAAAACTAGAAGAACAGCCATGCTGAGAATTATTCCAGGCAGAAGGGACAATAATTGCAAAGGCCGGGCAGCTCCACCGCTGTGGTCTGGGCCAGAGAGGACAGCCTGTGGCTCCTTCCACATCCTCTGCTTTCCCACGTCTGGGCCCCTGAGCCTGCTCTCACCTAACGCCCCACCCCCGTCCTAACCTGCCAGTGTCTTTCTCATTCACCGCCACTCCTAAATTCATTCCCAAAGGGTAGCAGGTAGAAATATTAGTCCACAAACTCCTGTGCAAGAAATAACACTTATTTTCTTTTAATCAAATTATGGTAGACTCTGAGTTCCAGTGCTTCTGGCCTGGCAGGCATTCCATCCCAGGCATTCTTGGGAGTCCCTTGGACCCAGGCTCCTGCCGAGGTGCCATGCTCACCGGGGGATAGGCCCACCATCCCTGGTCCTCACTTCTGTGTGGTACTCTGGCCCTCACCATGCCTTTAGGGCTAAAGTGCACGGCTCCTGAGCCATGCTTGAGGACAAGAGCCGTGGCAGAGGCTGGGAGCCCTTGGACTCGGCATCCAGCTTCGCTGCATACACGTAGCATCAGTATCCTGTCCTGTATCTCTCCTCCCTCCCCAGCTGCAGCCAAACTGACCTCTCCTCTGGCTCCAGCTCAGGCCTGGTATAATTTCCTTCATGAGTTTTGGCTTTTGCAAAAGACCTGAAGGACCCCTGACCAAAAAGCAGCTTCTCCCACAATCCCTCCTGTGTACCAGCAAGAACCCAAAACCCACCCAGCTACTAGAACTGGAAAGGAGGGTGACACATAGGAAACACCCACCCAGATGTTTCCTGGACCAGGCCAATAGAGTCTCTCTGTTCTCGGGGATGCAATCCACCCAGCCCTGAGAACTTGAACTCCCGAGAACAATGCTTCTCTAACCATCTGTGGTGATGGATCAGATTGTATATTCTTCTTTTTAAAGTTCCAATTCATCCCAGAACAATACTTCTGTAAATTATTTTTATTAGAAAAATGAAATGGGAAAAAATATCAGTGAGAATACAGGTACCAATTTTTTTCTTCTTAGATTCAACAAACTGCTAGAAGTTTCTAAATATCTTCACTTCTAGACTGACCTCATCACAGAGGGATAACTACCTGTGGACGGGCAAAAATTAGTGGGTCACACACACTTTGAGGAACACTGCCTTAGAGGGATTAGGAGGGGGAATAGGGTCTCCTCACCCCGAAAAATGTGGAGCTTTGTCAAATGTAGACTCTTTAAGGGGTGAAAGTAGAAGCTGGAAGCAGGGACAGCCATTCACCAGTGAGCCAAGAAACTAAAATTCAGCCTCCTTTACAACTGCCTATACTGCAGACGGGCAGGCAGTACGGGGGTCTGGAGCCAGCCTCTGGCTCACCCTGCCGGGTCATGTGCTCAGGCCCTGCCACTGACTGCCTTGACCCAGGAGGAGTTAGCAGCTCTGAGCCTCAGTTACCTGTCTGGACAATTCAGATAACAGTTCAATCTCATAGGGTTGTTGGATGGGTTAATAAGTGGGTGATCACATAGAGTCATGCCTGGCAAATAGTAATGCCTGCTATTATTAAAAAGTTCCCTCCAGGGCTTCCCTGCTGGCTCAGTGGTTAAGAGTCCGCCTGCCAATGCAGGGGACACGGGTTCGTGCCCCGGTCCGGGAAGATCCCACATGCCGCAGAGCGGCTGGGCCCGTGAGCCATGGCCTCTGAGCCTGCGCGTCCGGAGCCTGTACTCCGCAACGGGAGAGGCCACAACAGTGAGAGGCCCACGTACTGAAAAAAAAAAAAAAAAAAGTTCCCTCCATAAACAAGGACCTACTGTATACCACAGGGAAGTATATTCAATATCTTGTAATAAGTATATTCAATATCTTGTAATAATGGAAAAGAATCTGAAAAAGAATATATATATATACATACGTGTATATATATAACTGAATCATTTTGCTACATACCTGAAACTAACACAACATTGTAAATCATTGTAAATCAACTATACTTCAAAAATAATTTTTTTAAGCTCCCTTTAAATGAAAGCATCGGGGGGGCAGGGATTTTTATTCTCTGACATTTCCTAAATGCCTAGAACCATGCCTGGCACACACACAGTAGGTGCTCAATAAATACCTGTCCAGTGAATGAATCAATCTTCTAACCCCTGCTGAGCTTCCGACAGTCACGCGTATCCATCCTTAACTCTTCATTACAGAAAGGGGACGTCTGTTTGTCCTCTGTGCTGATTTGCCCCCATAGCGTTTTCAAGCCTCAGGCCATTGGAGGCTTTTGTCTTGAAAGCCCCACACATTCAAGAAACACTTGAATTGTGAGCCCTTCCTGGGCAAGGTGTTTAAGACTAGACTCAAGATACATTTTTAAAGAGTGTAAAGTCAGATCTTCTTGGTCTGGGATTTAGACTCCAAATCTAGTTCCAACCTGCGTTTCTAGGCAAAGGATCCACTATGTGCTTTCCTGCCCCAGCAGTGCTACCCTGAGCGTGGTGGTCCTCCCAGAGGCCCTTCTTAGCCTGCCTGTTGAAAGATCACTTATTCTACCAAGCCAGGCTTCCACACGCCCTACTCCTTGAAGCCGCCCCTGATATTCAGCCAGAGTTCATCTCTCCTCTGCATCTAATCATTCTCTCTGCTGTACTCCTTCTTCAGAAAGCCTTGTGAGCTGGCAAATTGTTTGCACACCTGTTCCTTTTCTAAGGACAAAGGGCCACGTCTGGAGCACCTCTGAATAGCATCAGTGCTTAATGGATGGCCTGGCATATAGATAAATCTTCACAGGGTCGAAGTCGTTGGTGGGTTCCCACCTGCAAGCATGAGGTCAGCAGGCTTCATTTCAGCCAAATGTAGGTCTAGATCAGAAGAGGGAACAAAACCCACACCAAGTGTCCCAACACCACATCTCTCTTTCCTTCTTAGTTCTGGGTAGTTTTTGAACAAGCTGATGGTGTAGGAGCAACAGTGGCCCCCATGTGAAGGACTGTGCCAGCTTAGGAGGAGGGACTATGGTTTGCAGGTGAACAGAGGAGATGGCCCGGCCTAGGGCTTAGTACTCGGAAGGCAGGTGCGTCTGCTTTCCGAGCTCCGTTGCTGCGTGGCCAGATGACCTTTGGCATGTTTTTCACTTTCCAAAGCCTCAGTTTTCTCATCTGTATAATGTGGGTAATGTTAGTACCTCCCCTGCTAGGGGCATAGTGAAGAGGAAGCTGAGAGGGGACATGTGACCACTGCCGGTCTAGGGAGTGCCACAGAGATGCTAATTGTTGCAAATTCTGGCCAAAGGTGTTGTTGAGGAGGATCGCAGACACTACATCACCGCAGGCACCACGTGCCCTTCCTATACTTCTGTATCTCACAGCACAGCGGTGAGGATTAAACAAGGTAACATGTTTACAGGGTGTAAAACCAGACTTGGCACACTGCTTTCCAAGAATGGCTTGATAAACATCAGCAAAAAGACTTAATAAATATAAACTACTGTTAGTTGGAATGAATAGTCCATGAAGGAGACTCTGGATGAGGTTTCTAGGCTGCAGGCACTGCTGTGCCCTAATAGAATGATTCAGCTTTGCATCCCATTAAAAAAAAAAAAAAAGTCTACTTTCCTTTTATGCCACAAAATGCCACCTTGAATTTATTCTAGTGATTGAATGTCACACCCAAACAAACCCAAAGTGCTGGAGCAGTTGATCTGGTAGAGGTATCCCAGTGTGTTCGTTTATCCCACAGAGGTTTACTAACCCCCTGCTTTGTGCCAGGCACTGTGTATCAGTCAGCTTCTTCTCTAGATCATTCTGCTGTAACAAACAACCCCAACAAAGGTTTCTTTCTTGCTTATGCTTCATATTGGATATGGGGTGGCTGCATCTTCATGCCAGGACCCAGGGAGAAGGATCCGCCTCTATACAGCACATGCTATTCTCATGACAGAAGGAAAAAGAAATAACAGAACCATCAATAGCTCTTAAAGTTCATGCTTGGATGTGTAGCTTGTATTTCACTGGCCAAGGCAAATCGTGTGACCAAGCTTTGCATCAAAAGGGTAGGGAAGTATATTCCTCCCATAGGGCAGTACTGCCAAGTCTCTTGGTAATGGGTGGGGACATATCATCCTCTTATTGGGAAAGCAGAAAATAATTGGGAATAATAATAGTCTGTCAAAATAAAATATGGTCTGTGTATCTAATTTTAGTCTCACAATAACTCTATGAGATAGTTAGTATTATCCCCATTTTACAAAGTGGAAAATTAAGTCTTGGTATGGCTAACTAACTTGCCCAGGATGAAGCCAGCAATGAACAGGGTTGCCTGACTTGAAGCTGGTTCCAGTGGTGTGTAACCAGCCTTGGCCTGGGCAAGCTTCTTGAAGACTCATTTTCATATAGATGTTGTCATTCAATAAACATTTATTAAGCACATGCTATGTGCCTGGCACTGTGCCAGACACTGGAAACACAGTGATGTGCAAGACAGAGGCTATTGCTGCCCTCCTGGAGTCTAGATTCCAGTGGAGGAGAGAGGCAAACAAGAAGGATGTAAGGCATGAGTGGTCCAAGCAACGAAGAGAGAGATCAGGGCACAGTGAGAACCCAGGGTGGAGGCACGTCTCTGATGACAGTTCGGAAGCTGAGAACTAGAGCATTGTGGGACGTGGCTCTTGTCAAGGCCATGCCTGGCAGGAGGAGTGCCAAGGACAGTTTTGGGTTCAGAACCCTGAAGGGCACGCCCAGGAGCTCGATAGTGATGGAAATGTGCCTGACGTGTTGCTAATAGGCCTTGCCAAGGCAATGGCTGTGTGGCGGGATGCTGCGATCGTGTCTGATCCAAACCCTAGGGCTTCCCTGGTGGCGCAGTGGTTGAGAGTCTGCCTGCCGATGCAGGGGACACGGGTTCGTGCCCTGGTCCAGGAAGATCCCACATGCCGCGGAGCGGCTGGGCCCGTGAGCCATGGCCGCTGAGCCTGCGCGTCCGGAGCCTGTGCTCCGCAACGGGAGAGGCCACAACAGTGAGAGGCCTGCATACTGCAAAAAAAAAAAAAAAAAAAAAAAAAAATCAAACCCTATCAGCCTCTCCTGGGGGCTTTGTCTCGCCTTGGACACACTCAGAACCATGCTTGCCACAAACAACAAAGACCCGGTGACTTCAAAGTCAACCCGAGACAGAAAGGGAAACCCAGATTTGGTCTGATTTTGAATCAGCACAGTGACACATGTTGTTGACCTGGCCCAAGCAACCGAAGCACACAGCTCTCACTTCCGTAAATGGCTTCCATTTTCAAGGTGCGTTAATGAAAAGGAGAAGGAAAAAAATCCCCTGCCACGGTTTTCAAAGTGTACCATCACTGTAAGAAAAAAACCTCTTTCTTCTCACAGCTGCCGCTGTACAGAAACATGGACCCCATAATTAGGCCTGTCTCTGTCAGCACAAGCAATCAGGTAGTAAGCAGTTGCCCCTCCAGCAAAGATGGCATGTGTGCTAGGAAACAGGCTGCTTCTTAATGAGGCAAAACCCCCCACAAAAAGCTGGCAAGGCCTCGGACTGTCCCCCTCGGGATGAAAAAGGCATCGGAAATGGGAACACTTGTGTTTTGGAAAGAGATGACTCTGTTTTCAGCTTTGTTATGGACATGTACATCCTTGAAAATTTTAGAACGTACCAGTGCCAAACCTATATAGATATATGGATGGATGTGGATATGTGTTTGAATATGTATAAATACTCTTCTGATTTGATCTAAAAACTGCAGCTGGACGCCAATGTGCTTTGAGTTTATACTCGCTTTAAAAACTCTGTCTTGATTTAGGAGGGAGCCCATTCTGAGCAGACTGACTCAGTCCCAGGCCACGGGCAGGGAGCAGAAAGTGCACCCCGGCCTCTTTGCTGACCTTGAGACCGATGGGGAAGCAGGAAGAGCTCCACATTGCTGGTTGCTGGATGCGGTTCTCTAGCAGGGCCTGTGTTTTCAGGGTCCGCTAGGGGAGAAAGAGCAGAGTCAACCCTGGTGTCCCATGCCCTATGTCTCAGTACTCAAGACAAATCATATTTTAATGCAATATTTGAAAAAAATAAAATTAGCAAAGTATGGCCATGGACCATCTGCCAGTGTTTGTAGATAAAGTTTTACTGAAACCTTTTTTTTATTGGAACGATTCCAACTTTTATTGGCACTGAGTGTCTTGTGTCCCCTGAAGTTTTATACCTGAGGCAAGCCCTCCCTCACCTCACCCTAGACCTGGCCATGCCCCATATCCACTCACTCATCATTCCCTCATCCATCTTGTACCTACAGAGGGACAGGCACCAGGAGACACAGCTAACAGTTATTGAGCATTTACTGTATGCCCGGTACTGTTGTACCTTTACACATTTTGCCTCATTTAATCCCCTCTGGCAATCCTATAGGTAAATACAATTAATTCATCCCATTCCCCAGATGAGTAAACCGAGGCTTAGAAAGGCAAAGAAGCTTTCCCAAGATCAAACAGCTAGAAAGGAGAAGAGCCAGGGGTCATCTCCAGGCAGCCTGAGGGCTTTGAGGAAGGATGCCCTGAGGAAGGAAGTATGAGCTCTGGGGAGCCATCACAAAGGAGGTGATCTTGAGCAGGGTGTTGAAGGATAAGTAGGAGTTTGCTAGACAGAAAAAATAAATACAGGTGGTAATGAGTGTTTTAGAAGAGCAAACCCTCTGGAGGGGTCCTCTCTGGCTTTCCTGCGCCTAGGCCCTGCCCTGCAATCAGAATAGCAGCAAAATAATACAAATAACCAACATTTATGGATGGCTTATCCTATGTGCTAGGTACTGAACTAAGTACTTTATGAATATTATCTCATGAAATCCTCAAATCAACTATTTAGTGGCTACTACTCTTATTTCTGTTTTACACATGTAGAGTCTGGGACTCAAAGAGATTAAGCAGTTTGCCCGAGGCTACATGAGTAGTAAGTGGCTGAGCCAGACCGTAAACCCAGGGAACACCACAATGCACAGCTCCAGGGCCCTGTGAAACCTAAGAACCTGGCACCAGAGCTGCACACTTAGCCAAAACACTGGCCTGTGTTCCTCAAACTTCATTGTGCATCAGAGTCACGTGGAGAGCTCGTTAAAACAAATGGCTGGGCTTCACCCCCGGAGAATCTAATTCGCCAGGTCTGAGGCTGAGCTGATCATCTGCATTTCTAACAAGTTCCTGGTGCTGCTGCTGCTCTGGTTCTGGAACCAGACGTTGAGAACCGCTGCACTACATTGACTTTTAGCAACAATAAAATAGCGCTGCTGTCCTAGGCTGCCCTGGGAAACACAAACACTTAGGTAGTTGGGAGAAAATGTTTCTTCCTTCTTGGTACATAGATCAGAATCAACCCACTGATGAGCTTTCAGCCTCTCTCTTTTTTTTTTTTTTTTATTCCATTTACCTTTCTTTTCTTTGGTACTTGCATGGAGCTTCTTAATTATCCAGGCTCTTAGTATTGCTTTCTGTTCCTGTGAACTTCAATCCTCTACCCACATGCTGGTGCTTCTGCAGAATCAGGCAGCCCTGTGTCCCTCCACCTCTGTTGCAAGTCTGATGTGTTTCTTGGATTGATGCAGATTCCAGCCATCAACGTGAGGGGGAGGAACACAGCGATCACGTGCTTACCGGTGGTTCTTGAGGCTCCCCAGGGGCCTAATTATACCAAATAGTAATTCCTTCCATGTGTTAGTCAGGAGTCTTGGGGTGGCAAGTGGCAAAACCCAATCTGAAGAGATGGTCTGGGAAAATTGGGCACTTACTCACAGAGCCTGGTCACAGGAAGGGGGAGGGTGCAGCTGGGCTGCAGGCGTGCCCATCGAGGCCTCCAAATGCCACTGGCCTCTGCTCTGCATTCCCTGCCTCTGCTTCTTTCTGAGTGTCAGCAGCATCCTTTCAGGCAGGCTCTCTTCACATAGCTGGCTGCCATTCACTCTCCAGCCCTCTGTTTCCATAATGTTGGAATGAGTGAAGGAGCATTTCCCAGAAATCAGTGGAGGAGATACTGGGAAAAAAATAAAACTGCACAGGTAAGTGAGTGGGTGGATGGAAGGGTGCACGCCTTCTCAGTATCAGGCACTGAGTTGGCGGCTATAGCAGATTGAGAGGAAAATAAGGAAAGCCCCAGCCTTCCCAGAGCTCACAGTCTAGAAAGCAGGCCCAGACATGCCGTGGAAGTCGGTGAAGCTGGGCGGGAAGTTCTGTGGGTCACAGCAGGAGGCATTGCAGGGGGTATCACAAATGCATTGAGAAAGCCTGGGATCTTTTGGCTGGGCTTATTTCTTCAGCCACCGGCCAATTTTGAGCATCCACTGTGTGTTGAATAACATGCCTGCACACAATGAACTTACTGGAATGACTTAAGGTGGCATTCAGCCTTATCCCCCCTCAGCCAGTCACTCGAAAAGCTGTTTGTGGGGAGTTCCCTGGTGGTCCAGTGGTTAGGACTTGACATTTTCACTGCCGTGGCCCAGGTTCAATCCCTGGTTGGGGAACTAAGATCCCTCAAGCCGATGGGGCATGGCCAAAAGGAAAGGAAAAAAAAAAAGAAAGAAAGAAAAGCTGTTTGTAAAGCTCCCTGAGAAGGAGCATCTGCATCTTGGCTAGTGGCTGTCCCCATCCTCCTTACGATGCCATGTGAGGACTTTCTTCCTCCAGTACCTCAGGCTTTTGTGGTCCAAGTCTTTCATCCTCCATGCAGGGGAATCTCATGGAAAATGATTAATCCGCCCTGTGGCCTTCTGTTTGCTCACTCTGGATCCTGGAGCAGAGATTCTTTTTCCATCCCTTCACGTCCTTCCCTTTGACTTCCTTGGCATTCTCCCTGGGACTCCTTGCTATCCTAAGCTGTGGCTTCTAGAGCTTTTTAAAGAAAGAATGCAATCATTGCAAATCCTCCCAAGCCATTTGACTGTGTCGCTGTGATCACACTTGACTCCATTTCTCTGAGTGGTGAGCTGGTGGATGGTGAAACTGAAGACAGGAGGCAGGTGTCATCGGGTTCCTTGTTTCCCTTTTTTTTTTTTTTGCAGTACGCGGGCCTCTGACTGTTGTGGCCTCTCCCGTTGCGGAACACAGGCTCCGGGTGCGCAGGCTCAGCGGCCATGGCTCATGGGCCCAGCTGCTCCACGGCATGTTGGATCTTCCCGGACCGGGGCATGAACCCGTGTCCCCTGCATTGGCAGGCAGACTCTCAACAGCTGCGCCACCAAGGAAGCCCCCTTGTTTCCCTTTCTATCTTCTCCACGTGCCTCTCTGCCCCAGGTCTCCTATTTTAAGAGTCTGGCCATGAGGGCAAAGGAAGAATCTGCAGGGCATTGTGGCTTCAGGAACTTTGTGTGTCAGTGTGGGGATACACATCACCCATTTCTTGTCTTGCAATAGGAATGCCAATAGTGCTCCCCCAGCCAACTTTTTTTTTTGTGGCTGCGTTGGGTCTTCTTTGCTGTGCGCAGGCTTTCTCTAGTTGCGGCGAGCGGGGGCCACTCTTCATTGCGATGCACGGGTTTCTCATTGCGGTGGCTTCTCTTGTTGCAGAGCACGGGCTCTAGGCGTGCAGGCTTCAGTAGTTGTGGCTTGCAGGCTCTAGAGCACAGGCTCAGTAGTTGTGGCGCACAGGCTTAGTTGCTCCGCGGCCTCTGGGATCTTCCCGGACCAGGGCTCGAACCTGTGTCTCCTGCACTGGCAGGCAGATTCTTAACCACTGTGCCACCAGGGAAGCCCTCCCGCAGCCAACCTTTGCAGAAATATAGCAAACCAGGTTTCAAGTTGTCTAGCGCCATCTTTGTGCTTTCCACACTGGCATTACCATTCTCTGTGTCTGTCTTCCCAGGAGCTTCCTTTTGGTCACGGCTTTTGTTGTGTTTCCTCAATGCCCAGCATGTGCTTGGACACAACAAGGGTGCAGTACATGAACTATCCCCACAAATGGAACTAATGGGCAAACCAACTCAATTCGTCATGTAAAGGAAAGGGGTACAAGAGGAACAACATTTATTTTGCCAGTTTTCCGTGATACTGCTGCATTTGGGAAATGATAATTAAGGACATAAGTCCCCTTTAAATTCAGAATTGATTGAAAGACTAAGGCACAGTGAGCTTTTCCTGGTGAAGCTGATTAGGGAATATGGTTTAGATCCGTGTGCTGAATACATTCCTCACCTGAATTCAACTCTCCTACCGGGTCTCAGACAGGTCTGGACAACCAAAGGCCTCCCCTGGGAGCAGGCTGCTCTTTGAAAGACAGAGATGAGAAACAGGTATCCTTGGGTTGCTCCTAAAAGTGTGGAAAGGCCTCACCACGCATGCTCATGTCCCCGTCGCACCTGCTTCTGACTCCCATGTCCGTTACTTTCATCTCTGCCATTTCAGTAGCATCTATACCCATTTCTATAATGTATAAGGCACTTTCCCAAGCATTATTTCATTTACTTGACAGGCAGGGCCTTATAGTCTTTAAGAACCTAGATCTGAAGCTAGAAGGAATATAAACATCATATCCTACCCCATAGCTTTGTTATAAAGAGTGAAGACTTCAGTATACATAAAGTACATAGAAGGGTGCCAGGCAGGGAGTAGGTGCTTAGTAAATCTTTATTTATTTGCAAACGAGGAAACTGAAGGTAGACTTGTGCAGGGTCTCACAGTAAATGGCCAGAACACAATCCTAACTCAGGTTTTCTGCCTTCACTTCCAAACTTTCACGAATTTAATCTTTGCTTACTTTTCAAAGCCACTTTGAATGTAAAGTAGTAAAAGTGCCTGGAACCCAGTCAAATAGCAAGTATTTATTGACTGTTTACTGGTGAGTGCAGGATGTCGTGGGAGGTTGCAAACGGATGTTATTGACCACAACTGAACTTGCCTCTAAGCTGCTGGGATGAGCTTGAAGGGTGGAGAGGGCAGAGGAGGGAGAGCAGCCTTGAACGGTAGGAGCTGGTCTGGGGAGATGGGACCAGCCGAGGCCTGGCTGAACTGCCCGCCTGGCTCCACCAGCCACAAAGCTTTCATAAAGATGTTCCGATTGGAGAAATGCTTCTGAACTGGTTAATTAATCATTAATACACGAATATAACTTAGCAAACTTCTCCCTAACATCTAACTGAGACAAGGAAGGTGAACTGAGGAGGGGATTTTGGTTTGGTTTGGTTCCGTTTTGGCTTGGTTTTATACAAGGAAGAAGCAGTCGGCTGTCGGCTCCATGAGGGTTTTCAAGCCTCATGAAACCAGACCCCATTCATTCTAGGGAAGGGGAGGCAAGACATGGAAGAAAGGCACAGAGATAGAAATGGGCTTGTCTACTTCAAACGTTTCCCTACAACCCTTCAAGCCCGCAGGAATGCACGAGAAAACGGCATCTCTCCTATGGATGAGAGTGGGCACTCTTCCACGAAACCCCTGCTCTCAGGCTAGCCACGTTCAAGTTCAACAGGCTTTTGTGGGCTAGCCTGGGAACCTAAATTTGTTTCTTTGACAAAATATGTTCATGGTTCTGCACACCTGGTGAATGACTTGGCTTTTGTTAATACATAATACAAAATAGAAGCCCTTTCCCTCTCGGTTCTCCTCTACCCACCCTTCGTTTTCTGTGCCATCTCTCCCCTCTTTCACTGTTCTCGCTATTCATGTTTTCTCATCTTTTTCTCCCTCCTTCCTTCTCTCCCTTCCTCTTCGCTCCATCTGTCTGTTCTTTTTTTTTTTTTTTTTTTTTTTTGCGGTACGCGGGCCTCTCACTGCTGTGGCCTCTCCCATTGCGGAGCACAGGCTCCGGACGCGCAGGCTCAGCAGCCATGGCTCACGGGCCCAGCCACTCCGCGGCATGTGGGATCTTCCCGGACCGGGGCACAAACCCGCGTCACCTGCATCGGCAGGCGGACTCTCAACCACTGCGCCACCAGGGAAGCCCTGTTCTTATTTTCTTAATGCCCGAATCCCACAAAAAATTTCGGGTGACTTGCAGAAATGGAAACCAACATCGCAAAATGTAAGTAAGATGGCAAAATACAAGATCCAAATGATGTAAATGCAGCTTAGAAGGTTCTTCCATGGCTGCCTGGATTTGTTTTTTACACTCAGTGGCAGATATTCACAGCTATCTTGCTGTGCTTCAGTGAGGTCCTTTTGCCTTAATTGATTATCTGTTAAGAGTCGATTCTGTTAGAGGAGGCATGTAAGCAAGTGGCTGTTAAAATGCCCAAGGCCAGCGCCAGCGTGAGTAGGGAACGCCATTTTGATTCTGAGAACATTCTTGAATCTAATTCAGTGGCCCTCAAAGTAACCCGTGTATAAAACAGCATTTGAAATAGCTTACAAACTAGGAAAATCAGGCTTAGAATATTTTAACGATTTATCACTGCAGACTGCAATATGGGAAGAGTGTTGCTGAGTTTGTTTCTTATCGAATGAATTGTTTTTTACTACCTGAAAAATTCACGTGATTCAAAATCAAAATATTATACAAAGGTACCCCTTGGGATGTCTTATTTTGAATGCATGTTTCCTGTTCCTTCCTCTGTCACCCCCAAAAAGGAACCACTTTTAGTAGATTTTTATCAGTGTGTTCCTATATGCAAATATAATAAAATTCAAAGCTGTATTTCCACTCCCTTCCCTTTTTTACAGCAAAAGTATGATACTACATACAGTATTTTGCACCTTTTTTTCTTTCACTTAACATATTCTGGAGAGTTTTCCATGTCAGTACATGTGAACTTACACACACACACACACACACACACACACATATCTGCATAATATTCCATTGTATGGATGCCTTTATTTCAACTTCCAACTCTGCCCATTTTGCTGAGAGCATACTGTGGGCTCTGATCTTCTTATGGGTCTCACCTGTGCCTTACAGTGCATCTAGGGACCAATCAGAACCCTGTGGTGTGACGATCAGAGACCAGAGACCAGGAAACACCCTTGTTACTGGGAGACTCACAGTTTGGTCTGAGGCCAGGCTCTCTGGATGTATCTTCCACAAGGTATTTCAGTTTAAAACTGTGAGTCAGAGTGGCTGGTGGCATCTAGGAAATTGTTTATTCAGAAAATGAGTATTGAGATATGAATTTATTGAATAAATCACCCTAGTTTATATCTTTTTTCAGTATCAAGGTGAAGAATCATTTAAGAAGAGATAGTTCTGATGGGATACTAAAAATTCATCTACTATTTATATGACTTGATCCTTCTTGTCAGTCTTGACCATTTTTTGGAGCTAAATTCTCTGTTCGCTCTGAGATCCTTAATCCTCTATTTTTAATGATACTGTTTGGGGTGGCTAAAAGAAATTAGTGTAGTGAAGTATGTCGGTCTCTTAATTGGGTCTTTAAGTCACAAATATGTTCCTGAAAATCTCCTTATATGTGTAATTATGGCAAAGGTCTATTTCCATAGAAAACTGACCTTTTAAGGACAATACAAGATGGCTCCTTTTAGAATTAAAAAAATGCATGCTTTGCAACTTTGGATATTTAGTATATTAACTTTTTAGAAAACAGGGCACAACCGTAGACTATTCCTACACTAAACATTTGCTATCTATAATGAGGTGAAATGTATGTATGCTTTTTCTCCTCTATGTAAAATATACTTAATTGTCTTTTAAAATCTGAGTTTTTTTTATTATTATTATTCTAACTGCACAACCTGACATTTCTTTTACCCATTAAACTGGCTTCAACTGGTAATACCTCATCAAATTCAAAAGAAATCTGATCCCTGCACCAAAACCCAGATCTGAAAACAATTAATCTTAAGGTACAGTTCAAAATAAAAAGAAAGCTAATGTTTAATAAGGCGTTGACATAATGTGTTCCTTGAGTCAATGTTTGAGAGACTGAATGACAGGATGCTGTGTGAAAGCTTGTAGGGGGCTGGTGGGGAGGGAAGTGCATTCGATGAAATGTACTTGTGTTTTCTTGAATTATTTTTCTGCAGTTCATGGCGAACTTCCCAATATGACAGTAATTTGCTTGGCCTTGATTTTCTGATCTGTCTTGATTTAGTTGTCAGTACTATGAATAACCGAACTCAGTTTCAGTGGTGGCTCCTAAGAGAGGAATTCCAAAAATAAAGCTCTGTAACTGCCCACTACAAAAATATTCCAATAGCCTTTCCATCTGATATGAATTTGATAGGTTTCCTTTATGTCCTGTTTTTCCCTACCCAACGTTTTCTCTGTTGTTCAGGCAGATGCAGACAGTTTTCTCACTGTGACAGCCTCTCCGACTTAGATTTTCTATTTCCCTTGTGTTTGTGCCAATTAAAGCATGCCTCAGGCTGTGCTTATGACATATTTTCAGAAATTCATTGTGTAAGAGACGGTGACCATCTCCCGCACTGTTTTTCCTGTCTTCTTTCCTCACTGCTTTATAATCCTACCCTTTCTCTTCTTTGAAGTCTGTGTGTTTGACATTTTTTGGAAAGATCTTTCATACATTTGGGTTATTTTAATGTGTAATTACATCAAGGGAGAAAGCTCCAAATCACTGACTTGGACTGACTTGTTGTAGAAACATTTCCTAAAACACATGCCACTCCTCCTTAATAGACCTTTCTTTGCCATTTATTTTGTGCAAAAGTTCCTATTTGGGATCTGATGCAGTCTCCTTTCTCACAGACTTTAAAATAAAGATTTCAACTGGAGTAATAATTTATAGAAACACAATCTAGTGAACATTTACTGATAAGCTATCACTATGAAGTTGGATTTTCTTCTGATCTTTGGTAGAAGCCATGTGCATATTTACATTGTTAGGATTGTGCATGTACCCTTTTATATCTGCTTTTCTTTTTCATAATGTGATTTTTCATGTACACGTGTCACTGCATTTTCTACCTTGGGATAAAAAATATTTAATCTTTTGGTCAGAACTTTGATATATCTTCTCCAAAATGAATTATTATGTCAAAGAATACAAACAATCTAATAGCTTCCTGGAGTGCTTTTGCTACAAGTAACAGAAAATTTTATCTCAGTTGGCTTAAATAATAGGGAAACGATATAACTGCCCACAATAAGAACTCCTGTTGTGGGCCTGCCTGGAGTGATTTAATTTCACAGCACGATGACATCCTCAAGGGCTCAGCTTACTTCCATGTTTCTGTTCTTCCATTCTGAGGGGGTCATCTCTGTCATCTACCTGCTGTTCTCATGGTCACAAAATGGCTGCCACAGTCTAGGCATCACCAGCCCTCATACATCTGACAGTGTTCAATGGAAGAAGAGAGGGAAGTTTCTTTCAACTGTGTCTCTTTTAAAGAGCAAGGAAATATTTCCCAAAGATCCCTATCAGGCTTCTGTTTCATTGTTCATTCCATATTTTTTTGGCAAGTGCCTTTCCTATACCAGTCACTGGCAAGGAGCATAGGATGTCTATGATTGATTTAGTGAAACACAGGACCACGTGGAGGACAGCAGCTTACCCGGACTGGATGTGCTGTGTTCTACAGGGGAAGGATAGTTTCTGTTACACTTCCCTTATGCATATTTTAGATTAGAATACCACTTTACAGCAGCAACCTGCAAAGTCTAAGTGTGCTCATTCCTAAAGCTAAGTTTCTATCACTTTCACTTATTATCATAAATCTGAAAGGTAGTTATATAATAAATATAGTTTTAATGTCTGTTTCTTGAATGATAACCAAGGGATATGCAGTCTCTAGGATGAGTTGGTCTGTTTTCATTTTCTTCAGTGTTTCACGTTGAGTGAATTTGAAAACCCCAACCCAATCAATTTTTTTCTTTTTATGTATTTTTATTTCTAAACATTCTTTTTCTTTTCCTTTTTTTTAAAATAGATATTTATTGGCATATAATTGCTTCACAATACTGTGTTAGTTTCTGTTATACTCCAAAGTGAATCAGCCAGATGAATAGATAAAGAAGATGTGGCACATATATACAATGGAATATTACTCAGCCATAAAAAGGAACAAAATTGAGTTATTTGTAGTGAGGTGGATGGACCTAGAGTCTGTCATACAGAGTGAAGTAAGTCAGAAAGAGAAAAACAAATACCATATGCTAACACATATATATGGAATCTAAAAAAAAATGGTACCAATCATTTTATATAGTAATTGCTCAAGGGCATTTGCCACCACTCATGATCCCTATATGATTTTTGAGTCAGAGACCATATCTACTAAGTAACCCTATATTGCTAAAGTCTTCCTTGTAAGGTGTTAAAGTTTAAAAAAAGGAAGAAGAAAAAAATGGGAAAAAGAAAAGGATGAAAAAGTGTGTTGGGGGGCGTTTCATTGCCAAAGCTAGGTACTTTGGGATTGAAGGATAGATGAGTCTGGAGCGAAAAGGACACCTCTTTGCAAAGTGCCAGGTGGCTCTCTCTTAGCGGACTCTCCCTTTATCCAAACCTCAAGTCGTGCCATCCTGTCATCCTGGCCCACAGTGATGGAAAGGCAAGCAGCAGGGACCATCTACTGCAGCTTGTCATAAATATTCTCCAACCCCAGAGGGTTGCTGCAGTCAGTTTCTCACTTTTTCTCTCTAGTTGCACTCAGGGCTACTCAGAAGTCCCTCTCCCTTGTGGGCCAGCTGGTAAGTCAGTCTTGTTTCATGTCATTACTCTTTGTAATTCTGCCCCTGCAGTTGCATTTGCCTTGAATACTCACATCCTTCAGAGCGGAGGACCCTAACCAAAACAACAACAGCTTTTTC
The DNA here is from genome assembly GCF_949752795.1 of Hyperoodon ampullatus. Classification (NCBI taxonomy): domain Eukaryota; kingdom Metazoa; phylum Chordata; class Mammalia; order Artiodactyla; family Ziphiidae; genus Hyperoodon; species Hyperoodon ampullatus. The sequence goes on from NC_136919.1 coordinate 35,174,591, forward strand.
TCTAGTATTTACCACTCCAAATAGGTTATTTTCAATACGTTATTCAAGGAAGAGACCCTTCGCAGGGGTGCTTACTCCTATCAGAGATGACAGATGAGGAGACAGAGAGCTCTATCCTGCCCCAGTCTCAGCTGCTGTATGGACGTTGGCCCAGAGAAACCCTGCAAGCTTCTCCTAGCTAGACTCGGTCCATCCTTTCTTGTTCCATCTAAGTTGTAAGTTGCCAGAGCTGGCTGCCTCCTTCACCCCTGGCCATGTGGGTGCATAGATCATATTTTAATCTGTCTCCAAAGATCCCCATCCTAATCTAAATGCTGAACTGCCACTTCCGTTAAGAATTGTTTGCCTACACATCCACAGAAGGGGGGAAATTTGGTTACTTCCTAAATTCTTCTTTTTTTTTTTTTTTTTTTTTTTTTTTTTTTTTTGTGGTATGCGGGCCTCTCACTGTTGTGGCCTCTCCCGTTGCGGAGCACAGGCTCCGGATGCGCAGGCTCAGCAGCCATGGCTCACGGGCCCAGCCGCTCCGCGGCATATGGGATCCTCCCAGACCGGGGCACGAACCCGTATCCCCTGCATCGGCAGGCGGACTCTCAACCACTGCGCCACCAGGGAGGCCCCCTAAATTCTTCTTATACCAGGATGGTATAAGAAGAATTTAGGGAGAAACAAACTTCTCATGCTCACTGCTGCTGAACTGGTTTCCTTATGGTTTGGCTGAAAGAAGTTCATTCAGAGATGCAGAGGGTTGCCCCTCTGTGTGTGGCCACCAGTGGATGGCCCGGTGCACAGACTTATTTCTATGTGGTGTTGTTAAAGCACTTCTCATAAGCGACCCCACAGTGACCCCGATCTAAAGATGGGCCGCGGGGAAAGTCCAGAACCGGCTCTTCAGATCTTTAGTCGTCCAAGCTGCAAGAGCTACCTTTAAAATGGCCCTCCAAATTTAACCCTCCATCAAAGCAAAAGTAAAGGAAGCTGGTGAATTAGGACAAAGGCAGCTTCCCTTTACCCCAAGAGGCGTCAGCAAGGCTACACGTCATTTGGGTGTGGGACATTGCCAGAACTATGTCAGAGACACAGAGCCAGTGACATTGCCAGAAACTGGCCCATTTGTCAGAACACCTTGCCTTTTTGTTCATGTGTGATCAGGTGCCTAAAATCCTGTAATTCTGTGGTAATATTTTTACTCTTGGAGAAAAAATAAGAAGATGATGTTGAGAGGCTTTCTATTTTCCAAATTTTTTCTCAGGGCTGAGTAACCTGTTTTCCATGAATGTAAGCCTTTATCTTGTCTAGTGGGAACTTCCTCTAGATTAAGGCCCAGGGGTACGGGCTACCTGAGGGCAGTTCCTCCTTCTCTACCATTCTAACTGCAGTGGGGAGGGGGGAGTACCCGGCTCGGAGGGAAACATCCCTGCATCCCTGGTTGAGAAAAAAGCCAGCATTTAAAAACAATTGTTTTAAATTGAAGTATAGTTAATTTTTTTCTTCTGTTTTTTAATTGTAATATAGTTTTTTTTGTTTTTCTTCGTTTTTTTTTTTTAACATCTTTATTGGGGTATAATTGCTTTACAGTGGTGTGTTAGTTTCTGCTTTATAACAAAGTGAATCAGTTATACATATACATATGTTCCCATATCTCTTCCCTCTTGCATGTCCCTGCCTCCCACCCTCCCTATCCCACCCCTCTAGGTGGTCACAAAGCACCGAGCTGATCTCCCTGTGCTATGTGGCTGCTTCCCACTAGCTATCTATTTTACGTTTGGTAGTGTATATATGTCCATGCCACTCTCTCACTTTGTCACAGCTTACCCTTCCCCCTCCCCATATCCTCAAGTCTGTTCTCTAGTAGATGTGTGTCTTTATTCCCGTCTTACCCCTAGTTTCTTCATGACCTATTTTTTTTCCCTTAGATCCCATATATATGTGTTAGCATACGGTATTTGTTTTTCTCTTTCTGACTTACTTCACTCTGTATGACAGACTCTAGGTCCATCCACCTCACTACAAATAACTCAATTTCATTTCTTTTTATGGCTGAGTAATATTCCATTGTATATATGTGCCACATCTTCTTTATCCATTCATCCGATGATGGACACTTAGGTTGCTTCCATCTCCTGGCTATTGTAAATAGAGCTGCAATGAACATTTTGGTACGTGACTCTTTTTGATGAAGTATAGTTAATTTATAATGTATTAGCTTCAAGTGTACAGCAGTGATTCAGTTATACAGTTATACTATTCAGTGATTCAGTTATACTATTCTTTTTCATATTCTTTTCCATTATCTGTTATTACAAGATATTGAGTAGAGTTCCCTGTGCTATAGAGTAGGTCCTTGTTGTTTACCTATTTTATACATAGTAGTGTATATATGTTAGTCCCAAACTTCTAATTTATTCTTCTCTCCCCTCCCCGCCCTTTTTCTTTCAGTAACCGTAAGTTTGTTCTCTGTGTCTGTGAGTCTATTTCTGTTTTGTAAATAAGTTTATTTGTATCATTTTTTTTTTTTTTTTTTTTTTTTTTTGCGGTATGCGGGCCTCTCACTGCCGTGGCCTCTCCCGTTGTGGAGCACAGGCTCCGGACGCGCAGGCTCAGCGGCCATGGTGCACGGGCCCAGCCGCTCCACAGCATGTGGGATCCTCCCAGACCGGGGCACGAACCCGTGTCCCCTGCATCGGCAGGAGGACTCTCAACCACTGCGCCACCAGGGAAGCCCTGTATCATTATTTTATATTCAGTGATATCATATGATACTCATCTTTCTCTGTCTGACTGACTTCACTTAGTATGATAATCTCTAGGTCCATCGATGTTGCTGCAGATGGCATTATTTCATTCTTTTTTTTTTGTAAACCAGGATATATTTTAAATGCTGCCTTTTGATAACCTTCTCTCTATGTTTCATGATTTTGCTTTCTCCTCCAACAGCTTTTCATTATAGTGCTAACCATCACCATATTTATTTAAAATTATGAATGAAAAGGTGTCACTTTGTAGGATTCTCAGAAGTAGCAACTGCCACCCCAGTAGTGGTTTGTAGTCCAACCCAAAGCCTTTTTAGCTCACATCTCGAAGAAGACACTGAGGATGGCTTGAATCATATAGGTGGTGACCACTGAAAAACAGCAAATGGCTGGAAGGTTTACCCATACCAGGCTCTGAGAGGCACCAGGTTGTGAATGGCCTAGAAACATAAATGAAGAGACGTCTCAGTTGGGACCTAATCGCAGCCTAGAATATACCTTGTTTCGTAGAGGACAAAATAGACACATGTTTGACTCCAGAAGACTGAACTGTGGCCAGTAGTTGTATAGAGTTAAATTTTAGCTCAATATCAAGAAGTACATTCTCACATGAAACTTGCTAAAAATGGAATGAGCTGTGTATTCATTTCCTAAGTCTGCTATAACAAAATACCACAAACTGGGTGGCTTAAAACAACCCTGTCTTTTTCCTGGGTTGAAATGTATTCTCTCATGGTGCTGGAGGCTATAAGTCCAAAATCAAGGTGTTGTCAAGGCTTTGCTGTCCCTGATGCCTTTAGGGGTAGATCCTTCCTGGCCTCTCCCAGCTTCTGGTGGCCCCAGGCATTCCTCAGTTTGTGGCTGCATCACTCTAGTCTCTGTCTCCATCTTCACCTGGCCTTCTTCTCTGTGTCTCTGTCTCTTTTCTTTCTTTCTTTTTTTTAAATTTAATTAATTAATTTATTTATTTATTTTGGCTGTGTTGGATCTTCATTGCTATGCGCGGGCTTTTCTCTAGTTGCAGCAAGCTTTGGCTACTCTTTGTTGCAGTGCACAGGCTTCTCATTGCGGTGGCTTCTCTTGTTGCAGAGCACGGGCTCTAGGCACAAGGGCTTCAGTAGTTGTGGCACGCAGGCTCAGTAGTTGTGGCTTGAGGGCTCTGGAGCTCAGGCTCAGTAGTTGTGGCACACGGGCTTAGTTGCTCTGTGGCATGTGGGATCGTCCCAGACCAGGGCTCAAATCTGTGTCCCCTGCACTGGCAGGCGGATTCTTCACCACCGCGCCACCAGGGAAGCCCACGTCTCTTTTCTTGTAAGGACATCAGTCACATTGGATTAGGGCCCAGCCCAGTGACTCATTCTAACTTGGTTATGTCTTCAAAGGCCCTATTTCATATATAAGGTCATATTGGGACATGCTGGGGGCTAAGACTTCAACATATTTTGGCGAGAGCACAATCCAACCTATAACAAGCTAGCTCGGTGGGAGTAAGTTCCTTATCCCTGGAAGTGTGCAAATAGAATCAGAGCAAGTTGTTTTTCAAGATGCTTAGGGAGATTTCAGCACTGAATAGAGAATAGAACTAGATGGCTTCTAGTATCTTCTTCCAACCCTGGCATTTCCTACTTCTACCAGTCCTGTTGTAAAGGGCTGTACTAAGTCCGGCGACCACCTTGGTCTGGTCTTGGTGAAAGGTCACGTGCACAGAGACCCAGTCCAGCTTCCAAATATCATTCAAAAGGATTCCAGTCTTTACTTTTAATTCTCGAAGAACATCAGTAGCGATCCCTTTTTGCATCCCCTGCAGCTGCTTCTCTCTGAGTCTCTGTTTTAGTCAGCACTCTTTGAGTCGTACATGACAGAATCCTACTTCAAAGTAGTTTCCAAGAAAAGATTCTATTTTCTCAAAAATCACAAAGTTCAGGAGTCGTTCTTTTGACTTGGACTCCATTTCTCAGCTTTGCTTTCCTCTCTGCTGGCTTCGTTTTCTGGAAAGCTTTTTCCGTATATGGCCACCCATACCCCCAAGCTGAATCTTAGCAGTTTAGCAAACTCATTGGGAAAGTTCCTCCTTTTCATCATTCTAAGGGGAATCCCAGGGCTGTCTCTCATTGGGCCAACCCTGTCCCCTTGCATTTGTCACATGCTCCTCCTAAACTCATCATTGGGACTCTGCTCACCTCCTGAAGAAGGAAGCTGAGGAATGGAGGTAGCCCCACTGGAGTCACACAGCCTAGGAATGGAGGACGATAGCATCCCCAAAGGGAAATTGGGGTGATATTAACATAATAAGAGGGAATCAGTGTTGGGGAGGACAAAACAACAATGTCCACTATGATTCCTCCATTCCCTCCCTCAAACCACTGGTGTCTTTTTTTTTTTTTTTTTTTTTGTGGTATGCGGGCCTCTCACTGTTGGCTCCAGAAGCGCAGGCTCAGCGGCCATGGCTCACAGGCCCAGCCGCTCCATGGGTCACAAACCCGTGTCCCGTGCATCGGCAGGCGGACTCTCAACCACTGCGCCACCAGGGAAGCCCCACTGGTATCTTTTGATAGATGATAGATAGGTAGATAGATAGATATTGGGAAAATAAGTAGGAAGAGACAAGCTGGAGAGGCAGGAAAAAAAAGGGAAGCAAAAACCAAAAGACATGCTAAGCTGCCTAGAATTTACCTGTCCATCCATCTATCCATCCATCCATCTATCCATCCATCCATCTATCTATTCATCTATCCATCTATCCATCCATCCATCTATTCATCTATCTATCTATCTATCCATCATCCATCCATCCATCCATTTTTCTATTCTATCTATTTATCTATCTACCTATCTATCTATCCATCTATTCATCCCTCCATCTATCTATTAATCTATCTATCTAAAATCTAGGCAGCTTAACATCTGTCTTTTGGTTTTCCTTTCCCTTTTCCTCATGCCTCTCCAGCTTGTCTCTTTCTACTTATTTCCCCAATTCTGAATTATAAATGCCCAGCTACTGAGCTGGCAAATACTGATCTCTGCTTTAAGGGCAAGAAAGGAAGAGAAATGGAGCCAGCCAACACTGGATTCCTTGTAGCAGTGGAGGGGAGGGGAGAAGGGAGGAACTCACACTAATAATTTTGTCCCCACCATATATCAAATCACCAGAGTGAGGCTGTGTCATTTTGAGTTGTGGATACTTTAAAAATGTTCATCTGTGTCCAGGAAAGCAGTAGATAAATTTGCCCATGATAATGAAAGGAGCCTTCAGGATATAAATACTCTGATGCAGCATTATGGATGCCTCCCAAAGGTCTGATCAAACAGTTATCTGTGTTTTAGCTTCCAGACTTCTGTAGTGGATCAAGCCAAACTCCCAAATGGGTTTTTAAACTTGAGAAACATCAGGCTTGTTTGTCTCCAGCCACACAAGCACTCTTGAATTGAAAACAACACAGGCTTATAAAAAAACAATATAAAAATTAATTGAGAGCTCTTCCTTCTGCCTTTAGCACGTTCAGCCCTGTGGCAGTTCAGACTCAAACTCTTTAAACAAACCACCACCCTCATACACACACATGCACAAACAGCCTGCTAAGAGCATTTAACGTCCTAGCCAAGGGCTTTGGCCGTGTCTCTGGAATCCATCCTGACCGCCTCCTGCTTCCCATCCTGCGTCACAGGTCTTGCTCCTCCTCTCTGATCCCAAGCCCTGCAGTGGACCCGGTTCTGGGAGTTGCCCACTGCTCCACACCCATCAGCCGCGAATCAGGGGCTCTCCTGGTTCGTGCCCTGACCCTCTGTTACCCAAGTGGATTCATTTGCCAGGGCTGCCTAAACAGCAGAAATGTATTCTCTCACAGTTCTGGAAGCTAGAAGTCCAAGATCAAGGTGTCAGCAGGTTGGGTTTCTTCTGAGACCTCTCTGCTTGGCTTGCAGGGACTGTCTTCTCTGTGTGCGCCCATGGTGTCTCTCTGTGTGTCCAAATACCCTCTTCTTAGAAGAACACCAGTCAGATTGGATTAGGGCCCACTCAGACAGCCTCATTTTCACTTAATCTCCTTAAAGACCCTAACTCCAAATACAATCACATTCTAAGGAACTAGGACTTAGGGCTTCAAAATAGTGAATTTGGGGGAACACAGTTCAGCCCATAACACCAGACTAGCTGACTCCCCACCTGCAGGCCCACAGATCTGCTAAAATCCCATTTCTACAGAAATTCCCATGTAGGTAAAGTAATTTATAGTTAAGAGCTATGATAATGGCGGGGGGGCAAGGAAGGGACCAAATCATCACTGGTATTTGTAGAAAAAAATTAAGTTAACTGAGCAAGCCAGCAGGAGTGATAATTATGACCCCAGCCATATAAAGACTTTGGAAGCCTTGATTTAGATCTGGGTATCTGCTATTTCTCCTGGGAACACTTTTCTTAGCAACAATCTGCGCTGCTGTATATTCCTAGAAGCCATTTATTTAAAAGGGAAGCCATTATGACATCACAGAATAAAAACAATGATAGTAATAACTAACATATATTGAGTGCTTGCTCTCCTCCTGGCAGTGAGCCGAGGAATTACATGTATTAGCTCATTTAATCCAGCAAAACCCTATGAGGTTTCGGGAATTCCCAGTCCAGTGGTTAGGACTCTGCACTTCCAACGGAAGGAGCATGGGTTTGATCCCTGGTCAGGGAACTAAGATCCCACATGCTGTGCAGCCAAAAAACAACAACAACAAAAAATATAACAAAACAAAAAAAAACCCTGTGAGGTAAAGAGAACTAAGGCTTAGAGTGGCGCAATAACTTGCCATGGTCATGTGGTTCTGACAGTTCAGTAATAAGTTACTAACCAGCTCTGGCCAAATCAATTTTTTCAACTGATGGTTTAAACTCAATCTACTTCAAAAAAATCTTCTTTGAAAAAACTCTGAAGGACCCACTGTGTAGCACAAGGAACTATATTCAAAATCTTGTAATAACCTATAATGGAAAATAATCCGAAAAAGAATAACTCTGTGTGTGTGTGTGTGTGTGTGTGTGTGTGTGTGCACTCCCAAGCGTAACTGAATCACTTTGCTGTATACCTGAAACTAACACAACATTGTAAATCAACTAGACATCAATTTAAAAAAAAAAGAATTTGAAATGGGATTAGTTCACAACTTTACTCAGCCTCCTCATGAGGGACATTGTGGGAATTAAACCAGACTGGATGGCAAACTCAGATGCCATTAGGGGCCAGACAGGTAACATTAGTGAGTGTTGTCAACCCACAAATAAAACAATAGAGAGTGGTGGAGACTGAGGCCTCAGAGCAGGTAAATCTCATGTATAAAGGTAGTTATCAATACATAGATCTTGACAGTTGCTACCATGTAGTGTGGTGGCTACTGGGCCTAGTTTTGCCAAATCTTCTCATTTTTTTCAAGAGAAACTAGATATTTGTTTGGATGTTCACGTAAATTCTCATGAATATTAAATCTTGGCAATTAAATCATTTAAAGCAACAACAGAGCCTTGCAGACTCGACAAAGCATGCCTACAAGCTAGAAGGGCCACCATTTGTAACTTCTGGACTGATGATGACCCTAAGAACCTTTCTGAACTTTCCAGAGGCTTTTCTAAAAATATTCTCCCCTATATACTTCTACTTGATTCAGGTGGGTTTTCTGAATGGCTGAGTGAGCTCTCAGGGGTCACCTGACACCACCACAGCTCCCCACCCCCGCCCCAAGGGAAGGAGAGGAGGCACTGGCAGGACGCCTAGAACTCAGGGCGGAAATACAACATCCGGGCCTCACAGCCAGAGGAGGCCCCATACAGTGAGGGGACAGAGTGATGCTGGAAATCAGATTGCCCAGAGAAAACCTCCTCCCAGACGACCAGCTTCCTGAGGGCCTGGACTGGGTCTTCCCATCTGGGTCTCCCCAGCCCAAGCACAGTGCCTGGCACAGAGTGGAAATGCAAGGAAGGAGGTCAAGGTTGGGAGGGATGGAACCACAGTTACATTTCTGAAAAATGATAGCGGTGATGATACGGAAGACAGATCTGAGTTGGGAGACCTCTGGAAGCCTGAACTGGTGCAGTGGCAGTGAGGGTGGGTAGGGGGCGTCAGGTGGGAAGGCTTGGCAGAGCCCAGCTTCTTCATGTCCCCAAGGGCCACGCTCTCCACTGTGCCTTCGGTCCATGGCACAGCCAAGAGAGGGAAAGTCACAGCATGCCAGCTGGGTGATTGACCCTCCAAAGAGCCCAAGAACCCTAAAGATGTCCACGTCACTACCTGCTGTTAATCATTAATAGGTCAATGCATCTCCCTTGCATGGGAACTGGATCCAAGATGGTGGCTTGGATTTTTATTTAATTTTTTTCACCCTCTTGCCAGTTTTATTTATTATTTTTTTAATTTTATTGAAGTATACTTGATTTACAATGTTGTGTTATTTAATTATTTAATTTTAGATCACATGTTTAGGGGCTATATATCAAATATCTTTCCAGCCTAGTAAAATCAGGCTGGCAAATCTAATAATTGGGATGCTGTGGAGACTATAACAGAATCCTTTATTGGACATGGAGGGGGAGCCCCCCGAATGGTAATATCTGCAGATTAACTTGAGAGTAAACCAGGCTTTAAGCTGTTAGTTCTCTAACCTCTGAGTAGGGACCCTTGAGTTTGCTGCAAGGAGCATGGTTGCCTAAAAAGGCTTTAATTTCTGAGGACTGGCTCGGGCGGGCAGGCCAAAACAAACCATTTTCAAAATTGGCTTGGGCCTCCAGGGTCTTCTAAAACTCATTTTCCACACAACCGTGATCCTTTTTTGCTCTCATTTTCGTGCTTTTGGAATCTGCCTCCCCCTTCATATACAGAAGGATGCTTAAAATGCACCTTGGAGAATCGAGCAGGAGGTGAAACACCCAGTTTCCCATCTACTCTCATATGCTGTGACCGAGAAAGGCTCTTTTCTTCTTAAAGGGAGGCCCAAGACTCCCGAGCGTACAGCAGGTGGTAGCTGAAAAGTTGTTACAGCTTCACACACAAATACAGCCATGATGGGTGTGTGCATGGGTGATGCACTTGTACATATGTGGGTCTGCAGGTGCACACACAAGCGTGCACACAGGTGTCTGTGTGTGGACATGTACATGTGTGTACATAAAAGTGTATGCACGTAGTGGGCAGGTACGTGTGTATACCTATTGTCTCAATCTCAAGAGGGGTGTTCCTTCTTGCCTTCTAATTGTGGGTACTTTAGTGATCAGAAGTGATTAGCAATAGCCTAATGTAGTGTGAGCTTTATCCACATCCCAAATCTGCTCCTTATTTGTGTGTTCTTGGGCAAATTACTTACCTCTCTAAGCTTCGTTTTTGCTGTCTAGAAAATGAAGATTAAAAATAGGGCCGGGCTTCCCTGGTGGCGCAGTGGTTGGGAGTCTGCCTGCCGATGCAGGGGATGTGGGTTCGTGCCCCGGTCCGGGAGGATCCCACATGCCTCGGAGCGGCTGGGCCCGTGAGCCATGGCCGCTGAGCCTGTGCGTCCGGAGCCTGTGCTCCGCAACAGGAGAGGCCACAACAGTGAGAGGCCCGCGTACCGCAAAACAAACAAACGAACAAAAAAATAGGGCCTACTTCATGTGGGGTTTTTGACTGTTGGTGAGATAATATATGTTAAATATAGCACAACGGAGAGCACATAACAAGAACTTAAGAAATAATAGCTGCTATTATTATTGTTGTTATTGTTGTTGTTGTTACACCTTCCTAACCCATGCTTACAGGGTCAGCAAACTATTTTCCAGCCCAAGGTGCTATCAGTTTCCACTTCTCTGCATGCTTGCCTCTGAGAGCACCCCAAGTTTGTCTCAGGGTTTCTGTGGGGTGTCTAAACCCAAGGTGGAGCTCATAGGTACTAGGTCCTTTCACAGTCTTAATCCTCATCCATCTTTCTAAGGTTCTGCTGCGCAGGTCAGCCTCTGCAGAGCTAGACTGTCGTGGGATCCCACAGGGCCGTGCCTTGGAGCTCTTCCTGTGTGAAGGGAGAACTGCCCCATCATTGCTGCCACAGAGAGACCCTATAAACCCCTAGTAAACGTTTGCTGAATTGCACTGGGTTGGGTTCAGGGCCAGCCGTGGCTCTATATCTCTCTGGGGACACCACCACAAAGCCTTTATTTGATCTGCTCTTCATGAGCTCAGAAACCATCTTGAATGGGAACCTCCAGGAAGAAAACTTCCCCTCAGCAAATCTTGTTTTTTTTTCAATATGTCCTCAAGCTTCCTGTCCCCCTATCTCTGAAAACAAAAGAAATACAGTCTCTGGGATGGTAGTAAGCTCTTTTGGGTGGCAGTAAATTGTACTGATTAGGCAGATAGCCTCTGAAGTCAGAGTGCTTGGATTAAATCTTGGTTCCATCACTTGCTAGTTCAGTTTTAAGTTTTCTAAGCCTCAGTTTTCTCCCTTGTAAAGTGGGGATACTATTGTACCTGCCTCATGTACCTGTATTGTGTGAGGATTGAATGAGATGATACCCATGAAGACCTAGTCCTTGATCCATAGCACATCCTCAGTACAGTTTAGCTGTCATGATTGGTATTGTCGTGGCCATGTTGGTGGGGAGAGCAATGGAGTGGAGAGGACATGGGCACACTGGGCAAGACATTGAGGTTTTATTTTTGTGCGCCTTTGAGCTCCCTAAACATCTGCCCTGAGAGGCACCCAAACTTCCCTTATTCAAGGAAGTGTAGGTGGGGGAGGGGGCCCACCGGCCTCAGGGTTGAGGAAATGGATTATCTCCAGTTATGGAAATAATGGATTATTTCGAGTTATTTCCAGTAACTCGTCCAAATGGTGGACTTCTCTTTTTCCCCGATGAGCTCTCCTCAGGAACAGGAGCCAAGGGAGGGAGAAGTGCCCCTGCCACCACTGCTTCTCAAGGCCCCAAGGCCTGGTCTTTACATCCATCCCAGGGAAGAGAAAGCTGGGGCTCAGAGGCAAGGATGAGCCACCACGTGGAGTGGGGTGAGCCGGGGTGGGGTCACATCCTGCCCTACGCCTCCAAGCGCCTGGGTGGGGCTTCCCATCCAGAGGAAGCAAGTCCCATCAGCTAGTCCTTGGGTGGGGTTTCCCAAAGCCAAGTGTTGAGAGGCAAATCATTGTTCTGAAATTCCGCTAGGTTTTAATGACCACCGTGCTGAGAACTCCTCCAAGAACAAATTGAGATTGTTCAAACCCAAAGGGAGCGAAAGGCGATTAAAAGGAAGAAAAGTGTCTAGCCAAGTCTCCATTCCAAGACTTGGATGAGGAAGAGAGTTTAGACGCAGGGGGACCCAGGCCCTAACCCCTTTCTTTTTTTTTTTTTTTTTTTTTTTTGCGGTACGCGGGCCTCTCACTGTTGTGGCCTCTCCCGTTGCAGAGCACAGGCTCCGGACGCGCAGGCTCAGCGGCCATGGCTCACGGGCCTAACTGCTCCGCGGCATGTGGGATCTTCCCGGAATGGGGCACGAACCTGTGTCCCCTGCATAGGCAGGCGGACTCTCAGCCACTGCGCCACCAGGGAAGCCCACCCCTTTCTTTTCATTGTGATCAATGAAATTTTCACAATGGGTCTATCTTTTGTCTGTAAAATGGGGTTGATATAATTTGGGCCCCAAGAAGAACCCTCGTCTAGGAAATCAGGCAATCTTGTCTCTGTCAGACCCAGCTTAGCAGCTACTTTCTGTGGGCCCTTGACACATGCTTTTGCATCTCAGGCCCTTGGTTTTCTCACTGAAACATGAAAGCCTGGGCTCCAGACTTCTTTGTAGTTCTGTGGCTGTTTCTATGTTAATGCACCGATGAGGGCTGAGGCAGAGATGTGATGATGAAGAAGAGAATAGCCAGGATGGGCAAGAAGTTTGGAAGCACCTGAGAATCGCCACCAAGGTGCCAGTGAACAAAAGGTCCACTCCCAGCCATGGCCCCTCCACTGTGTCCTCTGTTCTTGCCTTTAGCCAGGCTATGCAGGGCATCATCTGGGACCTTTTCTCCCCAACCTGTTTGTGGCTCAGCTCTTCTTAAAATGGTCCATTCCAGCTGCCCAAGCAGCATGACCTTGTGAAGTGGTGAGGAAGGTGACCAGGAAATGGCCATGTGGAGGCTGGGGAGCACTCATCAGATGACAGAACCTTCTGTCCTGATAAGAAAGAAGCACAGGCAGCCTCAAGGCCCCTTCCAACTCCCATTCAGTTAGGGAAATATTTAAGGACCCCCCATGATGTGCCAGCCCTCACTGTGCTGACGGAGGACTGAGGTGGGCATGGGGGTGTGGCCGGTGAAGGGACAGCCCCGTCTTCAAGGTACACAGGGTCTCACCACCCAGATGTTTTATGTCCGGTGACTGCACCTCCAGTGGTTTGATGGCAAGTGTCTAGAGCCACCAGGTCTTGCGTGGCTCTGGGGAAAAGGACCAATCACGGTCTGTTTCTTCAGCATCTAGAGTGAATCAGCTCAAAAGTGGGACTGTTACTGTTACCAACCCAGGCCCTTGGACTCTTTCATCGATAGAAATTGATTAGAGGCCAGATGAGAATCGCAGGCAAGGCTTTATTGGGACTCGTGCTACATGAGGGAGCAAAAACAAGAAACAGGTGCCTTTGCTCGCTCCCTGAGAGGAAGTGCTTGGGTCCTTAAATAGGGTAACAACAGGGGCAGGTCCCTGGATTGGGCAGGAGGCAACGCTTAGGTGGTCTGCCCACCCCCTTGGTGGTGCTGTGTGCAGGGATCATGCATAGTACCCTGTGTTTGCTCCAGGCACCTCAGAAATGGCTGTTGGTTCGTGGCCTTTCTGTATCTTCTTGTTCATAATTGCCCCAACTGCACATGCATGCAGTTATTTTTCGTTGCTTATCATTTCTTTGTATTCTGTTGCCGGAGGAGACGTCTGTCCTGGTGCGAGCGCTCTGGTTAAGGTCCCAGGTCCCAGCCTATCTCATTACCAGCGCCTTTGTGTTTCTCTTTTCTCCTTTGAGCACTCTCTGCTCTTACCCAGGCCCCACCCTGAAGCTCCTACCCCTCGAACCTGGCTGCCTTGAACCAACGCTGCTCATTTAACAGCCACTGGGGGAGACTAACTGGGTATCAGGCCCACTCCCTGCCCATAGGTGCTTACAAGCTAGCTGATAAGGGCCCTCTAAGGCAGCATGGACGAGCAAATGCCGTCAGACAGCCACACTGAAAGGCTTTCCCGGCTCAGGCCCAATAAGCGGGGCTAATGATCAGGGCTGGGTTCACAGCGGAGAGAGGAGGTGGAAACGTCACTCCCGGGCTAAGACACCGTCACCCTGAGGAGCTGGCGCTGGAAGGCAGGGCTGAGTCCCGGCACCATCTGTGTATTGTACTTATACGAATTCGACTGTGTATTTCTAACTAAAATAATGAGAGGAAGAAGAAAAATAGACATTTTAAAACTGTCAGGGATCCTGCCTGCTATTCCAATCTGTGTGCACGTCCTCTTGTGACAGACCCTACTGGGGCTTGTCTGACAGCCATCAACCTGTCCCCTTCTTTTTTGCCTGCCGAGATCTTGTTTTGTTCCTCTGTTTATCCTCCAGGTGGCCATGTGCTCAGAGAAGGATGAGACCGTCACCAACCCAGAGGGTAAATCTTGATTAATTAGCTCCAAGCCAATTTTGATAATTCCATTCCCTTTTTCCATGATTGGGTTAGGAATAGACTTATGCTCTGTTTCTGACCAGTGAGACTTTGGGGGTCGGCTTGGGTGTGTGAGGAGGGTGCTTTTGTGGAAGGCATATTAACTCCTCCCTTCTTGTGCTTCTGGATGTTTTCATGACACATGGAACTGCTGTATCCATCTTGGGACCCCAGAGGAAAGTCAAGAGCATTGCAAAGAGGTCAAACTAAGGCCGTGAGGCCATGGAGCCATTGAATTAACCACCTCTGGTACCAAACTACCTTGGGACTTCTTGTGACATGAGCCAGTCTATCCTCTGTTGTTTAAGCCTTTATTAAATAGGCTTTTGATTACCTTTGGCTAAAAGCACTCTCAATCATACACCCCAGTGGGAGGATGACAAGGGAGGTATTCTTCTGCTGTTCCTGCTGTCAGTCTCAGCTCCTTCTATCTCTCATATTCTGAGCATCTTCTAACACAGAGAAATCCTAGTTTCAAGATCTGTATTTTTTTGTACAATATGATCCTTAGTACAAGCCAACAGCATCATCTGGTACTTAACAGGAGAAATGGTCTGTTCCAAAGCTGGAGCAAAAGTGGCTCTGTTGGGCTTTCTGAAGTACGGTGCTAATTGGACAGTATCGGAGATTTGAGGAATTTTCAAGGGCAGTTTTTTTTTTTTTTTTTTTTTTTTTTTTTTTTTTATTAGTTTCTGCTTTATAACAAAGTGAATCAGTCATACATATACATCTGTTCCCACATCCCTTCCCTCATGCATCTCCCTCCCTCCCACCCTCCCCATCCCACCCCTCCCGGCGGTCACAAAGCACCGAGCTGATCTCCCTGTGCTCTGCGGCTGCTTCCCACTATCTATCTACCTTACGTTTGGTAGTGTATATATGTCCATGCCTCTCTTTCCCTTTGTCACAGCTTACCCTTCCCCCTCCCCATATCCTCAAGTCCATTCTCAAGTAGGTCTGTGTCTTTATTCCCGTTTTACCCCTAGGTTCTTCATGACATTTTTTTTTTTTTTAAATTCCATATATATGTGTTAGCATACGGTATTTGTCTTTCTCTTTCTGACTTACTTCACTCTGTATGACAGACTCTAGGTCTATCCACCTCATTACAAATAGCTCAGTTTCGTTTCTTTTTATGGCTGAGTAATATTCCATTGTATATATGTGCCACATCTTCTTTATCCATTCATCCGATGATGGACACTTAGGTTGTTTCCAGCTCCGGGCTATTGTGAATAGAGCTGCAATGAACATTTTGGTACATGTCTCTTTTTGAATTATGGTTTTCTCAGGGTATATGCCTAGTAGTGGGATTGCTGGGTCATATGGTAGTTCTATTTTTAGTTTTTTAAGGAACCTCCATACTGTTCTCCATAGTGGCTGTACCAATTCACATTCCCACCAGCAGTGCAAGAGTGTTCCCTTTTCTCCACACCCTCTCCAGCATTTATTGTTTCTAGATTTCTTGATGATGGCCATTCTGACTGGTGTGAGATGATATCTCATTGTAGTTTTGATTTGCATTTCTCTAATGATTAATGATGTTGAGCATTCTTTCATGTGTTTGTTGGCAGTCTGTATATCTTCTTTGGAGAAATGCCTATTTAAGTCTTCTGCCCATTTTTGGATTGGGTTGTTTGTTTTTTTGTTATTGAGCTGCATGAGCTGTTTATAAATTTTGGAGATTAATCCTTTGTCAGTTGCTTTTTTTTTTTTTTTTTTTTACGTGTATCCATACACACATTTAATTTTAATTTTTTGTGTTTGTGTGTGCGGTACGCGGGCCTCTCACCGCTGTGGCCTCTCCCATTGCAGAGCACAGGCTCTGGACATGCAGGTTCAGCGGCCATGCTTCACAGGCCCAGCTGCTCCGTGGCATGTGGGATCCTCCCGGACTGGGGCACGAACCCATGTCCCCTGCATTGGCAGGCAGACTCTCAACCACTGCGCCACCAGGGAAGCCCTAATTTTAATTTTTATTATTTATTTATTTATTTGTGGCTGTGTTGGGGCTTCGTTGCTGCATGTGGGCTTCTCACTGTGGTGGCTTCTCTTGTTGTGGAGCAGGGCTCTAGGCGCATAGGCTTCAGTAGTTGCGGCACACAGGCTCAGTAGTTGTGGTGCATGGGCTTAGTTGCTCCGCGGCATGTGGGATCTTCCCAGACCAGGGCTCGAACCCGTGTCCCCTGTATTGGCAGGCGGATTCATAACCACTGCGCCACCAGGGAAGTCCCTAATTTTTAAATGTAAGTCATCTCATGTGTTTATTCTGGTATTTCCAATTCAAATACATGGCTTTACTGAACTTTTTCTATATTACATCTGTATCTTTTTCTTTTTTTTTTTTTTTCGGTACGCGGGCCTCTCACTGTTGTGGCCTCTCCCGCTGCAGAGCACAGGCTCCGGATGCGCAGGCTCAGCGGCCATGGCTCACGGGCCCAGCCGCTCCGCGGCATGTGGGATCTTCCCGGACTGGGGCACGAACCCGTGTCCCCTGCATCGGCAGGCGGACTCTCAACCACTGCACCACCAGGGAAGCCCTGTATCTTTTTCTATACTGAGAATCTTGATTCCCATAAGCACATGATATGACAGAGCTGGAATATCTCTAGGGCAGTTTTGATCATGCAGGTTTGTGCCTTTTGTCTTTAGAACCTAAATCCTTCATGAGCTGCAACTGACCTGTGCAATAAGCACTGGGGCACAGTGGAATCAGAGAGTGACCCCCCAAGGAAGTAGAAAGTATGGGCGATTAGAACCTGGCTGAGGAGATGATATTTAAATGGTAGAATTTATTTAGAGGATAGATACAGATTTGTCCAAAGAACTCTCTGTAATGGGAACTGGAGGCTGATGGGGGTGGCGGGTCTGGAAGGGCTCCTTCCTTTCCTAAGGCTGGGCTATGTTATGCTACTGTAATAAACAGCCCCAATCCTTTGGCTTAAAATAATAAAGGTTTAGTTCTCATTCATGTTACATGGCCATTGTGGGCTGACTGTGTCTGTGCTTTGTGTTACCCTCTCGGCTGGGCCTTAGGCCAGTAGAATCGCCACTGTCTAGAACATTGCCATTCACCGTGGTGGAGGGGGAGGGTACTCTGGAGGGTCCTGCATCAGCAGTTAAATGCTCCAGCTGGAAGTGATCAATGCTACTGCTGCCCACACTCATCAGCCAGAGCTAGTCACATGACCTCCCCAACTCTGAGGGGGCCAGGAAGTGAAATCCTGTTATGTGTCCATGAGAGGAAGGAACCAGGAGCATTTGGTGAACAGCACGAATGACCACCTTGGCCACCCACTTTGTCCAACGATCTATCTAAAATCTGTGTGGACAGATGGGCTAGCGCAAAGGTCCATTCTCTTGCACATAAGAGTCCTTGCTGACTTGCCTTCCTCTCTTTCTTAATCTGCTTTCACCTCGTGACACATGGTGATTCCAGGGGGTCTGGGTACAACTAGCACCCTCCCATGCAGTTCTACCCTCTCCCTCTAAGCCTTGGACCCTTAATTTTTATTTATTTTTAGTACTAGCCAGGATCAGAACTAAGGAAGTCACCCAGTGTTTATTGGGATGCCATCAGTTGCTTCCCCACCAAGCCTCCTTAGCTTGCTCGCCCTCTCCACGGTTCAGTCTAGTCCTGTCTCCCTTTGTTCAAACACACAGAACCATCTTGTCTATAGTTTACTCTGCTCAAGACCTCGTGGCTACCTGCTACCAGCTCAAACCCTCTCCTTGCTGGTCCTCAGGTATGCCCCTGGCTTCTCCAGCCAGGGTTGAGCCCAGCCTCCTTCCTTTTGCTTGCACTGCCCTGTCAACCGCACACATATTATTCCCAACAGAAATCAATAGAGAGAGTGGCCAAGCCAATCAGCAGAGTGTGCCCTGGGAACAGAGACCCAGGGATGTGGGCACCAGGGAACTGGAAGCTTGGGCAAAGGGATGTATTTATCTGACTGTGCAGCTAAGTAAGGAGGTGTATAAAAAGCAACAGCGACAAATTCATGGTGGATTTGATTTATTCCTGCAAGATCTTTATAAAACTGTCCCTGATGGAATATTCATAAGCATCCCTCAGCTACAAGTAGACGGGTCTCAGTTTTTCCACTACAGGGAAATGCAAACTTATTTTCTTCTGGGAGAGAGAAGTTATTTTTTCCTGAAGGTTTGATCCAGTGTTTTAAAACTGTAATTAAAATAGGGGGCTTCCCTGGTGGCACAGTGGTTGAGAGTCTGCCTGCCGATGCAGGGGACACAGGTTCGTGCCCCGGTCCGGGAAGATCCCACATGCCGCGGAGCGGCTAGGCCTGTGAGCCATGGCTGCTGAGCCTGCACGTCCAGAGCCTGTGCTCCGCAATGGGAGAGGCCCACGTACCGCAAAAAAAAAAAAAAAAAAAAAAAAAATATATATATATATATATATATATAGTAGTATTGCTAGGGATTGTAGAAATAATATAAAATATAGCTTCTCAAAAGAGTTATAAATAAGAGGTTGAGCAAAGGGAGAGGGGGCATATAAAAGTGGTTATTTGAAAGTACAGTAGGTAGAAATATATGTGAAATATATATATTCTATATTATGTATCAAATTATATATATATATGTTGATAAAATCAACATTCAAAGTTGTTGATAAAATCCTAGCACTGAAGGAATCTCAAACAAGCAATTTTGCACTGATTGTGCAATCAGTGCAAGCAAATCCTAGCACTGAAGGAATCTCAAACAATCTCCCCTACCCACGTGTGGTGCAATCACTATTTTAGAAATGGAAGTGGCTTTTTTACATGTTTAAGCATCATTCAATAAAGACATGTCAGTCATCTTGCATCTTCAAGTCTGCAAAATGGGAGGATCTCTTGTACATTGGTTATCAAAGAAAATTGACCCGTAGCCCTATCAGGTGTGGTGTGCGGGTCTAGTACCCTCTCCAAGAGTCTTATTATCATGTCCCTCTCAGACTCCACTTTTGCAGGGAGCTCCCATGTACAGATGGCTGCTCTTTTCTCTCTACCCTGAGGTCCAAATGTGGGACCTTATTAATTTCCAGCCAGCAACACCAACAGAAGACAATGGTGTAAGACAGATCTTCTCTGAAGGTATGAGAGTAAGGGGAGAATTACGTCCTGACACAGCACGATGAATAATTTAAGATTGATTTTTAAAACATCACTGTTCTCAAAAGTTCTTTTTATCACCCCCTGGGAATTTCTTACTGCCAACTCTTGTTCCAACATTTTTCAGCTACTCTCCTTCTTCTAAATGGACCTCTTCCATTTTTCTTTTCCTTCCACCTTTTCATACTCAAATGGCTCATAAAGTTGCTTTGTTCTCCAAAAACAGCTTTCTACCTGGAAGGAATTTTGCTTCTCTCTTTTAAAATAACATTCTTCTGTCCTCACAACTTATTATCAGGATTAATAACATTTTTAAGTTGAAATGTTATATCTATTTTCTCTCACTCTTGCCATGAATTCTGAAGTGGTTTCTTGACTGCAGGCTAAAATTCTGAGAATACATATATATTTATATCTCATAGCTCTTTCTTGTGGCCATATATCCTTTCATAAAGATAGTATTGCTATGAAAGGAATGATTATAGCAGAGAAAAGATTCTTCCCAAAGTGGGATATAATATATATAGAGAGATGGGAATTAATACTTGTAAATGAATTTTATGCAACAAAGGGAATTATATTTGCATAGTTAAAAATGAAATACTTTATCCAAAATGATTTTCATCTATGATTTTTGTTATAATACAATAATGAAATAATTACAATAATGTTACAATAATGTTGCTTGACAAATCATCCCCAAACTCAGTCACTTTTATTGTCATGCGTATGCAGTTGGGCTAGGGGTTGGCTGATCTACACTTGGCTTCGCTGCAAGGTGTGGATTGGGTCCAAGTCTGCTCCCCATGACTCTCATTTCCTTGCAGGCCAACTGGGACATGTCCTTCTCATGCTAGAGCAGAAGTGCAAGAGGGCAAACATCACCACACAAACCCATTTCAAACCTTTGCTTGCGTGATATCCACTAAAATCCCATTGGTCAAAGCAAACATCAGTAGGACAGGGAAGACAGTTTCTCCCACAGTGGGAGAGGAGACCGAATATTTGCTGAACAATAACTCAAAGTATTCCATAATTAAATATCATATATTTGTCCATCATGCCCAACATCTGTATGTCTCTGCCAGCCAGATCCAACAGGCACCAACAGTGGCTTAAAGCAGGAGGGGCTTTAGTTAAACGCAAGATGTGTCCAGGAAATAATCTATTCATGTGGGAGCAAAGATTTCTTTCCCAGAAACGTGCATTTAAGACAAAGCCCACAACCTCCCGGAGAGGAAATTGTAGGGCAAGTCATCAAACTTCTCTGACCCAATTTTTACAACCCAGTGAGAGAGAATTATTTGTACTTTGCAATAAATTATAGCCCATGGATCTTGAGTAATCCATTGTGCATATTTCCTGTGAAATGAGGCTCTCAAAGATTCAGAATATAAAACGAGGCAATGCAACCAGTGCTAATGTATTAACATTTAATTAATCTCATATTAGTTTATTTAAAGTGTCATGTAATTGCAAACAGTTGTTATAGTTTCACCACCTGATTTGTCCAGTTGATCCTTAGAAAAATGCTGAAGTATCACAATCTTTCCTGGACACATCTCTGGTTTCTTGATTTAGCACAGAGGCTGGTAAAGCACATCTCATGAGCCAAAACAGCCCAGCGCCTGTTTTTGTAAGTAAAGTTTTATTGGAACCCAGCTATGTCCATTTGTTTTTATGTTATCTTGGCTGCTTTCCTCTATAATGGCAGCTTGAGAAGCTGCAACAGAAGTGGTCTGACCTCAGAGCCTAAAATATTTACTATGTGGCAAACAGGAAAATGTGCCAGTCCTCATTTAACATAATGCTAGACAGTTGAAATTTGGAATTTGGGTGATACACACTGATCTGGCATGAATATTGCCCTCAAGTTACCCTTAGAGAAAATTATTCAAGAAAATCAATAATGTAAATTAATATTACACAGTTTTAGTCTGTTTAAGGAAACAATCTTTTCAATACTTTAAGCTATGAGTGCTCATATCCCAATAGGCAGTTATTATACCAATTATAAAATTTGTATCTGCCTATTAAAGTGGACCCTGAGAAACTCTGCTAAGTATTACCTTCTTAGCTTTTAAGATGACTTTACTTGCAATATTGTTTTTTAAAAATATACTTGTCATTACTTCAAACTTTTCACTATTACAGACCATTCCACCTCCATTCACACACATAATTGCATCTAAATTAGTGTAGTTTTACTGTATTGTGATCATGGGTATTTCCAAACACCAGCCCCTGATCTCTTTTGTTGAGGTTGGAGAGAGCAAAACCTTGTATCTTGCCAGATGTCCACACTTGGAGCCTGTCTGACAGCGTAAGAAAAAAGGAGCTAACATGCATTAAGACTTGGGGAGAAATATATATAGATTTTTAAAGTGAGTGTAAAGTCTGTTATTTCCAGCAGCTGTGTAGAATCTAGGACAGTGAATAATCTGGGGTCATTGGATGTTGAATTAGATTCAGATGTGCAGATTTCTGTGTTATGGGGGTCACTTTAAGCTCCAAATAAGACCTCAGTATGAGGCCTGGATTCTGGAGGAGTTCATTTTAACCTCTTCTCCACTCTGGACTAGGAATAGCACTATTTATAAAATACAGGATTTAGATAATGACTCCAAACTTGGAGATTAGATAAAAACAAGAGGTGCTGACTGACCACACTTCTGAAAGGAAGCTCTCCTGGTAACTGCCAGGCGGTTAAACTATGGATTATCATTGGTTTCCTTTCAAGTCACATGGGCTTGGAAGCTGCAAAACAGTGAAGTATCTCTCTACACCAGCTGAACGCACTTGGCTCAAATGACACCATTTTGATTTTTCTTTTTCAGGAGTTGGGTGGGAGAGTGTGTTGCTAACAGGAGATGAGATAACCTCGAAAGCCACAGACACATCCAGCGCAGACATGACTGTCAAGGTAAGGCATCCTTTCTCCAGTGTGATTCTCAAAAGTGCATCTCTAGAGGAAAGTGAGTGTATGGCAGATTTCTGGGGGCAAAATGAGCACTGCCCCTCACCCCACTGGGGTTCTCTCTCTGTTCACTGAAGCCTCAGTGAGCCAACCAGAATAAGATTTGCTGAAATTTGGATCCAGATTAGGAAGCCACCTGAAAACTAGAATCCAAGACTTGTGATTTCCAATGGACCGGTTGTAGGATCTTCTATGAATATCTACATGTAGATTGTTTGTAAGTGGTAACCCTGTGGGGACAGTGAAGCAAATATGAAAATTCTGAGCTGAGAAACCCAGGCCCCACTGAGCATTGTGAAGAAAGGTCAGAGAGGCATAAAGTAGCTTTGATCTTGACTCAAGATTTCCACTGATGTCAGCAGGAAGGCAGCACATGGCCCACTCTGCCTGGAATGCTAATGGCCAAAGGTTTACGAAATGAGTCATCTGGAAATCAACCTAATTATCACTGTTCAAATTAAATGCATGAATTAGTAATCATTGCCTAGATTAAGGAATCTGTAGCAAAATGTATCAGACATAACTACTTCCCTTATATTACTGGAATAGACACAAAGGAATGGTCCTCCTCTCTTGGAATTCTGTTTATGTTTCACTTACCAAAGGCTGGGAGTGGGAGGGCTTTCTAACATTTTTGCTTGAATGATTAGAATTTAAATAAATGCTACTTACGAAGTTTTCTTGGAAAAACAAAAAGTAATGTCCTTTTTTATATTGAGATATCACTAGAGTGATTTCACTCCTGGGTTTTTTATTAGAGGTTGTACAAAAGAATATACAGGATGAATTTATTCAAGCTTTCCTTTGTAATGTGATGGCTGAACTTGTGTTATCTGTATTAAAAATGTTAGAGAACGCAAAGAAACATACCACAGTGAAATGTATTATAAGATGGGAAAGTAGCTTGATTGGTTAAAAGAGTCAACTAATCTAAATAATAATTATCCCGTGCTGCAAGTTTGCTTGTAATTATGTTAGCAGAATTTGCAAGACAGTGATATATATTGCAATGATGTATTGGTGTTTTGCTGGCTATTCGTGCAAAGTTTGCAAAGTTTGAGAAATCTTTGGCCATGTTGGATAGAGAGGGGTGGATGCTGATAGTAGAATTTGATGGATTTTGATGTGCTATTTTACAATCTGTCATCATTTTAAGAATTAGTTTCTGAGATGTGTTGCTAGTGTACCTGCAGAGTTTGTTATATAAAAGCAAATGGTGTATTCTGATAGAAACAAGTTTTGCTTAAGTCCCATTTTATAAGGTTACTATTTAATCAGTGTGCTGCTCTTTGGCACCAGGATCTTGGCTAAAGTTTTATTTGGGCCTATTCAATTTTGATGTCATTCTCAACCTCTCTTTCAGTCTTCTTTTACTGAATACCTGGGAATGTTTTATAAAAACAGAAGATTTTTAGTTCATAAGAACTGAACCCACTCAGAAGAAAGAACACTATATACTTTAAAAAGTTAAGCAAAATACAAATATATTTACTACTGCAATAAATTCCTACAAATATTATTAAGTTACTCTATTAATGCCAGTCTCTTCTCAATAAATGATTTTTGAAACCTCTAGGTGGATGTAATTTAGGGAAACACTTCTGTTTAGATCTTTTCTGTTAGGTTTCCCAATTATGCAGCAATTATCAATTTTTTTCCTTTGGTACCATGCTGTTTCCCACCCCACACTGCTTTATGTATCCATCCTGCCCTGTGTCTATCTTTTTTTTTTTTTTTTGGTACATGGGCCTCTCACTGTTGTGGCCTCTCCTGTTGCGGAGCACAGGCTCCGGATGCACAGGCTCAGTGGCCATGGCTCAGCGGCCATGGCTCACGGGCCCAGCTGCTCCACGGCATGTGGGATCTTCCCGGACTGGGGCACGAACCCATGTCCCCTGCATCAGCAGGCGGACTCTCAACCACTGCGCCACCAGGGAAGCCCCCTGTGTCTATCTTAAAGTATTATCTTTTTCTGTGTCTATAAGTGCCTGATGTTCATAAATTAACTATAGATTCCTCATCATATATTCATGCCTCTACAGCTATTCCTGTTTCTACTAGCTACTTCATATATCCTTGTAATATCAGCTACTCCTGTTTTTTGGCCTGGGAAAGCGAAATATTCTGTTAAAACATTAATTACAATAAAACTTGATTCATTGACATTTCCTAAGGGGAATATCAGCAGAAACCACTAAAATACTTTGGTTTCCTCCCTGTTACTCTTCTTGAGATAGATGTACCTTTCTTCGTGGTTAGAAATTTTCTTTCTGAAAAAGGCACATTTTTTTGTGATGTCAGTTGTCTGAATATGGTTTTGTCTACTATATGTAGCTTTTTAATACCATGTCTTATTTTGAAATGATAGAGTCATGCTTCTAAAAATATACATGACTCAGATGAATGAATTCATTTATAAACGAACTTCTGTCATTCTGAGGAATGTTGAACTAAGAGCATTTATGTTAAAAACACCCTCTAAATACACTGATACAGGTAGGAGTATCATGTAGGCCTGCTCAACAATTTAAAATCACTATGTAGTAGGTTGAATTGTGAATCCTTTCCTTCCCTGCAAAACCATATGTCGGAGTCCTAAACCCTGGTACCTGTGACTATGGCCTTATTTGGAAAAGAGGTCTTTGCAGATGTAATTAAGTATCTTGAGGTGAGATCATCCTGGATTAACCAGGTAGGACCTAAGTCCAATGACACATGTCCTTATAAGAGACAGAAGAAGAGGTAACACAGAGATGAAGGCCACAAGAAGAGACAGAGGCAGGGGTTGGAGTTCCATATAGCCCAAGCCAAAGAACGCCAGAAGCTGGAAGAGGCAAGGAAGTATTCTTCCCTAGAGACTTCAGAGGAAGCAGTGCCCTGCCAGTACCTTGATTTTGGATTTCTGGCCTCTAGAATTGTGAGAGAATAAGTTTTTGTTGTTGTAAGCCACCGAGTTTGTGGTAATTTGTTACAGTAGCCCTAGGAAACCAATATGCTCGGATCTACCCAAGAATTATACCTACAGTGCCAATACCATAGAGGCTGAAAGCCAGTATTACACACATTCATCACTATTTTCTTATTATACTACGCTCAGCTTTTACAAGTTGTTTTTACCTTTTCTTGTTTTGAAAGAACCATTAACCTTTTTCAGCCTGAATCACAATTCACTAGAAGAAAAGTGTAGTCATATTTGGGGATAGCTTCTATATTATATTTTAATCTGTTTTGCTGCTTGTCTAGATATTGATTTTTTTTTAAGTATGGATCAATATTTTCTAAAACTTTCCTGACCATGAGAATCATCTGCAGCAGTATTTTAAAAAAATATAGCTTCCCAGGCTTCTCCTTTCAAAATTCAGATCCAGAAGATCTGAGTTTGAGAATTAGCATTTTTAGCAAGTGCTGGTGATTTTGGGGGTCAGTTTGGGAAAATGTTGTCTAGCATACCACTAAAGCAGTAAGGGGTGTGGCCACAGGAGCCCTACCGCTGCCCTTGGCTCTCTGGTTGTCCAGCTGGTCTGAGAAAGGACTTGGGGACTCCCTGTTCAAAACCCTTTGGTTCCGTTTCTTTTACACACCGACTAATGCTCAGAACTGCAATTTCATTTCTAGCCCCATCTTCCATCATGCCTGTCTCTGGACCTATTTTTGCCCTCTGCACCCAGCCTACTTGTAACCAGAATGATCTTTTTAAAAGGGCAAGCCAGGGCTTCCCTGGTGGCGCAGTGGTTAAGAATCCGTCTGACAATGCAGGGGACGGGTTAGATCCCTAGTCCGGGAAGATCCCACATGCCGCGGAGCAACTAAGCCCGTGAGCCACAACTACTGAACCTGCGCTCTAGAGCCCGCGAGCCACAACTACTGAAGGCCGCGCGCCTAGAGCCCGTGCTCCACAAAAGAAGCCACCAGAATGAGAAGCCTGCGCACTGCAACAAGGAGTAGCCCCTGCTCACCGCAAAGCAACGAAGACCCAACACAGCCACGAATAAATAAATAAATAAATAAATAAATAAATAAATAAGTAAGTAAGTAAGTAAGTAAAGAAAGAAAGAAAGAAAAGAAAGTAGCATAAGAGAGAAGCACAAGAGACAGACCCTCACGTGAGAACACAGGGAGTAAGTAGATTTGAGGAAAGGCCAGTGTTCCCCCTTAACTGCAGTCTAGACAGAGATTGTCTTAGGCAGGTGCTATGTGTTTTAAAACCCCATGGCTTTTGTTCAAGGCTTCCTTCCTCTTCCTCTTCCTCCCTCTCTCTCCCAGCCCAGCTAACCCCAATTTATATTTAAGTCTTTGGCTTAAATATTAGGCCTTTCTGACCAGTATTGTCACGTGCTCTCAAAGGCCCTAGTGCTTCTCCTGCAGAGCCAGGCACGTAAATAACCATCAGCATCCTTGCATGAGATCCGGTCTCCCCTGCGGGAATGTCGTCTCTGTGAGGACCTGCATCCCAGCTCCTGACCAAGTGTGTAGCCTGTCATGTGCAATTGTCAACTGTTGTTGCATGAACAAATATATGAAGGAAGAAATGAAGACAGTGTCTGTCTAGACTGCAGTTAAGGGGGACCACTGGCCTTTCCTCAAACCTACTTCCTGTGTTCTCACCGGAGGGTCTGTCTCTTGTGCCTCTCTTTATGCTTTCTTTTCTTTCTTTTTTTTGAAATGTAGTTGATTTACAGTGTTGTGTTAGTTTCACGTGTGCAGAAAAGTGATTCGGGTATCTATATCTATATGTTCTTTTTCAAATTCTCTTCCATTATAGGTTATTACAAGATATTAAGTATAGTTCCCTGTGCTACAGAGTAGATCTTGTTGTTTATCTATTCTTTTTATTCTCTGTCATAGAATCTTTTTTTTTTTTTGGCGGTACGCGGGCCTCTCACTGTTGTGGCCTCTCCCGTTGCGGAGCACAGGCTCCGACGCGCAGGCTCAGCGGCCATGGCTCACGCGCCCAGCCGCTCCGCAGCATGTGGGATGTTCCCGGACCGGGGCACGAACCTGTGTCCCCTGCATCGGCAGGCGGACTCTCAACCACTGTGCCACCAGGGAAGCCCTCACCATTCCTTTTTTTTCTAAACATAATTGAGGTACATAATTTACATAACATAAAGTTCACACATTTAAGTGTACAATAATTTCTAGTAAATTTACCAACCATCACCATAATCCAGTTTAATAACATTTTCGTCACTCCAATAAGATCCCTATTATGTCCTATTAATTTGTCTCCACTTAACCCCCAATCCCAAGCACTACTTTGTCTCTGTAGGTTTGCCTGTTATGGACATTTAATGTAACTGGAATCATACAACGTGTGGTCTTTTGTGTCTGGCTTCTTTTGCTTAGCATGGTGTTTTTCAGATTCATCCATGTTGTAGCCTCTATTATTATTTCATTTATTTTAATACTGAGTAGTATTTCATTTCATGGATATACCAGAGTTTTGCTTTGTTTTCTAGTCCATTCACAAGTTGATGGACTTTTAGGTTGTTTCCCCGTTTTGGCTCTTATGGATAATTCTGTTACGAATATTCACGCACAAGTCTTTGTATGGACGCATGTTTTCTTTTGTCGTGGATATGAACCTAGGAGTGGAATTGCTGGGTCATGTGGTAAATCTGTGTTTAACTGTTTGAAGAACTGTCAGATTGTTTTCCAAAGTAGCTGCACCATGTTACACTCCCACCAGCAGTGGATGAGGGTTCTGATTTTTCCACATCTTATCAATGCTTGCTATTGTCTGTGTTTTGATTATAACCATCCTAGTGGGTGTCAAGTGGCATTTCATTGTGCTTTAGATGTGCGTTTCCCTGTTGGCTAGTGATGCTGAGTATATTTTCATCTGCTTATTGGCCATTTGTATGCAGTTCATTTTTCAATGGCTTGGTTTCCTTTATGTGCAAGAGGGTACAGGGTACATTCTGTTATTCTCTTATTGCAAATGTGTAGTCAATGTTTTCTGAGTGAGGGACCCTCTTCTTGATGATGGGGGAAGGGGGCTCAGTTCACTTGTCCCCTTTAGGATCACTGCCATCCCCCCACCACTGCCCTGGGAGGGGGTAGGAGTGTCTCATCAGTCTCTTTTCTTTCCATTTCTTTCCCTTTCTTTTCTTTCTCTCTCTCTCTTTTCTGTCTGATTATTTTCCCCTCACATCTCAGCTTTTTTGTTTTTATCATTGTTATTAACCTATCAGTGTTATATTTTTTATTGTGGTAAAATATACATAACAAAAATCACACTTTTAACCATTTTTAAGTAGCATTATGTCATTCGTATTGTTCTGCAGCCATTACCACCATCCATCTCCAGGACTTTTTCATTATCCTAAACTGTAACTCTGTCCCCATGAAATACTAACTCTCCATTCCCCTCCTCCCTTCAGCTGCTGGCAACCACTTCAGTGTCACAGTTTATATGCAATAATATCTAGCTGTCTTCTCAAGGGGATTTTAAATATATCCTATTAAGAGTAAAAAGCAAGTAAGATGGCTAAACCTCAGCCTAGTATTTTAATAACCTGTGGACAGGGCAAACTAGAAAGGCAGTCATTTTACATGCTTTTAAGAACTTTATATTTCCAAAATAAAGTTCCTAGGAAGCTGCTACATACTAGATCTTAAAGGAATTTGCTGGTCACAGAGCATCCTTTCTTCTGAGGAGTAAACTGCCCAGTGCTGACATCCTGGAAGTGTCTTGCCTTTATTCAGCTGGAGCCACCAACTGCACCTGTTTGGATCTGCATTGTTTTCTTGAACTGTGTTTATTTAATGACTGTACAGAACTACATCAATCCGTGTTAAAAGTACAAAGATCCATGTTAAAAGAAATATCTCGGGCTTCCCTGGTGGCGCAGTGGTTGGGAGTCCGCCTGCCGATGCGGGGGATACGGGTTCGTGTCCCAGTCCGGGAGGATCCCACATGCCGCAGAGCAGTTGGTCCCGTGAGCCATGGCCGCTGAGCCTGCATGTCTGGAGCCTGTGCTCCGTGGCGGGAGAGGCCACAACAGTGAGAGGCCCGCGTACCGCAAAAAAAAAAAAAAAAGAAAAAAAAAGAAATATCTCTTGGGCTGAAATAATGTGATTTGGCTGCCATCTTAATCAAATATACCAACTAAGTCCCAAAATGCTGTCTTTACCTTACCCTCTTGTTTTATATACAGAGACTAAAAACTATTTGCAAAAAGGAGCACAGAACATTCTAGTACACACCTTGGATTTTTTCTCAGAAAGAAGTCTTGTACTTATTTACACTGTTAAAAGATAAACTGAGCCATAGTAAGAATTTTAAGAGTGTATTTGAACAAAAACTCATTCAAATCAGGCAGCACCAAACCGGAAGTGGTTAGCAGCACTCTGCCCACAGGAGCTGGGGAGAGACTTTTATAGAGAAAAGGTGGAAGCAAGGAAAGGAAAGTAAGCAATTGGCTGTAACGTAAAGCCTCACTGGCCGTTTGTATTGTTTCTCCTTAGTGTTTTGATTTTGTAACCTTGAGGCAATAACAGCTTAAATTTTGGTTTGCTGTTGGGGGTCTCCATGGCAGTAGAGCCACCTCTGTCTAATGACCTCCTTGTTTAATTGATTTAACCACATATACAATCTTTTTCACTCGTGCTTAGGCAAGAAGCAGGATGGGTACCAGTTAGGCAAGTTGGGGGTTCTGGCTGTAAAACCGTTTGAAAGGGGCACGTTTCCTAACCAAGGACATGAGAGAGCCACATAAAAAGAGGATGTTGCCTCTGTACGTAAAACTTACTGCTGGGAGGAGGATTGTTCTCCTGGAATGGCAGATGTTCTCTGTTACAAAAGGGGAAAAGCATTTAGACTCTTCCGGTGGTGAATAGAGGCCACAGGTTACAGCTTTCTTTGCGAGCTGCCTTTAAAAAGCCGTTGTGCTGAGGACCTCCTGTTGCCAGCAGCGCTGACCAGTTGTCCTTTGTATTTGCCGATGACGACATAGAGGATTGTTTGTGCAGGGGCTCTGGACAAAAAGACACATTTGGGACCAGAAGTCCTTTCTACGTTGGGTACATACATAAAGATTGTTCTAAATTTGCTTCCTTGCCAAAGGAACTCTTTTATGGCAGACTTTTTTAGTCCTTGAAACTATTTAGAGTGGTGGATCTCAAAGGGGGATGACAGTGGGGGTTAGGAGGCACTCCAGGACTAGCTATTGGCTAAATGTTCACCATACCCTCTCTTGGAGAATCACTGTCTTGATTTTTTTTTAATATGCATTTTGTATTATTACAAGGAATCAGATGTGAAAGACCCTGGTGTACACTATAATATGGTGCATCACTATTGGTAATCATTAGTCCTATGTGTTGCTCCCTATGTGTCAAATAAAGTGAAGGTCAAATAAATGAAGTCACAATTGATAACTCTCCTTATATATGTATAGATAAGGAATATTCTGGCAAATGAAAGATCTCAGGTAACTTCTTCCCTGCTGTTTTATTTATTCATCATGTCCTCCTGCTGACAATAATAGCTAATTTTTTTTTTTTTTTTTTTTTTGCGGTACGCGGGCCTCTCACTGTTGCGGCCTCTCCCGTTGCGGAGCACAGGCTCCGGACGAGCAGGCTCAGCGACCATGGCTCATGGGCCCAGCCGCTCCGCATGTGGGATCTTCCTGGACCAGGGCACGAACCCGCGTCCCCTGCATCGGCAGGCGGACTCTCAAACACTGCGCCACCAGGGAAGCCCAATAATAGCTAATATTGATTGAGCATTTGCTATGAGCTGGGTACTGTGCTCGGCCCTTACGTGTACCATTTCATATAGTCCTCGAAATGGCCCTGCAAAGGAGGAACTCTTATTCACCCCATTTTACAGATGTGGTGACTGGGGCTCAGCAAAGTGAAATGAATTATCCAAGATCTCAGAGTGAGTGTTGGAACTCAGGTGAAAAGACACTTTATAACCTCTCTACCTAGGGGTTGATGAATGCAAATTAACTTTACTATCAGCTAAAGCAGAGTAGCTCCTAGGATGGGGCAAAAGTAGTTTTGCCAGATAAAACACTGGACACCCAGTTAGATTTGAATTTTAGGTAAGCAACAAGTAATTTTATAGTATCAGTATGTGCCAAATATTGCATGGGACATACTAAGAAATTGTTTATTTGTTACCAAAATTTATATTTAACTGGCCATCCTATATTTTAATTTGCTAAGTCTGGCAGTCCTAGGCAGGGAGGGGTATTGCAAAGGAGGTAAAGGAAACAGCTTAATGAATTTTATTGCTGTGGTCTGAGATTATTTGTGGTTTTGTATTTCTTTCATTACTATGACTTTATTCATTTCAGGATGACCATATATTATATTAAGTTCATTATATTAAGCTTTAAATCAGACAGATATACAGGTTCAGTTTATACAGTAAACTAATAACCTATCAACGGATCTCTCCTGATCCACTTTTTTTTTTCCCCTAGAAATAAAGCCTTCCAAACCTGACCCATGCCAAGATATGTACCTCACTGGTTTCTCTATGACATGAAACCATGGGAAATTCTGGCCCCAGTTTGTTTCTCTTGACTTAAAACAAAACGAAACAAAACAAAAAACACGACTTTTCCTCAATCTGGGCATGTTATAATTTTTCTGAAGCCTATTCTAGGGTTTTCATTTTTAGCTGGGCTATCAATCAGTGATTTCATTTCCTGCAGAGAGCTTCATCATCCCAAGTTTTAAAATGTTGATGAAATATTCTTGTGCTTTTACCTAGTCTATGGCTTAGTAAAATTTCCCTCTCTCTGGGTGGTCACCTCCTGAAATAGATGACACTGGCCTACATATTCCCAGCAAAAGTTCTGACACATTCACAAATATTTCCTGAGTACATCAGTGCATTTCCTCCAATGCATGTTTCTAGCATTCCAGGGGTGGGAGCGACTAATGATGACAAAGCTCTAGAATAGTCTCTGTCCTGCATGTCAGAGCCCTTTTGCAGATAAGCCTGTCTTCTTATGAATGATCTGCCCAATCTAATTAGCTTTGAAGCAGGGCGTATTTGCAGTTACCAAAGTCTGACTTCTCATAAAACTAAGGCAAGCAATCCAAACGCAGAACCCACCGGCGGGAACCATTGGTCTTTGGTGCTCTTGAAAGGTTGCCAACTGGTTCCCATTAGGCTAGAGTTTGCCTATCTCGTTTATTTATGAATAAATTATCCTTAATGTCTGGGAGGGTTTGGAATGGTCACACGTTATTCCTGAAAAACAAATTATTCACGTGGCTGTTTCCAAAAGGCTTTGTCCTGAAATAAGTCTGGTATCACAGAGGTCTCATAAATCTTTAGCATAATCCTCCGGAAGTATCTGTTGGATTCATCGGCAGAAAGATCTTGCTTCATTATACAAGCCCTTAAGATAGTTTAAGTGAGCATCTAGCACTCCTCTTCATAAATTATCAATGCCTTCCTTTTCTGTGTCTTTCTTCTACCCATCCTCAGTGACCTTCCTCCTTGCTTTTTTCTGTAGCAGGGAAAACTAGTAGTTAACAGAGAAAATCTGGCACACATGTAAGTTGTATATAAAAGGAGAATACGTGCTCAGGCAAGGTGATTGCTCCACTGGCTAGGAGAACAAGCTTCAAAGTGCTGAGAGATTTACACACCAAGAGTTGGGCTGTTTTGATGCCACTTGAGCTTATTACTGTTGCAACAATTGCTTCTTCCTCAGAAATGAGACAGTGGGGACTTCCCTGGTGGCGCAGTGATTAAGACTCTGTGCTCCCAATGCAGGGGGCCTGGGTTCGATCCTTGGTCAGGGAACTAGATCCCACATGATTGCCGCAACTAAGAGTTTGCATGCCGCAACTAAGGAGCCCACCTGCCGCAACTAAGACCCAGGGCAACCAAATAAATAAATATTTTTAAAAAAAAAAGAAAAAGAAAAAAAGAAATGAGACAGTGGAAATATGACATTTATTTTAGCTCAACATTATCATTTATATTCCTAAAAAGAAAAAGGTACCGGTAGCCACAATGCCCACTCCCTCTCCAAAGGGATCTGGGCTAGAAGGTAAGGTAATGGATCAGTCATCATATTCTCCATATGCTCAGAGACTGTGAGTTTTGATCTCTAATATGATGAATTTTCTAGTGAATTTCAGTTTAGAAAAATGAATGAGAATAATAGCTAACATTTATTGAGAACTTCCCATGTGTCAGGCATTGCCCACTTGCTTAGGGTATTATTTAATTCTTACACAACCGTATGAGATGGGTACCATGAGTATCTCCAACTTACAGAGGAAGAAAAGGTACGGAGACACAAAGTAACTTGTCCAAGAACACACAGCAGAGTCTCAGAGCCCAGATCTAACCAGGCAGCCCTTGATCTTTTTTCTTTTTTTTTCAGCCCTTGTTCTTAACTATGTCGTACTGCTTCCCCTGGTAGAACAAAATGGTGATGCTCTTATGCAAACAGATAAAGTAGGTCTCACAGCCCCTGATCAATAAGAGAGCTTTTATGTAGTTCTGTTTGCATTTGTTCTTCAAATGCAAAACTGGAGTTTAACTGGTGGGATAAGATTAGATTTTCATCCCAGAGATTTGGTTGTTTTTCAGGCTTGCCCTTGGATTTACATCCTATCAACATTCTGATTACATTTCATTATCATTTGACTGCAGGGATTCATGAATATGATAAAAACAGACTGGCTCTTCAATAAATAAGGGAAGCTGGGCCGACAGTGAATAAATAGACCTTTCTTTGAATCTGGAGAAATTCAGCCTATGGATGTCCTGCAATATTTATTAGGAGACCACTATACCCACCATGCCTGAGCTTGGGGCAGTTTCTTCTTTTAGTTTTTCCTAAGATATGTGTATTTCTGTTATACAGCATTTCTTAACTTTTAGGTTAAAAAAAAAAACGTATTGAGTGTTATGTTGCATGTTCTTACATGTGGTGTACTATATTTAAACACATTCAAATTCTGAGGGTGATTTTTCAAATTTATGGCAATAAATCCTTTGGAAATTTTGAAAATGAAAAGCTTAAGTTGAGAAATAGACAAACATTCATCCAGTAAGAATTATTATTTTTATTATTCTTAATGTGTTTTATATATATTGGTTCCTACAAAGAAAATATGAAGAAAACCCAAATATGAAAAAAATTTCCAAGTTTATCCCATGAGTGACATAGGAAAATCCCTCTTAAGAGAAAAGGCATTGCAAAAAAGGCAAAGAATCTTTTTCTTTTTCAAATAAAAATATGCATCCTGTTTCTAAGCATTTTTCCTAGTATTTGACAGTTTATTAAAGTAAACCTTTTTCCTCCATACGGATTTTATCAAACTATCTTATCCTATAATAGTCTTTGACCCACCCTTCCTATTTTCTTCTTTCTCACCCTTGTTTCTTCTCTTCTTCCCTCTCTTCTTCTCTTTTTCCTTCCTCCTTCCCTTCCTTCCTTACTTCCTTCCTCATTCCTTCCCTCCCCATTCGCTCCCTTTCTTTATCCCAGCATTCACTAAGGGTCAGACACTATGTTATTTCACTTAACACTCACAACTGCACCATGAAAGAGGGACCTTTGTTTTGTTTATTTGAAGAGCTCCATGCTCTGAAAAGGTGATTTTCCCAAGGTCACAAAATCTGTAAGAGTGGAGACAGGAATCAGTCCTAGGCCTGTAATATTCCACAGCCCAGAATTTATTGCTTTCCATACAATGAGTATTTCTTTAATAAATGGGAAGTTATTTTAATTAAAATTTAATGACAGGACTGACAAAGACATATGATATTGCTTATATGTGAAACCTAAAAACATAATACAAATGAACTTATTTGCAAAACAAATAAATTCACAGACACAGAAAACAAACTTATGGTTACCAAAATGGAAAGGGGGGAGGGATAAATTAGAAATCTGAGATTAACAGATACACATTACTGTATATAAAATAGATAAACAACAAGGACCTACTGTATAGCACAGGGAACTATATTCAATACCTTTAAATTTTTTTTATTTATTTTGTTTTTGGCTGCGTTGGGTCTTTGTTGCTGCATTCGGGCTTTTCTCTAGTTGCGGCGAGCAGGGGCTACTCTTCATTGCAGCGTGTGGGCTTCTCATTGCAGTGTCTTCTCGTTGCAGAGCACGGGTTCTAGGCGCGTGGGCTTCAGTGATTGTGGCTCGCGGGCTCTAGAGCGCAGGCTCAGTAGTTGTGATGCACGGGCTTAGTTGCTCTGCGGCATGTGGGATCTTCCCGGACCAGGGCTTGAACCCATGTCCCTTGCATTGGCAGGTGGATTCTTAACCACTGAGCCACGAGGGAAGCCCTCAATATCTCATAATAGCCTATAATGGAACAGACTCTTAAAAAATTATATATATATATATATATATATAACTGAATCACTTTGTTATATACCTGAATCATTGTAAATCAACTCTACTTCAATAAAAAAAAATTAATGATAGGAAAATAGCTAAATAGCTATAATCCCCCAGGAGAAGGCATTAGTCAAGAACCCTTCTGAGCTAAGACTGATCTGGCTCTTTGGACTGGCCCCAGGGCAGTTACAGAGCAGCAGACCAGCATAGATGAATAATAACAAATAGCTACCATCTACTGAGAATCTAAATGGTGGGTTCTTTGGTCTCTGTAAGCATTTACTCAACCAGTGCTCACCACAAACCCATGATATAGATACTATGTAATTGTCTCCATTTTAAAGGCTAGGAAACTGAAACTGAGACACAGGGAGGTAAAGTCACCTGTGAAAGGTCCCACCCAGAATCAGTGGAGGAATGAGGGTTCGGCCCCCAGAACACATCCTCCTACCCATGACACCAGACCACCTCTTGCCTGTCATCCACACATGCTTGTCCTTTTCTCAGGTGATGCTGAGCCAGTTAACTTCACAACCAGCCGTTTCCTTGGAGTTCAGATCCATAGCAAAGAAAAGGAGTAAGAGTCTGCTTTCCCAATCAATAACTTTCAAGCCACACATTCTTTGTGCAAGTGACGTATCTGAAAAGAGCTATTTTTGTAATGAAGGAGTTAAAGGGAGAAGAATGCCACAGATAATAGCAGAAAAAAAAGAAAGGCCAGTTGAACTCACCCATGATAAATGTTAGAAATTTAAGGGTCAATGTGGTCCTTGCATATGAAACACTAAATTCTTCTTGGAAATCGTCTTATGGGACAATCAGTTTGTTTAGTGTTTCAAAAGTGCAATTTTTTAACCTAAAGTTCAGGAACTACTTTACCCAATGTATTTCAAAAGTCTGTTTCGGTGAGTTGGTATTTTGTTGAAAAGAAATTTCTTAGAAAAATAATCAAATAGGGATTTTTTGAATTTAAAAAGAACATTTTATTGTAATGAGAATAAGAAGTTTATGCGCATGCATCTGATAAATAGGTATTGAATGTCTTCTAAGTGCGATGATTCCTGCCATGTGCCTGGTGCATCTTCTTCTTCCAATTATGTCTAGAATCTGATTCCACCATTACTATCACCACTGTACCATGACCATCCTAGTTTAAGCTATTGTCACCTCTTGCCAAGATTACTACATAGCTTCTAAGTGGTCTCCTGGCTACTCCTTTTCCCGCCTGTAGTACAGACCTTATATAGTAGCAGCCACAGTGATCTTTAAAACAACTTAAGTCATTTATCTGCTTAAAATAAATGAGTGGCTTCACATCTTATTCAAGAAAAAAATAATCCAAAATACTTATCAAGGCTTGTGGGGTCCTCATGATCTGGCCTGGCCTGTTTCCTTTCTGAGCTCACTCATTGCCACCCTCCCCTCATCTACCCCTCCTCAGCTGTGAAGGCCTCCTGGCTACTCCACACGTGGTTGGTCAGTGTTGCCACAGCTGCTGTTTCCTGTGCTGAAATGCTTTTCCCTTCAATATCTCATGGCTCACTCCTTTTTGCAGTTCTCTGCTCAAATGTCACCTCATTAAGGAGTCTCTTCTTGACTGTACTGTATAAAATAGTACCCACTCCCCAGTGCCATCAATGTCATCCCTTTCCCCTGCCTTATTTTTCTTTATAACAATTACCACCTCCTGACAATAATATATTTCTAATAGCTACATGGGTTAATTCAACTGACCTTTGATTTTCTATCCTGTTATCTTATTTCATATTATCTGGCATTCTTCTCCCTTGTTGTTTTTTTTTTATCTTTCCCCATTATTCACACTGTATTAGGATGTAAGTTCCATGAACACATTTTTTTTCATTTATTCAACAAATTTTAATTAGCACCTACTCTGTGCCAAGCTGTGGGCATCTAGAAATTAACTAAAGAGACTATAATCCTGTATGCATGTAGGTTAGTTTTTAGTAAGGGGAGATAGACAAGAAACAAAGAAACAAGCAGGTATATTATATGAAAGACAATGATAAGTGCTTTGGAGAAAAATAAATCAGAATAGTGTCAGATGGGAGTGCCACAGTTGTGGCTGGAAGAATGGAGTCTGTCTTTAATCAGGTGGGCAAGACTATGGGAGGAGCAGATTTGGGGAGGAAATTAAGAATTTTCTGGGCACTTGTTAAGTTTAAGATGCCTTCTAGTCATCCAAGTGGAGAGGTCAGGTGTGAGTCTGGAGTTCCAGGCAGAGGGCAGGCTGAGATAGAAATCTGGGACTCATCACTACATAGCCACAAGACAGGATGAGATCACAGAGGGATAGAAGGAAAGAAGGAGCTGAGGCCCTAGTCCTGGATCAGCCTATATTAAAGATTTGGAAGATGAGGAAAAAAAGGAGACCAAGAAAGAATGGCTAGTGAGGTCTGTGAGGAACCAGGAGAGAGGAGTATTTGGGAAGCCAAATGAAGGAAGTAGTTCAAAAAGGAGTGACCGAACATCATGTCAAATCCTGCTGAAAGGTCGAGTAAGATGAGTTCTGAGAAATGATCATTGGGTTTGGCAGCCTGGAGAGGTCATGTTGCCTGTGACCCATGCTCTGTCGGTGGGGCAACGAGGACAAAAGAAAGAATGGGGGTGATGGGGGCAGGAAATGGAGACAATAAGTAGAACTCTCTCTTTTAAATATGTTTGATCTAAGGGGGAATAGAAAACTGAGGTGGTAGCTGCAGAAGGCTGTAGGGTTAAGAGAAGTGTTTTTTTGGTTTTCTTGTTTGTTTGTTTGTTTTTAAAGTGGGAGAGATCACAGTAGACCTTATGAGGTGAGAGAAAATTTATGTTGCAGGAGAGGATACAGTTGGGGGAGTAACGTCCTGGAA
Organism: Hyperoodon ampullatus; assembly: GCF_949752795.1. Classification (NCBI taxonomy): domain Eukaryota; kingdom Metazoa; phylum Chordata; class Mammalia; order Artiodactyla; family Ziphiidae; genus Hyperoodon; species Hyperoodon ampullatus. The sequence continues at coordinate 35,213,333 of NC_136919.1, forward strand.
GGGGTGAGAAGGGACGGGATCCTGTGCAAATGGAGGAGATGGCCTTAGCTAGGGTCAGGGGCATGTGCTCATAGTCACAAGAGGGAAGGCCATCTTCTCATTGCCTCTTCTCACTCAGTGAGATGGGAAGCCAGGACGTCAGATGAGAGTGACATGGAGCAAGAAGTGTGTCAGGGAAAAGGAGAAGGTGTACCTAGTCATCGCAAGAGTAGGGGAATGAATGGACTGGGGAAATGTAAATAGCATCTCCAGGCACCACTTAAAGGAAGCAGCCATCAATTTAAAGTGAGACTGGCCGGGTGGTTGTATGTATTCCTCTAGTCATGTCAGTGTGTGAATGCAGATGTGGAACGGACAAAGAGTTGGATTGATCTGGGGTTACTGATTACAGGGTGAATATGGCAAAGGGAGAGACAGACAAAGGAGTTGAGAGTGTACACAAGGGATGGACCATGGAATCTAAGCTACAGAAAGAATGAGACCAGGAGGGATGAGGAACAATGATGCATAATGGAATCATTGGGTTAGCCTTGGTCATGGGGTTGGAGAATTATTGGAGTTGGCATAGTAGTAGAAAGAGTGTGGGACTTCCCTGGTGGCACAGTGGTTAAGAATCTGCCTGCCAGTGCAAGGGACATGGTTTTGAGCCCTGGCCTGGGAAGGTATCACATGCCTCAGAGCAACGAAGCCCGTACACCACAACTACTGAGCCTGCGAGCCACAACTACTGAAGCCCACACACCTAGATCCAGTGCTCCACAATAAGAGAAGCCACCACAATGAGAAGCCCACACACTGCAAGGGAGAGTAGCCCTGGCTTGCCACAACTACAGAAAGCCCCTGCGCAGCAACAAAGACCCAGTGCAGCCAAAAATAAATAAATAAATAAATAAATTTAAAAAAAAAAGAAAGAGTGGTGGTTAGAGAATAGGATGTTTGAAACTGAGATTATGAAGGGTGCACGGTTATTGGTAATTACAAGGTCTAGGATGGGACCATGGAACTGGATGGCTGAAGTAGGAAGACAATACAGTTATTTTTAAATTTTTATTATTTATTTATTTATGGGGTTTTTTTGGCTGCACCTCGCGGCATGCAGGATCTTAGTTCCCCCACCAGGGATCAAACCTGTGCCCCGGCAGTGGAAGCTTGGAGTCTTAACCACTGGACCACCAGGGAAGTCCCAATAATAGTTATTTTTAAAAAATTAAAAAACTAAGAGACCAGGATATTCAAAGACTTATCCACATGGGTGTTATAATCATTAAGACTTATAATCAGAATGTTGGAGAGAGTGACAGATGCTAAAATCTTCAGGTAATGAGGGAGGGGGATTTTATTGAGAAACGAGGACAGTTGTCTGGAAGAAGCAGTAAAGAGCAAGAACACCCATCCCACCTCCAGGCCCAGTGGCTTGAGGATGAGAGAAAGCACTTGACTGTTCACTGCCACATCCCTGGCACCTACAGTGGGGCCTCACACATGGGAGAATCTTAATAAATATCTGTTGAGCGGATGAGTGATTGAGTGATAGGGAATCTCCATTTTGGCAAGAGGAGTCATTGGAGACCCGTTTGGGAAGCTAACTCAGGTGCACTGTGAAATGTGGTCAGGATGGGGGAGAGGCCAAGGGCAGGGAGATCTGCTAAGAGGCCATTGAACAGTCCAGGTGGGAAAGGAGGAGTGACCTGTGAAGGGGCAGTGGGGACAGTAACAGGGGCCAGAGTAGCTTGACCACAGTGAGGAAGAGGGCAAGTGACCACGGGGATTGTGGGACCCTTGAGTCAGGAAATACAGGGCAGATGAGTGAGGGGAGGTTAGTAAGCAGTTGGGTTGGAGCATGTGTGTTTGATGGGTGTTCAAGGGAAGATGCTGAACCCAAGGTAAGACTCTAGGCTGCCCTGGATAGAGTGCCTCTGTCAAGGGGAGGGTCAGGATAATGGCAGTGGGGGAAGAAGATTGTGGATGGAGCCCCTGGAAACAGCAGCCTTGGGGGCAGGCTTGAAGCCGGGGAGTCAAATAGGCCTTGACTGGTAAGAAGGGCTTTCTAGGTAAAGAGCAGAATGTGACTAGAATGGGCGAAATAACTGGTGGATCCAGGGCCGACTGAGTGATACCGACCCAGAGAAAATGAAAGCAGAAGGTAGAGCTAAGGCTGGAAGGGGAGGGGAGCAGTGAGGGCTCATTTCTCCCTGGCAGGGCCCTGCCCTGGGGTAAGATGGTCCCCCCATCTTGTAGGAACCACTCTGGATACAGTGCCTGGCAGGGACCCCCTCCAGAGAGTGGCTGCAAACCACAGCACACACCCATGTCAGCATGAAGGCTTCACTTCCACTCTCTGATATTCAGGTCTGTGGCAGCATCCTCTGTCTGCAGAATATTCCAGAATATTGAGAACGGGCTGGAGACTTTAACAGAACTCAAAGCAAAACTCCAAGGCAAAAGGCTGAGAGGGAATTATTTCTAGGATATTGTGATAGAGATGGTGGGCATGTAACCATGCTGACAGCACAACCATCCTGCCTATACAGATGGTAACCACTGCTTCTGCACTTGTCTGGCCAGAGGTGGGTCATAGACATGACTCTGGCCTTAAAACCAAATTAACCAGAGCTTTCACTCATCATGCCATGTAATTGTTGTTTATTGTTTTCTTTAGAAATGACAAAAATACCAAAGAAGGCAAGCTTATAGCAAAGAAATTAGCCCTGACCTAAGAGTGAGCAGGCCTGAGTCTGAGCCCTGACCTTGACCCAATTTTGCCTGGTGGTTCTGTGTAAGTCCCATCCCCCTTCTAGGGTTCAGTTGCTTTCACTGATAACAACTAACATTGTAGCTGGCCTTGGGCTTACAGCTTTACATGGATGGTCTCATTTTACGCTCACAACAGTCATATCGTAGATGTGACACTGCAGGTAGATGTTCTCATGATCTGCCTTTTCTAGGTGAGGATTCAGAGAGATGGAGACGCTGAGCAACTTTCCCAAGGTCACACAGCTAATAAATGACAGACCAGGATTCGAACCCTGTTCTTTAGCTCCAGAGACCCTGGATTTCACTGACACTTCGCTATACCGTAAAACGAGCAACGTGGCTGGGGTGACGTAATGTGCCTCCTAGCTCTAATTCTCATTTGTCTGACATTTGGATATGCCCTCACTCATCCCAAGCAAGTTAAGAAAACGCCTGATATAAAACAGAAGCAGTGGCAGCCATCTGTCTAAACGCACAGTTCTCTGTTCGTGCTGGCCTATCTTATCTCGGTCAGTCTATAAATTAATTAGCAGTCCTTCACAGGAGTCACAAACTATTTCTGATAGTCTGGCTTTGGAAAGTATTTGAGTTTGCAGTGCCTGCTCCTAAAATTTACTAGGCTGTGGTCTAAAAAGAAAAGGAACTAGGAAGAAAGGGAGGAAGGAAAGCAGGGAGGGAGGGAAGGGAGGAAGGAAGGAAGGAAGGGGAAAAGAAGATAAAGGAGGGAGATTGGGATTGACATATACACATTACAATATATAAAAGATAACTAATAAGAACCTACTGTATACAGGGAACTCTATTCGGTGCTCTGTAATGACCTATATTGGAATGGAGTCTAGAAGAGAGTGGATGTATGTTTACGTATGGCTGACTCACTTTGTTGTACAGCAGAAACTAACACAACATTGTAAATCAACTATACGCCAATAAAACAATTTAAAAAAAAAGAAGAGAGAAAGGAGGAGAGGGAGAAGGAAAAGAAACAGGAGAGAAGGCAAAGGCCTTTACTTGAGGAATTGGAGGCTCTTCACAGATTATGTGGGTTTTTATGCTTTAGTTGACTTTATCATAAGCTGTTATGGTTTCTAAAGTGATTTTACATAGGTCATGGTCCCCTCCCTACAGAAGCTTTTAATATGCTGTAGAAGAAGCCATTAGTATTCTCCATATCTAAATGGTCTAACATTTTATAATCTTCATTGTTACTTAGGTAAGTAATTAACTTACTCTGTGTAGATAAACTCAGACTGCCTTCAGAGTATTCCCCCATCATATTCAGTGAACTTACCTTCACGCCTGGATAAGTAATTTAATATATTCAATATGGTAGAAGGAAAAAGCCTATTGATTTGTTGGGTTGTTCTCAATATTAAAACAGTTGACCAGTAAGTCAGAGACTACTTACCGCAAAGGCCACCCCTCTCCGATGATCAGGATTATTAAAGTTTAAAGTGTCAAGTTTCCCCTAATAGTACTGAAAATCCTTATGTTTCTTTCCATAAATTAACAGCCTGTAATTAAGAGTTCTGAGGAAAACACTTGAGCATGACTGGGAAAATGTTATGGTCCCATTTTTTAAAAACTAAAAAATCATTCTCATGTTACCTAAACTGAAAAGGAATTAAGTACCACCAGAAAGAAAGGTAGTTTTGTATTTAAAACACAGATCGCTGGGAATTCCCTGGCCATCCAGTGGTTAGGACTCGGTGCTTTCACTGCTGAGGCCCCGGGTTCCATCCCTGGTCAGGGGAACTAAGATCCCGCAAGCCTGGTGGTGCAGCCAAAAATAAAAAAATAAATAAAATAAAACACGGATCGCTAATGAGAAGCAAATACACTGGATTTACTCAACAGAAATTGCCTTCCGCACTGGGGGCACTGCTCCCATGTTGTGTCCGTGAACACGCTGTGTCCCTTCCCGTACATTCCAAGTATATTTAGCAGACTTTGTGTTTGTGATGCAGTGCCTTAAAAGCACCTTGTTCCACACTGTGTCTCCATTAGGGCATGAACTCGAGTGTTTACTAGATTTTTTAAATGCTTCAGTTGTTAAATGAGATAAAATTCCCAGCCAGGAAACAAAGAACTTGAGCCTCCGGGCTTTGTTGTTAATTACCACAGTATTACATGAGTACATTCTTGTCATTAACACTTAAGCGTCCCACATGGCCTTCTGTGCCTTCTTGCTTCCCTCACAAGGGAACTCTGTGGTCTGTGCTCTCTCTCCCTTCCCCACCCTGCCTTTCCCCTGCACATGTAGCTTTTTTTCTGCATCCTTTCCAACAAGCAGCTTCCATGTTGCTGCATTTCATTGATGATTGTAGTCTGGAACACTGTATGACTTGCACTTTATAATGGTACCCTTTAAATGTATATTACAAGGGGCAATCTGGATGCACAATGTCCCTTTGTCAACGTAGAGAAGGCACAGTCCAGCTATAATGTGGGACAAAATGAAAGCAGTTAGATGGGCAAAAGTTGCTTGGGTTTTGGAATGTTTCTTTGGAGTGTTTTTAAACGTCTTTTGAAAAAAGAGTCTCAAGCATTGGGGTGAATGTCATCAGGTCACCATTTCCTTGTGTTAGAGGATTTGGCAAAGGAGAGGCAAAGTGTGAGGATGCAGGGAAAGGAAATATATGTGGAACAGGCTGGAAAGGAACTTACTCGGGCACAGGAAGCTGGAGATCCTGGAGAGGAAATGAAGGAAAGGCAGGCAACCACAAACTAGGCCAAGAACGGGAGTAAACATGGTCCAAGAGCCAAGTGTTCTCATGTGACAGCCATCCCTGTCTCTGTGTTCGCTTGCTCTCTCCTTCCCCTGCCTAAAGATAATTGTGTCCACCCCAAGTGGGTCCCAGACCAGGCTGTGTCATAGAATCATGTGAGAAGCTTAAACAAATATAGATTCCTGAGCCCCAGATCTTCTAGGGAAATTAACCCAGGCTTTTTGTTTTTTGATGTTTTTTTTTTTTTTTTTCCAGTTTTCCAGCTACTCTCAATGTGGGCTAGCTTGGGAAACACTGATATTCAAAGTTTTAAGAGCTGACCATCACTCAGAAACCAGACTTGATACTAAAGAAGAGATGGTTTTGAGAAGAGTGTTTTTAATTTGATGAAACAACTATAAGTCAGAACAATCCATATCCTGTCTTATATGTTGTGCATTCATTCAGAAAGTTGATGGTTAAAACAGTCTATGGATGAAATATCTCTTCTGTGGAAAAGCCAAGGATGTAAGCATCATTCCTTACAATTATCTAGAGATGACGTTTTTGCCCTTTTATAAAAATCAGAGATCAGTGGAGAAATGTCTTAAGTGGGAAATCCATAAACAAACAAAACATCCAGATGAATAGGGTAAAACCACTATCAGAATTAGAAAATAAGCCAAAGATCTGTGTGCATCCTAGGAGTTTGTTGGCTGGCTATCCCAAGTCCCACAGCCTTCAGGGGAAAATTATTCCTTTTATATTTAAATTAAAATTACTTGGACCCTTACCCACAAAGTGTTAGAGGTGGTCCAGTGCCCACCCCACTATTTTTATGGATTTTTAACTCAAGTGGTTAACGCCGGTGGGATGGAATTAGTTCTCCTGGTCGCTTCTTGTTCTGATTTCCCATCTTGTCTGAATTCTTAATCTCACATCCTTCTTGTGTGATATCCAGTCTGCACCAAGCCATATATTAGCCCCTTGCCTTTGGTTCTCCGAACAAATACTGTTATTAGAGGTCTAGGGGTTACCAGAAGTACTTACATCACAACATTACACAGCAAGCAATTTTAAAAGTTTATATTAAATAGTCTCTTTATTTTGGCCATTTCTGTGATCAGGAATTTCTTATTCACTGGCTCCTCCCTACCACTTCAGTCTTCTTCTGACTCACAGATCTTATAAGCTTCTGAATTCCAAAAGTGAATTGCAAATTCAAGTGTATAAGCATTTTTTTTAATTTTAAAAGATATCACCAAATTGTATAACGAATTTACCAATTTATTAACATCAGTTTATATTCCCTTCAACAGTGTACAATACTTAATTTTCATCATTCTCTCACCAATGATAGATAATATTTGTATTTTATGTATTTATTGATATCATGCAAAATATATTATTCCAGTATTTTCACTTGCATTTTTTTTTAATGGAAAGAGTTTCGGCATCTTTTCCTAAGTTCAGTGGCCAGTTATACTTACTTATCTATAAATGACTGGTTTGTTTTTTTCAATCAGATAGTTGGTAATTTTCTTCAATTTTCATACTGATTTGTAAGAACTCTTTGCATATTAGAGATAGTAACCTGTTGTTATATATGTTGCAAATATTTCCCCCTGTTTGTTTCTTCTCTTAGATTTGCAGTGGTGCATCTGGTCCTATGGGGATGCCCTTGGGATTGGGATTGTTCCTAACTTTCCAATGACTTTACCTGGTACTTGCTGGGAAAGCCCAACAGATCTAAGGCTATTAGTTTGATGGGGGCCAGCCTTTTCAGTGCTGGTTTTCTTTGCTTTTCCATCTTATTCTTACTCTTTTTTTCTAGCAAGCCTTTATTTTCTGTAGGACACATTTAGTACTTGAGGCGTATACCCAGCTGATGCTTTTTGGTCTTTCTCCTTGCCAGAAGGAAGAAATGGCAAATTCTTTATGATTGACCAGTCTTGGCCCCTTCTTTGGGTTTTCAGATCAGCTCTCTGAGCAACTCATGGGTCTTTTTTTCAGCTTCTATTCTTCTCTAAGCTTGGGGAGAAAGAAGAGGCTCTGTCAATCTGTGTCTAGGCTGACTTCTTTCCCAGAAACCCAACCTTTACTTTTGGTATTTCTCTAGTAAGTACATTCTATTTCTTGTGTCCCCTGGAGGTCACTCTTGCTCAGGGGCACCATTTAAAATGGGCAGGCAGCATGGCACAGACAACATAAGCAAAAATGTACACTTAGGCCATAGGGGGAAAAAAAATCATGACCTCCCCTCTTGCCAAGCAACATTTCCATAGAAGGTGTTGTGTCCTAAATGGTGTAGGGAGTGTTTAACATTTTCATATCCCAGCTATGTTTGTTTGTCTTCACAGAATCAGTAGCCCTTTATTTGCTTCATAAGTGCTTCTTACATGGATCAAGGAGCCTATATATTTCATAAAATATTCTCAGCTCTAATAACCATTATCATGTTAAGACACATACAGTGTGATGAGCCCATAAGCATGCACTGGGTAAGAAGCCAGCCTTTCCCATCTCCTGTGTTTCTTTTTTTTTTTTAATTTATTTTATTTATTTATTTTATTATTTATAGGGTCTTTGTTGATGTGCGCGGGCTTTCTCTAGTTGCGGTGAGCCGGGGGCTACTTTTTGTTGTGGTTCGCGGGCTTCTCACTGCGGTGGCTTCTCTTGTTGCAGAGCACGGGCTCTAGAAGCCCGGACTTCAGGAGTTGTGGCTCACAGGCTCTGGAGTGCAGGCTCAGTAGTTGCGGCGCACGGGCTTAGTTGCTCTGCGGCATGTGGGATCTGCCTGGTCCAGGGCTCGAACCCGTGTCCCCTGCATTGGCAGGCGGATTCTTAACCACTGTGCCACCAGGGAAGCCCTCCAGTGTTTCTTATACTTTCATGTTATTAAGAATCACCTAGGAGCTGTTAAAACAGTTTCTTTCCCTGGTCCTGCCCCCAGAGATTCTGACTTAGTAGGTAAAGGTGGAGCCCAGGAATTTGCATTTTTAATAAATGCAGACATGGTCCTGATATCTGTGGTCCTTAGTCCTGGCTTTGGGTCCAGGGCAAGATATCTCAACATCGGCATTCAACATTTGGGATACAACAATCCTTTGTTGTTGTGGGACTGTACCATACCCTTCAGTATATTTAGCAACATCCCTGGCCTCTAACCGTTAGATGTCAGTAGCACCCCACAATATCAAAAATGTCTTCAGACACTGCCAAAATGTCTGGGTGGGTGGGGGTTGGTGGGGGAAGCATCAAGTCACCCTTGGTTGAGAACCGCTGACCTAGGGGAAAATAAATGTTAATTTAAAACAGTTTTTACTTTCACATGCAGATGTTCATACCCTTGCACTGATTTCATTGAACAAATTAAACAAATATTTCTGATCCCTGGTATGTACCAAGCCTTTCATTTTAAAAAAGTGTAGTTTAATCATGGCTTCCTCTTTAATATCTTATAAGATGAAAGAAAAGGAAATGCTCTTGTAAATTAATATCTATTGAACACGTACTTTTCCTAAATTAATATTCCGAATAGTTTTCTGTAGAATATGCCAGAACTTTAAAATTAACAGAAAATTAGCATTAATTAATTCATATTTAAAAATAATATTACAGTAATATTGACACTGACATTGCTTTCGGAAAGAATTCAGAATTGCTGTACTATTTCTAATAAGGAAACAAATCTGACTGGTAAATGGTACATTCTAATTTAGGAATATAGAAGAAAGAGTGATGATGCACTTGCCCTAATACTGTTATAAAAATCTCACCTCTGCTGTAAGTTTAGAATTTTTCCTTCAAGAGTCTATGGTCCATATAAATAAATAAGTGTCCCCAAACATGCTCATTTCAATGTGAGTTTTCACATGCTATTAAAATGTTAAAAATAGATCACAATGTAGGGCACCCACATATTTAACTCAGGTTAGTGCCATGAAGAGCTGAAAGAAAGAGAGAAAGGAAGGAAGGAAGGAGGAAAGGAAGAAAGAAAAGGAAAGAAATGGATTGACTGAGGCTAAAACTCTGTAATCTCCAACCACTGGTCAGTAAATTCTGTTGAAATTCAATAGTGTAAGAGACAAACATGCAAAAAGGCTGGTGAAACAATTCCTAAATGCCAAGAAAAAGAAGCCTATAGATTTTCAGGAACCCTGAGGAGAACCGCTGAGGTCTCCATTGTAGCCTTCACTGCATCCCCACCTCCCCTTCCGTGAAGGTGTGAATAAGCCTTCAGACAGTAAAGAAGCCTTTTCTGGGCTTGATGCTATTTTTAATGTCTTTAAGCTGGACAGGCTTTCTGGACAGGTCCCCATGTTATCGTTTCTTGTATGGGAAAGCAAGGTCCCTGGCAGTTGTCTTTCCCTGTGTGTGGCAGGCAGAATTGATTCTCAGAAGAGGACCCCGGGATTTTGGCCAGCGGTTCAGAAAAAAAGCAGGCCAACAGAGGATGGAAACTAGGGGAGTAAGGGGCTCTGACTTGCAGAGGTGGAGAGGGAGAATCACTGGGAAATGAAAACCTTGATCATGCCTAGTGGAAAGTTGAATTCAAGAAATCTGACTACATATCATCGTTATATTTCCTCTGCATAGAACACGTTGGTTTTAAAAATACTGTTTTCTGTGTGAGGTGTTTCTGTGTGTGTCCTCCCAGGATTTCTAGAAGGTCCATCTTCAGAGGGTCATTAACATTATTTAAATATTCATGGTGGGGGAGGGGATTACAAGCTGAAATTTCAGACAGCTTGGGAGTCGGGGATGGCTGGCCACCCGCCGGATCCAGCCCCACGCGGTGTATCAGCTGCCTCCTTCCCCACCGCTGGCTTTGTTAACACACGCGCTCTGACACCAAGCCACCAGCTGCCACAACAGGGAGGGCAGCGTGAAGGCTTTGGAGAGCCAGTGAACCAGAAGCATTCCTGTCCGCACCTCAGCCTCTGGACCACACCAGGGAGAGGCCCAAAACACACAAAGACGCGTCTCCCACCGGCTCCCAGCGGTCCTGGTTACCCGGACACAGTCTTGGTGCTGGTAAGGGATGGGGAACTCGACCCCTCGGATAGGAACTCAGCGGTGCCGGCCTTGTGAGGGCGCACACGCAGCCACACACTTCCATGTACACTCATATGCACGTATGTATACACCAACGCACACGTCCAGATGCATGCACGCACGCCGACACGGCCACACGTGCGCTAACACAGGTCCACGTACCCAGACACAGAGCCCTCTCCCCAGTTAGGAAATACTCGGCTTCACTTGCCCCATCCCTCCAATCTATCCATTTACTCATTTCTTGGTTTCTCGGTGTGTGCCAAGATTTCGCCAAAGCCACAGACAGAAGGTGCGAGTGGTTGGGGAGGGGTTGTGGAAGCGGAGGGGCAGACCTCTGCCCCAGGCGCTGCGAAGGGGGCGGGGAAGGGGCGGGCTCGGGGAGCAGGCGGGCGGCGCTCCCGGCCCTCCAGCGCCAGAGCTGCCCTCCAGCGCGCAGAGCGGCAGCGGCTCTCGGCAGATGCGCTCGCCCCAGCCAGGGCCTGCCGAACGCCTTTCCGCGGAGTCTCCCCGACGCCCCGAGGAGGAGGTAGTGGCCGCGCCACGCTAGATAGGAGGCCGAGGACAGCGCCCCCGTCCGGCGCCCAGAGGTGGGTGTCTAAGCTTAGGCGCGGTGACCCAGGACACCAAGTCCCTGGGGCCCCCTCCTGGTGTTGGGGCCTCGGGCGCGGGGAGAGGGTGGCTCGGGAGGGATTGGTCCCTTGGGAGGCCCTCTGATGTACCGCGGACTTTAAAGGGCTTTTATGGTCCTTGCCTAGTGGAGCGTGTGCGGGGCGGGGGCCTGGCTGGAAAGGGCTGTGACCCTGTGGCTTTGAATTCCTAGGTTTGGGGGAGGGCCAGCTTTTGGCTGCTTTATTCAATACTTACTCACTTATATATGCTTTAAAAACTAAACTTAGGAATACCACCTCCCTCCCACCCCCTCCGCCAGACACACACAGAGTCGGGCTGTACAGGAAAAGCAGAGAAAAATCAAAGGTCGGTAGCCGCCTCTCCAGACCTGGGAGCCGCGGTGGATGGAGCCAGCGGTTCCAGCTGGAGAGGAAGGCGCGCGTCCTGACTCCTTTGATGGTAGCGCTGGGGGCCTTTTCAGAAATCAGGAGCTTTGCAGGGAGCCTGAGGCCGAGGAGGGCCGGGTTCTCAGCCAGCTGGAAACTTTTGGAATGGGGTCCGGGGAGCTGCTGCAGGAGGAGGGAGCAGCCCTTCTGCGCGCGGAGGGAGGGGGACCAGGGTCCGAGCTGAGCCTGGAAGTTCGACCTGAGGCTGGGACCCCAGCTATTAGGATCTGGTATTTTATCTTGGATAAAGCCGGAGGGTAGGTCTCTTTGGCCCCCTTTGTGGGGACACTGTGGGGAGTCGAGGGCGCGGATCGTGGTGGTGAGCGCTGGGGCAAGTGTTCTGGAATCGCGGTGGAGGCGACGCGCCTCCCGGGATAGGAGCTAGGAGATACTGGCGGCCCTGAGAAATTCTAGAGAATTGTAGCGGAGAACAGGGGACTGAATGGAGGTCCGGGAGAGCGGGCTGTCCGGGAGCCCGCGGAGGGAGGCGAGGCGGGCCGGGGAGTGGTGGGGTTAGTGGCCGGTGAGGGCGGAAGGCGAAGCGGCGGCTGCAGGCGGTGGGGAGCGAGGCGGAGGGTGGGCCCGCGGGAGCGGGACCCGCAAGCTGGTTTCTGAGTTTCCCTGGACGGATGCAAGGCGGCCAGCATTGGGGATCTCTCCCTGATCCGCAGAAGGGGGCGTCTGGGAGGGAAGTGACTCGTGTAGAGAGACGGTGGATTATTTCTCCAGACCCGGTTTCCCGCGTGGGGCAGTAGTGGTTTGGCAGATGTGTGCCCTTCCCTGTAGCAGTTTTAGGCGCAGCACCTAAGCCCCCCCCCCCCCACGTATTTACCCTTGAAAAGAACACACAAGCGCGCGCGCGCACACACACACACACACACACACACACACACACACACACACACACGTCTCTGTATATAGTATATCCCTCAGTCTGCAAACAACTTCTCAGAGGAAGCGGTCTTCCGTCTTATCACCCGTCACAGGCACCTGGAGGCTGAATTAGGACAAACCCACCACTCCCCAGTGTAATCCCAGGGGATTTGTTTCCTTGGCTTTGTTCTAATTGAAGAGAGTTAATTTAAGCATCACACTTTTCTTCCTGGAAATGTTCGCAACTTAATTAAACACTCTGTTCCTGCTGGCAGCCTCCTCAACTTTGATCAATAAAATTTCAGAGTTAACAGGTCTAGAAATGAGGCATATTTAGTAAGGAGTTCACTGCTTCTTTAAACATAAAGCCTTTTAAGAATTGAAACTTGCCCTCAAGCACCTCTAAACGGCTGTCCGATGCCTGCTCTCTTCTCTCCAGTTTTGATATAGGCTCTTTGCTTAAAGGGCATCTTCTCCTTTGAGTGGGCACACCATGGGTCTTGTAGGCCCTGCAGTTATTTTGAGCTGCACCAATAAAATTAGTCATGAGCCAGAAGAAATGAAAGTAATACACCTTGGGTCTCCAGATCCCTTACCTAACAGACTGGGCAATTAAGTGTTGAGATGCTTCTCTGGCAGTGGAGTTCATTTTCAGCTTCTTTCTGGAATGCCAAGATGATAGTGTGAGACTGGGCTTTGAGATGGGACAAACATTTTGAAATACCCATTATCTCATAGCTCTGGCATGACAGTTGAAACAGTTTCCTGCCTGCAGATTTCAGGGCAGTGTTGTCAGAATTTATTTCACTTTCATAAGTGGCTCCTTCTGCCTCACTAGCCTCAGGATCTCTGGCTGATAAAGCGGAAGAGGTTGTCTTAATTTAGTTATCAAGTGAGGGGAAAATGATCCACTGGTTGTTTTATTTCTAAACCTTTCAGTATTTTAATATAGAAATTACATATTAACTGTTGCTTCTAAAATGTTAACACCCTGGACTTTCTAATTAATTATTATAATTATTGGCTAGATTCTGCTGTCTTTATAGATTTGGTGGACTCTTAAAACACCCATGTCCTAGATTTCTATCAAGGTTGTCATCACACGTTTCTGCATATTAGGAAAATGAGAAATGTTTCAAATAAAAATGCAATTGAATTTGGACGGGGGCTGTGTTGAGGGATTTTAATGATTAAAACAGGAGCATGTTGAAAATTGACTTCTGAAAACCAGTTTCATTTTTTAATTTTATACATTTCTCAGCACTGGTATGATCTGTCATGAATTAGCCTCTGGAATGGCTGTCCTTTGATCCTGAGACACATGGGAGTCATCATTTGCTTAGATGATTGGTCAGGCATCCTGTGTAAGCTATTGGAAATTTCAAGTTGATTAATATACGTATCAGGTTCAACAATGTTAGTAAGTTTTGCTAGAAGATTGCATCATTTTTTTGGTACTGTGCAAACTTGACACGCCGAGGCAGATTTGCTGTGGTGCTAAAAAAGCTTAAGCTTCAGGGCCTTGCACTAGCACCAGCCTCATCCAGGAGCACTTTGGGTGGCTTGGGCCTGAGGGAGGCAGTGCACCCATGAGCCATCAGGGGAGATATATAGAGAGAGAGAGAGGGAGGGAGGGAGGGAGAGAAATATCTTTGTTAGATAATCACCTTCTAAGGATATATTACTGCTGTTAAGTTTTGGACATAAGCCCTTCAAACACATTTTCCAGGAATATATTATTATAGAAAAGTTGAAATTGTCTCTGTTGTAACAGGAAAATCCACTACAGGTTTCCCCCACTTTGTGAAAGTTCACATTAGTGCCACTTAGCTTTTACTCAAGATCTACATTTTGCTAACCAAAAGAAATCCAAAGAAGATTTTCACTTCTATGAAAAAGCTGTTATCGAACTAATGTAGACTTTCGTAAAATTGAAGTGCCTGCTGTAACATGAAGTGGGAATACTCTTTGCTTCATGCCAGTTCAGCTTACCAAAGGTTTCATAGGAGTGGTCTACTTTCAGATAGCAGGACAAACCTGTATTTTGCTCAAAAAGAAAACTATAGAGTATGTTTGTGTGATTTAAGTAGGACTTGATTAATTAGAATACTTAAGAAATAGAGTGCTCTAATAATTTCAGTAACTGAAATTTAAACTTATCTTAAACATTTATTTCAACTGTTGTTGATGAAGATGTTTCGAAGATGTAATAAATGACTCCCCCACCTTGACTACTTCTTGCCTTGGTGAGTTTACTGTGGTGAATGTACTGTTGTCCTTCCATTGACCATTCAGGATTTTGTAGTCTCAGTGTGATGTTAGCGTAGATACAAATTATAATTTTTAGAAGTGTAGAAGTGTAATCGCCAAACCTAGTCCAGTACAGACTCTGGAGGCTGGCTTTTGAGAAAACTAAAATCCCAATATAAATGTTATTTCTGTTCTTTGCCCCAGTCTCTGAAAGATGAGCGCCAGAAGAATGAGTTCATCAAGACCTTGCCTTCTTCCTACAGTAAAACAGGGTGCGCTTTCTCCAGGGTTCAGCCAGAGGTTCTTTTTTCCTTTTGAAGTGAATTCAGAGATTGAGGAGGTGCAGAAGAGGAGAGACAGCATGGGCGGAGGGACTGAGAGCATCCTTGGGCCCATTGACCTCTTTTTCCCTTTGGTACTTCTCTCTCAAATCTAGGAAAACCAGTACTACCAGGCCTTGGGGGGACATGTTTGAGTAGGATCAAGGAACATGTAAGTGGCATTTGTTCCTTTCTCGGTTGGAGTCTCAGAAAGACTGCATGGGCCCTGTAACTGGAAAAGGTACCCTTTGGAGGTAGAATGCTGAAGGTTTCCTTATTCAGGAAGAGGATAGGGATAGGGATGAAATGATGGAGCTTCCCTCAAGTGGCTTTGTTTGTCTGTTTGTTGTCTTGGAGGATACATGTCTGAGTTGGGGGAGTCATGGTGTGAATGCCAAGGAAGGGGAGAGAGCTGTAGAACTTGGTGGGGGTGACACTGTCCTCTGAACCCCCCTTTTCAGGGACTTTGTGGTCGGTTGGATGCTTGATTGGAGCAGGTGGGGTGAGCAGAGCCAAATACACAGATACTATAACTAACGCCCCAGTTATCCAAAGCCATGACAGGGCCCAAACTCATTAGTGCGTTGGCCAAATTCTCTATATAAGATCTACAGCATGTCACATAAACTGAGTCTTAGTTCCTTCATCTATAAAAAATGGGATACGGAGAAGATTAGCGTGGCCCCTGCGCAAGGATGACATGCAAATTCATGAAGTGTTCCATATTTTTAATACACACTACTATATATAAAATAGATAACTAATAGGGACCTACTGTATATCACAGGGAACTCTACTCAATACTCTGCAATGACCTATATGGGAAAAGAATCTAAAAAATAGATATATGTATATGTATAGCTGATTCACTTTGCTGTACAGCAGAAACTAACGCAGCACTTTAAATCAACTATACTCCAATAAAAATTTTTTTAAAATAATAAATAAATAAAAATTAAAAATGGGGATACCAAAACTTACCTACTTCAGAACTTAAATGAGATAGGTATGGAAGCACCTTGAACATGTATGCTTCCCCAAATTGGTTGTTTTCTTAAATTAACCAACATCTTCTTTCATCTTTATGGTAGATGCAAATAAGTAAACAGTTTTTAAAGTTAATTTTAAAAAATTCCAGCAATCGTGTAGCACATCAGTTGTTCACCCTTTACACTGATCAGATCCAGAAGGTTTGGGCACAGAGGTTCTCCAGGCCTGACCTCCACTCCCACCCCACAGCCCCCTTTTGACTTGGGGAACCTGGCTGACATCCTTCTCTACCCTTTACCCCTGAACACTTGCACTGTTGTATCGAGGCTTCTTCCAGTCTTCTTTACTTGCTCTCTCCTGATGCTTCGAGTAGGTCAGAAATTGCTTCTCAATGGGAAAATGGACCCAAATTTTCAGGACCCTAATCCTGGGCTTTAAGCTCACTCAGTGACCTGCAGTAGGCTGGGGGGTCACTGGGATTCCCCTTCACGAACTACTGCAAGCTTCTTTGCCAGCTTTCACGAGTTTACTCTGTCATAAGGCAGGAACATGGATGAATGTATTAAGTAAAGATTTGCCAGGAGGGTTCAAATAAAAAAGGTTTTCAGAAGAGCCTGAGAAGCGTAGTGAATTCAGTCCTTTTTGTCTTATCATTGAACTTCTCACAGATTTGCAGTAGAGTTGGCTGCTTGGATGGATGATTATGTAGCGGCCAGGTGAGGTGGGCACACCAGAAACATTATTTTGAGTTAATTCTTAAGTGCTACAAATCATTCTTTTTAACAAACACATATAAAAGGCAACCTCCACCCTTGGTCCAAACCTCGCCACCAGATTCATGGTGCCACGCCTGTATTAGGATGAGCCTGTGCATTTAAGGAAGTGAGTCGGTTAGAAAAAGCAGTTGGGGATTCACAAACAGCATGACTGAAAAAGCAGAACACTGTAGCACCTAACCCAGTTTGTGATGCCCCTGTGAAGTTTTCTTTTTAATCACTGTCTGCTGGAGGGAAGTCACCCTCAGAACGTCTCCGGAGGGGGAACTGTCCAACTCAGGGCCAGTGACTCTCCAGTGTATGTACTCTGTTTAAGGGCCTCAGCCCTGCATGAAGACCCAATTTCCTGGGAATTTGCCTCTTCACTTGAGCAGCATATCTGGACATGTGATGCATCACCCCAGTGTCCATAGAGTGGCAGACAGTGTCCATATGGTACAGACTGTCAGCATCACCCATGTGGGAGGAGCCTGGATACTGCCTTTTAAACTGGTTTTGCTGGTGATGCCAAGACCAGGTGATGATGGCAATCCTGGTGCTCGGTCAACAGGTCTGTGAATTCTACTTACACGTTCTGCCCTGTGGAGCACACAGAGTCCTTATCTGCTACGTATGATTGGCGAGCAATCGAGTCAGTGTATATCAGTGGCGGTCCAGAACTATTAACCTCTCTTTGAACTACATAAGGATGTTTTTTCTTGCTCTGCGTATGCTTTAGCGAGGAAGTCTTGAAAAGGATTATTACTGTGCAGAACAAGGATAAACAGTGATGCTAGAGCAGTTTTTCCTGGGTTGTCCAAGGGTGCTGGACTGGACGTTACCCCACAGGCCTTAGAGCGCCCTGGGGTTGGTGAGGTTTAGAGGAGAATTTTGCCAGACCTTCCAGGGTTATTGTCTTTTGTCGGTTAGAAGGAAGAGTGTGTGCGTGGAACTGGTACCCACACCACTCCAAGTTCTGTGAAGAGAGAGGGGTTCCTTAGGTGGCCATCCTGTCCATCACAATGGCTTTTCCCAGGGTGTTGGTGATGATCCTGTGGGCCTTGGACTGAGCTAGCGCTTCCTGCAGCAGAGACCAGCCCTGCAGACTCTGGGGGAAGCCCCGACCCTCAGATGCCTTTCTTTCCACCCAGCCTGACCAGCCTCGTATGCAGAGCTCTGCCAGGGCCGCCTGAGCCCCGCACCTGGGTGAAGGTGGAGGAAGGCCAAACCACACTTTCCTGTAGGCAATTAACTGCCGGCTTGCTGCCCCTCTCCCAGCGCAGCTGACTGTCTCGGCTTCTATTCTCATGACGACATTTGCACAGTGGAATCATGCAGAAACTTACTTTGTTTGGAGCAATGCCTCACATACATTTTTTCTGATACAGCCTACAAATGGAGAAAG
Organism: Hyperoodon ampullatus; assembly: GCF_949752795.1. Lineage (NCBI taxonomy): Eukaryota > Metazoa > Chordata > Mammalia > Artiodactyla > Ziphiidae > Hyperoodon > Hyperoodon ampullatus. The sequence goes on from NC_136919.1 coordinate 35,231,504, forward strand.
GCACCATTGTTGAGCACTTTTCGTGGGGGTGGGGGTGGGGGTGGGGATGGTGAGAGAGTGATTTTCCCAAAGGAATACATCTTACTTAATATTCTAGAAAAATCAAGTACTACACAACCCTGAATTCAAAAGCTCTCTCTGTATGTATGTTAAAATCAAGGTCTGTGTGTCATGTGCTGTGTGATCCCAAGGCTATATTTAGCCTGGCAAATTAATATTTTTGCATTAGAACATTTTATCCTTGCAAAGGATAGCAAGGATTCTCCCCGTACACAATTCCAGATGAGTAGAATTCATTCATTTGGGGAGGAATATGAAGAAACTGTTTTGGAAATTGAGATCCAACCCAAAGCACTTGCGATTATTCCTGTTTGAGATCATTTTTCCTTTTGAGAAAAGTTTAAATCAGTGTTAAATGCAGCGTGGAGGTGGACCCAGAGAGTGGGAGGCATTGCTTTTGCATGAAATCACAATGTGTACATTGTTTAAAAATATTCTTTTCATCGTATGCTTCATTACCAAAACAATTCACAGCCTCCAAAGGACGGCAGATGTTATGGTGTAAGCAACAGAGAGAGTATCAACTAGAAGAAAGGAAAGGGAAGAAATCCCTCCTTCTCCCACCACCACTCAGAATGGAATTGAGTTTTTTCTTCTGGGGAATTCCCTGTAATCCCCAGGGATGGCTTGACCTTGAGGTTTCTAGGCTTGGTGCTGGGAGGAGCTAAGAGGAAAAGGGGAGGGAATTAACATTTTCTGAGCGCCAGACACCAAACTGGTTGCTTTATCTTCAATGTCTTACCTAATGCTAGCAATCACCACCATTTTTCAAATGAGGATGCTGAGGCACTGGGAGGTTATCAGGTAACCAGCCAAGCTGTGCGACGCCAGCCAGTTTCCTTACGCAGTTTTCCCTCTTGTTACTAAACCAGCGCTAAAGGGCCCTGGTGCTCAGAGTGTGGTCTGAGGACCTGCGGCGTTAGCATCACCATTATCCAGGGGCTTTGTTGAAACTAGAGAATCCTGAGCCCCATTCCAGACCCGCTGAGTCGGAATCTGCATTTGTAACAAAATCCCTAGGGACTTGTATGCACAGTATGGTGTGAGAAGCTCTACTACCCCGGATTTGGAGGGCGAAGGTCTGGCAGATACCACCGAGAAAACTAGCCAAACCTCAGGACTGCGATCAGCGGACTGACTTGAGGGATTGGTCTATCTGGGAGGGGGGATGGGTGCAACTATCAATAGAATCTAGCAGGATGCAGCTAAGCATCTTAAAATGCACAGGATGCCCCCCTCCCCTGGCAACAAAGAATTATCTTGCCCCGAATGTCCACAGTGCTGATGCTGAGAAACCCAGATGTAGTCGTCCATATCTGGAATTCATATCCTGTAGATATGTTTCCATAGCTTCTGATGGGTGCAGCTCTCTAGCAAGTGTAACTTAGATGATACTGATTGCATTTTGCTATGCAAATGTGATTCTCTTTACTGGGACTTGGAAAGAGTAAAAGAGCTGAAATTGCGGCATGATAGATTTCCGTTAGGGTTATGAGAGTGTTTGGCTCTGGTACCCAGGATGTTGCAGAAAAGTTTCTAAGCGTGTACTGAGTCCCCCGCACTGGGGGTCATTCCCCCCACACACACACCTCCAGTCCTGCCTGGCAACAGTACCTTTGTTTTACCCCCAAACTTGCCCAGGCCTCTGTTCTATTTCTCATCCTCCAAGCAAGCTGTGTTGGGTCAGCTGTGATACCTGGAGGCTGGGGGAGGAAAGGGAATAAATGCAAGACTGGTGAGGGGAAGCAAAGCCTCTTTCCTACCACCTTGCCTCTCTGCCTGCCCCTGGGATCTACTCATCTCCCCCTTTTCTCACTCAGCTCCTCTAATTCCAGCACCTCCACTGACAAACACCTCTCCCCTCCTCTTTCCCTGCCCCTTCTCTCTCTCTCTAGATTCTGGCCCAGAACGTCTGGAACTCTCTCCCCTCCATCCCCTCTGCCTCCCTCCCTCCTTTTCTCTCTGTCTTCCGTTTGTGAGCTGGAAATCAACCTGAATCACGACTGGGAAGTGAAACCAGGATGCCCAGTGTATATTAAGGGAGGGAAAAGTTTTGAACTGAAATTCTATCCGATAAAGAACCCTTGGCATTTATCTCCTTCAGAATGGCTACAAACACCTCTACCTACTTTCTTGTTCTACTCTGATTAAAACTTGCTTTTTCTCGAGCTCTAGAGTTGGAAAACAGAATTCTTTCTTGGTTCTAGTGTGTTTTCCAGCTTTCTTTCACTGTCGGTGTTATAATGATCATTTTCCTATACTTCTAAATGAACATTGTCATTGAAGTAGATTGTTCTCAACAAGTTTTAGATTTATCACCGAGGCATCCCAAGGAGAAGAAAATCTCTTCGCAACTTCTGTGTACTTTCTTTTCATGACTCTCATGATCCTGTACAAATGAAAGGGGACGCCTTGGGGAGTGACGGCAGGCTACACAGAACGTCCAGCTCCAGCATTTGGAGCCAGAGGCCAGGGCAGATGAAGCTGGAGTGCTGGGCTTCTGGCCAAAGTGGAATGAATCTTCCCAGCACTGGGAAGCCTGTGTTTTTCCAGCAGACCAGCTGATCTGCTCCAGAGGGCTTTAAATTGGGAAATGGGGAGTTCTGGGGAATAGTGGAAATCAGAGAACAGGAGATCAGATGCTATGGAGGATTATTGGTTATGTCACAAAAAGGGGGAGATTTGACATCTGGTAACTGATTCCTAGTAATTGTTTTGAGAAAATAATTGGGAAATCAGTATTAGAAACAATTTTGTCTTTAATATGAGTCCTAAAGGTGTATAAATGAGAGGAAGAGGACTTTCCTGGTGGTCCAGTGGTTAAAACTCTGCACTTCCATTGCAGGGGGCCAGGTTCAATCCCTGGTCGAGGAACTAAGATCCCACATGCTGCGCAGTGCAGCCAAAATAAATAAATAAATGAGAGGAAGAAAACCTTAGAGGACTTTGTCCCCCGAGGTACCCCTCCTGTCTTCAGACCATACCCTCTAAGTGTGTTGTCACATCTCATGAACGCTTCAAGGGTCCTCTTAGGCTTGATAATGTATGCCATCTTTTGAAAGATCCACTAAATTCTTTTGGCCACAAATTATGTCTTTCAAAATTGGCCTGGAAGAATGCTAGTAAGAATCATTACACAATTGACTACTGCAAATCCCTGGACACATACAGAGTAACAATTACTGGGGCTTTATGAAGAGTGGCTCCAAACCAGAGGAAGACATAATTCAATATGTGTACAATTGAATAAAACCTTGAACCTTTAACATGGGCCCATTTTCATACACAAATTGGGATGAAGCTTCTTTCAAAAGAGCGTAACTTTGAAAAAGCTCAGATTTTCATATTTCTTCAGTGAGTTGAATCTTCCAGAAGTGCAGATACTGGGAGATTAAAGGTGATTTAAGATACTTCTGATAATATTTATTGAAAATCAGACCCTCTTCCAAGTGCCACATACGTATCGCCATCTTTCTTTCTTTTTTTTTTTTTTTTTGTGGTACGCGGGCCTCTCACTGTTGTGGCCTCTCCCATTGCGGAGCACAGGCTCCGGATGCGCAGGCTCAGCGGCCATGGCTCACAGGCCCAGCCGCTCCACGGCATGTGGGATCTTCCCGGACCGGGGCACGAACCCGTGTCCCCTGAATTGGCAGGCAGACTCTCAACCACTGCGCCACCAGGGAAGCCCTGTATCGCCATCTTTAACCCTCATAACGTCCTCCTGTTGGGAAGATACCAGTATTACAAATTTTTGTTACAGATGAAGAAACTGAGCACAGTGGTTTAAGAGAAGGGTATATATCTAGTGGCACAGTCAAAATTTGAATCCTTGTAGTCTGGCTTTTATACACAGTCTCTTAATCTTTACCAAACTTATTCTGCCTTCTTTGTACTTTAAGACAAACTAAACTTGCCCTCTCCTACTGCAGGTGAGGGTATGGATCTCAGTCCATGAGCAAAGGCTTGCAAAAAACATAGCATTTTATAACTTACGTAGATTAACTTAATTTTGTCTCCAAGCCTTCAATCTGTCTGGCTAACAGAAAATTTAACCTCAGTTATCTTGGGAAAACACCCACCTTATGATTGCATCCAAGGTCTAAGGTTTTAGGAAAAGGGCCATCTAGACACCTCTCGACACGGGTTTTAGTTGTGATTTCCAGTCACGTGTCTATATTGCTTTGACTGTTTCTGTCCACGTGGGCAAGTTTGAGGCTCTCAGCTATTCCACACAGGCATGGGATGGAGCCTGGGAATCCTTGGCAAATCTGGGAACCTGGAGCCTGGAGTCTTTCCTCTCTGAAGTCTTGCCAGCCCTACTGGGAGCTTCCAGGGAACAGAGCAAAACACCCAGAGGTAGAGGATGGAAGGATGCTTTCTAGAATGCCTTGCATAATCTTGTCTATAGCTTAGATTTTTACAAAAGCTAGGAAGAACCTTGACTCCTTGATACCAGATCTCCAAAGCAAGCATCCTGCTGGCTGCCTGCCTGCCTAAGGGGGAGGAAGGAGGAGAGAATGTAAAAGGAGAAGACTTTCATTAAGATCTCAGAAATATTCATGGACTAGAGTGGTGGTTGCCAGGGGCTGGGGGGAGGGAGGAATGGGGAGTTAGTGTTAAATGGGTACAGTTTCAGTTTTGCAAAATGAAAAGAGTTCTCTGGATGGGTGGTGGTGATGGTAGCAGAACAATGTGGGTATACTTAATGCCCCTGAACTGTACACTTGAAAATGGTTAAAATGTTGAATTTTATGTTTGTATATTTTACCACGATAAAGCATAGTCATCCACACAGAAATTTTATTTCATTTGTACCAATTTTGACTTTTACTAAAAACAGTCAAAAGATAAATCCAAATGACAGAAATAGAAAATAAACATCACCATCAAAAAAAAAAAAGTTCATGAAAAACTATCTTTTGAAAGCTAAAGGAGAGCAGTAGATTTGAATCCTCCAGTGGTGTGTGTGTTCGCCTCCTTCAAGGGAAGCGCTGGTCTTGTCTGACCTCTGAGCCCAGCCTTGGTCTTGAAGACAGTGGGCCCCGAACACCCAATGGTAAAGTGGCCTCAGAAAGTGTTTGAGGTCCAGCTGGTCCATTCTCTTGAAGAACACTCAGCAAGATGGGCCTGCGTGGTTCATGGTACCCTCTTTGGAGGCCACAGGACTGATTCGAAGAGGAGAACATGTGTTGAGCTGTGTTTTCCTACTGTCTAGGCTGCTCTCTGGCCCTGGGATGAGGGCAGCTCCATAATTACCACACCTCTGTCATCAAAGGAATCCTGAGTTGTCACATTTCTCAATATTGTTTCCTTTGCAAATTAATTCTGGTTTGTCATATTTCCAAGGTGGAAACTACCTCTCCTCGCTTATTTTTTTCCCCCACTGTAGCTCCATGATAAGGGAAATGCTGAATGCCTGGACTTGTCTTCCGGCATCCAGGGCACTGCATATCTGGGCCCTGCAGGGGCCCAAGCTCTGAAACAGGAAGAGGTGCCTGTCGAGGTCTCAAAGACACACTTTCTTAGAGTTTGCTGTCTTCTCATGCTTCCCCGGCTGTCAGAAAGGTCACGAGAGTGACCTGGGAGCTGCGAGGCTGTGGAAACACAGTGGGGGCAGCCCTGGATGGCTCTTCCCCTCTGTGGGCTTTGGTGTCACCCCAGCAGGGTGACTTCCAGGTGGAGGGCCAGCTCCCTGACACCCATGACAGCAGGGTCCCTCTGCCTGCCAGCCCTGAGAAGCATGCTGGGGCATTTCTGTGATAGTACTGCTAGTTCTTCCCCTTGCTTGCTTGTTTTTCATTTTAATTGTGGTAAAATACACATAACATAAAATTGACCATCTTGACCATTTTCAGTCACATTAAGTACATTCACATTGTTGTGATACCATCACCATCCATCCATCCACGGAACTTTTCATCTTGTAAAATTGAAACCCTTTACCCATTAAATAACAACTCCCCCTTCCCCTCTCCCCTTCTAGCCCCTGGTAACCACCATCTACTTCTGGTCTCTCTTAGTTTGGCTACTCTCGGTAACTCATCTAAGTGGAATTACATAGTATCTCTCCTTTTGTGACTGGCTATTTCACTTAGCATAATGTCCTCAAGGTTCCCCCATGTTTTAGCAACTGTTAGAATTTCCATCCTTTTTAATATTGGTGAATTATATTCCAGAGTATGTCTATACCGTATTTTGTTTATCCATCATCCATCAATGGACACTTGGGCTGCTTCCACCATTTGTCCCACCCTTGCTGTTGAGAGGCATGATCCATCCGTGAAGTCCTCCGGAGATCAAAAGAATTCCCCAGTCCCTACTTTCAAAGAGTTCCCTTCTCTAGCAAGTGCCAAAGTACTAATACAGGAAAAACTAAATCACAGTAAATCATCGTATATTATGAGACATCTGTCAGGACATGTCACAAGAGGATGTGGATTTGCAAAATGCATGGCTTAGAGAGAGTACACTCTATAGTGTGGATTCCAGAGGTAGGTAGCCCGAGCCCCAATCCTGGCTTTGTCTTTAGTATCCATGTCACTTTGGGGGAATTATTGAATCTTTCTAAGCTTCAGTTTCCTTCAGTCTGTAGAATGGGGATAATAGTACTTTCCCCGTAGAGTTGTTGGGAGGATTAAATGAGAAAACATTGATAAAAAGTTTAACAGAGAGCCTGGCATGTGGTTAGTATTCAAGACTAACATACAGAGGAAGCAACCTATTACCCACTGAATGCCAGTCAGTTCTTTTTAATATATTGTTCTTGTTCTCTCTCTCTCTTTTTTTTTTTCCGGTACACGGGCCTCTCACTGTTGTGGCCTCTCCCGCTATGGAGCACAGGCTCCGGACGCGCAGGCTCAGCGGCCATGGCTCACGGGCCCAGCCACTCTGCGGCATGTAGGATCTTCCCGGACCGGGGCACGAACCCGTGTCCCTTGCATCGGCAGGCGGACTCTCAACCACTGCGCCACCAGGGAAGCCCTGTTCTTGTTCTCTTAATCTAACTGTAAACATTGGTATCTGCATTTGCCACAATTTCGCAAATATTTGTGGTTCCTATTCTGTCTTTCCTCTTCATCTCCCTTTAAGATTATGGTAGTTTGCATGGTAATCGATTTTGGAGATTCTCAGATTATTCAGTAAGAATAAGCTGTTTTTATCAGATAATTGATAATAAAAGTGAATATGGCCTGGCTTTCTTATCCATGGGAGGATATAAAATGAGGAAGGGAATGACCGTTAGTAGATAACCTTTATCTAACTGGCCGAGGGAGTTGGCTTTCCCTAACTCTGGGCCCCTTAGAGAGAGGGGGAGGCCGGGTTCCATCTCTTGGTAACATAGGTCTGATAACATTGCCTATGTAGATAGCGCTATTGTGGCTGTTCTCTCAATTAAAAATTTCATATTTAGATTATTTTAATCTCAAAGATGGAAATACTCTCATTTTTTCTAGTAATGCTTAAGAAAACTTTAAAAAATTAAATTGATAGTTTTGCTGAATGAAATATTTTTCTCTAAAAGGGTGCCCTAAGGCATTCTAGAATGTAGGTCTAAGGCACATCATCTGGCTGGTGCATTACTTTATTCTATTCCTGTTTGTCTGCTTGGTATTTCCAACCCAGGAGTCCACGGACTTCAAGGCAATTTAATCCATTATTACCCAGGAGAAAGAAAGTCTGAGTCTCCCTTGCCCCAACAATAGATTTCTCTCTAAAAAAAAAAATTAATAAATAATAATAATAAAGGCATTTGAGAGGAGCGGGTGCAAACACAGGAATCTCCTCCTCCACCCTAGCTGTTGCTAAGCTGTAAGCTAATATTGTGAGAAAGAAAAAATATCAAGGTCTCAACTTTCTTTGCCATACCGCTTTGTATTTTTTACTAGTATTAACGAAGGTTTCCCCCCCAAATGCTGGTTAAAGCTGAACGGTTTGTCCTTCAGTTTGTAGACTAGGGAGCTTTGCTTAGTTTAACTCAAGGTGCCCAGGCTTCTGGAGTTCTTTTTACACCTTCCCTATTATTCTGGTGGTATCTTTCAATCAGCTTTTCTGATCAAGTATTTATGGTGACGATTACTCAGTCTGCTGGGGTGGGTAAAGGAATGTTGTGGTGCCTTTAAATATATTTGTCTATTTGTCATCAAAAGTGAAAACCAAACTTGGAGATTTCTTTTCTCTATTTAAATTTGGAGACTTCTTTTTGCCAAAATCTCTGGAGAATGATAAGGTAGCGGTGGTTGAAATACTTCTGCAGCTTTTAGCAAGGGAGGATTTAGCAAGTGAGCGTTTCCCAGATTGGGTTTAGATTCATATTTGTTTATGTTCCAAACTTTTTTTTTTTTCTGTAATACCACAGTTTTGAGTATCAGCAGAACTTGGGGCAGATAGTATTTCATGGAATGTGTGTAATCCTTTGGGGTTGTACATTTTACTCAAATAAACTTTGATGATGGGTTAGTTAAATAGGACAAAGTCTCCAGCAGACTTCACTTGACTCTTTTTGTTCTTTTCCTGTTTTCCTGATCAGGCTTCTGTCCAGCCCCCTTTAAAGAGGGCAGCTGAGTAGCGTGAAAATAAGGGTTTTAGGTGGTGGTGCAGTTAAGTTACTGAGGGGTGTTGTGGGTTTGGTTTCACTTGACACTAATAGTGAAGCGATATGGGAACCCCCCACTCCGTCTGCTCCAGTGGTGGGTCTGCGGAGCTCTCCAGTGATGGAGAGTAACTCCTCTCTTGGTTTTCTCACTTCTGGGTACCAGAAATAATTAGCCCTTGGTTGGCAGAGTATAGAACTGCCCACCAAGGAGGGATCTTACAGTACGGAAGCAAGAGTATAATGTAGGAAGGAAGTTGACATTTTTCAGGGTCAGCTCTACCTAATTTGCAAAATGTTATATTCTCGAAAGCCATCAAGTAATCCACAGACTCATCAGATCAAAGGGCTAGGTTGTAGGGAAAGAATCCTGTAGAACTGGGGAGTTCAAAACGACTTGATCAAGTTATTCTACCTCCCAAAGCCTTGGTTTTGTAAACTGCAAAATGGGCTAATAATACCTATGATTAGTTGTTGCCGTGCAGTAACCAATCCAGAGTGGCTGGTGTATTTTCAATAATATATATATATTTTTAATTAATTAATTTTTGACTGCATTGGGTCTTCGTTGCTGCACGCGGGCTTTTTCTAGTTGCAGCCAGCGGGGGCTACTCTTCATTGCAGTGTGCGGGCTTCTCATTGTGGTGGCTTCTCTTGTTGCGGAGCACAGGCTCTAGGCACATGGGCTTCAGTAGTTGTGGCATGTAGGCTCAGTAGCTGTGGCTTGCGGGCTCTAGAACGCAGGCTTAGTAGCTGTGGCGCATGGGCTTAGTTGCTCCGCAGCATGTGGGATCTTCCCGGACCAGGGCTCAAACCCGTGTCCCCTGCATTGTGGGTGGATTCTTAACCACTGCATCACCAGGGAAGCCCTCAATAATATATTTTTAATAAATGTAAATTTCCCTTCCTCGACCATTCAGGATCAAGTAAGTTGCCATGTAAAAGTGTTTTTAAAACTACGGATATTAATTATTATTTGTGTTTGCCTCTTAGTTGACTTTAAAACATTTGTTTGTCCCAGGAACAGAAGAAAAATATCCCTTGATTGTGAGACAAGTGCATTTTTAGTATGTTAAGTCCACTGCCTATCTTTCTTTTATTTATTTATTTAATTTATTTATTAATTTTTATTGGAGTATGGTTGCTTTACAATGTTGTGTTAGCCTCCATTGCACAACAAAATGAATCAGCCATACACATACTGTTATCCCCTCCCTTTTGGATTTCCTTCCCATTTAGGTTACAACAGTGCATTAGGTAGAGCTCCCTGTTCTATATTCCCAGTATGTTCCCATCAGTTGTCCGTTCCTCCCACCCTACCCCTCTCCCCCTTGGTATCCATATATTTGTTCTCTACATCTGTGTCTTCATTTCTGCTTTGCAAGTAAGATCATCTATACCATTTTTCTAGATTCCACATATATGCATTATTATACAATATTTGCATTTCTCTTTCTGACTTACTTCACTCTGTATGACACTCTCCACTGCTTATCTTTCTTGTGGCTCATTAACATGGTCAATTTCAACCCTTCAGTATTTGTGGCACAGAATCTTCAGCTGTTTTCATCAAGTATGTTCTTGGGTTGTAAGTTACCAGATGATCCTGTGGGTGGGTCTCTGTCGGCTCCAAAATTAAATGACATGTGTGAGTTTTCTTACTGACTTAACTCAAAAGCCATAGGATGACTGGGAGGCACTGAGGAAATGACAGCTTCCAGATAGTCCATCGGCCTTCCAGAACCTGCATCTTTGGGGAGACAAGTGAGGCAGTGCTAGAGCTGCAGTTAAGTGACTCCCAGAGGCCCCTCACACTCACCGGTTTCCGCCTGGTCTGATTTATCAGGAGTGATGGGAACATGATTCAGAGCTGGTCTTATAAGTATTTTTATTCTGGTTGAATCATATCTGGTGGCTATTTCCATTTTTCAAATGTTATCTGATTAGCTCAGGGATGCCCAACCTTTATTGTCCTGACTCACTGAGGGACACTGCTTGGTCATGAATAGGGAGACCCTGGTGAGAAAGAGGGCTGGCAGGCATTCCTCCCTGATGGGTATCATGGCAAATTCCAGGGAGGGAAGCATGTGATCATGACTTCCAGCAAAGCCTTACTAAAACCTTGCACACAACCCATTGTGGAAACACTTTTATTGACGCTAATACACTCATCTTCTCCTGAGAGGAGGCTGAGCTGACATCACCCCATCCCATATGGCACACCAAGAAACTGAGTCTCAGAGAGGCTAAGGGAATGGCTTAGAGTCCCACCCTTAGATCTGGTAAAATTCCAGGTAGATACAGACCACCAAAGTTAGAGGAGAAAGGAAAGTCTAGAAAGACTTTCTCCTTCTACTTTAAACTTTCCTGTATTGGTTGGTTAGCTTCCAAAGAGTGATGATAATTTTTTTTTTAAATCATTTTTTAAAAAACTAAAAATGGGGTTTCCCTGGTGGCGCAGTGGTTGAGAGTCCGCCTGCTGATGCAGGGGACACGGGTTCATGCCCCGGTCTGGGAAGATCCCACATGTCGCGGAGCAGCTAGGCCCGTGAGCCATGGCCGCTGAGCCTGCGCGTCCGGAGCCTGTGCTCCGCAACGGGAGAGGCCACAACAGTGAGAGGCCCGCGTACCGCAAAAAAAAAAAAAAAAAAAAAAAACCTAAAAATGTATTATATTTGTGATTATTATTCAAATTCAAAGAAATGAAAAAGGACCTAATCAATCCTCTAGTTCAGTCCTCTCATTTTTACGTATCAGAAGACTAAGACAAGTGCCATTAAGTAATTTGGTCAAGGTGATACATAAGCTGGCAAGTGGTGTAAAATATATTTCAAAAACTTAATAGACTACCTGTGATTATTAAAGCTCTGTATTCCACTAAATACACCTTTAGCTGCCTGAACTACCCCAGATGACTCTGAGCTGTACTGTTGAAAGAAAGGCTCCTGACCCTTGGCTTTGGGGTCTGTGAGACTTGGGGTGAGAACTTGGTGCTTCCTGGTACTTGCATGACCTAGGGGCACGTGATGCTTCTTCCTTATATCTATTTCTTCATCTGCAAATGGGAATAATAATTCCCATCTTGCAAAGTTAGAATTAGAAATTAGAGGTAATGAATTAGGTAGAACCCATCTGAAATCGCTGTGTTTATAGATTAAGATGGTCAAGTATTGGGAATGTCGTATAATTTAACCTAAAATATAAAGAGTCTGATAGATGCTCAGTAAATAGTAACTGTTCAAGTTATAATAGGGAATACAATAGAATTTTTATGGATATTATAGTGAGGTCCCAAATGTCTGTTTTCTTTTCTCAAGGAAACAAGGAATACCAAAATGGCTCTGCGTTTTCTTAAATTTTACAGGTGATCTCTGACTTTGGAAAGCTTCTTACTTGAGTGCCCACCCTCCCCCCATGGCCTTTCAGGACGTGATCATTCTTTTGATGTCTTTGACGGTTCATGGCTCAGTTAACTTTCTTCCATTGCTCTTGGGGACAGGTCCTCTGTAACCCCTCCTTCCGGTTTTCTTTCATTGAAGATCAGTTATTTTTCTTTTAGTTATTTATTTTTTTAATTTTTATTTTATTTATTTTATTTATTTTTGGCTGTGTTGGGTCTTCGTTTCTGTGCGAGGGCTTTCTCTAGCTGCAGCAAGCGGGGGCCACTCTTCATCGTGGTGCGCGGGCCTCTCACTATTTCAGCCTCTCTTGGTGTGGAGCACAAGCTCCAGACGTGCAGGCTCAGTAGTTGTGGCTCACGGGCCCAGTTGCTCCGCGGCATGTGGGATCTTACCAGACCAGGGCTCGAACCCATGTCCCCTGCATTGGCAGGAAGATTCTCAACCACTGCGCCACCAGGGAAGCCCCCGAAGATCAGTTATTTTTAGGCTAGAAACTTTTCTGCACAGTAACTGCCTTGCCTCACTAATGCATAGAAAATGGATATCCTTTCAGGATTTTTAGCACTGTTATAGTTTCTCTTCAGATAAATTTTGGCTAAAACTCTATAAAATTCACCTAGACTGAAGTAATATTATTGAGCTATAAGAACCTGAGGATGATTTTGGGGATTCCTGTGTTCTGGACGTCACAGTGTAATTACCTAAATGTTTTGCCTTGGGCTTCATATGACTAGTTTATAAATATACAAGATTTATAAGGTCATTCTAAGTAAAAAATTTGGTTATTTATGGTTTTTCTCGGCATTATATATTCATAGATAGTGCAGACAGTGAGCGTTAAGGAAACAGTGAGGGGTGAGTTATTATTAGTTCATATTATTATTTCATTTTATTGGATTTTTGAATTTTTTCTTCTCAGATTTTCTCTGAACCAGTATAACACTACATCCAGGGAAATGTGTTACTTAAGCTTGTTGGTAAAATGAATTTAACCATGTTTCGCTATAAAACAAACCACTGACATGGGCAGAGGTGGGGGGAGAGGGGAGAAAGAAATAGAAGAAAATAATGAGAAAATCCTAAATCTTCATCATTTTCCATAGGCTTCAACCCAATTTTCTACTCCCCAAAGTGACAGGCTAAGCCTTTTTGTTTGTTGTCTTTTGAACAATTAAGAAAAAGGAAGCTGACATTCATGTAAAACTTAACTCACTCAACAACTTCAGCTGCCTGGTGGTAACATCACTCTGCACACATTTTCAAGATTTATCTTGTTTCATTAAAACTGCAGATGTTATGTCATCTGTTTTACTTGTCTACATAGTTTTATTACCAGGCAACTTAGTAGTCTTGCAGTCTAGGTAAAAACAGGAAAGAGAAGAAATGGGAAAGTTGGAAGAATAAATTCCACCACCTCCAGTGTGGCAGTGATTGTCAGTAATGAAATATGAAAGGATCAGTTACCGTTCATTCAGATGCCCTATGAAGAAAGCAGATCGAAGGTAGTAACATTCAAAAATTTTAAAAAGTTTTATCATTTAGTTAGATTTCCCAGGTGGCCACTGGAGAATGGATTTGGAGGAGCTTGCAATGGTCCAAGGCCAGTGAGGGCTTTTGAGGGCAGTGGCGGGGATAACAAGGAAGAGGCACGTTTATTCTTCCCTGACCTTTCATGTGACCCCTCCTTGGCTCCCTTCCCACGCTTCCTCCTTTTGTCTTTTTCTCCTCTGTAAGGGCAGGATTCCACGGCAGCCTTTCAAGATCTGGCACTTAGCTTATGCTCTGAGAATTTACCAAGTGAATTCTTGCTTCTCGTAAATAGTAACCCACCAGCCTGGGTGGCATGTAGGAGAAACAGGATGGGATGTCCAGCCATGGACCAGGTTGCCAGCGCTAAAGTGGGGCTCATTGCAACATAGCGCTTTCTGCCTGTGTGTGAAGGATGGAGGAATGCTGAGCTTGGACCATGAGGGTAAAAGTAGCCTCTCAAAATATGCTGCAGCCATGCTGGGATGGATGGGATGATGGACTCACTCTGGACCAGCTCCACGGCTTGCCTGGCAGGTGGCCAAGCAGAATGGGGCAGTCCCTGATTGATCAGAGGTCTCCAAAAACTGCCTGCTGCTAACCTTGGATCTTTCTAGAATCATGTAGATGATAGAATTTGCCTGTGGTGTCATTTGTGGAAAAGGAAGAAAAACTGAAGGTGGACCTGAGAGAAATGACTTGTCCTGGGTCCTCCCTGTTCTGAGAATGGCACTAAGGGTTTGAAGGAAGGGATGGGGATGAGGATGGGGAAGACATTGGTTGAGAGAGATTTGTAGTTAGGACACAGGCATCCTTACATGCAGGAGTCATATCTTGTTTGGGGGAGCAGTGTTTATATAGCATAAACGCTCTGGAGGTATATGGACCACCAGGAGGCATAATCTATCCATATGATGCCTGCCCTACAAAGGCAGTCAGCCTGCCCAGATAACCCACCGCAGAGAGCAGCCAGCTTTTAGACTACTCTCTAATTAAATGACTTTTTCCCCTGTACCTTGCTCTCACTTTGTGGGCTACTCAATTCATTTCCCCTGCCTCTTGAGTGCGGCTCCAGTTCCACCTTGGTTGACACCCCAAATGACCCTATTTCTTGGGCTCACCCAACTGGCATTCCTCTTTCCTTCCTTGCTTAACTTTGCAAGTCAACTTCAATGTGATTCTCTAAAGAGAACGTATTATTAAAAAATGGAAATCTGAGACAATGAGGAAGAGTAGAAATACATCACTGTTTATTTTTAGGCCCAAGAATTCACACAGCAACAAACCCAAACAGTTAATTATTGCCTTAGGAAAGGTTTCTACCACTGTGCTTGCCAGGTACAAGAAAGGAAAATTACAATTGATTTCTGCATTACTCTTGGAATAACCTCATCATAGATTTTCAAGCACAGACTGAGCCTTTTTGTAAAGCCCTGAAGCTTCTATCTGCAAGTCCATCTTAAGGACAGATTCCCTGTTCTGAGCAAGAATGTGTCATCGCTGGCCTTGTGTTTTCAGATTGACACAAAGCTTTGGGGGGAAAAATCCTTTAGTAAAAAGACTAAGGGTTGGGCTTCCCTGGTGGCGCAGTGGTTGAGAGTCCGCCTGCCGATGCAGGGGACACAGGTTCGTGCCCCGGTCCTGGAAGATCCCACATGCCGTGGAGCGACTGGGCTCGTGAGCCATGGCCGCTGAGCCTGTGCGTCTGGAGCCTGTGCTCCACAACGGGAAAGGCCACAACAGTGAGAGGCCCACGTACAGCAAAAAAAAAAAAAAAAAAAAAAAAAAAGATTAAAAAAAAAAAAAGGATAAAAAAAAAAAGACTAAGGGTTGTTCTTCCATGGGAGTTCCTGGAAACTTCTCAACTGGGACATTTGAAGCAAGCCTCATGACCTAACCTGAGAATTGCCACAGCTGACATGCTTTATAGGATGTTCTACAAGGACCTGTTTTTGTGACCCACAGACTTGGGCCATGGTTAGCCTAGTTTGTTGTTTTATCTCAGTTAAAAGACTTTTATTAAAAGAACAAACAAGAAAGTTCAGATGAGTCAAGAATGTATTTTAATAAAGAAGATGTGGGCCTCCCTGGTGGCGCAGTGGTTGAGAGTCCGCCTGCCGATGCAGGGGATACGGGTTCGTGCCCCGGTCTGGGAGGATCCCATATGCCGCGGAGCGGCTGGGCCCGTGAGCCATGGCTGCTGAGCCTGTGCATCCGGAGCCTGTGCTCCGCAACGGGAGAGGCCACAACAGTGAGAGGCCCGCGTACCACAAAAAAAAAAAAAAAAAAGAAGATGTGGTAGACATATACAATGGAATATTACTCAGCCATAAAAAAGAATGAAATAATGCCATTTGCAGCTACATGGATGGACCTAGAGATTATCATACTAAGTGAAGTAAGTCAGAAAGAGAAAGACAAATACTGTATGATATCACTTATATGTGGAATCTAAGCAAACTAAGTCAGAAAGACAAATACCATGTGATATCACTTATGTGTGGAATCTAAAATACGACACAAATGAACATATCTACGAAACAGAAACAGACTCACAGATGTTGAGAACAGACTTGTGGTTGCCAAGGGGGAGGCGGGTGGGGGAGGGAAGGATTGGGAGTTCGGGGTTAGCAGATGAAAAATAGTATGTATAGGATGGATAAACAACAAGGTCCTAATGGATAGCACAGGGAATTGTATTGAATATACTGTGATAAACCGTAATGGAAAAGAGTATGAAAAAGAATGTATTTGCCTGGGCTGATATAACTGGCTGTATAACTGAGTTACTTTGCGGTACAGCGGAAATTAACACAACATTGTAAATCAACTATACTTCAATAAAATTATAAAAAGAAAAGAATGTATTTTAGATGCCAGCTCTAAGGATGTAACTAGAGGGCAAATAATATTAAGTTTTCAGTTTCTCCAGGGACTCGGGTTTACATCCAATGTCATCACTTCTATATGGAAAATTCTACCCAAAAGTCTTTTCTCTGTTCAGGTTCTGAAAAAAATTTTGGGGATACTATATTTCTTAAATGTAACTAGCAAATATATTACGAAGATGTGTTAGTTATTTTCTGAAGGCTGACTTGATTGCTACTTGGCATAAACTTTTAACTGTTCTTTTGTTCCGTCAGGATGTTTATATAGCTTCCTGTATCTCTCCACAAAATACATATTAATTGCCAAGGGAACAGAGTAAATTTGCAGTGGAGGAACCTGGCAGACACCACCCTAGTCTCAAATTAAAAACTACCACCATTAGTAATTGGACAAATTGACATTGATCACCATCTGATGAGATGAGCAAGAGAAAAACACAGCATCACTTCTGTGATATTCCTACAAAAACTCGTAACTCAGATCTAATCATGAGAAAATACCAGATAGCCCCAAATGGAAGAGCATTCAACAAAATAACTGGTTTGTAATTTTTTAAAGCATCGAGATTATGAAAGACCAAGAAAGTGCCCCAAATTGAAGGAGACTAAAGAGACATGAGAATAAATGCCACATGGGACCCTGGGTGGAACCATTTTTTGATAAGAACATCATTGGGATAACGTTGAAATTTGAATGGGGTCTGTAGTTTAGATGGTGGGATTCTGTCCATGTTAGTTGCATGATTTGGAGGCTGTACTGAGGCTAGGTAAAAAAAAGGTCCTTATTTTTAGGAAATGTACATTGAAGTATTAGGAATAATGAGCCTTATATTTGCAACTGACTCCAATGGTTTAGAAAAGAATTATATACACACATATTCTAATAAGGTTTTAAGGTAAAAGACGTTATTGTAAGACGAATTAGAAGGATATGCTCTTTCATGTGGAGACAGTTATTTTTGCTGTCAGTTTGACAATCTTGAGAAAATTCTAGCTGACGCTTGGAGTGCCAGTGTTTCATGCATCAGTCCTGTAGTCTGCCCCTGCTCTTCTGAGATTTGAGTGGAAAGTAATTTCAAATATGTTGTGAAATTTACCAGTGTAAAATTGCTGCTGTGAACAGGATTTAATCTGTTTAGGGCTTAGACACCTTATCTTCAAATTCCTCTGGCATGAAGTATTGAGCTAGTACTACATAAAAGTGTTTGAAGACTGAATCAGATGTGTATGTGATTCATATAAGTGTATAATTTACCTATAATATTTATTTTTCCTGATTATGAAAATACTACTATAAAAACTGTAGATACACAAAGTATAAAAACAATAAAAAGAAAATAAAGTTCAAATAGAATCTTACCACTCAGAAACCACAGGCCACTGGTAATATTTAGGCTTCTTTCTGATATATATATTTTAAACTGTACCCATTCTTTTTTTTTTTTTTTTTTTTTTGCGGTACGCGGGCCTCTCACTGTTGTGACCTCTCCCGTTGCGGAGCACAGGCTCTGGACGTGCAGGCTCAGCGGCCATGGCTCACGGGCCCAGCCGCTCCACGGCATGTGGGATCCTCCCGGACCGGGGCACGAACCCGTGTCCCCTGCATCAGCAGGCGGACTCTCAACCACTGCGCCACCAGGGAAGCCCTCAGATATTTTTTAAGCTTTTCATTTTCACATAATTTTCAACTTAGAAAAGAGTTGCAGGAATAGTACAAAGAATTTTTGTGTTGCTTGAACCAACTGTTAACATTTCTCATAGTTGCTTTCCCTCTCTCTCTTCATATTCATGTATATGTGAATTTACATATATAATGTACATGTATTACATGTATTTAGATATTATTTTTAATACAGCTTTTTTCTGAACCATTTAAAAATAAGTTGGAGACATCATACCCTTTTATGTTATTTTATAGTCATAATAAAGTTTGAAAATTCAGGAAATTTGATATTGATACAGTACTAATATCTAATATAAACTCCATTTTCATATATTGCCAGTTTTCTCCAAAATGCTCTTTATAGCAATATTTTTTTAACCCCCAAAGCAGGATCCAATTCAGCATCATTTAGATGTCATGTCTCCTTAGCCTCTTTTCTTCTGGAAAAATTCTTCAGCCCTTTTCTTTTTTTTCTTTTAATTTTTCTTTTCTTTTTTTGGCTGCTTTGGGTTTTCGTTGCTGTGCTCAGGCTTTCTCTAGTTGTGGTGAGCGGGGGCTACTCTTTGTTGCGGTGCATGGGCTTCTCTTGTTGCAGAGCACGGGCTCTAAGCATGTGGGCTTCAGTAGTTGTGCCACGTGGGCTCAGTAGTTGTGGCTCGCGGGCTCAGTAGTTGTGGCACACGGACTTAGTTGCTTTGCGGCATGTGCGATCTTCCCAGACCAGGGATTGAAACTGTGTCCCCTGCATTGGCAGGAGGATTCTTTTTTTCAATTAATTAATTAATTTTTTAAACATCTTTATTGGAGTATAATTGCTTTACAATGGTGTGTTAGTTTCTGCTTTATAACAAAGTGAATCAGCTATACATATACATATATCCCCATATCCCCTCCCTCTTGCACCTCCCTCCCACCCTCCCTATCCCACCCCTCTAGGTGGTCACAAAGCACCGAGCTGATCTCCCTGTGCTATGCAGCTGCTTTCCACTAGCTATCTGTTTTACATTTGGTAGTGTATATATGTCCATGCCACTTTCTCACTTTATCCCAGCCTAACCGCTGCACCACCAGGGAAGTCCCAGCCCTTTTCTTGATGTTGACGTTTATGAAGAGTACAGGAAATGTCCCTCCATGTAGATTACTCGGTTTTCTACACATGGTCGTAATAGCTACTAAACATTCCATTGAAATATATTTAGATAATGGTTTATGTTGGGCAGTTAGGTGGTTTCCAGATGTTTGCCTTTATAAATAATATTGCAGTGAACAGCCTTATACTTATGTTTTTGTAAGCATCCCTGATTATTTTTGTCTAAAAAAATCCTGGAAATGAAAATGCTGGGTAAATTGGCCTGGATATGACAACATATTTCCAAATTGCTTTTCAGAAGGGTGAAAAGGACAGTAATAAAATCTCACAAGTTGCCAAATGAACCTCCATTTTTGAAACCCAGGAATCTAAAAGAAAGGCCTATGGAATATATTTTATGTTGTTACTGTTTTTAAGTTTTCTCTCATATTTTTGTTGATGTGCTGTGTTAAGTAAAAATGCAGGGTCCAAAATTATGCACACTTCATGTTTAGAAGTGTAGAGAAGACAGAGTTGCCAAAGCGGCCTCTGAGTTGTGTAGGCAAGCCAATTGTTCTGGGTTGTTTATTTATTTGAAATTGATCCTGGCACCTATCGAGGTAAGATTACTGTATCTTTGCTTGGGGCTTCTCTTCACTACCCATATAGATAAAGCTTTAATATTTATTTTATGGGCAATTTTTAACATCTAGCACGTGAGTGAGGCTGTCACACAGATTATATTCCTCCAGTGCCAGGCCCAAGCACAGCACTTGTCTCAGAAATGACACTAGTAGGCCTTTGTTCAATGAAGTGGATAGATTTGGTGGAGAGCCCTGGAGTCTGACTCTTGGGTTTGAGTCTCAGCTTACCACTTAACTTGCTGTGTGACAATGGGCAAATCCCTTAACCTCTCTGAGCCTTGGTTCCTTTATCTGTAAAAGGGGGATCATAATGGTACCCATCTAATAGGGTAGTTGTGAGGACTAGGTGAGATAACACATAGAAAGTCCTAACGTGGCACATTCTAAACCCACATTCAGTGTGAGCTTTCATGATTATAGTGACCGTCCATTCACTTTGAGGTTGTGCTTTACAGTGGCAAAATCACTTTTGCATCTTGTGAGGTTGGTAAGGCAGGTGTTAGTTCTTCCCTTTGACAGATGGGAAACCCAGGTTCAGAGAGGAGCTGTCAGCTGCCAAGGCTGTGTGGCTAGTACATGGCGAGGCCGGGCGTCCATCCCTGTTCTCTGACTCATAGGTCAGGGCTCTTGTTCCTGAGATCCGCTGCCTCTTTCGTAACTCTGTACCTGGAAGTCCACAGCTATCTGGGCAAATGTTAAATAAACCCCAGGATATGTCTTGATATAGACCATACATCAGCAAACATTTCTGTAAAGAGCAGGCAGTAAATATTTCAGGCTCTGCCTGCGGTGTGGTGCGTGTTGGAATTACTCTGCTCTGCCTTTGGAACTTGAAAACTGCCTTAGACAGTATGTAAATAAGTGGGCATGGGTGTGTTCCAATAAAATCATATTTACAAGAACCTGTGGCAACCGGATTTGGCTCCTGCATGGGCTGTGTTTTATCAAACCCTGATTTAGACATTTGGTGCACTTCTGGTGGGGGGAGCATGTGCATTTCATTATGTCGGCCACTCAAGAACCTCCTTTTGAATCCTTAGACATAGTGATAAATGCGCCAGTAGCTTAGGCCTGGCACTTAGTAGGTACTTGGTCACTTCTTGCCAAATACATGAGAATTTCTTCTATCAGTCTGTATTTTCCTATGGAGAATTTTTCTAAAGTTATATATTCCTATATTTCAAAAAAGATCGTGATTTATTTAGCATTTATGAATTTTCAACTTCGTTTTGTTTTTGTAGCATGTCATTCTGAAATGACATTAAAAGCACGCTGGGAAAAGAGCTCTTATCCCCAAATGTATATGAAAAATTTTTTTTCAGATATTCTTAGTGTTTATTATATATCAGTTAATTTGATTTTCATTCTCTTGCAGTGAGGGTAATTTTTAATAAAAACTCTCTTTGGGGATTTAGGCAGTTTTTGTTTTAATTAGAAAGATATCTCATTTGTACTCTTAGACTACTGTTGACTCAAATAATTTAAAAAATAAGGGCTGAGGACACATTTGTTCTTTCAAATTAAACAACTACTCTTTGTAGCCTAGATAAAAGCCAGCCTGTGGATACGCATGGGGTTTTGCTCCAAGAATATTTCTCGTGGTTTGGGAAATGGCAGTGGTGACCTCTTGACCCTCAGGCCAAAATGCATTTAGTTGTACTTCGACCATGAGAGCAACCCCATATGACAACTAATTTTAGGAAATTCGTGTAGTTAATTTGAAATATTGCCCTGGGCAGTCCAACCTTGGCTGAATAAAGATGTTTTCTTTAAAAATCATTACTTTGTTGCCTTCAATGATTATTCTGTATCAATATACCAAGAACTATTATTTCCCATTTGTAGAATTTGATGGAGTCCCTCAGAATCTCCTGGCTGTGGTCAACATTTCACCTGAAAGGCAGCAAATATACCTTTCTGTTGTACAGCAGGGAGTGAAAACAGGTAGCTTTTTTTTTGGCTGCGTCACGCGACTTGCGGGATCTTAGTTCCCTGACCAGGGATGGAACCCGTGCCCCCTGTGATGGAAGCACAGAGTCTTAACCACTGGACTGCCAGGGAATTCCCGTATGTAGCTTATTTTAACCTTCAAGCTGAGATATTAGGTTAATCATTGGTTTCCCTTGGTTTTTCCACAAAGAATCGTATGGAAAAGACTTCGACACAATCATTGTGATCCAGCCAGTGAATGGAGCAGCACCGTCCAGTTCCATTCTAGGGGATGCACAGCATTGCACTGTGCATTTGTCTCTCTGTACTTGTTGCCAGCTGGGAGAGATAGAGACTTGGGTTGGACGGTTGAGATTCCCTGTCTCAAAAAGTATCTTTCTTCTCCCTCTCTTCATCATTCAGTTTTGTGAACCTAACATTGGGCAGCTACCACGTGCAAGGCACTGTGCTAGGTAACCCTGGGGATATAAGCATGTAATTCATCACTACTGTTTATTTATTTATTTTTTTTTGCTTTATAACAAATTTAATCAGTTATACATATACATATGTTCCCATATCCCCTCCCTTTTGCGTCTCCCTCCCACCCTCCCTACCCCACCCCTCCAGGCGGTCACAAAGCACCGAGCTGATCTCCCTGTGCCATGCGGCTGCTTCCCACTAGCTATCTACCTTACGTTTGGTAGTGTATATATGTCCATGCCGCTCTTTCACTTTGTCACAGCTTACCCTTCCCCCTCCCCATATCCTCAAGTCCATTCTCTAGTAGGTCTGCATCACTACTGTTAACCTGCTGTATCCCAGAAGGGATTTGAAGGCAACTTGAAGGCTGCGTCCCAGAAGGGAGACCAATGGTAGTCACTGGCAAACTGGCAGGCAAGGTCTTCAGTGTCTTCTGTTTTTCTAAAAGAAAAAAAACTTGGGAGGGAAAAAAAAGTCATATATTCCATCAGTTTTCAACCCTGTGTTTTATGCCACTAGGAGAAGATTCGATAGAAGTTGCCAAGAATATTGACAGTTCTAGATAGTCAAAACCGTTGAGGTGTGATGTCAGCTAGGGTAAGAGATGGGGGAAGCACAGTGCAGCCTGTCTGCTTAGCACACATAGTGGTTACGATTAGACGTGGGAAGCGTGTACTTAGAGCACCGTCATCCCTGGTCATTTTTTAGATCCCTCCGTCTATAAAAGCTGTGCCCACTGGTAATTTAGAAAGAATTGGATAAGCTGAATATTTAAAGTGTTTTGAGCTCAGGAAACCAATAAACAGAAAGTTCAAGAATCTGTGGTTTGTGTTAAAGTATTTTGTATCTTTCCAGAGATGGAATGAAAAGTACATATTTAAAGTGAATGCAACCAGGACTTTCCTGGTGGGCACAGCCAAATAAATAAATAAATAAATGTTTTAAAAAATAAAGTGAATGCAACCTACTGTATAGCACAAGGAACTATACTCAATATTTTATAATAACCTATAAGGGAAAAGAATCTGAAAAGTTTTATATTTATATATATCACTGAATCACTCTGCTGTATACCTGAAACTAACATGACATTGTAGTGAAAGTACGGGGTCCTAACCACTGGACTGCCAGGGAATTCCCCTAACACCACATTGTAAATCAACTATACTTCAATTTTAAAAAAGGACAGAAATTTAAAAATAAATAAAGTGAATGCAGTAAGTAGAAAGATGTATTGCTTCAACCTGGTAACATTGCAGAAATTGCTTTGGGAGTGCTGCAGAAAGACTATGTACCTTTTAATAAATAAGAGAAAGTGATTCTTCTGACACTGTTTAGTTTTCCAAAACCTTCTAGAAGATGTCTATTTTGGAACGTCAACCAAACTAGCTCAAGTTGAAGGTTTTCCTCTTGATGAAAAGTAATGAAGCCAATGATATTTTTTTCCAGGGGGGAAAATTTACAACTTGACGAGAGCATTTTGTCCAGAATTACTGTCATTTGCGTTTGGAAATTCACATCGTTAAAAAGGAATTTTGGAAAGGCAGGGGTGGACTAGAATTGTGCCTTGTATGTCACCTGTAATCGTGTATTCCTTTTCTTAGGAACCTATTTTTCTTAGGGGATTATGTTCTGAAAATAGAGCACACCACGCTTACCACCTGGCTTGGTGGGACACAGCATTTTGTTTACTGTTTGGGCTGTGGACATGAGCGTTTTCACAGACAATCCCAGGACTGAAAGGGCTCTTAAAGGTCAGCTAGTCCAGCCCCAGCATCCCCGTCCCAAGTGGTCTTTCTGCCAACAACTAGAACCTGATTTTCCAGTGGCAGTCCAGCCTGTATTTGGACAGTGCCCAGGTGACAGAAAATTCTCCCGTATATGAACTGGAATCTCACGTTGGCTTCTCTTCCTGTGCTTCATCATTGTTGGGAGTTTCATCAAGCCTGTGCAGTTAGATATTACAGATTTGAAGAAATGTTTTCACACTCACACCATACCCCCACCCCACCCAGCCTTCCCCATCACGTCCCCGTTCCTCCACCTGTATCTCATTTGATAGTTAAAACCCTTTACCACCAACCTCAACCTTCTTAATATGTGGAGTCAAGAAAGGAACCTGTGTTCTAGTCCAGAATATCACTTCTCTGGATCTTAGTTTTACACTTTTGTTAATATAGCCCAAGGTAATATGGGAGGGTCAGGCTCTAAAGGGTGAGGCTTGGTGTGGCAAATAAAAGTCACCCCTGGAATCACCCATGAAGTACGATCTATAGAAAAAACACATGGTTTTGTGTCTGTAGCCCTTACAATAAGTCCTGTTATCCTAAGGTTTAGAACTACTGATCTGGCCTAAAGAATGGAATTAAAGAAAAAAAAAATCTTATCTGCAAGAGACTTCTATGTAAAGAGAGTGGATTGAACACATGCATCTTCTTTTGCTCCCAGCCAAACAAAACCTCATTAAAGTGAGGTTTAAAGGGAGGTTTTATTGGGTTTTTGCTTTATTGTGGTAAAATGTGTGTAACATCAAATTTACCATTTAACCATTTTGAAGTGTACAGTTTAGTAGTAAGTACATTCTCATTGTTACACGAGCATCACTACCGTCCTTCTCTAGAACTTTTTCATCTCTTCAAAGTGAAGCTCTCTACCCATTAAATACCGATTCCCCATTCCTCCCTTCCTCCAGCCCCTGGCAACCACCATCTCCTTTCTGTCTATAGATTTGACTACTCCAAGTCCCTTGTGTAAGTGGAATCATAGGTATTTGTCCTTTTGTGGCTGGCTTCTTTCACTTAAGGGAGTTTTCTTAAAGGCATAAATCCGCAAGCACAAGGACAACAGGAAAGGAGATGATAGGAATAAAATTTTTGGCACCAAGTTGAAGGAGATGTATGGTTAAAGTAAGGAGGACTGATCTGTTTCAAGAATGTCTAAACATTCCTGAGTCCTTGGCAGTCTTTCATATGAATCAGTTGGCTCTCAGCCTTCCCCAGTGACAGCTTAGGATCCTGTTTTTTCAGGTCCTAAGAGTTTTGTGGTTTTTGTTTGGTTTTTTTACTACTTATGTGTCTGCTTTATGTCTTCCAGTTTTATTTTAAAATTTCACTGGTGGCATCCTGGTTGTCTAGGTCTGGAGGAGAGGGGAGGAAGAGAGAAGGGAGGAATGGAAAGTGACTGCTAATGGGTATGCATTTGTTTTGGGGGTGATGAGAATATTCTGAAACTGATTATGATGGTGATTGTCCAACTCTGTAAATGGCTGAATTGTATGGTATGCGAATTGTCTCCCAGTAGGGCTTCCCTCATGGCGCAGTGGTTAAGAGTCTGCCTGCCAATGCAGGGGACACGGGTTCGAGCCCTGGCCTGGGAGGATCCCACTTGCTGCGGAGCAACTAAGCCCGTGCGCCACAACTACTGAGCCTGCGCTCTAGAGCCCAAGAGCCACAACTACTGAAGCCCTTGCACCCAGAGCCTGTGCTCTGCAACAGGAGAAGCCACCACAATGAGAAAAGCCTGTGCACCGCAAGGAAGAGTAGCCCCTGCTTGCTACAACTAGAGAAAGCCCACGCACAGCAAAAAAGACCCAACACAGCCAAAAATAAATAAATAAATTTATTTAAAAAAATTGTATCCCAATAAAGATGTTATTTTTAAAAAAATTCATTGGTGGCAAAGAGAAGATCCTATAAGCTTCCAGGGGTTAAAAAAAAAAAGTTTATCACAGGCAAAGATCAGGAATCAAAATGGGTCTTGACATCATCTCAACAGCAACACTGGCAGTTAGAAGGCAGTAGAGCAATGCCCTCAATAGTCTGGAGGAAAATGATTTTAAAGCTAGAACTTTCTATCCAGCCAAACTCTTAAGTATGAGGGTAGAACAGTGACATTTTCAGACATGCAAGCTTTTCAGAAAGCAACTGGAGGGAGGTTGTTCACTGAAATGAGAGAGTAAACCAGGAGAGAAAATTACAAGTGATACAGGAAATAGGAGATCCAGCATGGAAGAAGCAAAGGAAGTTTCCAGGTGCTGACAGTGGGAAGTCCCAGCTCTGCTCCCAAAGTATGTCAGAAGGCGCAGGAAGTGGTTTCTTTCCCAAGGTGGAATTAATAGGATATTTGATGCATTTCAGTGTCATGAGAAGAGATTTAAAGATACAGTTAAAATTTAGGGCTTGAATTAGTGAGAAATATATAAAATACTGAGTAAAGGGGGCAAAGTACTGGAGAAAACAGTAAGATATTCGGAGAAGTTATCATAGTTTACCACATGGCTCATGGCTCACCTGAAAGTAGTGTTATGTAATCATAATAATACTGATCTTTTAAAGTTTTAGTATAATTATATTGTGAGGATAGGGGCAATTGTGTGGTGAGGACATAGATAGAAAAAATCATGAAATCCTCATTTTCCATATTGGGAAGTCAAAAAATAGTGCCAACAACTGAGAAGTCGCAAAGAAACAATATAAAATTGTTGCTAAAAACTATCTAAAAGAGGTTAAAGTACTTTCTTCTTGGGAGGAAGAATTGGAGGGGAGGGGAGTGAGGGGATGGAGTTAAGGGATTGTGTTCTACAAAATCCATAGAACTCTTAGGTACTTTATGTGCCTATATAACCTTCATAAAATAGTAATTAAAATTAAAGCAGATGTGAGGAAAGGAAAAAGAAAGGTACTGGAGGATATGCTCCAGCAAAATGAGAGAGCAAATAAAAAAAGTGGACAGCATGCAGAAAACAAGGGATCCCACAAAGTGAAGTCTAGTGATCAACCAGGCAAGACAGGAGCAGGAGGACAAAGGGCTGTGGGACACAGCGGAGCTAATAAATTTTCTGATCAACTCAACTATTTAGAAAATGCTATCAGGAGGTTTTACAGACCTTCTAGAATTGTGGGAAGAGTTAGTAATAAACATAGAAAACTAAGAATTGGGAAAAATGAGGTACTTCTTAACTCTAGAGAAAAAACCATAAAATTAGACAAGAAAATTATAAAAAAAATTATAATGTACTTCTTAGGTCAGCACTATACAAAATTTACATGATCCTAATAATGTGAAGACTGAAGAATTAACCAAAATTTGTGAAGTACAGGGACTTCCCTGGCGGTCCAGTGGTTAAGAATTCACTTTCCAGTGCAGAGGACTCGGGTTTGATCCCTGGTCAGGGAACTCAGATCCCACATGCTGCAGGGCAACTAAGCCCAAGCGCCGCAACTACTGAGCCCACGCACTCTGGAGCCCGCGCACTGCAACAAAGAGCCTGTGCGCTGCAACGAAAAGATCCTGCGTGCCACAACTAAGACCCGATGCAGCCATAAATAAATAAATAAATAAATAAATAAATAAATAAATAAAATTTGTGAAATAAATAAAAATATCGAGATAACAAGCATGGGGGAGTCAATGGATAATGTTTAAAACTGAAAAATAAAAAGCAACATGACATAAACATCTTATTTAAAAGTTTGGCTTTTTAAAAAAAAGGTTTGGCAGGTAACATAAGAAATAACTCTAAAGAGTTGAAAGTGGTGTGAGGCTAAGGGATGGGAGGAAGTGGGACAACAGTTTTGACACTTTAACCCTTCTATTGCCATTTTATTTTATTCATTTATTTATTTATTTATTTAGCGGTATGCGGGCCTCTCACTGCTGCGGCCTCTCCCGCTGTGGAGCACAGGCTCTGGACACACAGGCTCAGCGGCCATGGCCCATGGGCCCAGCCGCTCCGCGGCACATGGGATCCTCCCAGACCGGGGCACAAACCCGTGTCCCCTGCATCGGCAGGCGGACTCCCAACCACTGTGCCACCAGGGAAGCCCCTGCCATTTGATTTTAAAAACTATGTTCATGCTCTGTGCATTTTTATCTAATGAAGATTAAAAGTAATTTAAAATATCAAAAAGGAAAACTACAGCTGTGTGGGCAGTATAAAGGATCTTTAATCTTGTTAAGAGATAGTTTATTATTGTGATTATTGAAGGAGATCATGTTTGTAAGAGCACCTAGCATACCAGTCGGCTCTAAGTAAGATAAATCCGTAAACCTAAATGGATTTATTTATCTAAATAGATGGATTTGCATCTGAAGCAAGCATGCTTGACCAGTCCCACTTAGAGACAGTCCCTTGAAAAGCTGCAGAGAGTGACTTGGCCACCACTTCCTGACCTTCCAAGATGGCGTTTTTTGCTGCGGTGGATTATCACTGTTGGACCATGGGCATTGGGCTCATGACCCCACAGGTGTGTGTGTGTGCACGCACATGCATTAGATTGTAAAATCAGTCCAAAGGATGTGACTGCATCAGCCTGTCTTGGCAGCCATATCACTTCTAGCCCACTTGACACCATCAGGCTTCTGGACACACTGGCAGTATTTTCCATCCCTGTCCTACATAGTATAATTGTCTCAAGTGTTATGCTCCTTTCCAATTCCTTCACCACCAACACATCTCTAGGATCATGAAGATCATTAAAGAGCAAATAGTCATGTCATCCTTCTTCTTAAAGCCTCTTGCCCATTGCCCTAAGAATAACATCCTCAATCCTTGGCACTCAGGGCCTGTATGAGCTATGATTTCACCCTGCACCCATTTCTCTAGGCTTATTTCTTGCCACTCCAGACCTCACCCTTCACACACCAGTGAAACCAAAGTACAGGCAGTTCTCTGTGAATAGTTTGCCATTTCATGCCTAAGTATCTTTGCTCTTGCTATCCTTCCTGCCAGGAATAGCCATTCCCTGGCACCTTGTCACTTCTAACCCCCAACGCATACCACTGTGGCAGCCCTAACTCTATCCCCCTTCAAGATGTAGGTTAATCAGCTCTTCCTCCAGGAAGCTTTCCCTGACTACCCCATGCTGAGTGAAGTGTCCCCTTTTGTGCTTTCATAGCACTGGTACAATCACCCTCACAGAGTCTCACAAGTAATGCATCATCTTAGTAGTGCTGATGTGTCCATCTCTTCCAGAGGAGGCGAGGTATCCTGGCTGTCTTGATCACTGCCCTGTGTCCAGTACCTGACACAGCTCATTCCCACTAATTGTGTGGGTCCTCAGGGTTGCAGCCATTTCTTCAGAAGTGACTCTTCCCCTCCATGAGAGGAGCTTCATGTCTGTTCTTGGAGGATCCCAAGACCATGGCCTCCAAGTCTCCAACCTTGTGATCCTGGTTGGAGGCTTCTTTACCTCCTTACCACTTGAATGCACAGCTGCATGCTCTGGATGAGCTGTGGAATGTGGTTCCATGGGTCAGAGTTCTGATAAAGCAATTCACAGTTCACTCGCCAGCTTGGGTGGACTTCCTTTCTTTTCCATTCCAGCAAGGAAACACTTGGGCCAGGTGCATTGATTCATTCATCGATCGACTCAGCAAATATTTAGAGTGTCTTCTGTATGCCAGACACTGTTCTGGGTAGTTCTGGAGAGGCAGCAGTGAATTAGAGAGGCAAGGTTTCTGTCTCAGCGACCTTACATTCTAAAGGAGGGACGCAAACAATACAAAGCAAACACAAGCAGAGTCATTTCAGGTGGTGGTAAGTGCTGAGAAGAGAAGAAAAGGGAGTGTAGGGTAAGGTCTACTTAGATATGGTGATCAGGGGAGGGTCCCTCAAGCCTTTGGGCTGAGGTCTGAACCTGGAAAAGAAGCCGCTCAAATGAAGAGCTGTAGCGGCACTGACTTATCTGGTTGCCACTGGCCACCTGTGGCTATTTAAATTTGCATTTAAATTAATGAAATGACATTAAAAAATCAGTTCCTCAGTCACACCGGCCACATTTCAAGTAGTCAGTAGCCAGCGTATGGCTGGTGGCTACCATATTGGACAGTGCGGATATAGCACATTTCCGTCACCACAGAAACATTCTATTGGGCAGAGCTGAGCCAGAGAAAAAACATTCAGGGGAGAGGGAACAGCAAGAACAAAGGCCGTGGGGCAGGAACAGATTGGGGTTGGAGGGGCCTTTGTGGTCAGAGTGTCGTGAGCAGTGGCAGAGAGAGGGCATTGGTTAGGCTGATGGGAAAAGCCGGGGAGAAAAGAACATGAGATTGCAGAAGAGCAGGTGTATCTACTTCAAAGAACTGCCTCTTTTAATTTCACATGCTGAAATTGGGGCTGAAGTCAAGACTAGATCTGTCTGATAGAATTTTAAAAAGTAGAATGAAAATGATCTCCAGAGATGATATAACGCATGTAAAAACCAATTGAGAAAAGACCTCTACAGTATTGAAGAATACAGCATGGATCCAGTAAGTCATGACTTGGAGAGATAACACTGGTTGACTGCAGTGGCCAGTGGGTTAGGTCATGGCACTGCCCCTCGGCCTTAGAAGGAGGGAGCCAGCCATCCTAACTGAGGCCAAGAACATAGCTTCCTGTGTCTTTCCCCCAAATCTCTTAAAAACAGGGCAACAGTTTTTTTGTTTGTTTGTTTGTTTTTCCCCGATACGTGGGCCTCTCACTGTTGTGGCCTCTCCCGTTGTGGAGCACAGGCTCCGGACGCGCAGGCTCAGCGGCCATGGCTCACGGGCCCAGCCGCTCCGCGGCATGTGGGATCTTCCCAGACCGGGGCACGAACCCGTGTCCCCTGCATCGGCAGGCGGACTCTCAACCACTGCGCCACCAGGGAAGCCCTGTTTGTTTGTTTTGTTTGTTTTAATTCTCCTTAATATTGGGTTGGCCAAAAAGTTTGTTCAGTTAGTGAATACATTGTTCAATAAAATTCTTGGTGAAAATGAAAAATATGTCTTTTATTTTTATTTAAAACTGAACGAACTTTTTGGCCAACCTAATTAACAGTTCTCGGTAAAAGTAGGATTTTGACTCTGCCTTAGGAGGCTAGAATTATAATCCTGTTCCATTAACAGGAGCGTCTGTGTCTTGACTTCATTTCGTATCACTTTTCATGAAGGGCTTGTCCCTTTATGCACCTGCCTCTTTGCTAAACAGGTTTTCTTCCTCTCTTTGTAAAGGTGCCTTTGTCTGAACCAATAGAGTTACTTGTCTTTACTGTAAACACAGCGTCCAGTGACTCTCCTTACTGTGGAGAGCCAGTGGTTTTGCAGGAGGGAAAGCGTCTTGAAGGTCACTTTCTGGTGTTTATTATAAAGTAAATCATCAGAACTTTAAAAAACAAAACAGGAACTGCCCACTGCCTCCCCAGGGCTCCGTTATCCCATTACCTTTGAATTCAACTCACAGCTAGCATTTGTCGAATCATAATTGATCTGATAAAATGTAATCCGATAATTAGTAGCTGTGTACAAATAAATACACTCGACTCCTGTTTCATTTGCCCTTGAAGGCTCTAACATGGTTCCAAATTGTACCTTTGAATCGGAGAAGTCGGGCCGGTTCACATTGCAGTGTGTGTGCTTCGTCTGGGGCAGTGTCTACCAGGTACGTGTGTGCACAGGATGCCAGCTCCGTCCCGCTTCACCTGAAACGTAGTGACCTGGCAGAGGGCTGTGTCCTTACGTCGGACATCTGACCGAGGAAAGGGAAACCCGGGCGAAGCTTTAGGAGCAGCTGCTTCCCAAGATCAGGTTGTGACTGAGGGAGAGTCAAGGTCATGATTGCCACTTGGATGTTCTTCTCTCTCTTTACGGTAGGTCTCCTGGGTTGCTTCCTTTTACTCTGGAGTTCTGCCGGGTGCCACCCAGGGAACTTTAGTGCACCTTTAGTGCCTCAAACTCATGAATGGACTTTTCCTGTTATTCTTTAGGAGACTTACCTTTCTGAACTCAAGGCACTGTAGTCGTCCAGAAAGAAAAAGCACATCCCTGACGTTTCAGACACTGGAAAGTTCTAAATAGCTAAAGGTGTGTTTCTCTGGGTGGCTTTTCTGTAAGAAAGCCAAAGCAGAACAGCTCTAAGTCTGCAAAAATGCTCTTCGGTGTCAAGTTCCGATTTTGCTGTAAATTATTTCTCTTTCCCTAGTAATTACTGTAATACCTTAGGACCTTCCATTTATATAGCACTTTTCTTCTCAGGGAGGCACAGCTTAAGTGGGAATGTTCTCTGGGCTTTTTACCTGGTGATTTAATGCTATAATTATTTCTAAACTAGTTAGTAATGATTGTGGATGCATTGTCAGAAAGCTAGGCATACAGCCCATGAACTGCCAATACATGAAAGCTATACAGGCCCTGATTTCAAATCTGATCAAATTGTTTGCCACTGACCTTGAACCTGTTGGCAAGGTAGGTCGACGTGTGGGTCGAGCTAAAGAATATCCTTCTTAGGGTTTGAAAACTATTATAGGAACTCTTTTTCAGACCCACTTCTGGCCAGGCATCCTGTCCCCAGAAGGGCTTGGTGGGCAGTTTTCGTATTTGTGTGCTTCTCCTAGCCCAAGTCAAAGAGTGAAGGGAGATAGTCTATATTACCTCTAGTGAGAGTGAAGTAGAGAAAAGAAGTGTGGATTACACACTTGAACTTTTTCAAGTTCACAAAGATCAGGTATTGTCCGTGATCAATACAGACTGTTAAAAAACATCCTCTTAACTCAAGAGAGGTGACTTCATTTTCAAAACTCTTTCAGATTTGTGTGTGTGCTGATTTATAAAGTAATGTGTGTGATCTTTGTTGCTTTTCTGATCCCAGACAGTTTTGTGTTGTTGAGATATATTGATATATCTCGTTTAAAGATTTATTCACTTTTTATTTACGCACAGTAAAACTCACTCTTTTTGCTATATAATTCTGTGAATTTGGACAAATGCATACAGTTGCAGACAAGGTACAGAACAGTTCAATTATCTCAGTATATTTTGTTTCGAATTTCTATTTGCATGTTTTGGTATTGAGTTTACTCTTACTTCTGAAGATGGAGCTAAACCATTTTGTAACGAATAACACAGCAGTGTCTGACACTTTCCAGGATTAGGATTGAGTGAGATGTTAGAAGCAAGGTCTCATTTGCTGATTCTTTCCTCAAAGAGTTATAAATAGGAAAATTGCACTATCTGATTAGTTGTTTCTTCCTATTATCATGAGCGGATTAGACTGGCATAGGGTATTGTACAATATATTAAAAATAACTGAAGAAATTTATAATCAGTACTGTAATTAGTAAAAGTAATACACTAAAAATGAAAAAAGTTGATGTTTTTGCAGTTTAGGTTTTTTTAATGTAAATTGAGTTCTGTTCAAGACAACACTTATATGTAATGAAGCCTCCATAAAAAACCAAAAAGACAGGGTTCACAGAGTTTCTGGGTTGGTGAACGCGTGGCGATTTAGGGGGAGTAGCTCACTGGGAGAGCGCATGGAAGCGCCATGCTTTTTCCCCATACCTTGCCCTCTTCATCCCTTCCATCTGCCTGTTCCTGAGTTATATCCTTTTATAATAAACCAGTAACCTACTGAGTAAACAGGTTTCCTGAGTTCTGTGAGCTGCTTTGGCAAGTTAATGGAGCCCAAGGCAGGGGTCATGGGAACCTCCGATCTGTAGCTGATTGGTCAAAAACACAGATAACAACCTGGGCTTGCAATTGGCATCTGAAATGGGGCAAGGGCAGTCGTGTAGGACTGAGTCTTTAGCCTGTGGGATCTGATGCTGTCTCCAGGTAGATAGTGTCAGAACTGAGTTGAATTGCAGGATTTCCAGCTGGTGTCTGAGAATTGCTTGTTGGTGTGTGTGGCTGGGGGGGTGGCGGGTGGGGGGACCTCCCTACTCCCAGCAAACACACACACATTGGAATTGGTGAGCAGAACTTTTTATTAAAGTAATATGTCTTCTGGTTAGGAATGATTTAGAAATGAACAAGCTGTTCAGATAGATTTTCACAGATTTAGAATCTGAGAAATCCACAGAACACCGCAACCCGGAATGGTGGGCACCTAGCATAGATTAGGTGCTCACTAAATGTGTTGAATAAATTTAATCCTTATGCTTTAGTTGAGGGTTGTAGAAAATTACTCCAGAGACCCCTTCCAAATCTGTACATTTTCTATAAAGTAATACTGACTTTGAAGTCTTATCGAGAGATGTCTCTGTCTTCTTGTGCCAAAGAGATGTGTGTCTGGGGCCATTTTAATGTTGTTGTTAATGACCTAGGTTATAATGCCAGTGTTCAGCTCCTGTAGGACAAGAGATAAAATCTATGTGACTCTATATAAAATCTACATGGACATAAACCTTTTGAAGAAATAAAACTGGATGAATTTTTACTTCTGCAGATGAGATCATTTTGTGAATTCTTGGAATGATAACTCAGATGTGGTTTGGATCCTGAGGCATCAGATGCCTGGTGGGTTGTGCGTTGTAAACTGATATGGCATTAACTTAACAACCATTCTACTGCATAAGTGGTCAGTTTGGCAGATATCTGTGAAGTTGCCCCCTCTGAGCTGGAGTGTACTAGGTGCTGGAGATACAAAGATGGCTAAGACAGAATCTCGGCTTCTGAGAGTCTTACTGTCTAATTTTTTTTTTAATTGTGGCAAAATATATAAACATAAAATTTTATCATTTTAAACCACTTGTAAGTGCAAAACTCAGTAGTATTAAGTACACTCACAATGTCATGCAGCCATCGCCACTATCTATTTCCAAACCTTTTTCATCATCCCAAACAGAATCAAACAATATTAGTTCTTTTCTGCCTGGCTTCTTCCATATAGCATAATGTTTTCAAATTTGTCATATTGTAGCATGTATTGGAATTTCATAACTTTTCATGGCTGAATAATATTCGTGTGTGCGTATACCACATTTTGTTTATCCATTCATCCATTGATGGACACGGGATTTTTCTGCCTTTTGGCTACTCTGAATAGTGCTGCTATGAACATTAATGTACAAATATCTGTTTGGGTCTTCCCTTTCAATCCTTTTGGGTAACCAGTTTTTTTTTGTTTCTTTTGGGTTTTTTTTTTGTGGTATGCGGGCCTCTCAGTGCTGTGGCCTCTCCCGCCGCAGAGCACAGGCTCCGGACGCACAGGCTCAGTGGCCGTGGCTCACGGGCCCAGCCGCTCCGTGGCATGTGGGATCTTCCCGCACCGGGGTGGGAACCCGCGTCCCCTGCATCGGCAGGCGGACTCTCAACCACTGAGCCACCAGGGAAGCCCTGGGTAACCAGTTTTACATCTTGCCTGGCCACATCCTTTAGCTATTTCTGTCCAAGATTTCTGCTGATTGTTACCCTCACTTCTGACCATTACACTTTTCGCTACCATATGTGTGGGGATCTGGATTGGTGAAAATCAATGGGAAAGAAGAGAAATCAGAAAGTAACAATTCCGAGAACAGAAATAGTGAATCTTCTGTGTTCTGGCTGCTGGCTTTTTTCTTCTTGTGCCAAGCATCATTGTAAGGTAGCAGCTCCCCTTTTCCCTGGAACTTATGCCTAGGGGCAAGGGACTGTCAGGAAGCCTCAGAAAATTTTCCTGGAGACCTCACTGAAAACCATGTAAATGGGGGACATTGTCTGAGTGGGTCATCCTGAATAGATGATGCAGATGGAAACCTAGTTATTAAATACTGCAGACCTAGAGGACGCTGACTGTCTTTCTTTGCACAATCTTGCTAGCTGTGAGTTCCGTCATTGGGGAGAATCCTGCGGGGAGGACGTCTTTTAACTCCAGCTGCTGTGTTTGGGTTGGTGGCTTGCCTTAGAAACAGAAAGGGGTCAGCTCTCCCGTCAGCCACCCAGGCTTCCGGCTGAGTTTTCTTTTAACCCTGGGATTTCTTATGGACCCTGAGGCCTGAAAGCAGATCACATATGGCCAGCCGTCACCCACAAGAATAGCCTTTTGTTCTTGGGGAGCTTCGCAAAGCAAGTGGGACAGGGGGAAGAAAACCTTTTTTTACATGCATCTTTATTTTTTTTTTTTTTTTTTTTTTTTTTTTTTTTTTGCGGTACGCGGGCCTCTCACTGTTGTGGTCTCTCCCGTTGCGGAGCACAGGCTCCGGACGTGCAGGCTCAGCGGCCATGGCTCACGGGCCCAGCAGCTCCGCGGCATGTGGGATCTTCCCGG
This sequence comes from Hyperoodon ampullatus, assembly GCF_949752795.1. NCBI lineage: Eukaryota > Metazoa > Chordata > Mammalia > Artiodactyla > Ziphiidae > Hyperoodon > Hyperoodon ampullatus. Next base: position 35,267,742 of record NC_136919.1, read on the forward strand.
ACCGGGGCACGAACCCGTGTCCCCTGCATCGGCAGGCGGACTCGCTACCACTGCGCCACCAGGGAAGCCCGAAAACCTTTTTTTAAGCATGGAAATACATTACTGAAATTTCTCCCCTCCATTGCCCCCTCCCCATTTTGTGCTGTTTACTGGCATCAGGACTTTTGCTTTTTTCCTAAGGCTGAATCACAACATTTGGCCATAGCAATGGCAAAGTGATGGCGGTTAGAGTCTTAGAAGGGAGGAGAATTGAGCTCCTGGAGTAGGACCACCATGGGCTGGGCATGGCATTTAACTAGCACATCTCTGAGTCTTCCCCTCCCCCCAGTCAGCTTAAATGTACAACATTATTCAACCAAGCCCCACAAATCAGTGAGCCTGTGAGTCTGAAATCACATGCTCAAATCTGATTTTCAATTAGAGTGGAGAGGGCTGGGCAGTTTCATGCTGCTTCTTCTGTGTATGAAGGGTGATGCGTTTTCTCCTTGGTTTATCCAGACCGATTCATCCTTACTGCTCCAAAAAGCCCACAAAAACAAAACAAAAAATCCCTGCAACATTAATGTAAATTTCAGGTCCAAGGGACTCAGGCACCAGCTGGTGATGGCTGATGTGATTTGGATCTGGTTATTAAGCCTGCCATAGGCACCTGGCTCTTCCTTCAGGCTAGTCTAAATGGAGATTTCTAGGTGGTCCATGTATAATGCATGGCAGGCACAGTTCTTTACCTATCTGTCAGTCATTTATTGAGATTCCACTAAGTGCCAGGTGCTAGGGGCCTCAAAATGAGTCAGATGCATCCCTGTATCAAGAGGTGTACAGTCTAGCCATCTTCCTGCTACTTCCTGGGAAAGAGACATTTTTTGGTTCAGGACAGCAAATTTGTCATGGACATGAAAAGAAAGGCTGTTATTTTTATTTATAGCATTAATGATGTAATAAATGAAGAACTTCACTATGTCAGACTCTTCTAATAGAATCACAGAATTTTCAAACTGGTTAAGAATGCTGGCTCTGCAGCTGGACTGCCTGGGCACAGATCTCAGTTGACTTTACTATAAAGTGGGGGTCATAATAGGATGAGTTTCATAGATTGGTTGGGGAGATTAGGTAAATTACTTTACAAAATGTGCTCAGAATACAGCCTGGCACTTAAAGCCATGTTACCTTTAAACTTCTGATTCATTCATTCATCAAAAAATGAGTAGTAGTGATGGTTGCATAAGTCTGTGAATATACTAAAGCCCCCTGAATTGTAGACTTTAAAAGTGAATTTTATGGTATGTGAATTGTATCTCAATGAAGCTGTTATAAAAAGAAAATTGAGTACCTATTATGTGCAGGCACTGCCTTTTAAAACTGAGCAGGTCAGTGACTTGCTGAAGGTGAGCAGCAAAGATAGTTCTAGAGCTCAAGTTCCCGGCACACAAGCCAAGCTCTTTTGCAAACTGTCAGGGATGAAATGAAGATCACAGTTCAGATTGGAAGCTGAATTTCTGTCCAGATGCAGAACCAGACCTTCAGTTAAGAAAGAAAAAAAGAACATTTTGAAAAATGTATATATATATATATGTATTTCTGAATCACTTCGCTGTACAGCAGAAATTAACACATCGTAAATCAACTATACTTTCATTAAAAAAAAAGAAAGAAGAGTAGTGTGACCTTAGACCCTCTACAGTCACCAGCTCTTTCCAGCAATTCCCCTCACCTGCTGCGCACCTCTGTGCTTTCCAAGACTTCAGCCAAATATAAATTCCTATATAAATACACTATGGAAAAGGTGTCAACAATTCTCCCCACCCCAGCTCTGGACATAGAATGGAGACTTTTCAGTTAGGTTTTTCAATGAGCTATTGCTTTCATAACCAATTTTTGACATTTAAGAATTAGACCTTCTTTAAAAAAAAAAAAAAAGAAGGAAAGGAAGAAAGAGGAAAAAGAGAGGAAGGAAGGAAGGGAGGGAGGAAGGAAGAAAGAAAAGAGAATGTTTTCTATTGCAAGACAGGGACAGCATTTAACAATCAACCCCCTTATCACCACTACCAAAAACTAATAACAAATTTTGTCCCCATGGTGAAGAAAATTTTACTCATTCTTGAGATTTCCCCACTAATGTATAAGAAGAAAAAGAGTGTTTTAGAAATTAAATGGTTTTGTTTTTTCCTGCAGAATCCATTTATATAGTAATAGAAACCATTTTAGATCCGGAATTGCCTCACAGCCTTCGGCTCCCATCAGCCCCCTGCTTTTTCTGCCGTATGCTTTGTTCTGGGATTTCTTCCTTCTCCTGACATGTGGTTTTCAGGATAAGGGAAAGCCACTTCCCCTGAACTAGTGAAATGACTTCCAGGGAAAAATGGCTCAAGTTTCCAGACAGCTATGAATGAGATGTTTTTCTGAGAGTCCCGAGCAACTATCTTAAGGAAGGAAACCTAAGAAGGTACAAGCCTTCAGCCCCTCCATTTCCCCAGGATGGGCTGGAAGCACTTTTTCCTTTAGTGGCTTAGAGGGCACCCAGCTTTCCCTAGCAGATGGGCGGCATTACCTCACCCCACATTTAATGAATAGGTTTGCCCCCAGGGGGTGGAATTGTCCCAGAGTCTATTATGAAATCTCATTTGCTTTGCCTGAATCAGTTCAGGAGTCCCAAGAAAACAAAATCTGAAAAATGATAAATGGTAAAATAGGCCAGTCACTTAGAACTACCCATCTAAATCAGGTTTGCCCTGAAACTGCTCTGACTTGGCAAGTGATAAGCATAGTAATTTTGCACTTTGGTGATGAAGAGGGCCTTTAATTGAATTCCATTTCTTGTGGAAAGGAGCAAAACCAGTTGTAAACACCTTTCACCTTCCCTTCTCCCTTCTCTTTTTTTTCTAGGACTGTAGGCTCTGAGGCATATAATTTAGCTCTGAAAGCAGACAGCTGGAGGAAAAGAGTGGAGGGGGAGGGGATGGTAGCTGAGAATCATCCAAATAACACACAAAGCACGCTTTTTTTTTTTTTTTTTATCTTAAGCACTTTATCAAGAAAGGTACTAAGAACTGAGTTTCCTTCAGCCAACAACCTCAGGCCTTTTATAAATCTGACTTTCGAAGGGTTAGACATTTGACCTTGACGCAAGCTGAAGTTTGAAAGAGCAGGCTCGGTATCATTGGGCCCAGAGGGAGGCAGAGGTTGCCTTGCTGCTATTTTGGAAAGATGAGACGGTGGTGGACAATGCCGTGTAGCACCCCACTGCCCATCCAGAAGGAAGCTGATAATTGTCCACTTGCTCCTGTGTTTGTCTCTGGATCTGTCTCTTCTCAGTCACAAAGAGGAAACTGAGGCAGCTTATTTTAAGATTCTGCAGAATCATTAAATAAGAAATGGATTGAGGTTTTGGTTCAGATACTAGGGTGATTCCCCTCAAGACCTCTGTTTACATGGGTGGGGGTCGCAGCCTGAGAAGGGCCATCAGAAATGGGTGGCCTTAATTTTCACTCTTTTACTGTGTCCCACATATGAAGCTCCTTGTGCCAGACAGGCAGAAGACCATGTCCCCTAGCCCCTGATATGTAGACAGCCCACATTGCTCCCTGGCCCCTTGAAGGCCACCTGGCACTCTTGCAAAAGAGGTATGGTTTTTAGGATTTGTCTCAAGGAGTTTTTTTAGAAATCCTTCTGAATAACTAAGGATTCCTGCATGTTCTTATACTGGACACTCAACCAGAATATGTGAGGCTGGCCCAGGCCCTCCTCAGCCTAGAAAAGGAGTGGATTCTCACAGGTGACTTGAAGATTCTGGTCTGAGGATTTTCCATGAGGCTGAAGGCCTCTGCTGAGTGAGCCAAGGGTAGCTTCTGGGGAGGCAAGTGCCTGGAGACTGTGCCCGGAAACCAGGTCAGGAAGCCTCCTGACGTCAAAGTGATGCTCTATCAGACCTTTTCCCAAAATCTAGAATAGAAGAAATAGAAGTAGAGGTTATGAAGAACATCTTAAAGGAGTTGAAGCTTTTGAAACCCTACAAGACTCTGTCATGCAGCTGAGGTCCTTAATGTGACTGGGTGGCTTTCCAGGCTTTTCTATCAAATTAGGGATCACACCTTGCTAAAGCAGAGATCTTAAAAACCAGGCACGCAGGTTGCAGGGTTGCCCCTGGGAGTCTTATCAGCAAGTTCACAGTCCTGCACCCGACGCCCCGCTCCCCAAGCACCCCAAGGGACAAGGCTCTATGTGCAGAAATGGAGTCTCCTCCGCATCTCAGTGTATCTCGAATATTTGCTGGAGCGAATCCTCTCTCACTGTCATTTTCTGGATCTGATTGAAAGATAAATCGGGGGGTAGAAAAATCTACCAGTGCCTTTCAAGGTTATGGGCCAGGGCAAGGCAGACTGAGGCAACCACACTTGCACTTGGCCGCTTTTGGATGTGAATGGCTACTGCCTCTCTCCAGATGAAACCCCGGGCAGCTGCTGTTTTCATTCCCACTGGCCTCCCCAGAGAGAGAACATGGCTGGCTTCTGCAGGCCTGCCTGAAATCATCTGCAGCTGCTTGCATGATTTCAAGATGAGAATGAAGGGGTTTAGGCAGAGGTTAAGCTGGGAAGTCCTCTGTATGAAATATTTTCCTTTCATGGTTCCCTTTCCTTTGGGATGTAATGTACAAGCCACTTACTAGGCAGCCCGGTGAGCCACTGGCCCACAGGGAGCTGTGGCTGTCTTGTCCAGGTTACTCCTACTGCTACCACCCTTCCTACCACGGTGACAGTTCCTGTGTGCGGGGCGCCCCCTCTGCTTGTTAGATATAGGATCTGACTTTGATACAACAGCACTCTAAGGACCATATCCCATTTTCAGATAAGGAAACCAAGGCTCAGAGAGGTCCACTGGCTTGTCCTCCAGCAAGCTGGTGCAGAACCAGGATCCAAAAGACTTTGTCTGATGCTGAACCCCACACTCTTTCTACCTCTGCAGTGCAGTTTGCTTCATATCGGCACTTTCAGCCTCAACTGCTAACTAGCACCATCTGAGAGCAGGAATATCCTTATGAGCAGGGTAGTGCCTAAAGGGATCAGGCTTACTTCTGTAATCTAGCCAATGTTTACTGAACTGTTAGGAAGATGCAGTGTGTTTGGAAATAATACAGACATTTATTATTATGTATTAGAGTATAAACTTTATCAAATGGAGAGTAAATTTGCCATCCGGTGTTACTGGCATCACATATTTTTTGTTTGTGTTATCTCCAGGGCTGGATCCGAAAGATTAAGTTAAGAAAAAAAGATCAGACATTCAACAGTAAATACATTACTTCAGGCCTGGCTTCAAATTCACTGGGTTTATGGGGCTATTGAATTGAAATCCCAAAGTCCTTGGACCACAGCCTCTAGGAAGCCCAGAGCAGCATGGCCACTGCTGGGATTCCATTCCCTGACCAGACTCCTAGCTTTGTTGGGTGTTAGTCAGAAAGCAGACCATTATCAGGACAGAAAACTGAGACTGGCAAAGCAAACGGTATGTCATTCCCCACTCCTACCCTTCGTGCATTTATCCTTTCAATGGCACCTGAAATTAAGACCCAAATCCTGTATGGTCTGGCCAATCCACCTCTCCAGACATCTTTTCCATCATGACCCCTTTATTCCATCCCAACGTTGGGAAGGGGCAAAACAGCCCTTTTTCCTCTACCCAACTTAGGTTCCTTGGCTGGGGCCTTGCAAATTAGACTGAGAAAAGACAGAGTAACAAGAGAAAAGCAAACACGTTTTTTAATGCATGCATTCCATGTGCATACACACGGGAGTACTCAGTTAGGAGTACCTCAAAGGGGTGGTTAGAACTTGAATTTCTGTAGCATCTTAGCAAAGAACAATAATTTTGTAGAGAAGTGACAAGACAAAGGAAAAGGACTTTGAGCTTCTAGGGTTGGCGAATTGTGGGAAGGCAAATATATGGGGAGACTAATGATAGGTAAGGCTACTTTGAGTGGGGATTGTTAGGTAGACTCCTGGGGCCATCTCTGGGCTGATGAGGGTCTGGAGTTGTCACTGGTGATTACCTTCTGTCCTTTCTGGTAAAGAGAGGAAGGGGGGACACCTTTATGAATCTATGTCATGCTTCTAGACAAGGGGAAGGCGGAGAGCTTTTCTTGCATCTACTTCTTTGCAGTTGCATTCAGCTCAAAATAATCCTATGCCAAAGGGGCATACTTAGGGGTGGCAGTCCTGATACCCTTCACCAGCAACTGAAGCTATCTGCCATTTCTTGTCCCCTTGCTTCTCTCACTCCTACCCCAGGGCCTTTCACACCAGCCTGGAACAGTCTTCTGTCCCCACCATGGCTTAGTTAACTCCTCAGCTTTCAGATGGCAGCCCAACTGTCACTTCCTCACAGAAACCTCCCCTGACCTCCCTGTCCAGCTCACATTCCCCTGTTAGAGGGTGTCAAAGGACCCAGTGCCTTTCTTCCCAAGCACTTATTACACGTGCAACTTCACATGTGTTTGTGATCAAAAAACGTCTTGTTTTCCCACTCCCATAAATTTCCAGAAGGCAGCTCCATGCCTGGTTCTCCCCATGTGTCACAGTGCCCAGCCCAGTGCCTGAGACGCAGGAGGTACCCACTTGCCAAAGCAAATGAATGGATGCAGCTAAGCCCAGCCCAGTATCCGGATCTCCTGCTCACAGCCACTGGATAGTCTGTGCTCAAGTTGCAACCAGAGAGACACTAAGCAAGTGAACAGCTCTCATGTCTTAATGGCGGTGTTAAATTTAGAAAGAGAGCTTCAGCCATAAAAAAGAATGAAATAATCCCATTTTCAGCAAGATGGATGGACCTAGAGATTATCCTACTAAATGAAGTCAGTGAGACAGAGAAAGACAAATACCATATGATATCAATTATATGATATCTAAAAAAATGATACAAATGAAGTAATTTCCAAAACAGAAACAGACTCACAGACATGGAAAACAAACTTATGGTTTCCAAAGAGGAAAGGGGGCAGCGGAGGGACAAATTAGGAGTTGAAGATTAGCAGATACAAAACTATTATGTATAAAATAGATAAACGATAAGGTCCTACTGTATAGCACAAGGAACTGTATTCAATATCCTGTGATAAATCATAATGGAAAAGAATATAAAAGGAGAACTAGCCACTTCTCACTTCAAGTTTGCAGACTTCTAGACAATTCTTAGTTTAAATATCTCTTCAGGGGAGGACGGAATTCCAAAGATGCAGCTTTTGATAAAGCCTTGATCTTTCACCTCTTGCAAATTCTGCTTAGGAATTAGAACCTGGAGTATGGCTGCTGCAGAGAATCTTCTTTGCAGTTTTCCCTCTAGCTGATTTTTCCACTTCTTCTTGAATTTTTTTCTTGAGGGCAGATGTCCCTTATGAATTCATGTGGTGTACGTAAGTTGCCCTGATGGGTTTATTTTTATTTGAGGTTTGGTCTGCTGTCTATAGAGGCACTGGAACCGAGACCTCTGGGGTTAGAGCTGGGCCCTTGTTCCCAGAGCCCCTTTGAACTGAGAGAAATTATTTGCCTTTTTGGCAAAAGATGCACTTTTAATTTTTATTTCTTTCTTGCTCAGATTTCTCTTTTGGCCTCATGAACTTAGATCCATCTGTTGCCCTCTCCTTTCTGGCTGTGTCGTGATCCCACAAACATCTGAAGGAGTGCCATCTTGTAGGATTGCTCAAGGGTCTCCATCCTGAATCAGTAGAACCTCTTGAATTGCCCCCCAGAAGCTCCCAGGTTACTGTGTGTTTGTCACTTGGACACAGTTCTCCTTTTTCCTCCTTGCCTGTAATCTAAATGCACCCTAAGAAACTTACAAGAGTTCTACCTTTTTTTCTTTTTTTTTTTTTTAAGAGCAAGGTGTCATGTCTTGAGTTCAGTTCAGTCTCAAACTGTATTCTGTCCAGACCTTTTGTTTGGGTTTCAGATGTTTAGCCCCAAACAAATTGAGATTTAAATTGAAACAGCCAGATCTAGTAATGTTTGAGATTCTTCCCAGAGCACAAACGGTCCCTTACTTGAAGCTCCCCTAAGTGCAGTTCTTGAATCTACAGTCTCTGTGTTCCTAGTAAACACTCATGGAAGAAACAGTTAACAATCTGCTTGTGTTCCAGTGACTTGAAAAATAAGCATCAACACTTCTGAGGCCTCATTTTTATCAAGTTCTGAAGGCTGGTTTTCATAGCTGATGTTAGGCCTTGGTTTATCAGCTCCAATGGCCTGGAAACGCCTTAGACCTGAATATTTGGGATGAGCAGAGTGGACTCAGCTTAGGAATTCCGAGAAGGCAGAATCAAGATAGAGAGTGGCTGAGGCTCCCAGGTGGGGAACGAACCCAGTTTCTAAACCTGATTCTTCTGCTCAGTTGTAATGTTTATAACTTGGACTCCCTTGAGATTTTTGTACCTGGTTAGAATGTTTTAAACCTTGGAATGATGCTTCTTTGTGGATTTATCTGTGAAACATGGCAATCATAGTTCCAAGCTATCTCATAAGGCTGCTGTTGAGATCTTCAGAGTGTTGATTCCATCTTCCTGGTGCCTCAGAAGTGTGAAATGGCAGCAGGCATGTGGTATGTGTCCTGAGACTATCTGGGCCCTTTCTCTCTACTGAGATTTGTTTGTTCTGCTGTTTGTTTGTTTATTCTTTATTCAAGTATAGTTGATTTACAATGTTGTATTAGTTTCTGCTGTACAGCAGTGACTCAGTTATACACATATATACATTCTTTTTTTATATTCTTTTCCATTATGGTTTATCACAGGATATTGAGTATAGTTCCCTGTGCTATCCATTAGGACCTTGTTGTTTATCCGTTCTAAACGTAATAGTTTGCATCTACCAACCCCAAACTCCCAGTCCATCCCTCTCCCTCCCCTCTGTCCCCTTGGCAACCACAAGTCTGTTCTCTATGCCTATGAGTCTGTTTCTCTTTTGTAGATAGGTTCATTTGTGCCATATTTTAGATTCCACATATAAGTGCTATCATAAGGTATTTGTCTTTCTCTTTCTGACTTATTTCACTTAGTATGATAATCTCAAGTTGCATCCATGTTGCTGCAAATGGCATTATTTTGTTCTTTTTTATGGCTGAGTAGTATTCCATTTTATATATATACCACATCTTCTTAATCCTTTCATCTGTTGATGGACATTTAGGTTGTTTCCATGTTTTGACTATTGTGAACAGTGCTGCTATGAACATAGGGGTGCATGTATCTTTTTGAATTATAGTTTTGTCTGATATATTCCCAGGAGTGGGATTGCTGGATCATATGGTAATTCTATTTTTAGTCTTCTGAGGAACCTCCATACTGTTTTCCATAGTGGCTGTACCAACTTACATTCCCACCAACAGTGTAGGAGGGTTCCCTTTTCTCCACACCCTCTCCAGCATTTGTTATTTGTAAAGTTTTAATGATGGCCACTCTGACTGGTGTGAGGTGGTGCCTCCTTGTAGTTTTTTTTGTTTGATTTTTTTTGCGGTACGTGGGCTTCTCACTGTTGTGGCCTCTCCCGTTGCGGAGCACAGGCTCCGGACGCGCAGGCTCAGTGGCCGTGGCTCACGGGCCTAGCTGCTCCGCAGTATGTGGGATCTTCCCGGACCGGGGCACGAACCCGTGTCCCCTGCATCGACAGGCGGACTCTCAACCACTGCGCCACCAGGGAAGCCCCTCCTTGTAGTTTTGATTTGCATTACTCTAATATGTATTGAGATCTTAGTTGACAGATTGATCAACTTGCTCAAGTTAGTGATATTATCTCTTAGGTGATGTACTGTGTCATCCTACACAGCATCCCCATTTTACAGGAGGAGAAATAAAGACGGCAGAAGGAGCAAGGCTAGAACCCCTTCCTTCTACACTGTAAATTCAGGCAGGGGTCTGTATACCTCTTAATGGTTAGTTTTCTGAAGAGCTTCACCTTGCAGCATAATAAATCAGGAGCTTAAATATGCATGTATCCTGTGGCTTCTTTTGAGATTGGCTTGCAGTAAAGCCCTTGGGTTACTTATACCAGAAAAAGGCACACAGAATGAATGTGTGATGTAAATGCTCACATTGTAGTTCCCATGCAATAGCAAAAGTCTATGCCTGTGGTTCCATTATAGCATCTAAATGTTTATACTATTGCAACTTAGAATTTGGTTGCTTCGTAGCTCCTACATGGGAGTTGAATTAGCTTCAACGCACTTGACCAAAGCTGCTTCTTTTTCTACAGTTTTGGGGAGGTTTTGTTATTAACATTAACCACATAGGTGGTAGTTGTTTTAAAGGACTCTTAGCTACACATCCTGTATAGGTCATTAAAAAAATAATTAGGAGGCGCTTCCCTGGTGGCGCAGTGGTTGAGAGTCTGCCTGCCGATGCAGGGGACACTGGTTCATGCCCCAGTCCGGGAAGATCCCACATGCAGGGGAGCTGGCTGGGCCCGTGAGCCATGGCTGCTGAGCCTGCGCCTCCGGAGCCTGTGCTCCGCAACGGGAGAGGCCACAGCAGTGAGAGGCCCGCGTACTGCAAAAAAAAAAAAAAAATTGGGAGTTAATTTTTAATAATGTCCGTTTGGTGGCTACAAATTAACATGTTTTAAAACCCCTGTGATTTGACCCCTGTTTATCATATCCTGCTGTTCATTGGTGGTGTTGACCAGCAGAGCTAATGAGATGCCTAAGTACTGCTGTGTTTCACGGCTCGTTACTCTAGGGGAGTTGGTCTCACTTTTTTTTTTAAAAAAACGTGGGTGGACATAAAATTTATCAGCAGGCAAATCCACGAGGAACTAACTTTATTACAAGTATCCTTTTAGACTTGAAAGATCCCTCAGCTAGTTAATTAACTTTGCACATCGTCTATGTGGTTTTCATTCCAAAGCTTTTTGCGTAATGCTGTAAGAAGGCTCTGCTTGATGAAGCAAAGTAGTCCAGGTTGTTTTATTTATATATGTCCCCCTCTAGTCTAATGCTCTTATTTTCCTCTCCAAATTCTTTCAAACTCCCTCCCCTTCTTATGCACAATGTAAATACACAAATTATTACTTGTCACCAACAGCCTTAGTGATTTTAGAAATGATTATGTAGCTACATTGCATATTTTTCCATCGATGAGCGTGCTTCTTTGGCAAACATGGTTGAGATTTTTTGAAGAAGAAAACCTCAGGTCCATCAGATTGGTTTTTTCTGTGGTGGAGATGGCGGGTGGAATCCTCTGGGTCTCAGCAGGCTCGCAGCTCTGACCCCCAGATGATGAGACTTTGTGACTAAGGTTTGAGAGAGTTGACCACAAAGGAGGCCAGAAGTCCTGAGAGCTGGGTCCAGAGGTGGCTGGCAGGAAGAAGATTCTAACCCAGAAAAGCAGCTTCTGAGAGTGCGAAGTGAGGTACTGGCTTAAAGGGGAGGGACCACACATCTAACTGCCTCAAGGCTCCTGCTAGCATCATTGCTGGGGGACATGTAAGGCTGCAGCCTGTCTTAGGTGGGGAGAAGAGAAGCCTCCCTTGGTGGGCATGTGCTGAAGAAGGGTGTTACTGCGAAGAGAGAGGTGATGGGTGCTCAGTGATTTTTCTGTCCCAGCGCAGATGTGCCAAGGACCACTGTGCTGGTCACAGGTGCGGCAAGATAGGAGGCTAGGGAAGGGGGAGAGTGCCGGCCAGGAGTGGATTTGAGAGGTTGGGAGGACAAAGGCTTGTGTTGCTTTGTATGTGAGCACAAGCATGTGTGCTCCTAGACATCCATCAACAGCCCAGAAATTTGTTGCCATTCAGTTCTCAAACAAATGGCTAATTTATTAAGCTGCAAACTGCTATCTCCGTTAGGAAATATTCAATTCCAGCTATTAGCCCTGAGGGTTAAAGAGCCCCCCTCCTTCCTGTCTGCTTTGCTCTGTCCCCAAACAATGCTTTGATGTGCATAGTGCTCCTAATGGAAGATAAGTCATCAATTAACCCAACTAGAAGGTTCAACTGAAAACAGACTTTTCAAAGAGGGGATTATCTCTGAGTTGTTAACCACTGATTGACGTTATCTGTCTGGGATATATTCTTATACCAAGGCTTAATCTCCACCTATATAACAAAGCTGCAAAAGTATTCTAGTTATCTGGTTTGTTTTTAAAGTCACTCTAGAAATTGGGTCTTAGATCACTGAGGCTGGGGTAGAGGTGACCATATTTTCCTTTCCAAACAAGTTACCATTTTAATTCCTTCAAGAATTGGTCCTGATACCATTAAATTGCTAGGGCTTTTTCTTTTTGTTTTTTTGTTTGTTTTTTTAACAAAATAGAAGCAGAACCATCTATTTTTTATAATAATATTAGCAATATTGTGAATTTAAGCATAATGCAGATGAAGCAGATCTGTAATTGTGCTTGGGATTTGCAAGTCAAAACAAGGCTTTTTTTTTTTTTCTCCCCCAGATACTTTCAAATTCTGACAAACTCTGGTGTTAATTTACATACAGCTTTTCAGGAAAGTATCAATTGAATAAAATTAATCTATTTCACTGTTATTTTTCATTGTGCCTTTAGTTTTCTAGCATGCTTATGAGACCAAAAAGGGGCTATAAAAATTAATTATCAAACATTTAGAAAGTAAAATAGGTCTTTGAGTTTTGCCATGGTTTTCATAGTTTCTTCTTTTCCGTCACTGTTCCCTGTCATTTCTGTCTTCCTTAACTCTGCCTGTCTCTAGGAACTTTGCTCTCCTTTACTATATGGAGTTGGGAATTGCTGTAATTGCATACTATATGTCAAGTAACAGTAAACAGGAGCTGAGTGAGTCTTTGGGAGGCTTTTTTTTAGCAGTGAAATGGATGAACGTTGCTGCATTGACTTGGTGACATTATTTTAGTGGCTCTGCTACTTTCTCTAACTTACTTCCTCATCCTCGACTGCAGTTGTCTGATCTGTGACCTCAAGATAACTGAGATATTGCTACAAATGATTTACTTAGATCTGTAAGCTGTTGTCTCCCCAGCTGTGTTAGTGTTTTTATATGTCCAGTTTTATAATGTGAAACGTAAGTAGATTACAAGTGAACATTTCTGGACCAAGCTTCTGTGCAGGATAAAGTGTTTTTGATTCAGTGTTACTGTGATCTAGACCTATAAATTAGTTGTATACCTGTGAAATTCAATCCTGCCGTCATTCTGAAATAAAGGTGTCACAACTAAAAAAAAAAAAAAAGAAGAAAAATAGGGCAGTCACGGCCACTATCCTGATACAATCAATAATTATTTTATTCTCTTCTTGTCCTTTTTCCCCTATGCTACAAAGATATCCATCTACCTAGAATCTGCTTCCAACTTCATTAGCCTCACAGAATGTTTCAGAAATTATACCCCCTACTGCTTAGTGGGTACAGAGTTTCTGTTTGAGGTGATGAAAAAATTTTAGAAATAGATTGTGGTGATGGTTGCACAACACTGTGAATGTAATTAACGGCCACTGCCTTGTACCCTTAAAATGGTAAAAAATGGCAACTTTTATGTTATATATATTTTACCACAATAAAAAAAAGTATATGAAAGATATGCCCCTGATTACTTTTTTTTTTCTCTTTTGAGAACTAAAGCATTGACAGATTTCAGAGTTTATAATGCTGGGAGAAAATTTTAGTGTGGAGTTTATTTTTCACAGACGTCAAAAGCTACAACTTTTCAGTACTACTTAGGGTTTGCGATAAGCCTGTAATTTGGAGGAAAATTTTCAACAGTGAGGTGGCATGTTATTATAACACCAGAAATCTTGGGAGGTTGAGAGGTCTTGTTTCAGGCTGAGGTAGTTAAAGCCCTCCCAGGGACACAAAGCCTCTGAGGGCAGTGCTGACAGCCCTTGATTGACAGGGACTGATAGTGAGGTTTACAGACCCAGGTGAGGGGAGCCCTGCCCTCAGGGAGCTCCAACAATGACTGGGCAAGTCCTCTAGAAGGATGTGGAGATGTGACAGAGCAGTTCATTCTGCTGGGCTGTTTCTCTCACCCGGAGACTTGGGATGGAGTGGGGAGCAGGTTGGACCTGGGCTTTGGGGGAAGCTGAGGGAGGGAGGGAAGGGCCAGGGAGGAGAGGCCAGCAAGGGGATAGATAGACTTAGGAAAGTAGGTCAAGTTTGGGCAGGGTGGCAGATCCTTAATTCCGGATTCATGAGTGTCTATTAGAAAATCGTCCAAGCGACATTTATTGAAGGCCTAGTTGTGCTGAGCTTTGGTGGAGGAAGGGAGACCCAGAGCAAACCATAGTGGCACCCCTGATCTCGAGTACCCATTGGGTGGGGTTCAGGTCACAGACTGGGGACATCTTTCTGGACCACATGCCTGACTTCCTCTGCCCCTGGGACCTCCGTTCCCAGCAGTGGTTGTTGTGGTGCATTTGTATTCCTGAATCCTTAAATATTGCAAAGATGGATCCAGGCTTACAAAGAGGAAGGCAAGCTGGATGTGTGAACCTAACTGGGCTCAATGTTTTAAACATCTCATATTCTCTCAGGTTATTCTTTTGTGTTCATATCCCAACTCTGAAATTAATTGGCCTAATACATGATTTGTTAAACATGAATTAGAGAGTGAAATCAAGAAGTGATTTTATTTTATTTATTTTCTTTTTTCTTTTTTTTCTTTTAAAGCGTTCTTTTTTAAATTAATTTATTTTATTTTATTTATTTTTGGCTGTGTTGGGTCTTCGTTGCTGTGAGTGGGCTTTCTCTAGTTGCGGCGAGCAGGGGCTACTCTTCATTGCGGTGTGCAGGCTTCTCATTGCGGTGGCCTCTCTTGTTGCGGAGCACGGGCTCTAGACGCTCAGGCTTTAGTAGTTGTGGCACGCGGGCTTCAGTAGTTGTGGCTTGCGGGCTCTAGAGCGCAGGCTCAGTAGTTGTGGCGCACAGGCTTAAGTTGCTCTGCGGCATGTGGGATCTTCCCAGACCAGGGCTCGAACCCATGTCCCCTGCATTGGCAGGTGGATGCTTAACCACTGTGCCACCAGGGAAGCCCCAAGAAGTGATTTTAAAGAATGCTTTTCATAACACAGGCTCAACCAGGTTCCTGAAAGGAATATATGCTCACTTGGGATTTCAGCATTACATGGTGACATTGAGGGAGGCTGACTTGGTGGGGAGCCCTTGGTGCCACCGCAGTTTTTGCAAGTAAAACCTTGCCCCCTCTCCCTTCCCAATCCCCTTAATGGCCACGTGCCTTGCCAAGATGAGATACCCCTGCACTGATTCTGAGGTTCAGCCTGAAATCACCAACACAGGAGCGTGGCTTGGCGTTACATTTTTTCACTTTGCATAGGATATGCTCAGAAAAACTAAGGGGAAAAAAATGGGAGATTGAGTGTTTCAGAATACAACAAAGCAGCATCTTGGCTCAAGGCAACCTTTTTGTTCCAGGAGCTTTCTAGCGCCTCACGGCTTGAGATGTTTGTTGGTTGTGTTCCCTCCGCATTGAACCTCCCCCCGACCCCAAACCCAGCCCCTGTTATTTCCTGTTCTTGGATCCCCACCTTCTGCCCTGCTTGCTTGGGGAGGGGTCCATGTCCGGAATGGACTGGCTGCTCTCAGATCCCTGCTATTGTTGTCCAAACTGTGTACAAGACAAAGAGACATTCTTGGGAGTAGCCAGACATTATCTAGAGAATTCCAACCACTCTGCTGAAGAGAAAGTCACTCACCTTGAGCCTTTAGAGGAGAAACCCAGGCATCTGAAGTAGGGGCAGAGGGCAGACACAGCTTGTTAAGACTAAATCTGAGGGGCTTCCCTGGTGGCCCAGTGGTTAAGAATCCACCTGCCAATGCAGGGGACACGGGTTCGAGTCCTGGTCCGGGAATATCCCACATGCCGCGGAGCAACTAAGCCCGTGTGCCACAACTACTGAGCCTGTGCTCTAGAACCTGCAAGCCACAACTACTGGAGCCCACGTGCCTAGAGCCCGTGCTCCGCAACAAGAGAAGCCACCGCAATGAGAAGCCCGCGCACGGCAACGAAGAGTAGCCCCCGCTCTCTGCAACTAGAGAAAGCTTACACACAGCAACAAAGACCCAACACAGCCAAAAATAAATAAATAAATACATTTATAAATAACTAAATTTATAAAAAATTATTTTAAAAAAAGGCTATATCTGAGACATACCTAAGAACCCAAAGTGAATTCTTAGATTCAGTGAGCTGTGGCACATCCTATATCTTGGGAAAGCAAAAAGGATGTCAATATTTGCTTCTTTATAGTGGACTTAGGAGAGGCTGACAAGCCAGGGCTTAGATCTCAGCTCTGTTACTTACTTGCTTTGTGTCCTTGGGCAAATTATTTAAGTTCTGAACCTCAATGTCTTTATCTGCAAAATAGGGATTATACCCTACTTCAAGGTGTTGCTGTGTGGATCTATTGAGATGATGTATATAGAGGGCATAGTGGAATGCCTAGACATTGTAATGTTCAATGAATAATTGTGACATTGTCATCCAGATCATCTCTATTTCCTGTAAAGGAAACTGACACACAGCTAAGGCAGAGAGCTCATGGGAAGGTTCTAGGATTCATTTAGAGTATGTGGTAAGGTAGAAAGAGAATCTCGGGGCTAATCTTTCTTTCTTTTTTTTTTAAAGATTTTAAATTTTTTTTATTTATTAATTTATTTATTTTTGGCTGCGTTGGGTCTTTGTTGCTGCCCGTGGGCTTTCTCTAGTCGTGGCGAGCGGGGGCTACTCTTTGTTGCGGTGCGCGGGCTTCTCACTGCAGTGGCTTCTCTTGTTGCAGAGCACAGGCTCTAGGACCACGGGCTTCAGTAGTTGTGGCTCGCAGGCTCAGTAGTTGTGACTTGCGGGCTCTAGAGTGCAGGCTCAGTAGTTGTGGTGCATGGGCTTAGTTGCTCCGTGGCATGTGGGATCTTCCCGGACCAGGGCTCGAACCCATGTCTCCCACATTGGCAGGCGGATTCTTAACCACTGCGCCACCAGGGAAGCCCCAAGGGGCTAATATTTCTTGTTCGATAAGTCCAAATGTTCCAGCTTCTACAAGAGGCAAGATGGTAGTTAAAGGCCCTGAGACAGGCAGCTTCACCATTTACTGCTGGATGTCTTGGGGCAAGTCACTTAAAAGTCTCTGAGTCTCAGTTTTCTGAGCAGTATAATAGAGCTGTCAAGAGCCCTGGCCTCTTAGGTGGGTTTTGAGGAATAAATCTGACTATGCATTCAAATTGCTTAGTCCCATGCCTGGCATATCATAAATGCTCAGTATAGGGCTATGATCATTTGATCATCAACCTCAGCCGACACCTGAGGTCTCTGGGCCCCCAGGTGCCTTCCCCTGTTTGACAGGTGCATACACATTGCCAGCTCCAGGACTCTGCAGCTTCAGTCTTTGCAAACTGGCTTCACTGGTCACCATCATCCACGTGTGCTTCTGTCTTGCAGCCATGCTGCCTGGGGATGCCCTGATTCCACACGTATCCCTTTGCTCTCCCCGGTTTGTCCATGAGTTTTCAAAAGCGCAAATACAATGTGGCCACCCACTTGATAAAGCTTGAAAATCCTACTATTGGCCTGTTGCCAGAGAACAGAGCAAGAATGACCTGCCTTGTGTTGAGGGTCTCCCTGCCCTGGGCGGGAAACCAACTGCTTTCATGTGTTGTCTCTTAGGGAATCTTCATAACAGCCTTAGAAGGGAGGTGTGTTTGTTTCCCTTTGCTGCCGTCACAAATTACCATGAATTTAATGGCTTACAACAGTAGAAATTTATTCTCTCACGGTTCAGGAGGCCAGAAGTCCAAAATCAGGGATGGCAGGGTTGACTCCTTCTGGAGGCTCTGAGGGACAATCTGTTTCATGTTTCCTTCTAGCTTCTGGTGTTGCCAGCAATCCTTGGCACTTCTTGGCTTGTAGATGAATCACTCCAATTTCCGTCTCTGTCTTCACACAGAGTTCTCCTTTGTATACATCTCTGTGTGTCCTTTCTTCTTATCAGGACACCACACCTGTCATTGGACTGAGGGCTCACCCTCATCCGATATGATCTCATCTTAACAATTACATCTACGAAGACCCGATTTCCAGATAAGGTCGTCTTCTGAGGTTCCCGGTGGATGTGAATTCTGGAGGCGAGACTATTTAGCCCACTACAGTAATTATTATACCCCTTTAACATATGAGTGACCTGAGTTTCAGAGAGGAGAAAATCCCTTACATAGCATCACACAGTCACTTTGTGACACCAGAGGATTCAAACCCTGACCTTCTTTTCCCTAGACTCGAGTTCTTCCCATTGGATCACCTTACCACTCATAAATAAATGGAGAATAAAAGAAGGGTCTAAAAACCATGGCAGCAAACTGGTGAGCAGCAGTCAGCCACCAGATCAAAGGGGGCCTCGGGAGGGTAAACAGGATGAACAGAGGCTATGCAAGTGAATGGTGGCCCCCCGCCTTCTTTTTTTGTTGCTGGTTCTCAGACTTTATCCTGTTTCCATAATCAGTATAACTTGTTGGTTTTCAGCCACAGTGCTTGCTCCTGGGATTCCACAACCCAGCAGAGAGATTCCTCAGAAATGAGATCTGAAGTGGTGGTCGGGTTCCCTTGGCATTAAGCAAAGGGAAGGAGCACATTTCTTTGTGCAAAGCCAAGTACCCTCCGTGACTCCCCGTGGCCTGTCTTACTGCTGGCTGATGTTTATCATGCATCCCCTTGCAGAGGTTCCTTCCTGGCATTCAGAGCCACAAAAGCAGTGGCCAGAAGCAGGTGACCGGCCCTTAGCTGCCCTCATATCCAGGCTGCCCAAAGTTGTGGTCCAGCAGAGCTGGCCCAGGGCCAGACTGTGAAAAGCACAGAGCTGTGGGCAAAAGAGGGGTCATATCACGTACTCTCCCTGTTTCTGGCTAAAGCACAGGACTAGAGCAGAATCAGAACCAGGTCAGGGTCAGGTCCTCAGTGTCAAGGGCAAGTTTCTCTTGGTTTAAACCACAAACGCAACACTGTCTGCAACCAGGCTCAGAATCCCATGTAGTCAGTGGCATCAGTTTGCTGCATGAGGTGGGGTCAGAAGATTTGAGTGGGTCTGGCTTGAGCTTTTCAAAGTGCTCCTTGGCTGCCTGCTGTGCCCTGCTCTTCATCAGGCCAGTGTCCCCAACCCATGTCCTGATCCAGAATCTCCACTTAGTCCTGGCAGAGCAGGACACTCAGGTCAATCATCTGGACTTACCTGGGGTCCTCTCTTCCTGCCGGAGCAAGTCAGAGTGAATTGGATCAGAGGTCTGTTTGCTGCACAGTCTGCCTTCACGTAGGACTTTGTGCTTTTGAAGAAATTTAAGAAAGGCTGTTCGTGAGTTTTCAGAGTGACTGGCAGTTCATAGTGACACTGATATGCATGATATGATGAGACCTGTTGTATGGATGGAAGTCTAAACCTTCTAGAGCCTTCCACTGGTTCCCTTGCAATCCATAGGTACTGATTCAATACGATCAGACCTCTTTCCTGTTGGTAAGTGGTAGATCCTTTTGTTGAGTTTTCTTAGAGCTCACCAGGTATTTCATGGAAAGAGAACCTTTGATTGTTGGGTTTTCCTTTCTTCTTCAGAATTGTGAGTGTTGTCTTGGGGAAGCGAAGCCTTGCTGTATAACACCTCTTGCCTTTGAGCAGAGAAGAGCTTGGTGGGTGAACTGTAAGAGGACCTGGCTCCATGCTAAGTCCTCGTGCTGATCTCAGATGCTCAGGCCTGGCCTGAGGGCTGGGAACTGGGTGACGGGGAGTGAGGTAGGGAGGATCCCAAGGCAGAAATGGCACTTGGGCCCAGGGTTTAGGATTGCCTCGCAGAGTTATCATGCGTCCCCACCCCCCGCCCCCAGTGCTCAATTGAAACATTAATGAGATGTGTGCTTTTGCTTACAGAGGACTAGATTTAGCAAACCCCAAATACTGTCTTTAAAACTCGACTCAAAGCTTTAAAATAACTACTAGAATAAAAAATTGATTCAAATGTGTCCACCTGTCTGTCTGTCTTATAGGTGGATGGGGAGGCATCTAGGTTGACTCCACTGCACAATTAAATTGAATGGAGCAAAAAAAAAAAAAGACTTGTTGAGAATAATAAATCAAGTCAGCCTCCAATTCTTGTTCTCTGCTTGACTAATCAGAGCTTGGAAAACGTTTTAATGGGGTTTTCCTATGACATATCCTGTCTGTGACATAGTTCATGAAGTTCTGTGACATTTGACTCCCAAAGAGGAATTTGGTTACTCACAGAGTGTTTCACAACATTTCTGGGAATAGGCAGCTCATGGAAGGAAAATATTCATCTATAACAGTGAGTCAATTACATATCTTTGATGAAAAAGGAAGATTGTGTCATCTCACAATTGTGTAGCATGGTCAGCTCCTAAAAGTATGATATATTACAGCAAGAAAGCACAACTTCCTTGAGGGAAGGTCATGTTTGAAACACTTGTCCATCATGGCTGAGTAAAGGATTCCCTACTCACCATGGAGATGGAAATTGGAGATTGAGAGGTGTTACAAATACCTAACAAGTAGACAAGATGGTCTTTTTTAAGTCTGTGTATTTAAAGCTCAAATTTGTAACATTTATTGATGCATGATTACTTTCAAAGATTACTTTTCCAATTATAAAAGTAATACATGCTCAATAATACATATCTTTATAAAATAAAAGTTATACGTTCCATGTCAGCTTTTCTTTCTGCCTTCAGCATTGAGTTCCCCCATTCTCCAGGGTTAACCAGTTAATATATTAATGTGATCCTTGGCTTTGAGACAGTGATTTAATCTTCTGTAATCTCTCATGGTGCCATATTTCCTTTTAGTTCTTGCCCATCTCACTTTTTATATTTTTATGTACTTAATTTTTTTCACAAGTTAATACATGCACATGGTTGAAAATTCAAAAGGTGTAGAAAGGAACACAGTGAAGAGAAGTTTATTTACTACCTCATATGTCCAGCCCACCCCATTCCAGAGAAAACCATTGTTACCAGTTTCACATTTATCCTTTCAGGCATAGTCTATGGATATTATGTGTGTGTGTGTGTGTGTGTGTATATATATATATATATATATATATACACACACATATACACACACATATAAATGCACATATATACAATATATATTATATACACATTATACACACCTAGAAACTAATAAAAAATTATGTATATAAGACTATATATTCACATTCTTTTTTTGTTAACAACTAAAGTAGCATGGTGTATATACTGTCCTGTACCACTTGTCACTTAACAGTAGATCTTTGAGATTGTCCTATACCAGTTCTCACAGAGCTGGGAGCTGTACTATCCTCTTAAAGGTTGCATATACTATTCCATTTTATGAATAGTCCAGTCCACTAATAGGTTATTTGTAGTCTTTTATTATTGCAAGCAATGTGGCATTAGAGACCTTTCGATATAGGTCATTTTATACACATGCCACTATACCCGAGAATAAATTCTTGGAAGTAGAATTACTGGGTCAAAGACATTGCATATTTTAAAGTTGGATACATATGCCTAATTGCCATGCAACTTCATGGAGTTGGATAAGGGTACCTCTTTCCTCCCATTCTGATAACTAATTTTCTTGGTGGAAAACTTATCTCATAATTTAGTTTTGCTTTTCTTTTATATGAGCGGGATTGGGAATCTTTTTGTATGTCTAATAATAATTTATATATTTTTTGTGTGTCAACTGTTTTCCATGTCTTTTGTCCATTTTTGTGTTTGGTTTGTTGGTCTTTTTCCTACTGGTTTGTAAGAGTTCTATACATATCATGACTATTAACCTTTGTGATATGAGTTACAAATATATTCTGTTTATTTCTATTTTAGCCACCATTCACTGAGTCCTTTTACTGTAGGACAAATCCCCCTACTGGTCATTGTACTTCACGTCAGCTCCTTAAGGCAGTAGTAGTTTTATATCATTTTTACAGAGAGGGAGAGGTCCAGGTGTGTTGGATACCAAAGCCCATTCTTTTTTTTTTTTTTGCAGTACGCGGGCCTCTCACTGCCGTGGCCTCTCCCATTGCGGAGCACAACAGGCTCCGGACGCGCAGGCTCAGCGGCCATGGCTCACGGGCCCAGCCGCTCCGCGGCACGTGGGATCTTCCCAGACCAGGGCACAAACCCGTGTCCCCTGCATTGGCAGGTGGACTCTCAACCACTGCGCCACCAGGGAAGCCCCCAAAGCCCATTCTTAACCAGAACTCTGTACCCCTGTATACACAATATATTAACATAGCATCATTCCAGGTTGCCATGCAATTTTGAAAATATGCTCTCTAAAGGTTGCATAGCATTCCATCAGTTCAGCAAATTGCAGTTTTCAGGTGCTGATTTTTATGACTGCACATTTTCATTGCCTGCAGGTTTTTACTGTTCTAGACAAGATTGCGATCGGTGCATTTCTTAAAGCTTTGTGTCCCTGAAGCACCATAATGGCACCAATATTCCTGCGGAAGATAAGGGTATAGTGTCTGAGGTAGCAAGCAGAGGGACCTTTTGAGTCTATGATCCTTGATGGAAGGACCCACAACAGACTCAGAGTGGAAATGGGGTGCGTGTCAGGCTCTGCACTGGAGCCCTGTATTGGCAATCAGACCCTTTCCCTTACAAGGTCACCACCAGCTTCATCTGGTTCTGGAATGAAGCATACCATATATTACGATTCCAGATCCTCCTCCCTTCTAAAGCCTTCTTTTTGAGCAGTATCAGAGGCAGAGGGTACACTGGGAGACTGCAGGGTGCAATGAGAAGGGAAGGGCTTGGAAGTTGGTGAACAATTTCTTTTTCTGTAGAATAATGTTTCTTACAGGAATAAATGCGATCGTGGTGTGTGACATAGCTGGGTGGTCCAAACATCCTCGTGTGTTCTTCCCATCCCTGCTCTTTGGCTTTCAGGGTCCTGAGCACCTGGGAGGTGCTGCTGAGTCTAGATTTCCTACAGCCTTTTAAGGGAAGTCACTATTCTCTTCCCTTCTCATCCATTTTCCCTCAATAAATTAAGGGCTGGTTATGTCTTAGTTTCCCACACTTCACTCCAATTAGAGATTCTTTCAGGTAAACAAGCTCCTATTTTATTTTATCATTTAAAAAAATTTTTTTTTTTTTTTTTTTTGCGGTATGCGGGCCTCTCACTGCTGTGGCCTCTCCCGTTGCGGAGCACAGGCTCCGGACGCGCAGGCTCAGCGGCCATGGCTCACGGGCCCAGCCGCTCCGCGGCATGTGGGATCTTCCCGGACCGGGGCACAAACCCGCGTCCCCTGCATCGGCAGGCGGACTCTCAACCACTGCGCCACCAGGGAAGCCCTGGGTAGGACCATTTTTGAAGGCAGTCCCTCCACCTTGCCTGCTTGCATCTAGTTCCTTGTGATCTCAGCAGATCCATTTTGGAACATTCTATCACGCTAATGGTACATAAATGGGATGGCTCCATTTAGCACAATAAACTCCTTCAACTAAAGAGATAAAGTTCTGACAAGGGGAATGTCTAAGATGGAGCGGAGTTCCTTCCCGGAACCCTTGAAATCTCTCTTGGCAAAAGCATCAAGCAGTTTCAAAGGAAGCAGCTGTCCCCATTTGCTGGCTGGCTTTTTCTCGACTCTGCCCGTGTCGTTACCAGACTCAGAACTACCCTAGACTTCACCTCTGCCCAAGGTTCATGCTAACGTCACAGAACGACAGAGGTCAGGAGCAGAAAGGAGGAGCATTTGGGGGGTTCACCTAGTTTGGCTCTCTTATTTTACAGACCAGAAAACTAAGACCCAGAAAAAAAAAGCCTGGCCTTCCCAGGGTCATGGAGAAGCAGGCACATGGTTTCACAGACAGTCTGTTGCTGCCTGGCATTTGCTTTTAAATTTTTTCCCTTTTGATCCTTTGCATACTTCCTGGATCTGCTCTGTCCTGAACTAACCAGGATGCCTTCCAGGGGCAGAGCCCTGCCCTGTGGGTGGGATTCCTGGCTTCCAGCCAGACCTCTGTTCCTGACCAGCTGTGTGACCCTGAAGAGGCTCCTTAGGCTGGGGCCCACCCCTCGGTGGCATGGGTGAGAATCCCCACCTTGCAGCTGGTGAAGGGAGCACAGAGAGAAGGTATTTGAGGGTGTGTGACCCAGACTGGCCCCCAGGAGGTGGGCAGTGGACCTTCACTGAGGGATGATCATAGTAGCATGGATGACCTTCCCACCCCAGCTGCTAGGTCCTCACAAACTGCACTTTGCTTCCCAGCCAAGCAAGTTTCCAAATGACTTCCTTTCTCCCAGTGCAAGGCACCCTCAGAAACTAAAGCAGATCAGGCTACAGCAGCTAGAGAATTAAACTGGCAGTAGACAGTTGTTTTCGTAAACTCCAAAAAACCACCCCAAGCTCAGAGCCAGGAGGGAGGAGGATGGATGTGCAGCCTCGACGTATAGGTGCTGCTGCATTCCGCTCTGCTCCTGCCTGTAGGGAGACCCCCCTCACCGCCAGCCAATGCGGGTGGCTCAGTTCGTGCTTTTGCAGCCCCCGTCTAGCTTACCAGTTGAATTTCTCCCTCTACCTCTGAGGATAAACCACTGTTCTGGAGCAAGTCACTGTGACTTTGCCACAGAGCGTTTTTCCTAATTCCATCATATTTTTGCAGCCGGAGGGAGGGGGGCATGTGTGTACGAATAGGAGTGATGAGTATGCATGTGTGTGTGTGCACGTGTGTGTCCGTGTGTATGTGTGAGCGTGTGTATTGGTTTGCTAGGCCTGCCGTGGCAGCGTCCCACAAATTGGGTGGCTTAAGCAACAGAAATTTATTGTCGCACGGTTTGGAAGCAAGACGTGTCAAACCAGGGTGTCGTCGGTGGAGTTGGCTCCGTCCGAGGGCCGTAGGAAGGGACGTTCCAGCCCCTCTTCTTGGCTGATGGACCCTTGACTTCTCTCTCGGCCTTTTCACGTTCCTTCTAGGTATGCCTCTGTATCTAAATCTCCTCTTTTTTTTTTTTTTTTTTTTTTTTGCTGTACGCGGGCCTCTCACTGTTGTGGCCTCTCCCGTTGTGGAGCACAGGCTCCAGACGCGCAGGCTCAGCGGCCGTGACCCACGGGCCCAGCCACTCCGCGGCATGTGGGATCTTCCCGGACCGGGGCACAAACCCGTGTCCTCTGCATCGGCAGGTGGACTCTCAACCACTGCGCGACCAGGGAAGCCCCCTAAATCTCTTCTTTTTATAAGGACATTAGTCACATTGGATTAGGACCCACCTGAATGACATCACTTGACTTGATGACCTCTGTAGAGACCTTATCTCCAAACAGGGTCACCTTTTGAGGTACTGTGTGTTAGGACTTCAACTTATGAAGTTGGGGTGGGGGGGACCCAACTCACCTCATAACAATGTGCACGTATGTATAGGTGTGTGTGTGCGTGTATGTGTAGTAAACCGTGACACCTCAGACTCCAGTCAGAAGTGTGCCTATTGCTTAGATAATAGTACTCTAATAAGAGCACCTACAATTTCCTCTTTTGCGAACAGGGCAGATTTAAAACAAGTTTTTACATACCTCCTCATGGGGGCAGAGGGGCAGGTGTGATTATGTAGCAGGTCCTGGGTACCACTCTTGCCTCTTGGCTTGAAAGCACCTCTTCATGGAGGGCCCTGCTCGCTTTATCATACCTGAGCAGAGCAATGCCACTCTGGGTGTGTGATTTCCCCTCCTCATTTTACTTTAGACCGTTAAGTAGTATCTTGAAATGCCTTTGGCCTTACAGCAGAACATTCCGATTATTCCAAAGGGTGGCGTAACTTAAGAGTTTCCGTAGCATAACGCTCCCTGGTGACTTGGTATCACCCAGTCACTGAGAAACTCCTGGATATTTCTAAATAAATTTCAGCTCAGTAAAAATGCCGCTTGGATGTTGTAAATAGTTGTAAAGTATAGTATACATTTAACTTCCTTTTCAAAAGAGCCTGCCTGGGCTCCATCCACTCTGATGACTCCTTCCCAGACTTGTGTTTCCGGGGGAGTCACAGGGGGTCTGCGATGCTGGGCTGCCACCGTCTTTGAGCTGCTCGCCTGCTTCACCAGGATAAACTGGTCCCAAACTGGTCCCAAATAGATTGCCCCACAGGACCACGGTTGGCATTTGTCCTCCTCTTTCTATTCAGTTTACTGTGAATCTCAGTTCTCTTTGTCCTTTCTAAAATCTTACTGAAGAAAATGAGTTCTGCATGGCCCTGGAATTCTGATTGGCTTTCCATTCAGCCAAAATCCTAAATTATGCCCCAGACTTTCCAGGTCAACCCAGAGTTCCGGGGGATCAGGTGGGTGGAGGCTCGTCCACCTTGGAGCAGCTCTGGGAACCAGTCATTAACACTAAGGCTCATTAACATGAGCCTTAGTGTGTGGTGCTGGGGGTCTGATTCTATGGCGAAAGAGTGAGGGATATATTTGTGGCATTTATGTCTCCCCAGGGCACATGTGGGTCTGTTTTCTTTGTGGCAGAAGATACTAGTTAGCCCTGAGAGAGGAAAAACCACTTCCCCCAGAGATTCCTTGAAATTAGAGCACTCATCCCTGTCTTCAAATTCTGTCCCACTTCAGCGTGGGACACAATGTAACCATTTAAAATATATCTGACCACCACCATCAAAGGACATAAAAAGTGCTTGTGAGATAATGTGAAGTGAAAAAAAGTTGGCTACAAATTGCATATAGTGTGGTCTCAACTCTATTAAATTACATGTTTCCAAAAAGGAGACTGCATGAATGCAGTAAACCATTAACTGCTTTCCTCTGTGTGGAGTGAGGATGAGTAACTTTTATTTTCCAAATTTTCTACAGTGAGCATTTATTATTTTACACACACATATAGAAGCTGTCCTAAAAAGTTCATTTAACTGGATGAAGTCCATTTAACTGGATCTTTGGGGTCCGTCAGGTTTTTCTTGCTGCCTTTAGCATCACCAGGATATTAATTCCCTACCTGCCCAAGGCCCACCTCTGACTTTCCAAGAAGGCAGCCCTAACTGGTTCATCTCAGCACCACTAAGCTCCCACCTGCCCATGCAGCCCTGGGCGCCAGGCGTGAACGAGAGCTGCTTCTGGCTGACCGGCTGCTGCCCTCCAGGCTCGGGCCAGCTAGGGAGGGGCCAGGTCTCTTTGAAGGGGGTTAAAGTCCTTCTTTGTGTGAATGGCCTTTGAGGGAGCAGAAGAAGGAGGGTCAGCTGTGACTTCACAGTCTTCTGCAGGAGGCTCAGAAGGAATTTGTCCAGCTTGAGCCGGGGCACAGGATACTGCCTGGAAAAAGAGGCGATTCTGACCGGGGACATGTGAAGTGGGCACTCCGGGCAGGGTAAGCCGAGTCTGCTGACCTAGCTTACGGTCCTTTGCTTTCTAATCTGGAAGGAGAGGGTTCCCTTGTGAGGCCAGAGTCTTTGTGGAGGAGGGACTCAGAGTGGGGACTTCGGGGCTACACTGTGGACGCCTTTCCTGCTGGAGAGAGAGTGGGCAGCTGGGCTCAGACTGGAGACTTGCTTCTCTTCTTGCTAATCTTGTCAGACTCCCAGCTTTCATGCTAAAGGGCAGAGCGGGAGCTCCCCACCACACACATACACTGCAGGCAAAGATGCAAAGATGCACACATCACCTTTGCCAGATAATGCTTTGAAGGTGGTGCATGAGTGTGTGTGTGTGTCTGTGTGTGTCTGTGTCCTTTTCCGCAGCAGAACCAAGTGACGTAGCTGTTCTGATGACGGGTTTTCTTATTATCACCTTGTATGTAGTTAATCTACAAGGCCTTGTTGTAGAACTTGCCACGTTCACAGAGTGGCCTGGGGCTTCTGGAGGAACGTGTATGCCTGTCTCCTGTGGGACCCAGGGCCATGGGAAGAGAAGCTCGTCAGCTCTGTTCCTAAGTACAGACTCATCTGTGGACAAAGAGTTAATCTCAAAAGCCTCTGGCACGGTTTTCTCTTTTCTCCTGGCTCTGCCTCCACATAGTGGATTTTTCCCGGGTCCACGGTGGAGCCCAGCTTTTGCTCTGTGCCATTACTGGTTGTCCGGGCATGAATCCAAGATCCCGAACTATTTTAAAACCGAGAAGGACACAGCTAAGTTATAAAGAACTGAAGCCAGGCTTGCTTTTGCTTTCAGCAGAATCAGTTACCCCAGAAATTTCAGGCTGTGGGAGCCAGAGTTCCCTCTGTGGCCTTGACCTTGGTTTATTCTGGAGGTGGGGACTGTCCTGTAAAATAGTTTCACAGTGAAAAGGGCCTTTGGTGGGAAGAGCATCTTAGGACTCCTTGATAGAGCATGGGGTGTACTGCATCGAGGAAGAAGCGAAACTTGCCTTTCTTGGAGCTGAAATGAGGCATCTCTCCTCATCTAGGGGAAACCCTGAAATCTCCCAGGCGTTCTCAGTCCCTTTGGTAGGGAATGGATCTCCAAGTGACTGAAAGAAACAAGCTTTTCACCAGTGGCTGCAGAAAAGGCAGCAGCTTCCTTCCTCACCTCCTCCCATCACACCTCCATCACACACACCCTCTTTAGTTTCTTTCAGAGAGAGCCTAATCTGTAAATGTGTTCATCTAACCACACCTTAACAGTTTCCACATGTGCAACACCTCACATCTGAGCCACTGACTTTTCAGTGGATGCTATTAATAGGGCAGGCTGTGGTGCTGGGGAGACTCCCTTATGTTACAAAGGGACCACTTCTTCACCAGGATCGTGAGTGAGTCAAGACATAGGCCAGCCTTGTTTCCAGTGGAAGGGGTTTCCAGAAGTGTTTTCACCCCATCGTCAGCAAGCCTGTACCTGAGGCCTAAGCCAGAGAGAATGGCAGGAGGGTGATTGCTGTGTTGACCAATACCATAGAAGCTCTCAGAAAGAAGGGCTGGGTCTGTAAGAAGAACAGGAAGGCCTTTTTAAACTTTTTTTTTTAATAATCTTTTTTTAAAATTTATTTATTTTATTTTTGGCTGCGTTGGGTCTTCATTGCTGCACGCGGGCTTTCTCTAGTTGAGGCGAGCGGGGGCTACTCTTCACTGTGGTGCGTGGGCTTCTCATTGCGGTGGCTTCTCTTGTTGTGAACCACGGGCTCTAGGTGTGTGGGCTTCAGTAGTTGTGGCTCACAGGCTCAGTAGTTGTGGCACACGGGCTTAGTTGCTCCGTGGCATGTGGGATCTTCCCAGACCAGGGCACGAACCCGTGTCCCCTGCATTGGCAGGCGGACTCCCAGCCACTGCACCACCAGGGAAGCCCAGGAAGCTCTTTTTAGAACCGTCTGAGACACATTTAGTGGTAATGGCTTCAAGGCAGGAGGAAGGAAACCCCAGAGATGCTGTTAGTGTTATCCCCCTTTATTGAGGGTCATGTCATTATCCCTGAGCCCGTCTGGTCTAATTTTAGCTTTAACTACCCCAGAGTGCTGGGGGTTTTAGGTCTGCTTCTCATCAGCCAGGAAGGGTCTCTGGCCTCCTTGGGGAGTGGCCCACCTCCCGGCTTCCCACGATCAACACCAGCCTTTGGTTCTACAGGCCGGAAGAAGCTCTGCTGGGGAGTGGGAAGGAAATTCTGCCTGGGACTGGAATGCGGCCCAGGTTATCACTGGGGTCACTCCCCTCCACTTCCTGGCCCAGAGGCCCGAAGCCCAACAAAGGAAGCAAGCCATCCTCAGACATTCCCACTCTGTGCCTTCACAGGGGTGGGTGGAGGGACCACTCAGAGTCCCAGCGGCTTCTCTAGTGGGGGGGGTCTGAGCCACAGGCCAGCTGCTGAGGAACGCTGGTGCTCCCAGCCTCCTTCATACAGTCTTTTCAGCCTACACCATCTGTCACCCTGAACAGGGTGGGAAATTTCTTTCCAGTTACTGTTGTAGCAGTCTGTCTGCCTGTGCTCTGTGCTATCTTTATGTGAATCTGTCTTCTCTCTTTCCAAGGCTGTAAGTTCCTTGCTGCAGTGTGGGGACCACCCCAGAATCCTAGGGACCTCCCAGGGCCCCGGCACAGGGCTTGTCACTCTACAGGTTCTCCGGACACGCCTCTCCTTGCAGGAATGCACTTTGACCTTTTCGGCCTCTGTGCTCCCTTTCCACACTCCTCGGGTTCCCTTGGTGTGAGGAGTCCGTCTCGCCCAGACCTCCCGACTGTGGCTTTACCCTGTCCCTCCAAGGCTGGTGAAATTCAGCAGACCCGTGCGGGCATCTTGCAGGTGTCTAAGCATCATCCCCCTGCCAGGTTGCACCCTCTCCTCCCATCTGCCTTCATGACGGAAACTTCAGCCAGAAAGTAAAGAGAGTCCCGCACGAACCTTCCTAGAGACAGCCATGCGTGGCCTGTGGAACGCAGCAGTTGTGCCCTAGAGACAGCCATACATGGCCTGTGGAACACAGCAGTTGTGCCCTAAAAACTCGACTTAGGAAAGAGAGGGAGGACAAGAAAGAAAAACAGAGATGCCCTCTGGTTTGACAGCTACAAGGACGTTTTCTTTCATAGCTGTGCCCCTGTTCCTAGGCCAAGAATGAGTTTGTATTTTTGGTGGCACTTAAAAATAACTGGATTAAAGGGTCAGGTCACCTATTACCTAGGGAAACGCATTTCTAATTTAAATATTGTGGCTTTAGTAGGAAGTAATCTGGGTTATTCAGAGCAGAGAAACCTGCTCGTGCAGCAGGCGCCTGATGTTTGAATAATTTGGGTCACACGGTGCATTTAGGCTAGGAGACTGGGAAGTTGGTGACAGACATTGTCAAGAGCAGGGTAGGGAGGTAGGGAAGAGGCAAACAGCAGACACGTGAAGTGAGCAGAAGCTTCTACTTCTTGCTTGACCTTGTAGCAAAGGACACCTTTCTGGAGTCTTCCTGGGCCCAGCCAGACCTGCTAAGGAAAATGCATTTCCTTCAAGTTCTTTCTATGCTTGATGCACCTAGCTGCAGGCCCAGGTAGCCTGGGAAGATAGAGCACACTGCCGTCCATGACCTAAGTCGGGCAGGCGTCAGGGCCCTGATGTGTTTTCTGGGCAAATCAAACAGGCTTCTAGAATCCCACCTGTGCTGCTGACTCTGGTGCTGGGGAGGAGTTGCAGCCTTGTCCATTGCCATGACTGGGATGTGAGATTTAGTATTTTGCCTCTGGGGTGTCATCAAGAGGAAGAAGAGGACCCCCCCTTCAGAGGCCAAATTCCCAGAATGAGCAAGAGGCCAGCACCTCCATTTCTAGCTGGAGGGTCCTGCAGGTAGAGCAGAAGGTAGGAACTGAAACTACGTCTCCAGGGAGTCTGTCTCTTGTCCATTCTGAATAAGGAGGGGAAAGGGGTCCTTGACTTCTGAAGCCAAATTGTGAATCTTACTTGACTTCTGGAGATTGAGGTGTGCAGACCATCAGCCCAAAAGCCGAGTAAATGCTCTTCAGATCCATCCACCTTCTTAATACTTCCCTTGTCGTTCTGGAAGCTTCCAGTCATTGAGAATACCTTTTGAGATACTGGGATAGAATTAGGAAGAACTGGCCTTCAAGTCCTGGCTGTGCCACTTACTAGCCAGGGGACCCTGGGAAGTCTCTCGAGTTCTCTGAAACTTTTATTCTCACCTTAATTATGCCAATTAGCAAAAGCCTCAGGGGCCCTTGAGAGTTAGAGCTAAACTCCGGGAGGAAGGCAGGCACCTGTGGAAGGTGGGATTTCTGATTAGATCCTGGCTGAACACACTTGGAGTATATACTCCGGATTAGGATGGCTGTCTTGCTCCTGGAATGTAATTTAAACTAATTTCAGACACACACAGCCATCTTATTACATTGTGTCTGCTTGAGTATTTTAAAGTAAATGGTAGACATCCTGACCAGCTGTTAGCTATTCTGGGAAGCCAGGAGGCCGGCAGGTATTACGTGCCAGATTGTTAGGGCTCCACCTGGAGGGTTAGCTGGGGCCATCCAAGGATCTCCCACCCGCCCCTTAGCACCCTGGTTTTTCTCTGACCTTTGAAAACCCAGTTTGCTGGTTCTTTCATATCTTCCTGCTTTTTGCATTGGGGCTTAGTCTATTTCAGAAAAGACTTAAAAATCCATTTAATGAATGTGCATTTTGTCTGAATCTGGAATCAAGCTTACCTTATCTGAAACACGGAGAAAATTCTGGTCTTTCTTATCTTCAAAGGGAGCAATAAGTATTTGTTGGTTTAAACATGACATCATTTAATGACGTCAAATGCAGACTCTTGCCAGATCCTCACAAGGTGGGGATCCCAGCCCACTTTCATTCGCCTGGTATAGTTAACAGCGGCTTTGATCACATCAGGTCATCCTGCACGAAGGTAAATTCTTCCTGCTGAGACAGAACTCAGGAATTTGCTCGTTGGTTATAATTGTTCCCTAACTTTACAAAAACTCAGGAACTCTGAGGCAGGACTGTAAGTCAGCAATGCAGAGTTGTTTACCTCTGTAAGGACTTCTACCCTGATGAGGGTTCAGAGCTGCTGCTTCCTGAGGTGGATGGAACCGAGTCTCAGTAAGAATTTTCTGAATTAGTGGAAAGGAGCTGGGGCCCCACGTAACTAACAGGAAGGAGAGCCACTTTCCTGTTTATACCCTCCAGTGTGTCTAGATTTTTTTTTTTTTAAGGTATTGGAAAGGAATCACCTCAGATTACACTGGGAGTCCAAACTTTGCTTGTAATTAGCCTTTTTTAAATATTTGACACATGGCACACACAACTCATCATTTCTGACTCAAGGATAAAGTTAGTTTTCTTGACACTGCAAAAATGCACCGTCAAATGCTGTTCTCAGATATTTAAACTTTTGAATTAGGACAGTTGTTGCTAGTTCAGAAAGTATCCTTGGAAAAAGTTGATACAGTTTTTTCAGTTCTTAAAAAAAAAAGCCGTAGGGCATCAGCTCCTCCATCGTCCAACACTGGGACTGTGAAGCATCCAGGAGAAAGGGACAATGCTGACAAAGTGTTCTCTGGGATGCTGTGGAGATAGGCTCAGTTACTCCAATGTCTGTGATCAGCAACAAGACATTAACATAGGCAAGTTTTTCGCTTCACCTGACCAGACTAAGTAAACCCCAAAATAGGCTTACAGCTTCCTAGGAAGTATGGGAAATCCAGTTTTTGTTAAGAAAAAGGGTGTTGTCTCCTGGAATTTATTGTTGCCGTTAATTGCACCATGCCCTACAGAACAAGCCTTCTGCATTTTTAATGAATGAATCAATGACTAAATGATCTATAGAATTAATTATTTGCCTTCTTTTAACGTTACATTGTCCTCTTTCCTCTTATGTCAACTATTGTAAAGTGTTTTCCATTTCAGTAGAGCAATGATTTTTAACCATATTTCAATCTGAGCAGCTTCCTATTATTTTCCTATTCCACCCCCCCCCCAAAAAAAAGCCAAAAGAGTTAGAAGGAAAGCTCTATTATTCCCATGAAGAATATTAGCAGAGAATCATTGGCCAAATGACGTCGGGAGTTGGGGAGTGGTTCAATAGTCTGACTTCACCATAGCAATAAGGTGTCTCTTTTTGTTGGTCAGCTTATTCCATTAATAACTTTCCATGGGGTAGGCTAATTTTGACCTAGGTTTTCTTGAAGACTGAATGGCAGCCAGTGAGTTTTAGGCATTCAAATTTCCTGTAATTCTTGAATGACATAGAAGTTACTGAAGTTACTGAATCTCCTTACCAAAAGAAAGTTTAGTTAACTTTTTTTAAAGGACAGTAGCAACATTTTTGCCATGCCTCTTTAGTTCATTCTAAAGACAAAAGAGCCACTAGCTAACAATGGTCAAAAATGAAGTAAAAACAAAATAAAGATAGCGGAAGTTAAAATATTAAGTACCAGACTTTGACAAAGACCAGATCAAGGCTGGAAGATCCTTTGAGACCAGAAGGTGCTGACAAAGAAGTAATATTCATTATTGTTGCCTATTTATAAGGAAGGAATTTATATTGCTTGATTGATTTTAAGTCTAAAGAGGAATGTGGGAAACACAGTGAAGGAAACCCCCAGTTCATGGGTAACCTTCCAGTTCATGGATGACCATGAGAGTTTTTCAACATTCTGACAGCAATGCAGAGCACATAGCATGAACTTCCACATTTTTCTAGATATTATGAACAAATCCATAACTGTTCACTTTCCTTGAAAGGATTTTTAAATTAATCCCCTGAGAATCAACCTAAGGTGGTATTTTAATATTATGTTCTAAGCCTTTAACAATGTTTAAATTTAAGTAAAGGAAAATTATACCGTATTGCAATTTTGCATTGTGTTAAGTCAATAATACCAGGCACCCTATAGACCTGAGACTTGAAACAAAGCTGATAAAAGTGTTAGTAAAATCCTTAAGGGGAACTCAAATTAAGCTCACAACTTGCCACTGAATTATCTGAGACAAACCGGAGTCCTTTGGTATGAAAAAAAAAAATCCTAGAGTTTGAAAATTAATCTTAACTAATGCCAAATAAAGTGACGTGAGATTGATAACTGATGAAAAATATGATTCATTTAAAAACATTAAGAAAATGTAGTTTTTTAGTTTAAACACAAAATTGAAGCTGTCACATACAAAGCATTTTAGGAACTAGATGGGAGGGACCACCATCCACTAGCTTTTCACTCCTTAACCAAGGAGCATTGTTTTGAGAACAGAACTGTGTGGTCAGTGGCTTTGGTTCTGTGTTTATAATGCACATGGTCAATTACAGCCATGGCAGTGTGGCACTGAAGCTCTTAAGGGGCCGTTGAAGAGATCTACTGTTTTCCAATATTTTATTTTGGAAAGATTTTTCAAAAAGTTTCCTGTCTACAGAATAATTGCATTACATCTGGCTGAGAATCATGTTTTCCAGATTTGTTCCTGCCAAACGACCTTCTTTTTATAGTTGGGGACATACAAATAGTTCTGTTACATATCTGCAGAAGTTTGCTATGAAATTTTTTGAAAAATTCGGATACAATTGCTATATAATCTCTTCCAGTTTAGAAATTATTTGAGCAATGTCATCAGATGATCCAAATCCTAATTTACTTTAAAATATATATATTTATTTATTTTATTTATAATTTATTTAGGCTGCACTGGGTCTCAGTCATGGCACTCGGGATCTTTGTTGCGGCATGTTTAGTTGCGGCATGCGGGATCTTTAGTTGCGGCAGGCAGGCTTCTTAGTTGCGGCATGCATGTGTGATCTAGTTCCCCAACCAGGGATAGAACCCAGTCCCCCTGCATTGGGAGCGTGGAGTCTTACCCACTGGACCACCAGGGAAGTCCCCCTAATTTAATTTTAATGTAAAAATGGGACTAGCATTTATTGAAAGTTCTCTGGACACCAGGTAAACAAAATGGAATCTGTAAAATTGAGAAGGTTTAGGTACCCATTACTGCAACAAAATGAATATATAAAGGATTTTTTAGA
The DNA here is from genome assembly GCF_949752795.1 of Hyperoodon ampullatus. Taxonomy (NCBI): domain Eukaryota; kingdom Metazoa; phylum Chordata; class Mammalia; order Artiodactyla; family Ziphiidae; genus Hyperoodon; species Hyperoodon ampullatus. The sequence goes on from NC_136919.1 coordinate 35,303,121, forward strand.
AGAGAAACTTCTATTCAAAAGATCCTGTCCTTGTGGTTTCAATTTTCCTTCCAGTTAGTTATCAGCTAATGTCTGAAGTTCATACCCATAAGCGATGTGGTCTCTAACCCTGACTTCTGTTTTTTCTCTTTTTTCCAGAAGGCTCCCGAGCTTTCCGAGGATGATATACGGCTAAAAAACGAGAGAGACAACTGTAGTGGCAATCCCTTGGAGCCTGCCACCACCTCTCTTCCCCCAGATCACAAAAACATGGAAATTGAGGTCTCTGTTGCAGAATGTAAGAGTGTTCCCGGAATCACCTCGACTCCACATTCCATGGACCACCCCTCCCCTTTCTACTCACCCCCCCACAATGGCCTCCTCGCTGATCACCATGAATCTCTGGATAATGATGTGGCCAGAGAGATCCGATATCTAGACGAGGTGCTGGAGGCCAGCTGCTGTGACTCTGCTGTGGACGGAACCTACAACGGCACGTCTTCCCCAGAGCCTGGAGCAGCCATCTCGGTGGGCAGTCCAAGCCCACCTGCCCACACGGCCGTCCAGCCAGAACCCACCGAGAGAGTGGCTGGCAGGCAGGCTCCCCCTCCCCTGGAGCTCCATCAGAGCACCTCTGACACCATGGCAGAGGGTGAAAGAGCCAACGGCCGCCCCCCCGACCAGCCCAGAGACCTGCTGGGGAATAGCCTGCAGGTACCCGTGAGCCCCAGCTCCTCCACCAGCTCGCGATGTTCCTCCCGAGACGGCGAGTTCACGCTCACCACGCTGAAGAAGGAAGCCAAGTTCGAGCTGCGTGCCTTCCACGAGGACAAGAAGCCCTCCAAGCTCTTTGAGGACGACGAGAGTGAGAAAGAACAGTACTGCGTCAGGAAAGTGAGGCCTTCAGAAGAGATGCTGGAGCTGGAAAAGGAGAGGCGAGAACTCATCCGGAATCAGGCTGTGAAAAAGAATCCTGGCATCGCCGCCAAATGGTGGAACCCTCCGCAGGAAAAGACCATCGAGGAGCAGCTGAACGAGGAACATCTGGAGTCGCACAAGAAGTACAAGGAGCGCAAGGAGAGGAGGGCGCAGCAAGAGCAGCTGCTGATACGGCAGCAGCCGGCCGCCCCGCAGCTCTGCACAGCCCCCGCGTCCTCTCGAGAACGTTCCAGCGTGACTGACAGCGCAAAGGAGGACATCGTCACGGAGCAGATAGACTTCTCTGCAGCTCGCAAACAGTTCCAGCTGATGGAGAATTCCAGGCAAACAGTGGCCAAGGGCCAGAGTACACCCAGGCTCTTCTCCATCAAGCCCTTCTACAGACCTCTGGGGCCAGTCAACTCAGACAAGACACTGACCATCTCGAGACCAGCTTCTGTCGGGGGACCTCCCGAAGACTCCTCAGCAGCCAAGGGACAGAAAGCCCACTGTGCCCTGGAGAACCAGTCTTCTGGAGGAGGGGGCCAGGGCAGCACAGTTCCTCAGGGGAAGGAAGGGCCGTACAGTGAGCCCTCCAAACGCGGGCCCTTATCCAAACTGTGGGCAGAGGATGACGAGTTTACAAGTGCCCGGGCTGTCCTCACCGTGGTCAAGGATGACGAACCTGGGATTTTGGATCAGTTTTCAAGGTCAGTCAACGTCTCTTTGACTCCAGAGGAACTTGACTCCGGCTTGGATGAGCTGTCGGTGAGGTCCCAGGATACCGCCGTCCTGGAGACCCTGTCCAATGACTTCAGCATGGACAACATCAGTGACAGTGGGGCCTCCAATGAGACAACCAATGCCCTCCAGGAAAATTTGCTGGCTGATTTTTCTCTGCCCCAGACTCCCCAAACTGACAACCCCTCAGAGGGCCGAGGAGAAGGTGTCTCCAAGTCATTCAGTGATCATGGTTTCTATTCCCCTTCGTCCACGCTGGGAGACTCTCCGTCGGTTGATGACCCCTTGGAATATCAGGCTGGTCTTCTGGTGCAGAATGCCATCCAACAAGCCATAGCCGAGCAAGTGGACAGAGCTGTGTCTGAAACCAACAAGGGTGGAGCAGAACAGCAGGGACCTCAAGCGAGTCTGGAGGAAGCTGGAACTGGGGCTTCCAGCTCAGAGAAGCCTCAGAGCATGTTTGAACCACCTCAGGTGTCCTCCCCTGTTCAAGAGAAAAGGGATGTATTGCCAAAGATTCTGCCTACTGAAGACAGGGCTCTCAGGGAAAGGGGGCCCTCCCAGCCACTGCCGGCAGTGCAGACCAGTGGCCCAATAAACATGGAGGAGACCAGACTGGAAGGGAGCTACTTCAGCAAGTACTCAGAGGCAGCTGAGCTGAGAAGCACAGCCTCACTCCTGGCCACTCAAGAGTCCGATGTGATGGTTGGGCCCTTCAAGCTGAGGTCCAGGAAGCAGCGGACTTTGTCCATGATCGAAGAAGAGATCCGAGCAGCCCAAGAAAGGGAAGAGGAGCTGAAGAGGCAGAGACAAGTCTTGCAGAGTACCCAGAGCCCCAAGGCAAAGAATGCCCCATCACTGCCCTCCCGAACATCGTGCTACAAAACTGCTCCAGGTAAGTGGAGTGCCACGGACCAGAGACACATGCTGCAGAAATCAGTGTTGCTGATTCCAGCTTTCAGGGTTGTATATATGTGGACCCTCCTCTGTGTGTGGCTGGAATCGGTGTCAGGGGGACACTGGAACGGGGATTTCAGTGTTCAGAGACACACATTGGGAGTGTCAGAGTGTCCTCTGGAAGAACCCTGAGCTTAGATGGTGTTTGCCATTTCCCAAAGGATGTAATAGCTCCTTTCTTGTCCTTCTGCTATGGTCTTGGTTTACTGTGGAGAATTGTTCTCTCTTGGCTGAGGGAGAGGCTATGTGTGGCACAGACCCAGGGTCGGCCCTTGGGTGGACTCTGTTGATGTCAGTATCTGCAGTTAAATCAGACCTATCTGATTTGGGGATGTCTTCTCCTAACCCCTTCTGAATGCTGAGTGTCTTCCCAGCAATGACAGTTATGGGTTGGTGTTGCAGATTGACCCATAGAAGATGTTTTTGTCCATCTTCTGTATAATTGATCTTTATGGATTTGTCTTTTTTTAAGTCTTTCTTTAAGTCACCATAAAGCAATTACTTTGGAATCAAGGTGCTCTCATCTATTTGTGTCCTGTGACCCTTTTGGAGAAGTTGAGTTACTATATGTAAAGACAGTCCTCTAATCTTCTCCCATTGCCTGGACAGTCCCTATCTTGAATACTTTGTATAGATGGTTCATGTTAATTACAGTGGTAATTATTGTTGCTACTATTGTGGATAGCACTGTGACGAGTAATTTTTATTTCTCATTTGGACATGATGGCACTTGGGGAACCACACATCCTACCAAAGAGAAGAGCTGCTCAAGGTGTGGTTCAAGCTAGTTAGTTCATGACTATTCCTGATCCATGCTAAGTACAGACATAGGAAGTAAGCGTTTGAAAACTCTTGGAGAAATTTGATAGTGTCCTCAAATGAAAGTGTGAGATTTTGTATTTTTTTAATGGATGGTCCATAATAGATTGGGGAGAAAAACTGTTCCTTCACTAGAGATAATTTAAGAAGTATTGCCTTAACATATAATTACTGGCATTTATCTTGGTCCATCCAGATCTTAAGCCCATTGACACTTGGCTTCCATCAAATCTATAATAACCCAAGTTAACTCTTCCCATTATTAACTTTTAAATTTGAAATAATCTCAAAGCTAAAGGAAAGTTCCCTAGTTAAATACAAATATCTTTTTTATTCTGAATTACGAGTAAATTGCCAACATGATGCTTGATCACCCCCAATTTTGTAGAATGTCCTTCAGTTTGGGTTTGCCTGATGTTTTCACATGATTATGTTCAGGTTATGCTTGTTTGGTAGGAAAACCACAGAACTGATGCTTATTCTTCTTACAGCATCCAGTCAGGTAGTACATGGTGTCAGTTTGTCCCATTACAGGGGCAGATGTTAACTTTTTTCACCTGATGCTAATTTTGATTGCTTGATTGAGGGCTTCTGTATAATAGTTACTTTTTCCCTTTGTAATTAACAAATATTTTGTGGTGAGATGCTTTGGTACCACGTAATCTTTATCCCACTCTTCTTCAGACTTTAAATCTACCTACCTATCTATCTATCTATCTATCTATCTATCTATCTATCTATCTATCTATGACAGATGGTCTCATGGATTCCTATTATATTTAGTGGGTTATAATCCATTTCTATTGTTATTTTTATCCTTAATTGTTCAAATATGGTTCACAGGAGCCCTTTCAGGCTAACTTCAGTGTCCTTTTGACATGTCCCCATTTTTCTTTGGGCACATCTTTACTTTCTGGTGCCACAAGATGTTCCAATCTCATCTTATACTTTCCTAACCCTGAAATCAGCCTTTCAACAAAGAGCACTAGTTCCTTTTAGTGGAGAATGGTATTTAGAAACCAAAGTCTGAGTGTTTGATGTGCTCATTGCTGTTGGATAGGCACTGCTCTCCGGCACTCTCAGTGGTCAGAATTAGAGAATATATACACATTCTATCTATCTGTCAGTTGGTTGATTGGTTAATCAATCTATCTACCTACCTATCTTGAAAACCATGAGCTCACCCTGATACCTTTCATTCTACTCTGACACCACTGGGTTCATTTTCTCTCTTTCCATGTTTGTAACCTCCTCCTTGACAACAAGGTACCTGGCTCCTATTATCCTCAATATATTTATTATTTGATCAAACCCCTCCCCCCTTATGGAACCAATCTACTATTTCCCTCACCAAACATGGGTTCAGGTGTCACTTTCTGGGTGGCAACTGCTGTTTCCTGTCACCAACACTGTCTTCCCCCAGCTTGGGCTGCAACATCCTGTGCTGGGTCACCCGTGTCCCTTCCCACCCTGCTCTGGCTCCAGCACACCACTCTGGGCCACTGGGGTTCCTCCCACCCTCCCTGCAGACACTCATCTTGTTCAGCCCCACCTAATAGCTTTTGGACTAAATTATTCAGGAAGGAAAGGGAAGGGAGCAGGAAGAGGGAGAGCATGGTGAATTTCTTGATTTTTTTTTTTTTTTTTTTTTTTTTTGCGGTATGCGGGCCTCTCACTATTGTGGCCTCTCCTGTTGCGGAGCACAGACTCCGGACGCGCCTGCTCAGCGGCCATGGCTCACGGGCCTAGCCGCTCCGCGGCATGTGGAATCTTCCTGGACCGGGGCACAAACCCGTGTCCCCTGCATCGGCAGGCGGACTCTCAACCACTACGCCACCAGGGAAGCCCCTCTTGATTTGTTTTTAAATGCCTTCAGGTCATGGAGCAATGGCCAGCTGAGTGTTTGAGGCAAAGAAAACTTTCAGAAGAGGCTCTTTGTCTATGCTTAACAGTGACTGGCTGGCTTTTCCCAAAGATCCTTACTTGTCCAGTTCACTTTAAAGTCTTGTTGTGGGCTGGCTTGGCACAGAGATGCCAGCTGGGCTTTCTATATGGTATCCTAAAAAAAGTTTTGGTACCACTTGAATTCAGCCCAGTCTGGGGAGCCTGCTTCACAAGTAAGTGATTGTAAAGGGCCTGCATAGGAACCTGCAGCCTCACTGGTGGAGGAAGTTTCTGCAGGCATCTCAGCAACTCCTGCTCACATGGCAGGCAGATTCCATGGCTCTCTTATCAGTTACAGCTGGCTCCACTTACCTAGCCCTCCCTTTATATTATTTCATTATAGAACCTTCTCTACACTGAATATGCTCAGTAGTATTTTCAGTTTTCTTCACTCTGTCTCTAATTGAACCCCTTACCATATTGCTCCATACTTTACTTCTAGCACACAAACAAAAATTAAGACATCGCCACACTTTCCTCTAGTTCCCTGACCTGCTGTGGCCCGTCAGGCTTCCCGCCAGGATTAAAACAGGACAGAGTCCTAATGTCTGCCTTCAGCATCCCAGTAGCCCCATACCGATTTCCCCCGTACTTCCTCCTATGCTAATGCTGATCTCCTCCTCCATATCCCATCCCCATAGGCTTGATTTCTGCTCCTTTGGTAAGATGGTAGTTCATCCATGCAAGTCTGCACCCTGCTTGGGTCTGGTTGTCACATTGACCACAGTCATGATAGATAACGTGTATGCAGCTCATTTCTTCACATTTACCTCCAGAACATTGAAAGTAGGTGGCAGGGCTTCCCAGAATTACAACCTGGATTGAAAGAAACTGAATGCAAAAGGTAATTTTTTTCTATCCATGCCTGGAAACATTTAGAGTAATGCTTAGCCAGCCAGCTTCCAAGTTCGTGATCAGGAAGGAGGCTGACACATCACTCTTAGCAGCCAAACCGGACCTTTCATGGCCAGGGTCAGAACAGCTGGCTCCAACTCTGGTTTTGTGAATGGAGATGTTGCTGAGTTCCTGCTGTACTACTCCCCATTTCATGCCAGTAGAGGTGACTCAGCTGGGTCATTGCACGACACAGAGTGACAATTTGATATTAGGTGATGAAAAATATAATTTTTAACATCTCCTCTGGTAGAAATTATGCTGGTGACATGTTGGAATCCTGAAATCTTAAGGCAAGTAAAATCCACTGAGAAGCCAAGATGTGATAAGGAAAGAGAAGTGCTTTCCAACCATTTCCCAGGTGTTGAAAAGATGCTTGTTTTTTGCTTTTGGTTCCCTTGCCTTTCGAGATGGAAGATGATGCGATTTCTATTTTTCAAAGGATGTAATCATTTTCAAAGACCGATTATTAGGAAAAAATATATGGAAATTGAATCTTGTTGGTTCTTGCATGACTTTTAACAGAAGAAGGTCCACTTAAATAGGGTTTGTGTGGCATTTGTTCATACAGAAGTGAACAAGGCAGATAAAGTCCCTGCCCTCAGGGAACTTATAGTTCAGTAACAGAAACATCAAACAAAGGTGGCAGTTTCATAACAGAGAAGCGTGGAGACCTGTGGAAGAACAAAGCAAGGAAGACCGCCTCACTGGGGGGATAAGGAAAGTCTTCCTTTCTTGGGAAACTGTCATCTAAGCTTTGAATTGAAGGAGTTGGGTTGGGTTCAGGGTGTGGGGGAGATTGTTCCATTTAGAAGGAAGGGCACCTACAGAGGAAGAGAACTTGACATGTTTGAGGTGCCTAAATAAAGTTAGGGTGGGTTAAAGGAAGAGATTTAAAACAAAGCAAAAGAAAGTTGATTTGGAGCCAGACAGTGAAGAGCTATGTACATCATGTCAAAGGTTTTAGGTTTTAGACTTTATCCTGTGGTCAGTGGGAAGCCAGTGAGGATTTTCCAATTATCTCCACAAATCTCCAAGCTGTCCTGCCTTCATCCATGAATTGATCAATTAAAAGTCTTCCTGCTTTCCTGAGTCCATCCCACCGGCTTTTTTTCTATGTACGTCTAAAGGCCGGCTGCCATCTTGACGAGTGCCCTGGCTTATGGGAGAGGCTCCCAAGAATGAACACATGTGGGCCTTCTCTTGATGGTACTTAGAAGTAGAGAATAAAGGAAGCACTTAGGCAGGTGCACAAGTCTGATTTGAAGGTGTAACCCACGCACTTTTGTAAAACGCCCTTGAGGAATGAGTTTGGGAGGAAAACCCAAACATTTTACCGAAGTTACAATTTAGACCTGTTAAAATGTCTTTTCATAGGGGGGGTATCAGCAGACAGTTCTCTCTTTAGTGCCTGTGTCTATTATTAGATATCCTGGTTTCACTTCCAAGTTCTAGGCAGGCCGGAGAAACCCAGCTAGTTAGGTGATGATTCGCTTAGGTTTTGGAACTAGTTTGCATTTTCATGCCAGGTGTCAAGTTGATTTACCAAGTCAGACAATTTGCCCAGTGGGACATTCTGGAGAGTGGTCAAGGAAAGGATGTGGATATTGAGTCCCATAACCTGTCTGTTTAGGTCTTTTAATATGTGGAAAGATATGTTAGTTATACATCTTATAAAAATAAGATTTCCAAGGTGCTTTGACTTCTGTTGTCAGTTTGAATTAATTGCACATGTGATGTTCATTACATTATTATAAAGCTTATTGACTGGGTCTTTTTTCTTTTCCCTTCGTTATCTCCCAATATCACAAAGAAAACTCCTAGATAGAAAAAAAATGTTTATATCAGAACAATATTCAGGCAGCAGAGTTTGGTGCCTTTTTTTTTTTTTTTTTTTTTTGGGGGGGTACGCGGGCCTCTCACTGTTGTGGCCTGTGGCCTCTCCCGTTGCGGAGCACAGGCTCCGGACACGCAGGCTCAGCGGCCATGGCTCACGGGCCTAGCCGCTCCATGGCATGTGGGATCTTCCCGGACCGGGGCACGAACCCGTGTCCCCTGCATCGGCAGGCGGACTCTCAACCACTGCGCCACCAGGGAAACCCAGAGCTTGGTGCCTTTGTTCCATGCTGAATTAGAGCTGAATGAGGCCAAGTCTCACTTGAGATGCCCTCAGTCCTCCACAGTAGAAGACCTTGGTGTGGGTGACTGACGGAAGGATTCCCTCCCAGGCCCAGGTAAGAGAGAGCTCTTCTTCAGGAGTGTACAGTGTTTCCCTTTACTGCAGGCAGGTACAAATTGTGTATCTTATAGGGGCACAGCTGGCTGTGTGATGGTTCTAAAGCTGAACGTGGAGTATGCTACAGATGATTATGTATACCGCCAAGTTCCTTGAACATTCTCTGGTGACCGAAGTATAATCACAGTAGCTGCAACTCACCAAGACCTTAAAGCCCAGTACTATAATTCACACATAGTTTTATCTTTTCTCATTTTCTCGTGTAACCCTCCCAACAACTATCTAGGATAGAATCCAAGTTACCCAAACTCTTGAGACCAGATATATTCCACATTTTTCTGATTTTAGAAAGGCCGTAAAGTGTCCATACCATTATTTAGAAAAGCAATGCAATGCATGTACTATTTATTGAACACACCCAGTGGAGTCTGGGGCTGCACCTGTCATCAAATTCGATTTCTGCTGTGAAACTTAAGAGTTTGTTCTATTAAGTGGGATCAATAAAGACCAAGAAGAACCTCATGCTGGGTCACCTCGGGTTTTGCTGCCAAATCAGTTATGATAAAACTTAGTTTTAATGGTTCCTCTGTGCTTTCAGAACTTAATTTCAGTGCTCCAAACTACAACAGTCAAATTGCTGGTGCTGTCCAAAGATCTGGGCAGATGTCGAGAGACTAGCATCGTCCATGTCAGCCATCTAGTCTGGCTGCTTTTGTGAATTCTTTCTGAAAGTTCATGCCCCAGGAGGAAACTCAGTCATTCACTCTGGAGACAGGCTCATTGCCTGAAAGCGTTGAAAGGACTGGGAGCTCAAGCAAGGAATCCATTTCTTAATTTGAGGATGCACGGGGATAAGTGTTCACTCCACTACCTGACCAGGTTTGGCGGAGTAGGGCCAACGCTGGCCAGATTCATTTACTGGTGGTCATTGAACACCATGTCTGCTCTCTGCTGGTCTCCTTTGCTCTTTAAGATTGTTCCTTCTGCCTTGGATCAGAAACTCCCTGTATTTTTATTTAGCTGAACCCAGCGAATATGTTCATTTTTAAAAACACATGCCAGGGCTTCCCTGGTGGCGCAGTTGTTGAGAGTCCGCCTGCCGATGCAGGGGACGCAGGTTCGTGCCCCGGTCCAGGAAGATCCCACATGCCGTGGAGTGGCTGGGCCCGTGAGCCATGGCTGCTGAGCCTGCGTGTCTGGAGCCTGTGCTCCACAGCGGGAGAGGCCACAACAGTGAGAGGCCCGCATACCGCAAAAAAAAAAAAAAACACATGTCATTTGGGAAGGAATTGGTAAGAAAAGGTTAGGTCGAAGTAGGGTTCGGCAAGGGGTGAAGGGTGAAGGTGTTCAGTGAGGTCAGAACTTCTCAAGTTACAGAATTCAGAGTTCTTTTTGGACATTTTTGCCTTCAGTGGTTTGAAGAGGGCAACTGTCATGGTCAAACCCATCACCTTCACTCCTGAGAAGATACAGACTGTGGTCTTTCTTCGGTGACAAGCCTATGGTCATGGCTTCTGGGACGTAGGACTTTGGAGAAGAACAACACTTCCTACCGTTCCGTTTTGTAACAGCTTCTGCTGTTACTGCTGATGATGCTGGGTCTTCTGGTACACACAGTGTCTGGGTTGTCCCTTGCTTTGCTGGGGACATCACATGGTGGCCTGGTTACTTGCCCTGGACTGATGCCTGGCTACCCCATGCTCCAAGTTAGGAGAGCTGCTTCCAAAAATTCAGACTCAACTGCACAACTGTGTGAACCTACATACAAAGAAACATGCAGTCTTGAGCTGAGAACGAAAAGATGATCAAAGGACCTAATTCTTGTAAGATCCCTGCTGTATGCCTGGTAAGAAATGTGAGCTAATCTAAACCAGACCTGGGAGCAGGATGGCCCCCGTGACTGCTGGAGTTTAGGGCAGGATATGACAGTCTCTTACTAACCATGGCAACTTGCTGTGAGCTTCTCTAGGGAGGTTGGTGTTTCAGAGCCATTTCATCTTTGTAAATAAGCTACTTGCTACTTACGGGGTGGAGGACTAGGGTTGGTGGTGGGCAGAGGGTGCAGGACAGGCCATTAGAGCACCAAAGAATACATTCATGTTACATGTAATGGTATTTTATTTCTCATGACCTTGAATGTAAAGGTCAAAGTTTCCCCAAAAGTTGTATGCATCTGACATCACAGGTATTCTCAGTCTCTCTGTCTTTATTTCTCATTACTCAAATATAAATTCATACCAAAGCTGGTCAAAGAGAATTAAACATGCGCTTAAATGTGACAGTCAATTTTCTGGATTCATATCTAAAGTTCGAATCCTGACTCCACTGCTTGTTAGCTGTGTAACTAACTTACTTCACCTCTCTAAACCTCAGTTTCTTCATCAGTAAAACGGGAATAAAATAGTACCAACCTCATCAGTAAGTTAGTGCAGTCAGTGCCTGGTGCACAAAAGGCTTCCAATAAGAGTTGTTGTTATTGCAGGTTTTAAAAAAATTAATTAATTTTTGGCTGCATTGGGTCTTTGTTGCTGTGCACGGGCTTTCTCTAAGTTGCGGCAAGTGGGGCCTACTCTTCCTTGCGGTGCATGGGCTTCTCTTTGCTGCGGAGCACGGGCTCTAGGCGCGCGGGCTTCAGTAGTTGTGGCACGAGGGCTCAGTAGTTGTGCCTCACAGGCTGTAGAGCACAGGCTTAGTAGTTGTGGTGCACGGGCTTAGTTGCTCCACAGCATGTGGGATCTTCCCGGACCAGGGCTAGAACCTATGTCCCCTGCATTAGCAGGCATATTCTTAACCACTGCGCCACCAGGGAAGTCCCGTTATTGCAGTTTTTGTTCTAAGAAAAGACCTAGTACTTATGAGTTATTGTTCTGCAGCTACCGGAACCCTGATGTAAATGACACAACATGCTTTATAAAATTGCTTTCTAGTCCTAGCTGAGATTGATTCATAGTTACTTCTTTAGAAGTAAAGTTTCTCAAATAAAATCAGAGTTCAAGAATTAGCTTTCAGTAGTCAGCTGTGATTCCAAAAAACAAAGGCCATTATGAAGCATGTTGGGTGACAGTGAAATTACAAATTACCATGAAAGTATTTTCTTTTTTGGGGAGGGGGTGATAATATTCATAGAGCTAAGCTCACTGTGTTGGTAGAAATGTGTTTAACCTAAAGATCTTGGCGGGGCAATTGCTACTTAACCATGATTTTTATCCTTACTGTTTTAATTAAATTTTTTTCTTTTTTTGGTCTTAAACTAAGCTTCCCCTGCAGATGCAAAATGCTTTCCTTCTCCAGTTTTCATTTTCCAGTTCTGTTCAGAGGAATGATCCAATATCGACAACTCATCCAACATCCCACTGTACCTAGAAGTAATAATATTTGGAAGTTTCTCAGACTTGTGTCACCAGGCAGGGGTATTTCTCATTTCTCAGCTAGGCTTATAATCTGAAGATTCATATCATTGCATTCTCCCACCCCTGGGGCCTTCAAAGGAGGAGATGAAAGGACCAGGGACTAGCTCTTCGTGTGTGGGTCATAGCTGGAACCATACAAGCCCATGGACTCTGGATCTGACAGGCAGGATATTCCCTTGTACTGGGAGGAAATGGAATTTAAAATGCAAGTGTGAGCTCCTTTTTTTCTGGTGATCTGAGAGTCGTTTAGATGTTTGCAAGCTCACCCCAAGGCTCCGTGAAGAAAGGAGATCATTGAAGGAGGCTTGGGCCAAAGCATGTTATCTGGTGGGCGTCTTTGTTCGGTTTGGTTTTTAAATAGGAGTGGGTGATGGCTTTTTCCTTTCTTTTGAGAAATGTAGAAACAAAGGATCTTTGATTTTTAAGACGTCAGATGCCATGTGTATAGAATATAATAATCACCAAAATCCTAATGTTTGACCAAAATAGTTTTCTTAACTTTGGGAATCCACCCTCTTGGCTTTTTAGAAGTTAGTCCTCTTCTTATAGAGGGAGGGTGTGGGCTGTCATGGATGGCAGCAGCTGTGTACTGAGGACATGCAGCCCTAGCTCTAGTTCCCTTGGGTGGGAGGAATTGCAGGTTTTTCTCTCTGCCCCCATCAACACAGGGAAATCCATCTTGTTTGGAGAATCCAGAAACGCAGTCAAGGCGTGGCTTTTTCTCTCTGGACAAGGCATGGCTTAACTACTTAAAATAAACCAACAGGAAACACAAATTCATGTTTCCTAGTTTTTTTCTTCCACTAATCATGGGAGACAGCATTTACTAATTTGGAGTGAAATTCTGCTTCCCTCACTCTTCTCCTTAGTCTTCCTGTGAGAGTCACCAGTGAATGTGACCATTGCTTCTCTAAGGAAGTGTCAGCTCAGTAGCTCCCCTGGGCCTGTGTGTGCTGCCTGGTGAGACAGAAAGCCTTCTGGATCTGCCTGGTCCATGAAGGTTAAAGCCCCAGCTTTATCTGCTTTTATTAGCATGTGCGGTAATACTTAAAAGAAAAAAATTCTAGTTTTATAATTTAAAATTAATTCATGCTTATTGTAGAAAAAAACTTGGAAAATAAAGAATAAAGATAAAAGGCAAAGTGATTCATAATCCTAACTACTCCCTGCCTAGTTTTTCTCATGCACACATGTGCCTGGAAGATAACATTGGGTCTACATGTGTATTAGTTTCCTATTGCTGCTGTAACAAATCACCACAAATATAGTGGCTTAAAACAACACAAATTTATTATCTTATAGTTCTCGAGGTCAGAAATCTGAAATGTGTCAGCTATGGACTGAATTGTGTCCCCTCCCAAATTCAGTATGTTGTTGAACGCCTAACCCCCAATGTGATGGTATTTGGAGACGAGGCCTTTGGGAGATAGTAAGGGTTAGATGAGGTCATGAGAGTGGGGCCCTCATGATGGGATTAGTGCCCTTATAAGAAAAGGCACCAGAGACCTCATTCTCTCTCTGTGATGTGTGGATACAGCAGGAAGGTAGCCATCTGCATGATAGGAAGAAAACTCTCACCAGAACCTGACCATGCTGGTACCCATGCTGATCTCACACTTCCAGCCTCCAGAACTGTGAGAAAATAATTTCTGTTGTTTAAGCCACCCAATCCATGGTATTTTGTTATGACAGTTCAAACAGACTAAAACAGTGTCCTTCTATGCTAAAATCAAGATATTGGCAGGGCTGTGTTTCTTCTAGAGGCTCTTGGGGAGAATCCATTTCCCTCCCTTTTCCAGTTCTAGAGGCCATCTACGTTCCTTGGCTTGTGGCCCCTTCCTCCATATCCAAAGCCAACAGTATAGTATCTTCAAATCTCTCTGTCTCACTGTCTCTCTCTCTCTGTCTCTCTCTCTCTCTCTCTCTGACCCTCCTGCATCTCTTTTATGGGGACCCTTGTGATTACATCAAGCCCAGCTGGATAATCTTGGATAGTGTTCCCATCTCACAGTCTTTAACTTAATCACACCCGCAAAGTCCTTTTGCCATGTAAGGTAAATAATCACAGGTTTGAGGGATTAGGGTTTGGACATCTTTGTGGAAGCCATTATTCTGCCACCCACAAGACTGTTCATCTTATCCTGACTAAGTTTTACCATGTGTCATGTGTGCACTTTCGTTTTCTTTTACACAGCTAATAAGTAGTGAGTTAGGATTTGAACCCAAGCAGTCCAACTCTGGAGCCTGCACTCCTGAACCCCTGCAGTATTTCTGCTTTTGTAACCTGCTTTTTCTCTTAATGTATTTTGAATATTTTCCCATGTCCAAAACTATTCCTCTAAATTTGAGAGACTAAAACATGACTTATAATGGCTAAATAATACTCCATCATCTGAATAAGCCATAACTAATTTAACCATTCCTATAGTCAGATGCCTTTGTTGTTTCCACATATGTAATTATAAGCAAACAAATGAACAGTGGTGAAAGTTCTTGTACATAAGCTTTGTGCCCATACTTATTAGTTGAACTTGTGCCCATAAGTTAGTAGTTAGTGGTTAACTAGTATACACTAGAGAATAGTATTTTCCAAACTGTCTTCCTCGAGATATTAATAGGGATTCTATGAAATGAGGTTCTGTGGTTCAATAAATTTGAGAAACGCTGCACCCCCATTCCTAAACTAGAGATTCACAATCATATTGGCACTAAAACCTTAGAGAAGTCCCCTGGTAAGGAAATCTATCTCGTTTTATCATTAAAGCTTTCTTTAGTCGAGTGTTTCTCAAACTTATTTGACCAATGACCTTTTGACCGTTTGCAGCGTTGAGTAGTATTCTTACAAAGCTAAGGTAATAGGACGTGATTTTAGGAACACGGCTTTGGAATCATCCCAGCCAAGTGAAGCTGCTTATTCTCAAACATCTTTAAATGCTTAAGTCTAAAATTACTCTAGGTGGAATAGTTTGGACAGAATCATCTGTATGAAGTAAACTCGAGAATGTTTTCTACCGTCCACTCTGAATTCCAGTCTAGCTTTCTTCTGTTGGTTCCTATGTCAGTTAAGCTCACGTTGCCCCTGCTCCCTGCTCTGTAAATGTCAGGGACTAGGCCTTGGCCAAGACCAACACAGGTCTGCCTTGAGGTCTGCATGACACTTACTGTTCATGTTGTTTCTGGGATCCTTCAAGAGAGCTATTTTGTAGAGTGTTCAGCCCAGGTGAGAAACTAGAAAGCAGGATGTTTATCATTGAAAACAGAGGCCACTTTCAGCTACCATCAGCTATTCAGTCATTCACCAGCTGAATAGACTTATATGAGAACAAGTTTTGATGGGACAAGTGGGAATGGGACCTGGGGGTACTGGGGAAGTGCTGGATGCACGCCAATGAACACCAAAGATAACCATCATTGTTTGGGGATTCTAATGAGATTTGTCCTCGGGGCCAAGGAATTTCAAAGTGCTTTCCAAGGCCATAAAGGATGAGACAGACTTCCCAAGCTTTGCATCACATTTATGTCATGATCCCCAAGGCCCAAACAGTGGTGGTGTCTGCAGTGTCTATTACTGGTGGAAGAGCACGAGAAGTTTTTTCACCATCCTAATCAAAGGGAAAACTTGATTAGGCTGCAAGCTAGGTCCCTCTCCAGCTTTTTGATGGCCTGTGTGATTCCTAAGATTGCGTGAGAATTCCAGTCATGGTTGGAACCATACTGGAGGCAGAATGCTTGGAGATCACGGTAGAGAAGCCCAGCCAAGCCGACTTCCCCAGATGTCAACCAGCCCAGAAGTCCGGGGTTGGGGCTCCCTTTCTCTGGAGACCTGTGACAGCTTCTCCTGAGGCTCTGATGTGGCCTTGGTTATCTGAACCCTTCTGTTCTCTCCAAGACCTCTCAGCCACCTCTTTGGAAGACACTGCTCCAGACCCCGCTAAGCTAGTCTTTGGTTCCTGCTACTCATGTGACCTCTAGTGGCTGTAACGGGCAAAACTTGCTCCGGGGATGGGTTTCATTTTGCTGGCATACTAAGAAATGAGCAGGAAATGTCCACTTCTTTATAGTAACTTTTCACCCTCTTTACGATTCTCTTTCAGCACACACCCAATTATATAATTTAGCAACAGTCAACACAATTTGGGTTCCAGACCTGACTCTGATTGTTACTAATGTAATTTGGATTGATGTTAAAGCATCTGAGCCTCCATGGTCTAAATTGTTCAGAGATGTCATGACATTCACCCTGACTACATCCCAGGGTGGTTGTAAGGATCAAATGACATGAAGCCTATCAATGAAATGCCATATAAATGTGTTTGTTATTACTCCAAAGCCATCGCGTCTGTGGTTCTGTAGACCAAGATTGTTTTATTTCATGTGCTTTGGTGAAGACATTTAAACACTTGCCTCAGATTCTGTATTGGGAATTCTGTCCCAATCCACAAGCATTTAATAAGTGGCTGCTCTGTATATTTCATGATGGACTTGCTGATTCATTCAACAGCCTGAACTCCTGCCTTGTGGGATTCAGCATTGACCAGGACAGACAAGGTCCTCCACTAATGGAGTTTACATTCAAATGAGTTAGGGGGATTCATAGCCGATTGAAATGGTCCCTACCTTCAGGTGACTTTACAACTTTATTGAGAAGAAAAGCTTGAACAACCAGATTGATACAGTCAGTATGTGAAAAAGCTTTCCCAGAAGTATAAACAAAGTATTATGAGGCAGGGGTGGTATAGGTGAAAGGGTGAAGTTAGAGGCAGTGAATGTGGACTATGCTTTCTAGAAGTTTAATGCTGGAGGATTGGCTGGTGGGAGATGATTTGGACACTTGAAAGGTCAATTAGAAAGTGACCAACCTGGTCATGGAGTATCTATTTCTAGTTTTAGAAGAGTTGTGAAATTTTTATGCAGAATTTCCCATGAAATTGCTCATTCTTACTCCATAGACATATTATTCTTTGAGATTCCAAATAAATACTAACTAGACTCATTGGATGCTTGCCATTCTAAATATTAACTTTATAAATATTAATTTAGTTCTTGTACCAACCGTATGAGGTAGGTACTTCTATCAACATACCAATTTTACAGATTAGGAAACTGAGATAGAAAGACTTCAGAAAAAAGGCAAGTAACTTGCCCCAAGGGTATTTGGCTGCTAACTAGTGAACTCCAACCCAAGCAGCCTGGCTCTAGAACTGCATGCTCACCACTGTGCTGTATTGTTTCTCAAAGCTTCATTTTAAAAGTCAATCAGGGGCTTCCCTAGTGGCACAGTGGTTAAGAATCCACCTGCCAATGCAGGGGACACAGGTTCGAGCCCTGGTCTGGGAAGATCCCACATGCCGCGGAGCAACTCAGCCCGTGCGCCACAACTACTGAGCCTGTGCTCTAGAGCCCCTGCTCTGCAACGAGAAGCCACCGCATTGAGAAGCCCAGGCACACCTCAACGAAGAGTTAGCCCCTGCTCACCGCAACTAGAGAAAGCCCATGTGTAGCAATGAAGATCCAATGCAACCAATAAATAAGTAAATAAATAAAAGTTAAAAATAAAATAAAAGTCAATCAGAATTTTTAGAGATACATACTACGTATTCAGGGGTAATATTGCCTGAGGTCTGAGATTGCTTTAAATATTTTAGTACAGGAGGGTGGGAGGAAGGCAGGCAGGCTGGATAGATGGAACAAGGGTGGTAAAATCTTGATAAATGTTTAATATAGTTGATGGGTCCATAGGTGTCATGATAGCATTCCCTAATTTCTATAATAAAAAATAGAAACCGTTTCTAGAGAATTTGAAGATTGAAGACCTTAAAATATTTGTAACCTTACTGTTAATATCAAATGACTTTTTATCAATGATCTGGGTAATTGAGGTCAAAGCAATGAGTTTCACTAAGTTAACTCATGTAATGGTGGGTCTACAGATGGAGTGTCTGTGTATTAAAAACCACTTCCCCACCTAACTGCCAAATGTGCTGGCCATATACTTTTTTTTTTAATCAATAAAGGTTGATCTTCTTGCCAAATGTATTTGATAGAATAGCAAAATGTTTGAGTTAGAATGGACTTCCAAGACAACTTCTCCCCAAATTCTCATTTTCTAGCTAGGGAAGTTGAAACTTGGAGAACTTAAGTGATCAGCTCAAGATTAAAGGGGGAACATTACATGATTGTCTACAGCCAACCTCATGGCTGGTTCATGGAAGAGCAGAAATTAAAACTCGGGCTTCCTGAACTCCGGGGGGCTTCCCAACTCTCATCAAAGGACCTATGCCCAGTAAAGTCCTATAGCCACCCACACAGAGACATGGACTCCAGGCTTCACTTGTGATTCCAGCTCCGTCAGGCAGTCTGGGGGGGAGTGAGGCAAAGAAAGATGAGCTGCCTTCATCTTGGGTCTGGAGGAGGTCAAATGGGTCTTTAACCTCCCCTAGTGGTTTCTGAACTTTTGTGCTTGAAATATCCATTTATTTTGTGTGTTTTCTCCACATTCCTTGTTCGCAGACCCTAGCTGTGTCTCCCACAAGGGGCATGGTTGGAAAAATCATGACTGTTGCACATGAAGGTACTTCTCAGAGGTGCGTTCAGGGCTCTGGCAATATAACCCACTCCTTCATGGGCCAGAAGGCATTTCCCAAGAGGGTGGGATGCAGGCGGTCTTAGTGACAGTGCCTGGCGTCACCAGACCACCATGACTGGGGACCCAGTCTTCTCATTCTGAGAATACCTGCATGGCATCTCAAAACTAAAACCTCACCTTTCCCAAGTCTGACACACCCCTTTTCTACAACATTGAAGCTGCTGTTGTTGGCATTCATTCCTTAAGATCCAGGTTCTCAAACCTAAATGCTTTCAGGACCGTGGCAGGTAAGGTAAAGAATGAAGCTGGCCAGTGTAAGACTGGAGTGACCTGGGAAGAACAGCTTAGTTCTCATTCAGAGGTTTTACAACATGTGTCGTCCATACAAAAAACCTGGGCTGGTCATCTGACCATTGGTGACCTCTGATAGAGAAGAAAGAGGGAAGGAAACCAGGAGACCTGGATACCATCGCCAGCTCCTGGTGGCCCAGCACAGCCTTCCCTTTGTCAAGCCTAAAGTTTTCCTTATCTGTAAGAAATGGGTCTTTAAGGTTCAAAGGCACCGCCACCTCTGACAGTCTGATTGTATGATCTGTGATAGAATACTTGTCCCCAAAACAGCTGGAGCCAGCATCTGTCTGTCTATCCTTTTGTCTGTCTGTCTGGCATATATCTGCAAAGTGCCTGAGAGCCCTCTTTGGTCTGACTGACTTTAAAACCGGTTTCCTTGAGGTCTTTGTTGGATGGGTTTGTGAAATTAATCCTTAAGCACATTGATCCCTGCAATAAAATGACCTGCACTTAACCATCATTCTGGTACCACTCGGTATGTCAGAGGTTGCTTTTTTGCCAGTGTTCTTCTCTTCTTTTCGAAAGCAGTCGTGACCAGACAAGCTTAGAAAGGGTGTTCTCTTCGTGTTGTTTCAGGGAAAATAGAGAAAGTCCAACCTCCTCCATCCCCCACACCTGAAGGTCCCAGCTTGCAGCCTGACTTAGCCCCCGAAGAGGCTGCCGGATCACAGCGGCCCAAGAATCTGATGCAGACCCTCATGGAAGACTATGAGACACACAAATCTAAAAGGCGCGAGAGAATGGATGATAGTAGTGTAAGTTTCTCCTCCTTTCCTCTTTCCCGTGTCCGAGGGTGAATTTCAGTACGGTGTATGGTACTCCGGTTCAGGCATGGATGTGTGTGCGGTTGTCTGGCCAGCACTGTGGTTCCAGCACCAATTTTCAAATGTGTGGTTTAACATGCCTACAGCTGGGTTGGGGGTTTTGCCTTGTTCTCAGAAACCTTGATCATGCAAAGAGTGGGTCTTTTTGCTGCCAAGTTCTAGTTTGAGTCTACTGGTACGGCTAGTGCGTGAGGTGTGGGGTGTGTGTGTAGAAAGACACCGTGCAGGGGCAATGCGGGAGGAAGGACACAAGCTCCCTGAAATCACCCGCAGGCACCGGGGAGCTGATCTCAGCCATCGCTCGCCTGTTCTGTAGAGATGTTATTTCTCTAGAGAACTATGACGATGCTATTCTCTCAGTGTCTGCTCTGGGCGATCCCTGTAAATGGTACACAGTGCTCGGAAGACAGTATGTTTTGGGCTGTTACCAAGCCAGTGGGTACAGTCTGGCAGGAGAGAGCCATTTAAAATGACAGTTAAAAACCGCATAGTTACCCTCAACCCCGAGACCTTTGCACGTGACATTCCCACCAACCACAAAGGAAGTCATCTGCTCTGTGGTTTCTTTCTCCGGTAAGTGGCCTAAGAACCAGTGCTGCCCACAGCCTGCACAGCCAGGAGCCTGGGGATCAGCCTCAGGGGTCCGTGCCAACCTCGTTGGAATCCGTTAGCATTTATTGAGGTAACTCCCTCCTCCCCCCAAATAGCTTGGTTTGGTTGAGGATACTCCCCAGTTGACCCAGGACTGTCCTGGTTTATGCCTGTTGTCCTGGAGTAATTATTAATAGCATCTCCTTTTCCTCTTAAAAGTGCCCCAGTTTGGATGCTAAATTATTTGGTCACCTTAAACTTGGAACGCGCTGGGGCTCACAGCAGGAATTCCATGCTGATTCACTGCCTCTCATATCCAAGTTGGCTGAATTAAAGGTTTTCTGGAGTTGAAGCCAGATACCAAACACTTAGTGGTAAAGAAAGCAAGCAAACACGCCTATGGCAGCTGAATGACCCACTTGGTGTGTCTCAGCCTCCTCTCACTTGGGTTTGAAGCCTAAATTGCTTGGAATACTGGCCCAGCTCCTCTGTTGGGCTGGAATATTTCTGGGCTGTGCCCTGTATTGTACAGTGGGATGGGCCTGGCCCTTGATGGCTGCTGCTGAGGTTTCAACTGCTGGGGCTCCTTCTCTGAGCCTGTAGGACCTTTTCTGTCCACGAAGTCACTTTATCTGGCTCTTCTTTTCAGCCCTTTTTAGGTATTTTCTGGAGTCTGTGACCACCTTGAAGCTTAGGGCTATAAGGGGCTTTTCTTCAATGGTTCCACACCATACATCAGCAGCTTTGGTGGAAGTTAGCCGGGAGGTGTAGATGGGGAAGAACCAATGGACCACTTTGCCTGTGACCCAGCTGAGTGATTTGGAAGCACACTCTCTGTGTCTCTTGTGCATGCCTTTTGTGTTGAAGTGCAGGTGTTAGGGGAAAACACCATACCCAGAAGTGAAGTTACTCATTTCATAGGCAGAGGCTGACACACTGACACTCAGGCAGCCACCTGGCGAACGTCAACCAGGTTGGATTTCCCCTTTTCATGAAGGAAGCTGCTTAGAATCAGCCTTTTAACATACTGATTGCCCTTCACTTACACAGTGAAGCGATAGCCTCCTGTCTCTATTTTTCTCAAGTAAATTAACATTTCGGGTAAGAAAGAAACCTGCTAACTAATCAAGCTGTTAATATCCCCAGATCTCAAATTCAAGGCCAAGTGTTTTGCACTGTTGTTGAGATTACAAGAGAACCAAGTCTGTTGCTGTTGAAAATTCTTAGGAACAGAAAAAAAAATCTGTCCAACCCACTATATCCTCTTTTAAGAGACCCAAATCTGGAAAAAACAACCCCCCCCCAAAAAAAAACATACTTCAATTGTTTCTAAAGCAAATATATGCTCATCAGTGAGACTTCATTTCAGAGCCGCCTGTTAACCTGTCTTAGTTCTTTTGATTCAGGGGAGTGTGTCGTCATCCATCACTGGAGAATATGTTGAAGTTCTTCTCTTTTCCTAGTTGATCTGTGGCCCCTTCTTTAATGGTCTCTCATACCGGAAGGATAGTCCTAGGGGGCAGCTGGATGGCTTGAAGCTTGAGTTGTGTAACTGGCTTCCCTGCTCCAGAGGCTGGTAGTTCTGTTCTCCTGGCTTCATCCACATACACTGTCCTCAGGGCAAGTTGTGGCATTCTTAGATCCTCCACCCTGTATGCACCTCACTTGGCTCACCTGGGTCCAGTGTCACCCGGCACTTCCACCTGCCAATTTTCCTTCCAAAAAGTCAGTTGGCAGCATTTAGGAGTCCCTCACGCATGATCAGGACCTAACCACGTGTTCACCCACAGGAAGCAGCAAGCTGTTTCCGAATTGAATGAGAAGCATTCTTATTTGCTGTACTTCCCAAGGAGAAGGTAGACTTAAAAACAGAGTGGGGTAATTGGAATGTATGCATAGTGATGCGCTGGGTCCAATGATATCAGTGAGCGTGAAGGAGAGAAAGAGAAAGAGAGGGAAGGCAAATGAAGCTGTGCCCGCAGTTTCCATGAGTAGCTTTCACCAACCTATCTGGGGAAAAAAAACTCATCCTCACCATCAGAAGAGGTACAGCATCCCTCCGCCCCAGAGCAGCGATGGTGTCTGGAGTCCTGTCCCCAGTTCAGGACCCTTCCACTTTCCCACTTGATAAAATATCACCTGCAGGACAGGAAGGAGGCCTCTGGCTCATGGGATCCCTGCCAGGGGGTGGGGTGGGGACAACCGTGCAGTATTTCGTGTATCTTTTTCATGTTCTTAGCTGGCCTCTCCCCTGCAGGAAGCCCAGTGAGGGCTCAGAGAATGATGGAAGATGGAACATTAAGTCATGAATCTCTCTCTGGGAATATCTGCCCAGGAGTCACTATAGTAGTCATATGAAGTCACTGTGGATGTTTTGCTTCCTTTTGCAGTTGGTGACAAAGTCAATGACAAGGAACCAGAAAAAGCCCCTTTTCTGAAAAGGTTACCCCCAAACGGCCATCCTCGTTCCCAGCTCAGGCCTTGAGCAGGATAACCCTTGAGTAGCGACAGTCTTCATCCGCCAGGGCTGGCTTCCTTGTTCTGCAGGGTGTGGTCACTGATGAGTGTCTCCATGCTCAAGGCTGAGCCAGGCTCCACCTCTTAAGGGACCCCTTGGCTAACCTGGGGGTAGGAGGATTGCTAACCTGCACCCACATGCCTTACCCTGGGCTGTTTCCCAGCCTATACAGGGCCTTTGTGAGAATTAGCAAAAGGCACCCTTTTTCAAAACTCTGTGTGGATGCAGTCCTGCACCAGCTACACGGTTGGTGAGGGGAGTCGGGGGTCTGAGCTTCAACCCCATCCATCCCCCCAGGCTGGTGTTTTTGTGCAACACACCCGCTGCCCACCCAGATGCAACCGTCCTGCTCTTAGTGTAGGTTTCTTTTATCTGGAAATGTTATCTTAAGTGGAAATGTCCCCTTATCTGGACCTGATACCATCTCTGGTCAGTCATGGAACTCATAATGGCCTGATGAATCATAGTTTCCTGTAGGGTTTCTTGGTACCTTGCAAAGGAAGGATACTGAGGCAACACTTTTTCTGGCCGGTTTTCCCCCCAAACCTGACCTGAGCCTCAGAAGACAATGAGTTCTTGAGTCAGTGGTGCTCTTGAACTTATTTGGTAGATTTGCTTTCCCTTTCTCAGTTGAGGGGGTGCTGGGCTGAGTCCAGATTACAGCCTCCTGGACATTGAGCCCCATCCTTCCTCCTAGCACAGAATCTAGGTGGGATTTTCCTGTGTTCTCTTTCTTCCTCTTTTGTCCCCAGAATAGTTACTGAGAGGGCTTTCAGCCTTCCCTGCCTGTCTTGGAATAAAAGAAGGCCTCTTTGATTCCTGGGTTAAGTCCAAGCTGGGGGCTGGCAGTCACTGCTTTTCCAAGAATTCCTGGCACACACTTCCTTCTAGACCAGGACACCCTTTGGGAGTTCTAGCCAAACTCTCACTGGGTGGGTGGAGGAAGCCCGTCTGGCTCCAGTGCCCACCCCCGCCACCGCAGGCTGTATGGGAAGCTCAGCCAACATCAGTGACGCTTTGTGCCCCCAGCTCTCTCGGGTTCTCACACATGCCCTGGGAACGTGCAAAGGAGAGGAGCACCCCACATTTATCAGCCCCTGGTCATCAGTCTGATCATTACAGAGCTGTGGTTTTTTTTTTTTTTTTTTTTTGGTACCCGAGCCTCCCACTGTTGCGGCCTCTCCCGTTGCGGAGCACAGGCTCCGGACGCGCAGGCTCAGCGGCCATGGCTCACGGGCCCAGCCGCTCCGCGGCATGTGGGATCTTCCCAGACCGGGGCACGAACCCGTGTCCCCTGCATCGACAGGCAGACTCTCAACCACTGCACCACCAGGGAAGCCCCAGAGCTGTGATTTTTAACTGCAGTACTTAAGAAGCAGTCAGTGATCACAGACACACAATCCCTCCTATCCAGTCCAATGGGCTATTTGGCATGGTCGCCATGCCAGAAACCAGTCAGTGCGTCTAAAGTCGTGCAGTGTAAATGCAAGGTCATGACCACTATCCTGGAGGGGGCTGTCCAAAGTCAGTCCTTCTAACTCATTACCCACAGCCGGGACATGTTTTCTCTGAGCTTTTCTTGTAGTGACTTTTAGTTTCCTTTATAGGAACTAAAGGATCATTTTAGTTCCTACTTAATCACTCCACTTTCAGGAACTTATTTAGGTCCCGCAAGGTAGTGATGAGGGAGGCTGCTTGGTCTCCCTTGGCAGTGCCATCCTTAGATCAGCTTCGGAGAATCTGCCTCTGCAAACCTCGCATTCAAGCCATCCCCTGTCTGTGGTTAGGGTCTTCTTTTCATGGGACAACAGACTACAAGACTACTTTGGGGTTCAGAGACGCCTACGGGTAGGGGAAGGGCTGTTTGTCCACAGATGGCAATAGATTCTAACAAATCCAAAATGACCCTTAAGGATCTTGCTGGTGGACAGCTGGTTGCATACAACCCCGGGGGGAAAGAATCTTGTTAATTCAAAGCACAGAAGATGGAAGCAACAAATCTTGAATTAACAAAGTATGGCTTATCTGATATTTTTATGGAGGAATAATAGGGTATCTACTTGCTGCAAAAGATACAGACTTTTAAATAAACGAATATCAGATGAAGCAAGTCTTGGTGTGGGTGTGTCCTGGTCTCCTGATGTTACTTCCCCTCTTGTGTCCCCTCCCCCCTCACCGGTGTGGTGCCAGTTCCCAGCTGGGGGGTGTTTTGTGAGTGTGTCTCTGCCATGTACTAACCCTGGTTTTTCCCTCTCTGCCAGTACACCTCTAAGTTACTGTCTTGCAAGGTGACTTCCGAGGTACTTTTCCACTTGTTTGTCTTGGTCTTCTTGCATGCCTGACCCAGGTGCATGATGTCGTGGTTTGCCATTTCCTCATGGGTTTTTCTCCCTGCCTTTTCTGAATGGGGT
This sequence comes from Hyperoodon ampullatus, assembly GCF_949752795.1. Lineage (NCBI taxonomy): Eukaryota > Metazoa > Chordata > Mammalia > Artiodactyla > Ziphiidae > Hyperoodon > Hyperoodon ampullatus. Next base: position 35,328,300 of record NC_136919.1, read on the forward strand.
GATTGCCTTGAAATGTTAGTGTCCATGCAACAGTGGTACACGCGGCTGTGCTTTGCTGTGCTGTGCTCTGGGTTGGAGAAGATTCTGTCCTGCTCATGGATCTGGAAGATGTTTGGACTAGAGGGTACGACCAATGGGCTATTTGGATTTTTGTTTGTTTGTTTCTCCAGGCGCTGATAGCAAATCTACTCTGGTCTGGTTAGAAAACCATGCAGCTCAAGAGGACTGAGCTGTTGGTTGGGATCAGTCATTTGTTTACCTTAACACAAACCCAGAGAGCTCCATGCCATCACTTTAGGATAACTTATTCCTACTGTGAACCAACGCAGTTCCCCCCCGCCCCCCATCTTTAAACCTGTATTTTTGGTTTGGAAGCTTCTTTAAGCATTGAATTTCCCCCAAGCCTCCTCCTTTCCCCTACAACTTCCCTTTACACAGATTTCACAAACCTGTGCTATGAAAAAGCACAATATTTTTTATTTTTTCCACATATATATTGACTTATTTATATGCTATGAGAAAGCATACTGGCTTTTATATTTTTTATTTCTAGAGCATTGTATTATTTTTATTTTAAAAGAATTATTGTAAATATACAGAATTGTAGAGAATCATTTATTCATTCACCAGGTTGACAATTTATTGAGATCCTACTACACATCAGGCACTTTCTGGGTTCTGAGAAGACAGCAGTCACCTGAACAATGTCCCTGATGCCATGGAGCTGGCATGCCAATGTGTCAAGGATGTGGCAAAGTAAAATAATAAAGCCCCCTAGCCAGCTTTGTGCATTCTTACCATTTCATAATATTTGCTTAATATTTTAAAAAGAAATTAATATTGCAAATACCGTTCAAGCCCTCTTGTTACTTCTCCCAGCTCCCATTTCTTTCCCTCTTGAGAGGGAATTTTTCTGGAGTTTGGTGTTGATTGTTTCCATGCATGTTTTTATCCTTGTACTACATATGTCTATGTACATAAATTATATCTAATGGTTTTGCATGTTTTAGAACTTTCTATAAATATATCATATTGTAGTATCCTGTACTCTTTATTCTGTCTGCATCATTTTTAGATGTGTCCATGTTGATACTTATGGCTCTAGTTCACTCATTATAATTGCCGTATATAGTATTCCATTGAATGAATACATATCTATTTATTCATTCTTCTAGTGATGGAAATGTAGGTTGTATCTTTTCTTTGCCATTACAAACAATGAGTCAATGAATGTTATTTTACACAGCTCTTTGTGTGACCTATGGAAGAAAGTCTCTAAATATATCTAGGGGTAAAAGTACTGGTTATAGGGCTTACACATCCTCACATTCACTACCTATTGCAAACTACTCTTCAAACTGGGTGTGCTAACCTGTAGCACAATATACATTTTACATCTCCATATTTAGCAAAATAATTATGGTTAACTGTAGACGTGAGCTGATGATTATCAGTAGTTTTGTTTCACAAAGTATAAAATGAATATTGAAAATATCATTACATGGACCTTCCTCAGTGTCTAATTGTGGTTCTCAGTGACGAAATGCTGGTTTAAGAATTAGACCCTAAGCCCACATCCCCTTGAAGTCAACGTAAGATTGATGCAAATCTGGTCACATACATCCAAGGAAGATAAGACTGGGCCCTGTCTGCCTTCAGGGGAAGATATGAGGGATAAAATATTAATATAAATGTTATTTAACATATCTGTCTTCTGTTTTATATCCCAGAATAAAATTATCTAGGTTGATTGCTGCTCAAACTGAAGTGATTCACTTGAATTCCCTAAGCACTGGAGAGGAAAATTAATACTAGAGGATTGTTCAAAGAGAATTGATTTTCTTTTTCTCCCACCAGACCTAAATCTGAATTAATTTATGAAAACGATAAAACCTTAAATTAGGTCTTTCTATTATTTTTATTTTATGTTTTTCTCTCTCCATTCCTATGGAGAGTATTTATTGCCCTTTCTGATGCTTCTTCCTCCATACTCCCCCCAGCCACTGAGCAGCTGTGGAACATGCTGGCCCAGAGCATCGTCTCTGCACCCAGAGTTCTGGGTTCAAATGTTAGCTCTTCCTCCTACTAACTGATGTTAGTCAGATTATTTTAAACCTCTCTGTGCTTCAGCTTATTCATATGTGAAATTCATAGTATGAATCCCATAGAACAGTAGCGAGGATTAAAACCCGTAGCTGGTTCATGATACCTGTGATGTAAGTGTTTACTATTACCAGAGCCCCAGAGGCAAGTGCTTTTTTTAACCCAGAAAGGAAAGGAATGGACTTTAGGAAATAAAGTTAATACGTAGAAATCTAGAACAAAAGTTCTAGATTTGCTAGAGCTTTATTCACACACACAGATACACACACACACTCACTCACACACACAGTACTCTGAATTAATTGTGGAATAAATGCTCATTCACATACCTCCCCCAAGGGCTTGGCTTTTTTTTTTTTTTTTTGCGGTACGCGGGCCTCTCACTGTTGCGGCCTCTCCCGTTGCGGAGCACAGGCTCCGGATGCACAGGCTCAGCAGCCATGGCTCACGGGCCCAGCCGCTCCGCGGCATGTGGGATCCTCCCAGACTGGGGCACGAACCCATGTCCCCGGCATCGGCAGGCGGACTCTCAACCACTGCACCACCAGGGAAGCCCAGGGCTTGGCTTTTTGAATCTTCAAAAGGTCAGTTGGAGGAGGGCAGAGACTGTTCTGTTCTGAACATGAAGCACTGTGCCCAACACTTGGTAGGAACCCAATAAATAGCTATAAGGTGGATGGATAGATGGATTGAAATGGGTTCCCAAAGAACAGAGTAAATTAATTTTTTTCAAGATGATTGAGAATTAAAATAGGGCCCAAATATAACACAAGGGACATCTGAAATTGATGGGGACTATTTTTTTCAGAACCTTAGATTTATTTTTAGCTCTTATGTAAACCTTTCAGTTTGTATGTACAGTCTGCAAGGCAAACATATGACTGTTTTACACAATGTAGAGCTCCTTGTCAAAACGTCTTATGTTTGAATACCACTTGATTGCTTATAAAGCCCTTTCACACGAAGAGAGAAATACGTAGTTATTGTTTAAGAATTTGCTATGCCCTGGAAACTTTGGTAAATTCTTTGCCTCATTTATTCCTCAGACCACCTCGGTACTATGGTTTTTATTATTCCCTTTTTACATATAAGGAAACTGAGGCACAGGGTAATAAACTTCCCCAAGGTCACGTAGTTACTAGGATTTAAACTTAGACCTGCCTGGACTTCAGAGGCTGCATTGCTTCCTGAGAGAGCCTGTGAAATAGGGCAGGTGTTGTGTCCGTTTTACAGATAAAGGAAGTTGAGACTCAAGATGCCATGAACGACAGCACATGTTCCAGGCACAGAGCTGGAAACAAAGCTCAGGACTTTCAGTTCCAGTTCCTCACTGCCTTCCAGTACCATGTTACCAGGCCTTGACCAGAAGATTCCACTGTTTAACTCTACCAGACTTGGAAACATGCTTTCCTCCTACTGACTTCTTATTCTTAGATGTTGACTAGGTGACCATGATATGTTTACACACCAACACTTTAGGGCATGGCTTACGTGCTTCCTGCTGAACATTCCTTCAGGAGACATGACTGAGTTGTGTCCTATACATCCGGTCAAAGCCGTCCCTGCTAGGAGGACTGGGGAAGCCTTACTGGAGGAAAGACACTGCAGCTCTGGGAAGTCCATGCATTTGTCAGAGGTGCAGAGAAGCAAGTTGAGATGCCCTGCTCCCTGCCCAGACCTTTAATCTGACCAGAATTTGCTTATGTCTGGGCTCCCATCACTGCCGGTAAACCTGCCTCTCCTTGCTTCTCTGGAGTTGCCAGCATCTCTGTCCCTTGCCAGAATGATTGTTCTCAGAATAAGCAAAGACTTCATCGCCTATTGGTTGGATAACCCAACTAGTGTTGGCTCTGCTAGACTTTAAATTCAGAAACTGCACATCCTAAGCTAATGCCACAGTCAGTTAACTGATTGGCATGCAGGGGCTTGCTTTTGGTGCAGTATCATGAAATTGAGCCATTTCTCCTGCCTTGGCAACCTAAATGTCATTCATCTGGATGTCATCTGGACCAAACTCAAGCTGGAGCAGACTGGCAAAGGATCCCCCCTGGGGTCCACAGACTCTTCTGGGGAGCCGGAGGGAGGGTGGCCTCACCCCGATGGTGGTGAGCCTGTTTGTCCTTGATGTTGTCACCTTTCTCTTCCTTTACTAGCACCTGTGGCCCTGAAGTTACATCAAAATGCTCAGATTCCATTTTTTAGTGGCCTGAGAAGCTCTTTTTCTTTTCACTTAATTCCTCTTTCAAGCGTAATTATACCAAAGTAGATTTTTGTGGTATAAATATGATCACAGCTTATGTAGGTCCACAAAGCTTCGTGGAATGAATTCACACTGGTTCAGTTGTTTGGAATTACTTTCCCATCTGCTTGTTCATGAAGAGACCAAGACTGTCCATAGCTGTGCTGTCCAGTATGGTAGTCACTATTTCCATGAGGCTATTGAAATTAAAATTAATTAAAATCAGATATATAGTTTCTCAGCCACACTAGCCATATTTCAAATGCTCAATAGCCATGTGTGACTCGTGGCTGCCATATTGAATAGCGCAGATACAGATCACTGCCATCAGACTGCGCTGATCTATAGCATGTAGCGATCCACTTCGTTATCTAAAAACTTGATGCAGAGTCAGGTCTAGTTCAATGAAACTTGCAGAACATTTCAGGAAAATTAAGTCTCTCTATACTGAAAACGATGTGTCAAATAGCAAGTGAACTTTGGCTCTGAGGTGAATGCTACCCAGAACCTGCCACCTTGCCACCTTTACTTTCAAATCTCTCCTACCTCCCAGCCGTACCAGGCGCTTTACCACTTTCCCCCTCATTAGATGCTGTTGAGAGAGGGAAAGGAGGAAGGAAACAGAGAAGTTGGTTTGTGTTCATAATGAACAATCGTGAACTCTGCGTAATTTTTTTCCCTCTCTCTTCAGGTCCTTGAGGCCACACGGGTTAATCGAAGAAAGAGTGCATTGGCCTTGCGCTGGGAGGCGGGGATCTATGCCAACCAAGAGGAAGAGGACAATGAATAATCAACATCCTTCCACCCAGGAAGCTTCTTTGGTGCTTGGGTTCCCAAGAAACCAAGAAATCAACACATCAAAGCATTTTAATAGAATATTTATTAAAGTGCAAACAAACTCAGCAATCCTTATGCAGACCAGAAGAAGTTGCAATGTACAATGATGAAACATCAAGTGAAAAAAGAAGTCCACCCATCAAACACGAACTCCCGGGAGTCAAAAGAGAAAGGGTTTTTTTTTTGTAACTCAAAGAATCCCCTGGGTTTGGACCACAGTTGATCCAAAAGGACAAATAAGTGACAAGCAAATTGACATGGTTGCTACAGGCAGAACCAAGATTAGCCTCTCTGGGTGATGAGGAAAACAATGGTAATGTGGCCATTTGGAGAAGCCACAGAGCTGGTGCCATCCACCCAGCAGAGGATATTTCCCTGTGCCTGCACCGGTTTCCACCCATCATAGCATCAGAGGTGTTGGACTAACCCCATTTACTCCATCAGCTATAAAATAATGCTTTTCTCTCTACTTGCCCAGAAGAGGCAACTATGGTTCCATGTCTCTTCCATTTAATTGTTTTGAATTGGGAGCAATTAAGGATCGCAATCCATATTTTGAAGACAAGATTTCTTCATGTTGCAAACACAACCTGTTCTGCATTAGGAGGTTGAGGAAGAGGGGAGAAAGCCAAAGCAAATGGATTATTTTAGCTTTAGGATCTTGTCTGCTTATGATATTGACTGAGCTGCAGTTTATGAGAACACATTTTCACAATTCTGTTTCTTTATATGAAAACTATATTTAGTGGGCAACAACTATTTTTATGATGGGATGGGGGAATATATCCATGTATAAAACCTATACACATTGAACAGCTTGGTTCAAGAGGGGAGGGGTATTTTTAGAGTGGTAATAATTGAAAAAAGGGCGAACTCTGCCTTAGAGAGGTAGATGATGAGAAATAAAGAGGTGTTTATAACTATATTTTATATGTAAAGTGGACTTTCAGGGGAGTAGGAAGAATGATATTTTGGATCAATCAGAAGGAAACAGTAAAGAAAGCTCACGAAAGGTAGAGAAGAAGGGAGGGAGAAAGAGTGGGAAAATAAGGAAGTTAGAGATATTATTTTTTCTGAGCAACCAGTATTTTTCAGGATGATACAGAGGAAAATATAGAATAGAAACTTAAGTGCAGGCTTAGGTTCAGCTACAAATCCTAAAGGTGGTGTGCGTGCGTGTGTGTGTGTGTACACATGCCTTTGTGTATGTGTGCAAAGCGCATGTGTGCTCATGAGTAAGGGTGTATGTGTGTGTGTGAGGATTAAAATTCCAGAATGATCATGGGACAAGGGTGTTCACTTATTTCCTCCAAAGCTGTTTGCCAGCGTCAGGAGTGAGTGAGAATTTCTTTTTTATGAAAAGGATATAGAGGCTCCGAGCTGATGCAGTATTTGTAATATTAAATTGACCTAACATGGTATTTGCATGAGTCACAATGGCAAAGTTTTGAGCAGTTTTGTAATTTGACATTTAGGAAAGTATCATATTTATTCTCATGCTTTGTATTCATGCTTAGTATACACTAAAGGATGCCAGCTTTACTCTTTCTGTCATTTAGAGCAATATGATAAGGGTATTCAATCATTGAATGCCCTCAATTTCTGGATGAGAAATTTTTCAGTCTGGCCATGAGAAAAAAACTGACCAGCCTTCTTCTTTTCCGTCCCCTTTGATTTAAAACTGTGGTTTTTAAAAAAGCAATAAGTAAGTCAGACCTCACTAAAATTCATTTTTGTTTTTATGTCTTTATGTCATAAGCGATAATGTGTTGTTCTGACAAGTAGCAGTTCCACCAAATTTGTATGTAGATGTCATGCACATTATCTTTGCTTCTTTTATTAGACTAGTGTCAACGTTAGGGGAAAGTGTATTCATAAACAAGTGGTGGACACAAAGTAAAAAATGGAACTCTCTGATAACTTACAAGGATCCTTTGAAACTGCCAAGGGAACTTGCAATTTGAAGCCAAATTCTACAGATGGATAATTGGCACCATCTTTATATGGTTCATGCTCCTGAACATTCTGAATGAATAGTCAACAAAATGTGCTAGACGCTGGGGATATGAAACAAATAAGATCCCTGCCTTTAGGAATTTATTTTCAGGTGGGAGAGGCTGGCATGGAGACAGACATTCCCAGGAAAATGAGATGAGGAGTCCTGACAGGTGAAATAGGGGCACCCAGGAAGGAAGGATGCTTTGTCTGAGGACTTCCAGCGTTCCCAAGACAGGCACGGGAATGAAAACAGATGGGGCAGCAGCATCGTGTGGCCCAGGGATGCAGGAGCTGCCAGGATGCCTGGAGAACAGAATGGTTCTGTGCGTTGCACAAAAAGTGAAACATGCTTCATGATTTCTGGACTAACTCTGGATCTGGTAGTGACCATATACTTGATACAGATGAACTCCCCATCTTTCGCAAGAGGAAACAGTCCTCAGGACTTCCCTGAAGTTTTTGGTTCTGTTTTGAAGGAAACTGTGTACCCACCTTAAAACTACATTTGAGAAGAGAATGGACAGCTGAAAAGAAAGCTTAGGAGGCCACACAATTCCTGGAATCGCTTTAGAGGCAGATAAGTTGGGCTTTGACTGCAGTTGATTGACCCAGACACACTTATGTAGAGTTATAGAGCCGGGATCCTTTGGTTCGCACTTTGGATAGGCAACAAATGCAGCGTTTCCGTGACTGTCTCACAGTCACAAAACCGTTTAACTGTGGCCCCTACATCTCCATCATTTCCTTGTTCCACTCACATATCATCCTGTTAAAATGTAAATTAAAGTTCCCTTAGCAGAGCCAGATTTTCTCTGTGCTCTTGAGTTTTTTACTCATTTAAGAAACATTGGGCCGGGCTTCCCTGGTGGCGCAGTGGTTGAGAGTCCGCCTGCCGATGCAGGGGACACGGGTTCGTGCCCCGGTCCGGGAAAATCCCACATGCTGCGGAGCGGCTGGGCCCATGAGCCATGGCCGCTGAGCCTGCGCGTCTGGGGCCTGTGCTCCACAACGGGAGAGTTCACAACAGTGAGAGGCCCGCGTACCACAAAAAAAAAAAAAAAAGAAAAAAGAAACATTGGGCCATGCCTTTTACATAGGCTCTGGGATCCCAAATGAACCCCTTTAACTTTGTGAAGATGCAGCAGACCCCTGGCAGAAAGTCATCCGTGCCTAATCCATCGAGAAGAAGAGGCTTGTCCAAAAATTGGCCTCTGATGCTCATCCCTGCCTCCAAATAGCACACAAGCTTGTTAACCTCAGCTGGAACAGATGTTTAGATTCTGTAGATGTTAAAAGCTTTCCTGAAAGTATTCCATTCCACAGTGTTGATAGATGTTCACTTTCCTCTGGAACTGATTACTGACATTCCTTGGCTTTCTCATCCAGAAATTATGGAAACAGGGTCTGTCAGTGGCAGGAGGCTGGGCTGTGTCCTACGTGAATGACACATGCAGTTTCCTTGCCTCTTTACACCCATGCATGCTGCCCACCTTAGACAGTGACATATAAGCAGTATGTAGCTCAGTGTCCACATATATACACAACACACACACACACACACACACACACGGCATAACAAGGAACACTAAGTCAGTGTTGACTCGTCTCAGAAGACAAATAATTAAACATTTTTCCAACTAAAGAATGGATGTAATTAAACTATGTATTGAAAAAAAATAGCCTAAGTGTTTAGAGAAGGTGACTATATCCAGTTGTAGTAACAGAACCAATTTCCTGAATTTTAAGTATTCAGTGAGTGAGCTGCCAATTTTGATTTTGTGTTGCTCTTTACCCAAATGACTTTTTTTTTTTCTTTTTTGGAGGAGGGGGCAAAAAGCAGCAATACTGTGTTTGAAAATGATACTCTGTATCTGGCTCTCCTGTGTATGTTAACCACTTCAATGTTATTATCCTGCTTCGGTTTTATAGTGATTGTGAGGCATTCAATGCAAGTATACAATATTTTCTCATTAAAATCCAGTGTGTGTTGTGCTTTTATAAATGAGGGCCGCTTGTTTGACTGTCGGGGGAGGTTGGAGGACCGAGCAGCCCGAGGGTAGCATGCCAGCACGCTCGCCTCGAATTCCATGGGGCGACATCCGCTTCTTGCATATTTGGAACCAAGAAAGCAGTACTAGCTGGCGGGGCAGACCTTTGACAGACTCTTCCCAATGCCTCCTTTTGCCATGTTGTCTCCAGTTGCCGTGGCTAGACCTGGAAACTCCGACAGGACCCACAGAAATGATACACATGCCTCTTGAGGTAGGTAGACTCCAAGGTCAAAGAGATGGTGGGGCAAACGGTAGGACAAACAGTAAAGCTCAAGCTTTGCACGTGGCTCTTAGGCTCTAATTTTTATTATTCATTCCATTCCCAGCACGTGTATTTGGCTCTCCTCTGAGGAATAGAGAATTTCGGACTTCACAGAGCATCTGAGACCACAGGTGAATCAGGAAGCTTCCTCCCCCCAACCCCGCAGTCTCCAGCCGCTCCACCCCGGGGCTAACTTGCGCCCGGACCTTCAGTCTCCTGCCCTTCCTTACCACCTGCTGGTCCATCTCTCTTCCTAGGGTCTCCTTTCCAGCTGCCTCTTTCTCCCCACTTACAGGACTTCTTCCAATCTTCCCTCCCCCCACACCTCCCAGGCTTTCCAACCGTATTCTCCTGTTCTTCCATGTGGCGTCATCTTGCAATCTCTCTCTGGTGAGAGTTGTGAATTTTGATGGGAAGGGGTGAGGTGGGGTGACGGGCCCCTTTGAAAACTGGATCAAACTCTAACAATAACGGGTAACATTTATGAAGCACTGAGAATGTGACAGGCACTTGCCGTGGTTTCCACAAATGTAATCTATTTCTTGCGACTCCATGGGGTGTACTCTTCTGGTTTTTTGGGGGGGTTGGGATTTTTTTGGCTGCACCACGTGGCTTGTGGGATCTTAGTCCAGCAACTGGGGATCCAACCTGGGCCCCTGGCAGTGAGAGCGCTGAGTCCTAACCACTGGACTGCTGGGGAATTCCCTGGGGTGTACTGTTTTGATTTCCATTTGACATGTCAGGGAACGGTTGCCACGGAGCTGGTAAACAGTAGCGCTTGAATTTGAACCTGGGCACTCTGATTCAAGTGTTACTCTTACCCACTCTTCCTGTAAAAATGCACATCGGCAACTTCACATACAAGGTCCAGTAGGTCTGATGATGTGTGTGGGTCTGGGTGACCTCCTCCCACTATGCTCTCCAGGAGGAGGGGCTCTCATGTACCGAGGCCGAGGTCGTGATAGGGGCTCAAATCTTGGGGGAGAGCTGGGTTTTGGTGGCAGCAGCAAAGAAGTTTCTTTATTTGAATGAACTCCTTCTGGGCTCTTTGCTTTGGGATCAGCTCTCCCAGGAGATGGTGGGAGAAGATGACCGAGGCACCCCTGTTGCCAAAAAGGAACCAGAGGCGACTGCAAATGGGGTGATGAAAATGTGCTAAAAATTGAATTATGGTGACAGTTGCACAACTTTACATTTACTGAAAATGACTGAATTGTACACTTGGAAATGAGTACATTTTATGGTATGTAAATCATACCACAGTGAAAGCTGTAGCAAAAAACAAAGGGATGAGGGAATCAAGGAACCAGAAGCAGAGTCCAGGGAAAGGAATCAAGGAGGCCACATAGCCTCAGGCTGAAAGGAATGAGAGGAGTCATTCATCTAATATTTGGCCACCAGCTCACCAGCTAATCAGGAAGAAAGCTTGCTGTCCTAGGGGTGCCCCCAGGAACCAGGAGCAGTAGAATTGTGATTGGCTGTGGATTCAGCGTCCTGGTCCTCTTCCTATCAGTCACACCTGGGGGACATCAGGCAGCGCTAGGTGAGCCAAGATGCAAAGGACTGAGATTTGGTGGGCACTCAGGCTTTGGAAACGCAAGAGAGCGGGACGCAGAGTCTGATATAGTCAGAGTAGAAAGAATTTAGGGGTGATTCTTACTGAGGAGGCTCTCCCCGAAAACCCACCAGTGTGAGGCCTTAACCTCTGAGCAGAGGACAGGTATGCAGGCCTTTTGCTCTGCGATGTCAAGTATCAGTGGGGCGCCGGAGGGGGCTTGTGGCCACTACCCCCTAGTTCAACTCCCCTGGGGTTTTTTTCCTTTTTTTTTTTTTTTTTTAATTGAAGTACAGTTGATTTACAATGTTGTGTTAGTTTCAGGTATACAGGAAAGTGATTTAGTTATACATAATTTCTATTTTTTTCAGATTCTTTTCCCTCATAGGTTATTACAAAATATTGAGTAGCGTTCCCTGTGCTATACAGTAGGTCCTTGTTGTTTATTTTCTATACAGTCGTGTGTGTCTGTTAATCCCAAACTCCTAATTTATCCTCCCCGCTTTCCCCTTTGGTGACCATAGCCATGTTTTCTATGTGGGTCTGTTTCTGTTTTGTATATGAGTTCATTTGTATCATTCTTTTTTTTTTTTTTTTTTTAGATTCCACATCAACTCCCCTGGTTTTATTGGTGGCAAAGAGACTAATAATAAGGTTCCTTTGGAGCATTGCTCCTTTTAATCACGGGCTCCTTGGGTCACAAGAGGGTGGTGACTATAGCCCTCCCTGCGCACAACCCACACAAAATTCAGAACTGGGCTGCTAGGGGGACAGAAAACAAATGGGGAATTAAAGGGAAGAATTCAAAAGGTTTGAAATGTACAAGATGACATTAAGGCAAAGAATGGGGCCTCAGGAAATACTTAGAGGTACCACACCAGCAATTTCTAAGTGTTACCCAAGCGTTCAGATGCCTTCTCTCAGAGAACATTTGCCTGATAAAGACTTTTTTTAAAAAATTCCACCAAGATACAGTAATCTCACTGTCAGATCATCTTGATGGTAGACTTAACCCAGATGACTTGCTCCAAGTCCACAGGTGGTGGGCTTGCAACAAGTGGAGTGGATCTGTTGGTCCCCTAGAGACGTACAATCACAAATCTTTCTTCCCCTTCTTTGGTTTTTCTCTGCCATCTCATTTAGACAACCTCGGCCTCGGCCTCTGCTGTGGTCTTCAGCTAGTAACAGTGATTTGCCTCTGAGGAGAGCTGTTGTCAAACTTTTGAGAGGACCCCTGCATCACTTGGAGGGCTTGTTAAACACAGAATTGGACCCATACCCAGAGTTTCTGATTCAGAAGGGCTGGGGTGCAGCCCAAGAATTTTCTAACTAGTTGCCTGGAGGTGCTGCTTCTGGACCAAAGGACCTTGCTTTGAGAATCACTGGTCTGGAGTGTAAGTAATGAATAGGGTCTGGGCATACCATTTATGTTTGAAAACTTGGGGAATTGATGCAGGATTTATAAGCTGCAGATACAGTCACATGTGGTTTGGGGCTGGTTTTGAATATTTCTTGGGGGCAGTGTTTGCCCAGCACAGCAACTCACTACTTTGTGGGTCTTGGTGAAGCAGGACCAGGATTTCACTCGGACTCTTGAGTGAGGACCCTCTGACCAGGGCTGAGCAGATTAAGAAGAAAGTATTGTTCAGACTTTAATTTCAGGGTGAGATCAAAGGATTCTTTAGAGTATTGGAAGAAGGTCTTATCGTGTAGGCTGATAACAATGTCAGGACTCAATGGCAAATTTGTTTGAATAACGTGGTTGCATAATTTAAGATGAGATGCAAAGCGAGAGGTCATTCTGATTTGGTCTAGAGCAGCACTTCTCAATTCTGACTCCATCTGCATCACCTGGAGAGCTTTACGTTTTGGATTCAATTGGTCTGGGCTGGAGCCCAGGCATTAATAGAAATTAAAAGCACCCCAGAGAACTCTAATACAGAGCAAGATTTGAGCATCCACTGCCCAGTGGTTCTGAACCCTGGCTGCACTGCACATCAGGATCATCCAGGGTGGGTTTTTTTTTAAGTTATTGGTGCTTAGACCTCAGCCCTAGATATTCTGGTCATTTTACCTAAAAGGGGGTCAGAACATGGGTTGTTTTTAGAAGCTCCTCAGGTGTTTCTAATGTGTAGCCAGGGTTGAGAATAGGGGGTAGACTAGGGGAGGAATGTGCTTGCTCCACGACCTGACCCCCTTCAGAAAGCTCTTAGGGGTAACATCAAAGTGGAATGAGTAAAAGTCCTTGAGGGGATGAACTGACCCATCTCATTGGTCCCAGGAGACAGAGCACAGTGTTGGTGACTGAGGGAGGGACTTTGCAAAGGGGCTTTGTTTTTACTTCTGTGGAACTCTAGCTCTCTGCCCTAGAGGAAGCCTGCACGCTCAGGCTGATGGCATGTCCAGGTGGTAAATCTTTTAGGTTAAGTGAGAGACGAAAAGCCATAAGGGGGTGCCAGAGGCGTGCTCTAACCTGTAACGGGCACACGGAGTAAGAGCCGGAATGGACAAAAGGCCAAACACGCCACAAAATTATTTCTGGCAGGTGAAGCCATGACCATTTCCCCCATTTGTCCTGATAAGTGTGTCAATTTCCATGGTGTAAATATTCCTATGATGGCTGCTTTCAAGATACCAACAGTTTAACAACCGGTTCTCAGAATTCCTGAATATTTAATAATTGGTGGAGAACAAAACTACTGTGACTAGAAGATGCACAGGACCTAGAAGTGTGGAGCTAGAGCCTAATTAATAAGAGACTTCTTAGCTTGGAATGGCTCTTATGAACCTGTCACAGCAGGTAGCCATCAGAGATACAGGATTCTGACCATCTCTTCTTATGATCGTGATTAGTCCTAGATAGCAAAAAAACCAAACCAAAACAAAACAAAACCCCAACCTAAGTCATGTGTCCACCCCTGTTGCCAAGGTTTGTGACAGAGGAAGGGGAAGAGGAGATGCTGGGAAGACCAAATGTGTGATACAGTACAGTTTGTGTTGCAGACAATTTCCCAGTATCTCTGAGCAATTCCATTTTTAGTATGTGTGTGTCTCTCTGACAAGTGTTCAGCCATTGGGATCAGGCAGGGGACTCAGGTTTGGGCGCACCACTCTTTCAGTGGAACATTTGATTATTTGCATTCTCTAGATCAGATTCCTGACTTATGGAGTTGCTATGAGAATTAAATAAGTTAGGTGTAAAGTGCTTGGTGAATGGTTGGTATAGATGTGCTCAGAGTTTCCTCCCTTTATTCATGTATTTATTTATTTATTTATAAGAAGATGTTGGGGGTAGGAGTTTATTGATTTATTGATTTATTTTTCCTTTATTGGGTCTTCGTTTCTGCGGGAGGGCTTTCTCTAGTTGTGGCAAGCGGGGGCCACTCTTCATCATGGTGCGCGGTCCTCTCACTATCGCGGCCTCTCTCTTTGCGGAGCACAGGTTCCAGACGCGCAGGCTCAGCAGTTGTGGCTCACGGGCCTAGTTGCTCCGTGGCATGTGTGATCCTCCCAGACCAGGGCTTGAACCCTTGTCCCCTGCATTAGCAGGCAGATTCTCAACCACTGCGCCACCAGGGAAGCCCCTCCCTTTATTTTTTTATTTTATTTTCTTCCAGTGTTATTGAGATATAACTGACATATAGTACTGTATAAGTTTAAGGTGTACAGCGTAATGATTTGACTTACATACATCGTGAAATGATTATCACAGTAAGCTTACTGAACATCCATCATCTCCTATAGATACAAGATAAAAGAGAAAAACTTTTTTCCTTGTGATGAGAACTCAGGAGCTACTCTTAGCTTGTTGATTCCATGTATCATTTGTATGTTACATCCCTAGCTTGTTAAATCCATGCATCATTTGTAGGTTACATCCCTAGTACTTATTTACTCCTCTCCCGCACACCTCCAGGCTTCACTTCCTCTAAAGCCCTGCATTCAGTCAGCAAACACTTACTGAGTGCCGACTATGTGTCAAGCTCTGTGTATATGAGAACAAATTAAAATGGGGTTTGTTAGGATGGTTTCAGCTGGAATTGGGGGAGCTCTTCCTTAACATTGGGCTTGTGGGGACAAACCTCTTCCAAGGTCAGGTAATGTTTCCACATCTGCCTACTAAATAGGGCCACCCAGTGGTCACCTGTACTGTCTTAGATGCTTTTAATTTTCCTTCTCACTGGGAAACCCATATACTTGTATTCTTTTGGGCAAGAGAAAACTATCCAAGTGATTAAATGTTTAGTAAATGCCAGAAAGACTGACTCTCATCAGTGGAGAGTCAGAGGGTGCTAGAAGCTTTCGAGGAGACATTTAGGAAGGAACTTCCCAAAATGAACACGAAGGCTACAGAATCACCTCATTGATCACGGGGGAAGGTGGAGTTCATCTCACTGTTTTCAATGTTTTCCGTTGACTTCAAGCTGCTCACCTTTTCCTGCTAGTATGGAATGTGGCCACTAGGTGGCAGTGGTTCTAAAGTAAAAGCAGCTTCCCCAGCCAAGAACCTTCTTAGGGCGTCAGGAGGAGGTTTCCCACTCTTCACACAAGCCAGGAATCTGTTGAGACCTACATATAGGTACTCCAAAAAACCCACAATGAAAACACCACTTGCACAATTAGACATGGAGGTCAAATGTGGCTCTTCATTTACGCTTACACTTCAGTGGAAAACTGATGGTTGCCACCAGATGGCAGCATACACCTGCACGCTTCCTCCATTCATGGCCCATAGTTTTTTTTTTAAACAGTTTTATTACGATGTAATTTATATACCATAAAGTTCTCCCATTTAAAGTGTACAATTCAAAGGTTCTTACTGTATTTGAAGAGTTGTGCAACCATCACCACAACCAATTTTAGAGTACTTTCATCACCCTCAAAATAAACGTTGTACCCTTTTAGCCATCACTGCCAATCCCTCACCCTCCCGTACTCCTCTCCCCAGTACTAGGCAATGACTACTCTGCTTTCTGCCTCTATGGGTTTGCCGGTTCTGGACATTTCACATAAATGATATTATACAATATGTCTTCTTTTGTAAATGGCTTCTTTCACTTAGCATAAGATTTTTGAGATTCCTCCATTTGTAGGATGTATTAGTGTTTCATTCCTTTATTTTTGCCGAAAGATATTCACTTTTATGGATATACCATATTTTGTTTATCCATTCATCAGTTGACAGACCTTTGAATTGGCAAGCTTTTGTGTGGACATACGTTGTCAATTCTCTTTAAACCTAGGAGTGGAATTTCTGGGTCATGTGGTAACTCTGTGTTTAATCTTTCAGGGAACTGCATGGCCCATAGTTCTTAAGGGCTAGCTCTGCACCAGGCACTGTGCTGAGCACTTGACATGGATTATTTCCTTCAGGTTTTTTTTTTTTTTTTTTTTTTTTTTTTTGTGCGGTACGCGGTCCTCTCACTGTTGTGGCCTCTCCCATTGCGGAGCACAGGCTCCGGACGCGCAGGCTCAGCGGCCATGGCTCACGTGACCAGCCGCTCCGCAGCATGTGGGATCTTCCCAGACCGGGGCATGAACCCGTGTCCCCTGCATCGGCAGGCGGACTCTCAACCACTGCGCCACCAGGGAAGCCCCTTCCTTCAGTTTTTACAACACTCCTTTGAGGCACCTACTATTAGTATCAGCTCCATTTTACCAATGGGGAAACTCACACTCAGAGTGTTTGAATAACTGGCTCTAGGTGATATGATCAGGGGTGAGAGGAGGATTCAAAGCCAGGCAGGATTCTGCACCAAAGCCTGTACTCTGACCTCCCAAACTTTCCTTCTCATCAACTTGATTCAATAGCAAACAAACCTCCAGTCGTGGTCCTGGGCCAGCTCTGCTTTCTCTTAGTAGAGCCCACCTTTAGCACAGACCAGCATCAAGAGGGAGATGGTACTATGACAGTTGAAAATTGGGCTTGTATGCTGAAGTGGCAAAGGTGTGGGTATATGAGTGGGATGTGGACAGCCTCTGTTAAAAGTAGCCACTGTCACTAAAAGCCAACACACCCTACAGTTTTGGCTCTTCCCAACTGCTTCCCTGAGCACATAGGCATGTGGTCTGCCCTCTGAGTTATCACAAATACCTACTGAGTTATGTAAATGCTCTGGAGCATCATAGAAATAATCTCCAGCTCTCCAGCCTGAAGCATCTGTCTTCTTTGGCTCTTACTGTTCACACACTTTATGGAATCACCCCAATTCCAGGTGTCTGTTTCTGTATCGGGTAGGGTGCAGGTAGATGTCAACGAAGTGACCCAATAATTAATTCAGCGGCTGAAAAGAAGATAGAAGTTTATTCCTCTCTCACAGTACAGTCCAAGGGGGAAGCATTTGAAGTCCGGGGACAGTTTGTTTTAAGCCTCTTTTAGAGTCAAACTCTTCCCATCCTGTTCCTCGTCACCCTCAGGACCTGTTGTCATGGGCATGGTCCAGCCTTAGGAAATGGTAAGATGCAGTAAAGCCATTTACTGAAAACACAGGTGTGCCCATTCCCTGGATCCTCAGTAGCTGTGGCTTCCCTGCATCAATTAGGACAGACAGCAGACCAGCTTCTAGAGATTAATTAATAGTAATTCTAGGGGCTTCCCTGGTGGCACAGTGGTTGGGAATCTGCCTGCCAACGCAGGAGACATGGGTTTGAGCCCTGGTCCGGGAGGATCCCACATGCCGTGGAGCAACTAAGCCCCTGAGCCACAACTACTGAGCCTGCGCGCCTAGAGCCTGTGCTCTGCAACAAGAGAAGCCACCGCAATGAGAAGCTCGTGCACGGCAATGAAGAGTAGCCCCTGCTTGCTGCAACTAGAGAAAGCCTACGCCCAGAAACGAAAACCCAACACAGCCCCAAAATAAATAAATAAAAAGAATTCTAAAAAAAAAAAGTAAGTGGGCTTCCCTGGTGGCACAGTGGTTGAGAGTCCGCCTGCCGATGCAGGGGACACGGGTTCGTGCCCCGGTCCGGGAAGATCCCACATGCCGCGGAGCTGCTGGGCCCGTGAGCCATGGCCGCTGAGCCTGCGCATCCGGAGCCTGTGCTCCGCAACGGGAGAGGCCACAACAGTGAGAGGCCCGCGTACCGCAAAAATAAAAAACAGTAAGTTTAGCGTTTCCACTGTGACCACACCCAATAAGTCCAAAGGAATAAGCTGTTAAAACTTGACTAAGTTTGCACGTCTTCCCTCGTGACACAGTCCACCTCTGGTATATCTCTTCCCATATTTACAATTGCACAAACTGTGGGAAGAAGAATAGTTATCGGGACAGATGAACATAGAGTAACTGTCCATTAGTCCTGAAAAGTCCTCTGGATGGATCGAGATATCCCCTGTATCTTAGCATAAAGGATAACGCATGTCTTCTCTTGCTACCCAAATATCACTTGAATACCCACGTTCCACAAATCCTGCACATCACGGGAGCAGAGTTGGCATGCTTAATGGGGACTAATGGGGATTTTATCCTGGGCTATGAAGCCACAAGGACGGTCACTCACAGATACAAATAAGCTGACAGTGTTCAGACATCCCTCAGTCACATGACCTGCATCTCACTCAAGCGCAGCTGAGGAGGGCTTTTCGGAGCCTCTCGGGGTCATGCAGCTGCTTCTACTTGTACTGGTTTCTCTGACTTTGGTTGCAAGCCATACGGATTGACCTGAAGAAGATTCTGCTGGCTGCCATGTTGTTTAGTCTGGGTTAATCTCAGCGAGTCTGGAATGACCTCATGCTTTTCTCCAGAGCTGCTGGAGAATGCCAGTGACTCTTAGCTGACACTGTAGAATGCATTAACTCAAGATAAGGGATGTTCTTTTCCCATAGGTTCATGAGTTGTTTCAAGGAGGGATGGACCAGCCTACCCTGCCAGCAGTGCTTAGTAATAATACTTGGGTTTATGATATGCACCTGGTATTGGTGGACTCTGGGGGCTTTTGAATTTAAGGCTGGCCATGTATCTGGAATGTGCTTAGAGGACCAGCTCTCACTATAAAAATCCTGCACCACAAGTAGACTTGGGGCTTCTGGTTCTCAGGCGCTTTTCCTGTATGCTTATGGTGGTGACATGAGACCTGTACCCCTCAGCGCTGGGAGGACAAAGAAGCCTGTGCCTGGGAGCCCCAGACCCCTTCTGATGCATCTCTCTCTCCTGTAGTGGCTGTATTGCACCCTTGACCTTTAACAAGGTGGTCTGAGTATAAATTGAACTGTGAGTCCTTTCAGCAATAGAACAGTTAAGGTAATTAATGTGTAATTAACACACATATCTTCTTGATGCTCCTTCATGCCCCTAATCTTTTTTTTTTTGTGTGTGTGTGTTATGCGGGCCTCTCACTGTTGTGGCCTCTCCCATTGCGGGGCACAGGCTCCGGACGCGCAGGCTCAGTGGCCATGGCTCACGGGCCCAGCCGCTCCGCGGCATGTGGGATCCTCCCGGACCGGGGCACGAACCCGTATCCCCTGCATCGGCAGGCGGACTCCCAACCACTGCGCCACCAGGGAACCCCCATGCCCCTAATCTTAATGGCACCTAAACCACCTGCTTGCCAGGTGCACTTGGTCCTTGGCAATCAGTCCGGGGACTTGGAAAGGCAAAGGCTTATTATAAGGGAAATGAGGAGGGCTCTCAACAGTAACGCTCTGGGTTTCGTAAATGTTACCAAAAAGAATTCAGGTGATCTTCTTTACTTGCAAGTGAGAGATAAAAGCACAAAGCCCGCTCCAGGCAGACAGAGGAAAGTGAGGACTGGGCAGGTGGAGGCAAGTACAAGTTATCTAATGTCAGAACTTTTCAAGCCCCATTGCTCGTAGACTTTGCCCAGGTCCACTTGAGCCTACATCAAAAGTGGAGGAAAAATAAGCTTGGGAAGCAAGAGTGTAGAGAGGACTCTACTCTCAGAGGAAAGTATACAATTTCAGACTAAAGTATATCATTCCAGGAGCTCATTTAAAACGGGTTTCAGGTGAGTAGGGCCGGATTGCTCATAGGGACTCAACCACCTGTACCGACTTGAGAGGGGATGCCATGGCCCAGCTCTCTGAGGAGGAAGGCAGCTGTGAAAAGGGCTGAGTGCCCAGGACAGAGCCATGTGGATGGGACAGAGGAGGCAGTCAGAGAAGTCAAAGGGCAACCAGAAGGTTAGCTGGGCAAGCATACACAGTTTAAAAAATAATAATGTATTGAGGTGAAATTCACATAACATAAAATTAACCATCTTAAATTGAACAAGTCAGGATACTTAGGACACTCACAGCACTGCACAGCCACCACCTCTGGCTAGTTCCAAAACATTTTCATCATCCCAAACAGAAACATCATCCCCAGAATCATTAAACAGTCAACCCCCATTCTCCCCAAGCCCCTGGTGACCACTGGTCTATGGATTTGCCTCTTCTGGACATTTCATATAAATGGAATCATATAACATGTGACCTTTTATGACTGGCTTCTCTCACTTAGCATAATGTTTTCAAGGTTCATCCATGCTGTAGCATAAATCAGCACTTCTTTCCTTTTTAAGGCTGAATAATAGCACACTGTACGGATATATCATATTTAGTTTATCCATCCATCCACTGGTAGCCATTGAACTGTTTCCAGCGTTTGGCTTTTGTGAATAGTGTGGCTCTGAACATGTGTGTACATGTACTTGTTTGAGTTTGTTGTCAGTTGTTTTGGGCACACACCTAGGACTGGAATTGCAGGGTCATATGGTAATTCTATGTTTACCTGCATACATAACATTTTTTTCCTTTTTTAAAATTGAAGTATAGTTGATTTACAATGTTAGTTTCAGGTGTACAGCAAAGTGATTCAGCCATATGTATATATATCTAGTCTTTTTCAGATTCTTTTCCCTTATAGGTTATTACAAAATATTGAGTATAGTTCCCTGTGCTACATGGCAGGTCCTTTTTGATCATATATTTTATACATTGTCGTGTGTGTCTGTTAACCCCAAACTCCTAAGTTATTCCTCCCCCCTTTCCCCTTTGGTAACTGTAAGTTTGTTTTCTATGTCTGTGGGTCTATTTCTGTTTTGTAGATAAGTTCACTTGTATCATTCTTTTTAGATTCCAAATATAAACTATATCCTATGATATTTGTCTTTGACTTACCGCACTTAGTATAATCTCTAGGTCCATCCATGTTGCTGCAAATGGCATTATTTCATTCTTTTTTATTACTGAGTAGTATTCCATTGTATTCCTACCTAACTTTTAACGGTACCCACATCCAGAGTTGGCAATTAGAAGAGGAGAGAGTAGGGGAGGCTGCTTCTCCTTAAGCTGATGGAAAAGGGAATTAAAGGAGCCCTCAAACAGCTGTTAAACATTCTCTGGAGAGTGGGGGAAAGGGGAACTGGGATGCAGCACACCTGAGAACTATGAAGGGCTCCAGGTTATATAGCAGGCAGCTTCCCTAAGAGCACAGCAAAGCGAGGTTGCTCTGTGAGTTTGGCCTCTCTCCTGAGCTGTAGGCACAAAGCATGGTGCCCGTTTCCCCAGGAGCAGAGATGGGCCTCCCATTCTAGAGGGATGGCGTGAGGTTTTCTTGGATCCCGTACACAAGGGCTGCCTGGCGCGGGGAGGGAAAAACGGCAGAAAGAAGCTGGAGGTTTACCCGTGCCTGCCGAGGAGCTGAAGACTGGTCCTGAGCCACCATTGGAGCAGAGATGCATCCTCCAGGTCAAAGGAAGATCCCGGCGATGAGAAGGTGAGTCTCCAAAACCAGGAAAGAGAGAGTGTTGGCGGTTAATTCTGTCTGCCTGTCTCATGACAGTATTAATCAAGTAAGGTCCTTCCTCACCTCCCTCCCTCCCAGCCCCTACCCACTCCCAACCCTGGAGAGGACAGACACTCTCGAAGGCATTTTGGGACAGGAGCTAGAGCCCCAGGTGGGAGAGCAACTCAAGGAGCTTCCCACCCGCTCCCACTGTGGACGTCCAGCCCAGGGCTGCGGAGGAAGAAGTGTTACTTTTGAAGGAAGTCAGACTTTTTGTTTGTTTGTTTTGTAAATTACACCTGAGCGGGTGTATTCCGTGTTTTGTGACATAGAATGGCCAGGAGCGCTTTCCATTTCTCTGAGGGATCAGAACAGAAACAGGCCCAGCCATAAATTTCATCCATGGCTGCAGAAGGCAAACAAAGTTGTGTGTGACAATTTCCCATGAGTTGTGCGTGACAATTTCCCATGAATTGTGCGGTTCAATGCGTTTCAATGTTGTTACTTAACATTCCTTAAGAACAAAGCATGTGACTTTCCTGTAAGTCTCGCTTGGGGGAAGCGTTCAGAGCCTGGAAAAGGCGTGCTCTCTCTGTAACTGCTTGCTTGCTAATCACACCACACCAGCCTGGACTCAGCAAGGGAACACACTGCAGGATCTCACAGCCATCAGCCCGGGGGCTCTTGTAACGCAGGGGTGGGGGGGTTCTAGGTCCTTCCTATGGGGCTTGTCGGGGGCAACTGTTCTTCCCCGTCACCCCTTGCCCTCTTCAGCAGAGGCTAACAGGACTGCTATTCTTTAGACCAGAATAGGAAAGTGGGGCTGAAAGTTACTAAGTGAACTTGTCAAAATGGCATAGTCTCTCCAGAACCAGTGAGCAATTCTCCACATCTCTGTGCACATACTTAGGACACTAATAGGGATAATTTTTGCTTTAAAAAATCTACAAGAGGAAACCTACCAAGCGTGACCCATCCATACGGATCACACATGGAGGCAGGGGACAACCTGTATCATGACTAGTGAGTCTCTCACTTGAGCCTGCATCAGAATCACCTGGAGGACTCACTAAAACAGACTGCTGGCCTCACGCGCAGGCTTCCTGAGTCAGTGGGTATGGGCGGGGCCAGAGAAGTTGCATTTCTGACACATTCCCAGGTGACACTGATGCTGCTGATACACAGAAAATACTCTGGAACCACTGAGCTAGATTAGAGGAGACTGGCTGGGTTGCCACTGGTGACCTCAAACCACTCTGAAATTAATTATTTTGAAATTTGTTTTAAGTGTCTCGAAAAACACTCTGAAAATAACTTTTTGCCCTCCCTCCTCACCTCTGGCTAAATACCACAGTGAGCGTTTTCAGGAACTTCTTTTGTTTTTTTTAATGCTTAAAAAAATTTTTTTTCTTGAAGTATAGTTGATTTACAATTTTGTGTTAGTTTTAGGTGTACAGCGAAGTGATTCATATCTATATATTCTCTTTCAGATTCTTTTCCATTATAGGTTATTACAAGGTATTGAATATAGTTCCCTGTGCTATACAGTAGGTCCCTGTTGTTTATTCTATATACAGTGGTGTGTATCTGTTAATCGCAGACTCCTAATTTATTCCTTCCCCCCTCCCCTTTGGTAACCATAAGTTTGTTTTCTATGTCTGCGAGTCTGTTTATGTCTTGTAAATAAGTTCATTTGTATCATTTTTTAGATTTCACATGTAAGTGATATCATATGATATTTGTCTTTCTCTTTGACTTACTTCACGTAGTATAATAATCTCTAGGTTCATCCATGTTGCTGCAAATGGCATTATTTCATTCTTTTTGATGGCTGAGTAATATAGGAACTTCTTGCCCAAACTATTACAGCCCCTTGCCTTGCAAGCGTTCCTCATTGTAATCCCTGAGCACGCCCTCATCCGCTATGGTATCTAGTTCTTCTCTAGAAGAATCCTGAGTAGAGAGCCCTCCAACAGGAGGTGACCAGTATTTCCGGTTCAGGTACAATGAAAGGCAGACAGCTAGCTCCTAGTGAGGAAGTTCAAGGGTTTCTCTTTCCCCATAACTCTGCCCCACAAGAGGATATAGTTGAGCCTGCGTGTTGTTAAGAGAAACCACGGCCCTTCTGGTCAACTTTCTTTTTCTGAGAGGCCAGATCATTCCTCATCTTTCCACCTGCAGAGCTGGTGAGATTCAAATAGGCATTGGCTGCCTCTTACATAGGACTGTGCCCCGGCCCTGCTCCCTGTCCTTGGAAAGTCAGGTAGAATAACAGTGGGACCCAAAGGAGAAAGGCCATGAAGATTCTGATGGGCGCTGCTGTGCTCGGCCTCTGAGAAGACTCTGCCCCTTGAGCAACTTAGTCAGTGCCTCCCATTTGCAGTCTGAGTGGTCCTAAGGCAGTGGGTCTGAATACTGACCTCACATATCCAGAGGAAGCTTTCAAGGTCATCCTCAAGACAAGCCCACCTAGATAGGCAAATGTAAAATAAAGAGGGCAGGAAATGAACAAAGAAATGAAAACAAATGTCCACCAAAGGACCTGTAAAAATAATGATAGTAGCTTTATTCACAGTGGCAAAAAATGGAAAGAAATAGGGCTAAGAAAAAGTAAATTGTGGTAATTACTGGGAAGAGGCTAAAGTGAACTTTCTAGAATGCTGGAAATGTATATCGGTCTACATTATATAAGTGTGTATATATCTGTGTTTGTGAAAATAAACATATATACATGAAAATAAATACAAGATTAGTGCACTTCCCATACTTTTCATATTTTATGCCTTGATCAAAAAGCAAAATATAGAATACCAATGCTCAGGCCCTACTCCAGAGATTGTAATTTAATGGAATGTTCTCCAAGGTTCCTGATGATTCTCTTGTGCAGGCAGGGTTGAGAAGACTGTCTTGGAGAACAGGGCCGACCTTGGCATGTGCCTCAGGCTAGAGAGGCCAAAGGGGCCTCGCAGCTCATGGAAGGTCCAACTCACTGGGGTTTGGCACTTGAGGCTCCATGGTACACATGCCCTTTGGGGACTGGGCACGCCCTTGGCATGCACCTCCTTGGCAGTTGGCTGGTCAGGGGTCTTCCCATGGATCTTGCCAGGCTGTGGTAGGGGTCAGCAGAGAGGAGTCTGGGATTTGGTGGGCAATCTCCCTCAGACCTCAGGTTGTGAGTGTGGCCACACATGTTGTGGGGGCAGCCCCTTAAGAGGAGAGCAAAGCTCTGGAGAATCTGGCAAGTGGAGTCTGAGGCAGGGGCAGGAACCCATGGCTGGGGAGGGAGTGAGGTCGGGCTCTCTCATGCAAAAAGAAAATCAAAATGGGGGTCGGTATTGCTAAGAGAGCTCTGTAAAATGGAGCTGGGAGGCCATGAAAGGTGTGTGACTGTTGCATGGCTCAGCCTGTATGGAATCTGACCTTTTGACCTGATGAAGTTATCCAAAACACCTGCCAGAAACCGAGTACATATCAGACCCTTACCTTAAAATAACTCCTGGCAGTCTATCTACTTGTAGGACTCCTACCCTAAAATAACTTGTGATTCCTTAAGGACAAATACTTTCTGACTTGCGTCAGAGTCAATCACAATTCTCACCAGGCAACTTTTTTTTGGGGGGGATGTATAGTTGATTTACAATGTTGTGTTAGTTTCTGCTGTACAGCAAAGTGATTGTTATACATATGTATAAATTATTTTTTATATTCTTTTCCATTATGGCTTATCACAGGATATTGAATATGGTTCCCTGTGCTATATAGTAGGACCTTGTTGTTTATCCATTCTATATATAATAGTTTGCATCTGCTAATCCCAAACTCCCAGTCCATCCCTCCCACACCCACACCCCTTAGCAACCACACATCTGTTCTCTATGTCTGTGAGTTTCTGTTTCATAGATAGGTTCATTTGTGTCATGTTTTAGATGCCACATATAAGTGATATCATATGGTATTTGTCTTTGTCTGACTTACTTCACTTGGTATGATAATCTCTAAGTCCATCCATGTTGCTGCAAATGGCATTATTTCATTCTTTTTTATGGCTGAGTAATATTCCATTGTATATATGTACCACATCTTTATCCATTCACCTGTCGATGGACATTTAGGTTGTTTCCATGTCTTGGCTATTGTGAATACTGCTGCTGTGAACACTGGGTTGCATGTATCTTTTCGAATTATAGTTTTCTCCAGATATATGCCCAGGAGTGGGATTGCTGGATCATACGGCAATTCTATTTTTAGTTTTCTGAGGAACCCCCATACTGTTTTCCATAGTGGCTGCACAAATTTACACTCCCACCAACAGTGTAGGAGAGTTCCGTTTTCTCCACACCCTCTCCAGCATTTGTTATTTATAGACTTTTAAATGATGACCATTCTGAACGGTGTGAGGTGGTACCTCATTGTAGTTTAGATTTGCATTTCTCTAATAATTAGCAATGTTGAGCATCTTTTCATGTGTTGCCAGGCAACTTTTAACAACCTCGTGTCTTTTAGTCTTTATAAGCCCCTGCCTCTTTCTCTACCTTGGAACACTCTTTTGGGGTTAACCAAATCAGTCTCCCAAACTGCAATTCTTAAGACCCCATATAAACCCTTTTCTTATTTGCAGGCTCCTGCATTATTATTAATTATTATTATTATTATTTTGCTTGACACTCAGGACCCGCCAACCACAAAAGTACCTGCATTTCTAGGAAGGGGCGCAGCTCCTGCCCTGGGAGATTTGCTAACCTGGATCTGGACTTGATATTGATTTTGAGGGCTGGCTTAGGCTCACCTTACAAAACACTTGGAGTTTGGGTTGGCAGAAGATGCAGTTTTGCCACCACCAGCTTTTTCCTGTATCTATTGGGTTGGCCAAAAAAAGGTTGGGTTTTCTGTAACATCTTATAGAAAAACCCAAACTAATCTTTTTGGCCAACCCAATATTTCTCAGCCAGGACAAAGGGGTTGACATGCTGTCAAGTCTTGATTATCGTCCTGGACTTGGGAATTCAGGGGGTGGATTCATCAGTGAACAGACAAAGGGGAGACAAAAGGATTACTAATACATAGTGGGTGTATCATCTTTCTGGATGGAAGTTGAGGGAAAAACAATGTAATTGCCGCAAATCCAAGGCCAAGACATAATATTAAAAGTTCAGTCCCTTGAACACTGTTTCTAGGAAGCGTATTATTCATTAGCTGTGGGAGAAACACAATTGCAGCCGGTAAAAGACTTTAGGAATTTATATGCAGATGGAAAAAATTGAAGGTGGTGAACTGGGTCTTTCTCAACAATAAGGAAGTGACCTAAAGGGCTGTTTTTGCAGAGTAGGGATAACCAATGCCTCAAAGACTGGGGAAAGGTTAGTTTTAGGAAGAGGATTTAGAAAAAGTCAAACAGTTCTCTCTGGCCTCCAGATGGAAGCACCAGTTTCATCATCAGCACTGGAAGGGGATTTCCCAGCTACGATGCTTACAGAAATAAGTGAAGGGGAAGGAGTCAGAAGGAGGTGGTTTAACATAGTAGCGTTAAAAGATAAACTCTTAAAATGTTTAATGTGCCTTCGTTTATTTGAGCAAAAATCGATTCCAATGAAGCTGCACCAAACCGGAAATGGTTAGGAACACTCCATCAACAGGAGCTGGGGAGAGACTTTAATAGGGAAGACTCCAAAGCAAAGCAAGGAAATGGGCTACAGCTTAAAGCCTAGTTGGCTGCTTGTGATTGGTTGCCCTTAGCTTTCATTCTGTAACCTTGAGGCATTGATGGGCATAGATTTTGGTTTGCTGCCGCAGGCCAACCAGGCATTAGAGCCAGCTCTGACTAATGGCTTCCCTGTTTAATGGAATAGGAGTTAAGAGTTTAGAGTGTGGCTCTGGAGTGTGGCTACCTGAGTTTGCTTCTCCTTTTGCAATTTGCTAGCTGTGTCACCTTGAGCAAGTTATATAACCGTGTTAGAACTATTGGCCTTCAATCTGGGGTACCCCACTCACAAGTTGAGATGCAGAGTTCTTAAATAGGACAGTCACCCCAAAGAAGAAGGATCCCCTCAGGAAGGACCTAATCCTAGAGGTACCACCAGAAAATATTTCTAATTTGTCCAGAAGCCGAAAGAATTTTCCGATGCCTCTCTCAAAACCCAAGAGAACCAAGTTAAAAAAATTTTTTTTTCAAAATAATATATAAGGTCAAAAAAGAGACCAGACAGCTTAGGTAGTGGTCATGGCAATGCCCCTGTGAGGCACTGTTTCTCACATGGTGGATCCGTGTGACATTCAGAGGCAGAACTTGACTCTAGCTCCCCAAGGAGGGGAGGAACTAGACTCTTAGCGCCCTTGCCTCCACCAACCTCCTCCATCGGCCACGGTGGTGGAGCCCCTCTCCATGTACACACAGAGGTGCTAACAAAGCCCTAATTTATTGGAGAGCAAGGGACCATGGAAGAAGCCCTCTTCCTAGCCAGTGGCTTAAATTGGGGTCAGCTGGTGTAGCAGGAGTGTTGGAGGCACCTTCCGAGCAGCCTGAATGTTTACGGAGGGGGCCGGAGGGACCCTGGGGCAGGATGCCATATTTCCTGCGTTTGTCTGGAATCCAGATGCTGGGAAGTTCTGGATTAAAAAGTGGCTGGGGATTTTGGTATTTCTTTGCACCCAATCAACAGCTCAGCTTCTGGAGGGGAATTCTCCCTTCCCACTGTGGGTCTACTGTAAGATTAATTTCCTACTGAAAAGCAGAAGCAGAGTCCTCTCACTTACCTGAGACACAGTGAGGATGGTGATAGTCTCCTGTCTCTGCCTACAGCCCCCCTCAGTCTAGTACAGCCTGGAGGTGAGGTAGGGACGGGGGTTGTAGATTATTGAATAGCTACTACAATAGGAGAGGTGTGGTGCCCGTGGAATCCGTCTTTTCCCCCAAATGGTGTCAGTAATCCATAGCTGAAACCCAAAGGCACAAAGAACCCCACATTTTAAGAATTGCCAGGTCTGTAGGTCAGCCACAGTCCCAAGAGCAGTGGTTCTCAAAGTGTGTTCCCCAGACCAGCAGCATCGGCATCACCCGGGACCCTGTTAGAAATGCAAATTCTTGCCCCGCCCCTTCACAACTGCTGAGTGGGAAGCTGAGGGGATGGGGATCAGCCATCAGTGGTTTAACAAGCCCTCCAGGTGATTCTGATGTCCACCCACATTTGAGAAGCTGGAGATGGCTGGGAGACAAATGCTATTTTGACGGAATGGGGATAACCCTTTTTCTTCAGGGATATGAGGCTGGCAGGAGGCTGCCCTTGGGACTGATATTCTTCTCCTTGACCAAACTCTAGCTAGGCGCCTCTGAGTCCTTTCTCTTTGACTAGCCCTCAACCTAGAAGACTAGAGCCAACGTGAACATGGTTTCTAATAGGTCAAGGCAGCATCCCCAGGATGACCCAAGCCCCCCACTTAAAGAAATCACAACAATGTCAAAAGAATTTGCTATTTTGTTCCAGTCAGCACCTGAAGGAAGATAGGCTCCCTGTCTCCTAGTCTCTGTGGGAGGGTAGGAACCTAATTTTGATAGGTACCAGTTAGCAAACCCGGATGGGTTTCACATGGACCCATCCCAACTTTCCTAGTTTCTGTAATTTTCATCTCCCTGACTTCTGGGTCCCTACTTGCCTCCCTCCCTACTCCCCTATTCTCCCTTTAAAACACACAGCCACCTCTGTACAAATGGAAGTTTTCAGCTCCCTATTTCAGTAGTATGCTAGTGATGAAATCTGTGCTTATCACTTTAAGTAGTGTCCCGCTTTGTTGATCTTTGACAGGACATGCAGTATTTTTATAGAGGCCATTCCCTCTTCCCCTATCCACGGAGTGAACACAAGAAGGAGAGGCAGGAAGGTCAAAGAGGGGTTTTTTTTTTAAGTTGGTAGTATTTGCAAGAAAGGGGGTGGGGCAACACATTATCCCCCAAGTTGGATGATTGCTTGGCAAGTAGGCTTGCCCCAAGAGATGAAGAGAGACCTCAGTGGGAAAATGTCAGTATCGAACCACCAGGAAGATAAGATGTTAAGGGTAATCACGGCACACAGGTGCAGAAAATAGCCCCGTCCCTGTCCACAGGCCTAAGTTGGGCCAGCAGAGGGCAGATGAGACTGTGGCCGCAGACGAAGAGAGATGGACCTCTGATGCAATCGTGGGGGACGGCTGTCTGCACAACCAGGCATAACCATTCTCATAAGGGACCCCCAAGGCAAAGGGAACTATTGCAGTGGAGTTTCTTGTCTGCAGGAGCCCGTGGGGGGCGCCGCCTGTCCACACCGAACCTGCAGACCCTCAGCGAGGTCAGTGTAAACGGTCAAGGCTAGAGACCAAAACAACGCCACAGCCAGTCCACACAAGCTCTCTGTGTCCTTCTAGCCTAAAGCCAAAAAGGTGTGCCGCACAGAAGGGGGAGGGTTGTGTGAGCGAGAAGGCCACGCCCCTCCCTCTAATCTTAAAGGTATAAATCAAGGCTGTGCTTGGGGGTGGGGAGGTTGGTGGGATCTGACTTGAATATGCGAGACACTTTTTTTTTTTTTGCGGTACGCGGGCCTCTCACTGTTGTGGCCTCTCCCGTTGCGGAGCACAGGCTCCGGACGCGCAGGCTCAGCGGCCATGGCTCATGGGCCCAGCCGCTCCGCAGCATGTGGGATCCTCCTGGACCGGGGCACAAACCCGTGTCTCCTGCATCGGCAGACGGACTCTCAACCACTGCGCCACCAGGGAAGCCCACGAGACACTTAAATTCGAGTCGTTTCAAGTCTTAAGAACTGGGATGAAAGAGCTTTAATGATGGGGAGTACCTGATAAGTTAGGGAATCAGGCTGAGCTGGTATGAGGAGAGCCTGCCCCCTAGCGGGGATGGATTAGAATTGACAGCCAGGGACTTCCCTGGTGGTCCAGTGGTTAAGACTCCTCACTCCCAACGCAGGAGGCCCCGGGTTCCAAACCTGATCAGGGAACTAGATTCACAGGATGCAGCTAAGAGCCCACATGCGCAATTAAAGGGCCCGTGTGCTACAACTAAGACCCGGTGCAGCCAAATAAGTAAATATATATATAAAAAAAAAAGAATTGACAGCTAATGAGAAGGATCCTCCCTTCCTCAGCCCCACACCCCAGGGGCTATTATCGCCTCATTTTACAGCTGGGGAATCTGTGGCTCTGAGAGTTAAGTAACTCAGCTCAGGTCAGGTTTACCAATGGCAGTGCTGAGATTGGAGCCCAGGTCCACCTATCTCCAAGCCCAGCAAGACGGCAGCCCTGTGGGCGAGTCCTCACTGTAGGCTGGAAGGCTGGGTGGCCCTGAGGTAAGCTGCCAGAGGCAGGATTTACAATGTGATCTGGTTATTCTCTAGTTTAGGGAAACCTTCTTCTGCCAACCCTGGGGAGAGTGTGGGAAAAGGTTAGCTCCAGTCCTGACTGTCAGGGAAGACCATCAGAGTGGGTGGCGTGACAGCCCAGACATAATCTGAGCCCTTTGCCCCACGGGTTTGACCACCCATGGGTTGGGAGAAGCATGTGAGTGTGGTTGGGAAACAGAGATTGCTCTGGTCTAATGCTCCTGGCAGAAGCCGCTTTGTGGGAAGGGAGTGGAAGGACTCAAAAGCAGCCTTCCTCTTGCCCCTCTCCCTTCAAACTACCACAGGGAACACTTAATCCTCAGCTCCACCCCAGGCCCGAGAATGACCCCATCCCAGGAGAAGGCCATGCCTCTGGGGCAAAGACACCCTCAGCCTTGGTAGCTGTCAGTTGGCTCTGACTTGAACTGGCCTGCCCTTGGCTGAAAAGTTTTCCCATATCTGGCATTGCCTCTTGGACTCTGGCCTCTTGTTTTTTTTTTTTTTTTTTGCGGTACGCGGGCCTCTCACTGTTGTGGCCTCTCCCATTGCGGAGCACAGGCTCCGGACGCGCAGGCTCAGCGGCCATGGCTCATGGGGCCCAGCCGCTCCACGGCATGTGGGATCTTCCCGGACCGGGGCACGAACCCGTGTCCCCTGCATCAGCAGGCGGACTCTGAACCACAGCGCCACCAGGGAAGCCCTGGACTCTGGCCTCTTGAACCAGTGCTTCAGGAAAAGCAACTCCAGACAGAAGAATGTGGACTCTAGAAAATGGGGATTTGTAGAAGGTTTGCAGTTAGGGGAGTGACCTGGGCAAAGTCTTGCACTGTCTCTTGCCTCTGAGGTCTGAGACCCCACATCCCGGGCTCCCCTTCTCTCCTGGTCACTCCTCTTCAGTGTCCCTCACTGTCTCCTCCTCCCTGACCCCACCTCTTCTCAGTAAGAATTGGAAATATCCTTAGAGATTTTTCAACTAAGTAAGTTGGGAGTTTTCAGGACTCACTCTGGACCCAGCCTTCTCTCTGCTCTCTGCATAGGTGAATCCATCCTTTCTCATTCTAAGTACCTCTACATACTCATGACACTTCAATTCTTATGTCTAGCCCAGAACTCTAGTCTCATTTATCCACTTGCCTATTTGATATCTTTATTGGTGTGTCTCTGAGCACCTCAAACTCAGTATCCTTCAAACTGAACTTGTAATTTTCCTTCAGTAAATCCTATTGTTTCTATCTCCAAAGTATACGTATATCAAATGTATCTACTTTTTTCCCCTTCTTCTGTTCCCACTCTTTTTTTTTTTAAACATCTTTATTGGAGTATAATTGCTTTGCAATGGCGTGTTAGTTTCTGTTTTATAACAAAGTGAATCAGCTATACATATACCTATATCCCCATATCTCCTCCCTCTTGCGTCTCCCTCCCACCCTCCCTATCCCACCCCTCTAGGTGGCCACAAAGCACCATTCTGCTCCCACTCTTGCTTGAGCTAACCACATCTTTCCCACTGAACTTCCCCTGGCCGTAATTTCCCCTGACATTGCCTCTTAACATGACCATCCACTCATTCTCCATAGAACAACCAGAGTCATCTGGTTAAACTGCAAATCCAATCATTTTGGTTTCATATGTAAATCCCTTAATGGCTACTTATTGTATTCAAAATAAAATCTAATATTGTACTATGACCTGGCCCCTCTCTACCTGTGTTAGCCATTAGTTCTGTTCATCCATATTTCCATTCCTTCTCTCCTTGTGGGCACATGAAATGAATGCACTTCCTCATACCGTTGAAATGGAGATATGCCCGTGTTACTTGCTTTGGACAATGAAACATAAGCAAAGTGATTTGAGAGCCAGAATGTGACTTTTAATGCACTTTCTTCTGCTACAGTGATTAGGGAAACCAGTATTGATATGGTGGTGCCACAAGATTGAAGCAGCTTGAATTGTTAGTAATAATGTAGGAGAGCTGCCCTGGAAGTTTGCCCAAATCCACAGTGGAATTTTCATGAGTGGGAAAAAAAAAAGCTTCTGTGTGAGGTTTGGGAGTTGTTTGTTACTCAGCAAAACATAGCCTATCCTGATTGATACACTGTAGAAAGAGGAGTTACTTGTGGGAAGCCTCTTTAAAACAAAAGCAAAGGAAAAGTTTTTTCAGAAAATTTCCTTGTTTTTCATTAGACTTTTTAAAAAAAAATTAACAACTGGCTCTTATTAATTATTCACAAAAGGAATCACAATGAATCCCCAAATTGGAGGGAATTTCGGGGTGGCCCAAAGAGAAGGCACATACATATTTTGACAGGAAATGACACTCCTAGATAACATCTCTCAATGTGGGTGGGCAAGACTGGATCACCATGGGGACAAAAGGAAGATGTGGGTAAAACTTTACAGAGAGAATCTGGCATGAGGAAATGTCACTTTAGGTGCGTTTATTAAAGTTAAACATTAACCAGGTAAGGTAATTTCTTCCTCACCACCCAAGTAATACCTGCTACACTTTGTCTTTGGTTTAAAATATACCAGGAAGGATCTGAATGATTCAAATTTGGCTGAAAATGGAGCAATTTTTGAGGAACACATACTTTCCAAGCAGAAACATTTCTTTATCTTCTTTCAGGCTTCTATTACTATATATCTGCAATGATGGGCAGTGTTTAATTTGCAGAGAGAGAGAGAGATTGAAGAAGGGAAGAAGAGAGCAAATAGGGAAAAAGGAAGGGAGGGAGGTGGGGAGGAAGGAAGGAAAGGATGGAGAGAGAAGGATGAAAGGAAATAAATCTATAATGAGACTGGAATGTGCAGCCTCAATGAGAGGGGAGAGATGACCAACCCTTCCTAAAGACACTTAAACACCCAGAGCAGTAGGTGGCATTGTTTTGACCCCTTTTACCCAGGGTGACCATACTTTGGGAGGCTCAAGCTAAAATGGTGTGGTCACTACCAATGAATGTAGAGACTTGTAAGTGAGCTGGCCTCCAGGCATAGCGACCAGAAAAAGGAAATTCTCAGAGCCCCCCTCTTCTCCAGAACATGTGAGAAATCCTCAGAAGTTACTGAAAACAAGGTTGCCCACGCCTGTCGACTCTAGGGCACTGCAAAGGCATCCACTGGCTAGGGTCTCTGTCTTATGTTTCAAAATTCTCTAGTTCTAAGGACTGAGTCGATGTCCATAGCAATGTCTTCTTATATAAGCAGAATGGGGCTGCACTGATCAGACAGCACTCTTTCATCCTGAGCTGTGAGCAGTCTGGTCTGGGCAATCTCTCTTTTTTTTTGGAAGGACAAGATTACGTGCCCACTGCAAAGTTCATGTCCCACTATCCCGATGGTTGATGTAGTCCAGTTCTGCTCCCGGCTAGAGGCCCTAGCTGTGCCTCTGCCTCCTAAGTTCTTAGGTGAGGCCATAGATGGCCTCAAGGTTGAGACCTTTGGGTAGAAAGCTTCAGGCTGGGCCATATAAGCCCAGGTTCCGGGCCGCCTGGGAGATCCTGGGAGTTTTCCTCTGGGGAAATGGATAGTGAGCTGGTCTTCCAGACCTGTGTGGCTTCTTTATGGAAGGAGGGCCCTGAGCGCCAATGTTTAAGCCAGATCCCACTGCCGTTGTTTGGGTATTGCCCACTTGACATTCATGCTGGGCTGCCTCTGGGATCGTGCTTCCTTGCTGAGTCATCTGAGTGTCTTCAAACAAGCCTGGGAGCCTTTGCTCAGACCCCATGAACTTGTCCTTGTGCTTTACTTGATGACTGGTTTCCTGGTGGAAGGTTTGGACCGAGCGGTGCATCTCTAGGTGTGTGTGCCATGGAGACTCGGGGGCCTGGAGACAGCCTCTGTCAGCCTCCTCCAGCATATCCTCTGCCTCAGGATCCGCCTCTTCTAGGGACAGTGAATGCCTTCTCTCCTTGTTAATCCAAACAGCACTGACCATGGCCTCAGCAGGAGCAGGCATGTTCCCTCCTGAGAAAGCAAGGCACCAGCAGGGTCACCACTGCACAGTACATGGGTGGCTCTCATTTTGGGGGTCTCAGAGCTTTCAAGCTGAAGGAAGGCCATGCCAAATACATCAAGGAGGCCAGGTACCCAATGCACTGCATTATCTCTCTCTAACACACACATACACATACACACACACACACACACACATTCATGCACAATTATTCATTTATTCAACAAATATTTATAGGCCCTTATAATGTGCCAGGCATTATTTATTCTAAGTCTTGGGAATACAGTTATGAACACTGAGACAAAATCTACCTCTTCATGATGTGGTCTAGTGGAGTAGAAAAAGAATAAGCAAATAAACATACTATAATAGTTTCTGGTGGTAATCAATGCTATGGAAAAAAACATTCGAGTGTGATAGAATTTAATAGGAGACTTTTGACTGCAGTGAGGGAGTGAACCCTAGGAAGAAGAATAACCCTTTCCACTGGCCCGTGGAAAGGGTTATTCTTAACTTACAGGGTTTTGTGTTGTGGGATTCTGATAATGGGTTTAGCACCCAAGGCAGAGGAGAGGGGAACTGTGTTTTGAGGCAGTTCCTTTTGGAGGACTGGTCTTTATCTCTCTGAACCATAGCCACTGTTCTGGGAACATGTTTGCAGCACCTACTGCTTCCCTGAACTGGCTTCAGGGATGAGAAGGCAGACTGATGTCTTTCTTCCTTCTCAGGGACATCTTTTTACCACCTTGTGGAACATGATAGTTTCTTGTCAACTCTTGGTGGCATTGAGGGTTGGAGAAATGACTGAAAGCCATTTTCCTATAGAAAGGAGACCTGTGGCCAGCCTGGAATTCCCTCTGAAATGCAGTGAAGCTCCCTTGAGCATTCTGACATTTGTCCCTGCTGGAGGCCCCTAGGTGACAGAGTACATGGTGTGAGTGGAGAGGTGGTGTTGAAGGAATAAAGCCAGAAGGAAGCCCTTGAACTCTAGTGCTAGGAATCCAGAACACCTGCCATTGCATTTCTAGAACCTAAATTCATTCCATAACACTAAGACAGGATGAAGAAAGCTAATTCCAGAGGGCTTCCTTCCATTAATCAGCTCCCAGAGTACGTGCCCTTCCAGATACAACCCAGTGTCTTAAGACACTGAGATCTAGTTTTAGTGGGAGCCAATCTCAGTGGCCACTCTGTCTTCCTGAGTCTGCTGTGCTGGACACAGAGGATCCCTAAATTCCCTCTACTTGCTTGGCTTCATGGCATTAATATCTCCTGGTTTTCTCCTATCATTTAAGAAAAATGAACTGTGGTAGACACACAACATACAACTTACCGTCTTAGCCATTTTGAAGTGTACAGTTCAATAGTGTTAAGTCCATTCACATTGTTGCACAACCGATCTCCAGAACTTTTTCATCTTTCCCAAACTGACGCTATACCCATTAAACAACAACTCTTCATCTCCCCCACCCTGGCAACCACCATTCTACTTTCTGTCTCTGTGAATTTGACTACTCCAGGTACGTCATATGAGTAGATCATTACGGCACTTGTCTTTTTGTGACTGGCTTATTTCACTTAGCATAATGTCCTCAAGGTTCATGTAGGTTCATCCAAGATTCAGCATGTGTGAATTTCCTTTTTCGGGCTAATATTCATCTGCTACCATTTTGACTGCTATCTTCCCTGACTTCTTTTCCTCTGCTTGTCCCTTCAATATTTGAGTATTGTAGAACTCTAATTGTCATCCCAGCCTCTTATCAATTTACACATTGGTCCTCCACAATTTTATCCATGCCCATGGCTTCAACTACTACCAATATGTTGATGACCCCCAATCTATATCTCCAGCCCACATTTCTCTCCTGAGATCCAGGCTGGTTGGAAGTTTTACAGACACCTCCCTCAAATGCAGCATATTCACAAACAAATTCATCTCTTCCTAATCAGAAATCTTTTTCTCCTATATTCTCTATCTCAGTGAATGGTACCACCATCCAGCCTGTTGCTAACGTGTAGGCAAAATTGCTTTTTTGCCCCCTCCCCCAGCATCATTTTCACCTCATTTTTATAATCTTAGTCTGATTTCTCCCTGGAGGACCACCTTATTCCTCACGCCCAGTCCAAGTGCTTCAAGTGTCCTTCTAACTCAGACTCATGTGACATAACGATCTGGTCCTCAGCCAATTAGCACAGAAAACCCTAAGGGGCTTTATACGTATTAATTTATTTAGTTCTCACCACAACCCTCTACTTTGGGGACTACAGTTATTCCCAGCTGAAAGATGAGGAAGCTGAGTCACAGAGTAATGTACATGACTTGTTCAAAGCTGCACAGAGCAAGTCAGTGGCAGAGCTGGGACTCAGGTTCAGGCCCTTCTCCAGAGACCAAGTACAGGAACACTCCATCAGACAGCACACTTCTTCTCACAGTTAGAGCAAGAATGTGGACTTGCAAACTGCTAGAAATGCCCTGAAAGATTCTGACTGAGCCTGCAGGTGAGAAGTCTTCCCTGGGGAAGCAGAGCCTGAGCATTCCCCCTTGCATTACCCTGTTGTAACTCATGATGTAACTCATGTCCATGACGTAACTCATCAAGTGGTGACCCCGGAGGAGGGAGGTTTGAGTTCTAGGATGCAGGAGAAAGGGGCAACGGGGATGCGTGGGGCAGGGGTGGTGAATTCTACGGGGCGTGCTGAGTTTGAGATGTCTTTGGGGGCATACCCATCACATGGATGTGAGTCTGAACCACAGATGTGTTAAATCTGCTTTCATTTGATACAAATTTAATTAATGCTTGCTGAGTAACTGAATGAATTAATACCCTTGAGGATGGAATAGGGCTTTAGGAAACTGCCAGCTTCTGCCCTGCAGAGAGAGGGGGCTATTTGGCTGTACCAATTCAGTTCAAATGGATCCCACTCATTGGCAACAGCCCAAGTTGTGAGAGATGGGTGCCTTTAGCCCAAGGCAGTGCCCTTCCTGTCCCAGACAGTGAGGACTCTCTGGCCCCTGATTCCTTCCCAGACTTGCCTAGAGCGGGATGGGCTGCTCAGTGAGTCCTGAACTGTATAAACAGCCACAGAAATTCCCAGAGCACAGCCTTGACCTTTCAGGGGGTCTTCCTACCTCTCTTGACTTGCCCTCTCGGTTAGAGGATGAAGGGCCGGGATTTGACAATCGCTTGCTTTCTGAGCCCTGTGCTCCTAGCTTCCTCCTGGAATAAATCTGAGTTCCCAAAGGCAGGAGGCTGCTCCCCTGGAGGCGGGGCTTCTGTGTCTCAGTGCCCCTCCCCAGCTGCTGGTTGAGGGGGTGCAGAGCTCGCTCGGTGAGCCTGGGTACCTCCTGGGTCCCTGAGCCCTGCGCTTCCTCTGGCCAGTGCCCAAGCTGTTGGGAACATCATGTGTCCTCTCTCCCTGGCAGCGCGCTGCCTGCCAGCTGCCTGCTTGAGGCCCCAGCGGAACGGCCCTGCACCGGCCTCCCTGTTCTGCCTCTGCCTCTGGCCAGCCCGCCTCCCTGCTCTTCCCCACCAGGAGGCCGGCAGAGCCCTGGCCCTGCGCTGCCCACAGCTCAGCCACCCATTCTGCCCACAGCCAGGCCCTCGTGCCCTTCCTTCTGCCCCCAGCACCTGCCCAGCCCTACCTTTCGGGAGCACCACCACGTGGGCCTGGGCCCTCTGTTGCCGTCTCAGGCCTGCATACTGCGCTCGCAGGAGCTGCATGCTGAGCAGGGGCCCTTTCCCTGGGGCCTGAGTCCCAGAGCCGTCGGCCATGAAGGGAGACCCCAGCTGCCAGAAGTGGGGCAGGGCAGGGCACGGGCAGGGCAACCCCTTCATCCGGTTCCGGGAGCAAAGCAAACACTGATGGGCGGGGCTGGGGGGGAGGTGGTAGGGCTCAGGGAGAGGAGGGGGAGAGGGAAGTGAGGAGGAAGGTGGAAAGATCAGAAGAGCAAGGGAGGGAGAGCGAGAAATTGGGGGAAGGAGAGGGTGGGAGCGGGCGGGAAGGAGAAGGAAAAGTTGGAGGGGGAGGAGGGAAGGAAGGGATGCAAAGAGGGGATGAAGAATGGAGGAAGGAGGTGATAGCCGTGGGAGATGAATGGGGGGAGAGAAGAGAGAGCACGGGGTGGGGGGGCAGCAGGGGGAGGGAGGGAGTGAAAGTGAGAAATTGATGGGCAGGGAGTGAGGGGAGGAGCCGGGGACAGAGAGAAGGACAAGCAGAGCTGCTCTGAGACCTTTTGGGGTCCAAGGAGTATCCTATTCCAGGTCCTTCACTGCTTGATCCGAAAGTGTAGAATCCGACTCCAGGAGCTACAGTGAAGCCTCCTGTTTCCTGGCAGAGCTGGAGCTAGTGCTGGGGGATGCCAAGTGCCCGCCTTGGTTCACACCCCTTGGACTGTAACCTGGATAATTGTCAGCAAACCTGTCTGTTCGGTTGGCAGTTGGAAAAGGCGCTGGAGCCTCAGGAATATGCACCAGCATCCGGGCAGAGGGAGACCCAGTAGCAAAGGTACCCCTGAGACCTCCACTCACTGCCCAGTGTGCAACCCTGGAGAAAGCCCAGCCCCAAAGTCACTGCGGGGACAGAGCCAGGCGAGCCCTGGCCTCTAGCCAGCCCCACCTCTTTGACATTTGACGTAGGCTCTGTGGTCTCAGCATTTCCCAACCAGTTAAGTTGGTGTTTATCTTACCCACAGCTACGTGCGCTCTCCCCCTCTGCTTGCTAGCCCCACCATGTCTATAACCACTTTGAATCCTAAACCCTCTCTCTTACACCAGCTTCAGCCTATCCTGGCTCCATTTGGCAGATTAAGTTTTCTATCTTCTCCTAACATAATTACCCAATTACCCAAAATATCTACAGAGGCAGTGGAAACAGTAGTGGCTGAATTTAGGGACATTTTGGAGAATAACTGGATGGTATTTAGCCATAGGACATTGGATGAGAGATGGAGGGTGAAAGTCTGTTGGGTGGTGTACGCCATATACATATATGCTATATACTTTGTTGGTTGGTATGTACTGCTGTAATAAGGTACCGCAAACTGGTTGGCTTAAACAACAGAAATTCATTGTCTTAGAGTTCTGAAGCCTGCAGGCCCAAGATCAAGGTGTCAGCAAGGTCAGTTCCTTCTGGGCATTGCAGAGGGAATCTGTTCCATGCCTCTCACTTTGTTTCTGGTGGTTTGCTAGCAACCTTTGTCTTTCCCTGGCTTGTAAAAGCATCACCTGATCTTTGCCTTTATATTCACCTGGTGTTCTTCCTGTGTGCATGTCTCCGTGCCCAAATTTCCCCTTTTTATAAGGACACTAGTCATATTGGATTAGGATCCACTCCAGTGACCTCATCTTAAGTCAACTATTTATATCTGCAATGATCCTATTTCCAAACAAGGTCACATATGAGGTACTAGTGTTAGGACTTCAACATATGGATTTGGGTGGGGGGAGGACACAATTTAACCCATATCAGGTAGGGAAATGGTAGTTCCAGTCACAGAGATGGCACAGGAGAGGAGCAGACTGGGGCAAGGGAGAGGGGGAGGGATTTATTTTAGATGTTATGTTTGAGGTACCTATGATCGTTGGGTCATCAGGAGGGAGTTAGAAGCTTGGTAGAGAGAGGCAGATGTCATTGTTTGTGAAAATGATACAGTTCATTATTGGAAAAATTTTATCATTAGACAGTCACGCATATAGAGAATTGAGAGATGGTCCAAAGTTGCTTTCTTTTCCCTTTTCAGTCCCCACTAGCTTGTTCAAGTTCATGTTTAATGGGCAGAAGAGAGGTCTCCTCCATGCACTTCTACTTTCTTCTTTCTCGTCTCTTGTCCCAGCATCTAACTTCTTCCTCTTGGCATCTGGTCCATCATTATGTTCTAACTACTGAGAGAGGGGATGAATGGTCTAGGCTAGTGGAGCTTCTACAAGACTACTTTTTAACATAACTTCTGTGCCACTATTTAAAAAAAAAAAAGTCTCACTCTCTTTCCCCCACCTCCTCAAGACCTCTGCAGTTATCCTGGCTTGGGTTGGGTAGGGCTCCATCAGTGGGAGGGTATATACTCCAGGAAGAGGGTTATGAAGGTGAAAATGTTCACCCTACTGTATAAGAATTGAAGTCTTGGGCTTCCCTGGTGGTGCAGTGGTTGAGAGTCTGCCTGCCGATGCAGGGGACACGGGTTCGTGCCCAGGTCTGGGAAGATCCCACATGCCGCGGAGCGGCTGGGCCCGTGAGCCATGGCCACTGAACCTGTGCGTCCGGAGCCTGTGGTCCGCAACGGGAGAGGCCACAACAGTGAGAGGCCCGCGTGCTTCAAAAAAAAAAAAAAAGAATTGAAGTCTTCAGTCCATATGTGGCAGCTGAAGTCTTAGAATTGAATGAAATTTCCAGTTTAGGAGGATATTTCAAGATACCAAGCTCTAGGAAGACCAATATTTAAGGGGCAGGCAGAAGTAAGAAGGTAATGTTGAGAACAGAAGAAGTGAAATCAAAATGATAGGAGGAGAAACAGTGAAGAGGGACATCCCAGACTGTAAGGAAGGAAAGAAATGTTGCAAAAGAGCCAGACTGGCCAAAAAGGGGGAAACAGAATCTCTTGATTACCTTCCTGCCCTATAGAATAGTATCTGAGAAATATACACAAAAGACTGGTTCTCAATCTGGCTACACATTCAGACCACCTTGGGAGTTTTATTTATTTATTTATTATTTTTTAATTAATTAATTTATTTTTGGACTGTGTTGGGTTTTTGTTGCTCGGCATGGGCTTTCTCTACTTGCAGCAAGTGGGGGGGCTACTCTTTGTTGCGGTGCGTGGGCTTCTTATTGCGGTGGCTTCTCTTGTTGTAGCGCATGGGCTCTATGCACGTGGGCTTCAGTAGTTGTGGTGCACAGGATCAGTAGTTGTGTCTTGTGGGCTCAAGAGCTCAGGCTCAGTAGTTGTGGTGCACAGGCTTAGTTGCTCCACGACCTGTGGGATCTTCCCGGACCAGAGCTCGAACCCGTGTTCCCTGCATTGGCAGGCGGATTCTTAACCACTGCACCACCAGGGAAGTCCCACCTTGGGAGTTTTAAAAGAAACACCCATGCTTGAGTGCCTCTCCTAAATATTCTGATTCACGTAGTCTGGGGTGGTGTCTGGAGATTGGTATGTGTCTAACGTTCTCCACTGCTCTAGAGAGCCAACTGCCCAGATTTCTGAGTCCCTGGGTCTCTGGTTGAGAGACAAATGGTGGGAAATAGCCCGAGCTTCTTCATCCTTTTTTTATCAGGGAGCCTCTCTAGCATGAGCTGAAGACAATAGAGACCCGTCCATTCTAGTCCAGTTGCATCTGCCATCAAATTGGACTCAATTTCTACTATATTTGGCACTTATTTATCAGTCTTCATCTTTTAATATTAATAGTTATCCCTCTCTATGGTTGTATGTTTGTAGGTATTCTGATGAGAAATAGGAGAGGCTACCAACTGCTGGTTGCCTGCCTTTTGGAAGCTTAAATTCCTTCTTTAATTCATATGGTTCCTCTCTCTCTTTTAATACCCAAATCTTTAATCTATTTGGAATTGATTTTAGTGTGAGAGTTTCAGATAAAGCATGAATCTAACTATTTTTCCTCCAAATAATTGTCCAGTTGCACAATAGCACTTATTGAATAAACTTCCCTTTCCCTATGTTGCAATAACAGTAATAATAGTGTAAGAAAACATTGGCAATGGTATCCCATTCCAGAGAGTCTTCTGAAATAAATGAAAAATATTATTGAGCTGGAGCCCTTCTTGAAAAATGATGACGGCTACCACTGAATGGACATGCTTTATTATTCAGGAGGACTCACCAGGGGAGCAAGAAATAAGCTTGCTCGGGGTTCAAGACACCAGAAAGGGCTGAGATGCCCTGTTATTTGAAGAAATATTTTCTTTTTTCCGTATGGTTTAAACTGTACTGAACCTGAAAATGAAAGTCTGTGTTGAGAGGTAAGCATGTGTTTAATCTAACAGGGTCAGTAAAGAAAGGAACCACTTTCCCTGCAGCTCTCATGGGAGCTTATAGTAAAGGAAATTAGACCTAGAGGATCCAAGTCCACTCCTGTTCAAGGGACCCAGCTCTTCTATAAGACTTGGGTGACAAAGGTGTCATTTAATCACTAGGGCACTATTCCAGAGAGAATCACTCAGACCGGAGGCACTATAAAGGCCAATCATTGGTGGGCGGAGATTCAGAGACTTGAAGAAGCCCGTATGGGAGATGGTTGGCGAGCCAAAGGCCAGGAGAGCCAGGTATATGTGGGGGTGGGTGAGCAACAGGAGTGGATCCTGTCCTGGTGAAGGACTTAAGTTTTGAGTTCTTTCCACTGGAGACTCCAGGGAAGGCTTAAGATACCCTGATCTTTCGCTTTTCCTCTTCTCTGTAATGATTTCACTCTGAAATTATCCCACCTCTACCGCTTAGTGATGTAGCCTTAGAAAGACCAAAAGGGCAAGATGGTGAGGGATGGGAGGCCTTCCTGGAATGTCTTCTTGCTGGTTCTAGTGAGGAGGGGCCTCATCCTGTTAAGTAGACTGTGGCTTGGGGTTCCATGTGGACAGTGTCCACAGGAGACCCAGGTGTGATGGGAAAGGACTCAGGATGTCGAAGAGTGCTCCAGGGCAGACAGACTCCTAAGTTCAGGGTTCTCGGCCTTATGGAATGAGAGAGATTCCTCTCTGAAAAACGCAAGTATGTGCCAGACCTGTGAAAACAATAGTTTCATTCACTGAGCCCAGACAACTGTGGGCCAGGTATGTGCTAATCACTCCATGTACATAATCAATTTTTTTTTGTGGTAAAATATACATAACATGAAATTTACCATTTGAACTATTTTGAGAGTACAATTCAGTGGCATTGAGGAGGTTCACGATGTTGTACAACCATCACCACTATTTGTTTTCAGAACCCTTCATTGTCCCAAACAAACTCCATACCCGTTAAACTGTAATAATCCTTCATTCCTTTCCACCCCCCAACCCCCAGTTCCTGGTAAAACCTCTATTCTACTTTGTCTCTATGGATTTGCCTACTTTTGGTACTTCATGTAAGTGGAATCATACAATATTTTTCCCTTTGTGTCTGGATTATTTCTCTTAGCATGATGTTTTCAAGGTTCATCCATGTTGGAGCATGTATCAGTACATCATTCCTTTTTATGGATGAATAATATTCTATGGTATGACTATAACACATTTTGTTTATCCATTTGTCCATTGATAGACATTTGGCTTGTTTCCATATTTTGGCTATTGTGAATAATACTGCTATGAAAATGGGTACACAAGTATTTGTGTGAATCCTGGCTTTCAGTTCTTTTGGATATATATCTAGGAGAGGAATTGTTAGACCATATGGTAAATATATGTTTAACTTTTTGGGGTTTTTTTGTTTTTTGTTTGTTTTATTTTTTATTTATTTATTTTTGGCTGCATTGGGTCTTCATTGCTGCGCACGGCCTTTCTCTAGTTGCAGCGAGCGGGGGCTACCCTTCGTTGCGGTGTGCGGGCTTCTCATTGAGGTGGCTTCTTTTGTTGCGGAGCACGGGCTC
The DNA here is from genome assembly GCF_949752795.1 of Hyperoodon ampullatus. Taxonomy (NCBI): domain Eukaryota; kingdom Metazoa; phylum Chordata; class Mammalia; order Artiodactyla; family Ziphiidae; genus Hyperoodon; species Hyperoodon ampullatus. Next base: position 35,372,958 of record NC_136919.1, read on the forward strand.
TAGGTGTGCAGGCTTCAGTAGTTGTGGCACACAGGCTCAGTAGTTGTGGCTCACGGGCTCTAGAGTGCAGGCTCAGTAGTTGTGGCGCATGGGCTTAGTTGCTCTGCAGCATGTGGGATCTTCCTGGGCCAGGGCTCAAACCCGTGTCCCCTGCATTGGCAGGCGGATTCTTAACCACTGCGCCATCGGGGAAGCCCTATGTTTAACTTTTTGAAGAACTTGTATGTAATCAAATTTAATCCCCCTTGAGAACAATGTGAGAGAGGCAACATTATTATCCTTTCTCCTTCACTTTTTATATTGAATTCATCTCTAGCCCAGGTAGTTCCAGCTCTGAAATATATCCCAAACCCGTACGCTTGTCTGCATCTCCTCCGGCACCATCTTAGTCTCAGTTGTCCTCGTTTCTTTCTCCAAGACCCCTGCAACAGCCTCCTAATTGGCTCCTTGCTTCTATACCATGCTCTCCCATCTATTCTCTTCTCAGTGATCAGTGTTCTCCTGAAGGCCCAAGGCAAATTGACTTATGCCTTCCTCCTAGTCAAAATCCTTCAGTGGCTTCCCAACGCCCTCGAACTAGCATTCAAGTCTTTCTCATGGCCTATGAGGTTGTGCATGTCCTGGGTCTGTCTCACCACACCAGTCTCCTGGTTGACTTTCCTCTTGCTCCCTACATTCTAGACCAGATTTCCTACAAATACATTACAGGTGTGCCCAAGATTGAGACCCACAGACCCCAGGGCAGGTGCCTCCAGCCACAAAGAGCTCATCCACTTACTCCAATGGCCCATACAAAGAGTATCATCTTCTAGGTGGGCCACAGTGTGAACAAGGGGAGAAAGTTCTCTTGCCATGTTAGCCTTCTCTCATTTTCTTGAATGCCCCTGACGTCTGTTCCTCCTTGGAGCTTTGCTATGTGCTGTTCTCTCCATCTTCTAAAATACTCCTTTGCTTACCCTCATCTCCATCCCCATTTTCATGGCATGCTTACCATTTGCAGCACCTGCTTCTTTCCTAGCTGACTTGCAATCAACTTCAATTTACAGTTTAAGAGAAGACTTAAGAGTTAGGAGCATAGACTATGGAGCCAGACTATGTGGGTTTGTATCCTATCTTCCCTACTCTTGAAAGTGTGCCTTTGGGCCAGCTACTTAACTTCAATGTGTTTGCAGGTAAACCAATTCCCATAGACAGGGAGGCAGTATGAGCTGAGTAAACAACCAAAACAAACTTCGTCTAGCATCATCTCCACAGACTAGGCTTTGTGGCAGTATTGCACCTGGATTCATTTAATCTGCACAGTAATTATATGTGGTTAGGTGCCATGTTATTATCATCATCATTTCCATTTTCCAGATGGGGAACTTTAGGCTTGGTGAGGGTAAATGACTTACTGGTAAGTGGCTTAGGCAAGATCAAGACTTTCCAATTCCAGATGCTCAAACCTTAGAGCATCACTGCTGTATTTCAGTTGTATACAGAGTAATATATTGTAATGTCATTTACCTGGGAACAGTGAAGTCCTGCCCTCCAGTATTGTCAGGATCCAGTTGTAGTCAACAGATCCCACTCTGGCTAAGTCAAGCAGAAGGAGATTTCACGTGAGGAATTGGGTGCTTATAAAATGGCTAGAAAAACAGGAAGAGTAATTTTAGCCCTCCAAACCACTCTACCCTTGTCACAAATTATGTTTTCCAAGGATGGCATAAACAATATCTTCCATCCTACATGCTCTTTTGCAATTGAGTTTGCCACTCCCTCATCAAGAGATGGAGTCTGTATCTTCACCCTCCTGAACCTAGATTGGTTGTGTGACATCATTTGACCAACAGAGTGTGGTAGAAGTGATGCTATGCCTGTTCTTGTCATAATAACCCTTAGCTTCTGGTGACTTTGGCTTCCTGCTTTTTGGAATGCTTGCCCTTGAGTGCTCCTTCTCTAAGCCCAAAGACCATGCTGTGAGCATCCCGAGCAACATAGAGAAGCTGCATAAGCTGCATGTAGGTGCTTCAGTCAACATTGCCAGGTGAACTCCCAGCCAATAGCCAGTATCAACTGCCAGCCATATGAGTGAGCCCCCTGGACATCCAGCCGAGTCGAGCCTTCAGATAACTGCAGCCCAGCCAACATCTAAATGTAATTTCATGAGAGACCCCAATGGAGAATTGCTTACCTGAGCCCAGTAAATGCATGAGTAATAATATTAAGTAGTTGTTTTAATTCACTAAGTTTGGGGATGGTTCATTACACAGCAATAGATAACCAGAACAATCCTGACTCTGAATATGTTATCACTGTTGCTCAAACTACTGAATTGGGGAAACACCTGCTAAATTAGGAAGCTGCCAGTACAACTTCTAGACTTCAAGTCACACCATCTCTTCCATGAACCACACTTACAAAATGGATGCATGCATTCTGCCTCTCTGCCAATAAAAATTCTTGAAAATGCATCTGATTGGTGGAACCCAAAGCACCAGGTGAAGAGAATCCTAGCTGCAAGGAAGTCTGGGAAATGTAGTTGTTTCAAAGCTTCCCAGGCTTTGTAAGATAACAGAGGACTGAAATGGATGTTGAGAAAAACAGTCCACAGTATGAGCCACCCATCGTTATTCCTAAATGACTAAGCAATTTCAAGACTCAAGAAAATAAAAAGAATGCTTTTTAAATGTATGTTGCATAATTCAGACTCTCTTTTCACCGGAGATATCTTTTGCATTCATTATTCCATAGACCACTGGGGCACAGTTCATCACACTAGATTATTACAGTGTTCAAAGAAATCTTATCAGTATCTGAGTATTTATATCCCTCTGGGAGGTTTTAAAAAAATCTTTGCCGTCTTTTTAGTAAATACAAAGAGCAGTTGAAACAAATGATAGTGCTTTGATGCTAGGTTATATTTTAACCAAAAGAATGTAGACGTCTTGGTAGCGTTCACCAAAATATTCACTGGAATATTTTACAGTCTTCAAGTACTGGTAAAATTTATTTTTTAATTTGTATTTTTTATTGAGGTAAAACTCACATAGCATAAAACTCATATTTTAAACTTTTTAAAAAATGAACAATTCAGTGGCATTTAGTACATTCACAATGTTGTATAACCATTACCTCTATCTAGTTACAAAACATTTCATCACCCCAAACAGAAACCCCATACCCACTGAGTTACTCTCCCTTCCCCTATATCCCTGTTTCCTCCCAATCACTAAACTGCTTTCTGTCTCTAAGGATTCTCCTCTTCTGGATATTTCATGAAAATGGAACCATACAATATGTATGGTGCCTGACTTCTTTCATTCAGCATAATGTTTTCAAAGTTCATCTATGTTGTAGCCTGTATCAGCACTTCATTCCTTTTATGGTTGAACAATATTCCATTGTATGAATACATCACTTTTGTTTATCCATTCATCTGTTGATGGACATTTTGGCTATTGTGAATAGCACTATTTTGAATAGTATTGCTATGAATATCAGTGTACAGGTTTTTCTTTGAATAGCTCTTTTCAGTCCCTTTGGGTACTCTACCTAGGAGTAGAATCGCTGAGTCATATGGTTGTAGCATGTTTTCATTGCAAAACTTCCTTGGCTGAAACTGTGTTGCATTTTTTTTTAACCTGTTGAAATGATGCTTTAATACTGTCTAAAACTATCTCCAATAAAAACAATACACTCAACTCCTGTATTCTCTCCTGAAAGAGAAAGCTCAGTTCAAGATTTGTCACAGCAATACACTTTCAGTTTAGAACTCTTATTGTTTTAGATATTTACAACCTTCACAAAGTACATAATTGTATACTGAAATTTTGCCATATCTTTAGAATATGGTATTTGGGGCAAGGGGAAATACAGTTTTTAAAGTTAGAACCTAAGTCATTGTTAACATTTAAGTCAATTGCTTTATTAAGTTTATATACATTTCTAAAAGAACAAAGTACAAAACCAGATTGGCTTATTTCTTCAGCAGTTTACTAATTCTACCTTTCACCATTAAACAAAAACACTTTGATAGTTAAAGTTGTCATTGATCAACTGCTTGTGAGGACTATTCCTTCTGAAGATTATTCTGTAAAGCTACATCCTAATTAGAATGGTATTGGCATTCAAATACAACCAGCTGAATTTTATGAATGACACTACTTAAAAAAAATTTATTGAGCACCTCTTTTTAAAATTTTTAATTTTTTTATTTTTTTTGCAGTATGCGGGCCTCCCACTGTTGTGGCCTCTCCCGTTGCGGAGCACAGGCTCCGGACGCGCAGGCTCAGTGGCCATGGCTCACGGGCCTAGCCGCTCCACGGCACGTGGGATCCTCCCGGACCGGGGCACGAACCCGTGTCCCCTGCATCAGCAGGCGGACTCTCAACCACTGCGCCACCAGGGAAGCCCCACACCTCTTTTTTAAAAAATAAATTTATTTATTTTTGGCTGCATTGGGTCTTCGCTGCTGCGTGCAGGCTTCTCTTGTTGCAGAGCATGGGCTCCGGGTGTGTGGGCTTCAGTAGTTATGGCACACAGGCTCGGCAGCCGTGGTGCACGTGCCAAGTGCTCTGCGGCATGTGGGATCCTCCCAGACCAGGGCTCGAACCTGCGTCCCCTGCATTAGCAGGTGGACTCCCAACAACTGCACCACCAGGGAAGCCTGACACTACTTTTTTTTTCTGTGTTGGGTCTTCATTGCTGTGTGCGGGCTTTCTCTAATTGCAGCAAGCGGGGGCTACCCCTCGTTGCAGTGCGCGGACTTCTCATTGCAGTGGCTTCTCTTGTTGTGGAGCACGGGCTCTAGGCGTGCAGGCTTCAGTAGTTGTGGCTCACGGGCTTCAGTAGTTGCGGCTCACGGGCTCAAGAGCGCAGGCTCAGTAGTTGTGGCGCATGGGCTTAGTTGCTCCGCGCATGTGGGATCTTCCCGGACCAGGGCTCGAACCTGTGTCCCTTGCATTGGCAGGCGGATTCTTAACCACTGCACCACCAGGGAAGTCCCCTGATACTGCTTTTGAGTGTACTAACAAGTGTTTAGAACAGTGTGCTTTTGAGGATTGCTTATTTTTAATTCACATATTAAAATCTTGAACCACAACAACAATAATGGTGAGAAAAAAAAAAGTGCCAGAGCTATCTGGCTTCACAATGGTTATGACAGAAAAGTATAGTAGTCAGCAGTTTCTTCACAATGAAAAGGTCATCAGTGGGGAAGAAAAACCTTTGAAGGGTATCTTCAGTGGAATTTGGAACTTTCCTCACCTATATTAGCAAGTGCCTCCTATAGCAAGTTGCCTTGTGAAAGCGCCTCTCATATAAAAGAATAAAAGAATAAGTTCCTTTAGAAAGGCTACAATGGAGAGAGGACTAACTAGGGCAGTGTTAGAAAATCTGCATCTGTCCCCGAGATCCTGAGCAGACCTCAGCAGCTTCCTCTTCTGCAATGCAAGAGACCTGCACTGTCTGACACAACTTCTGGCTCTAACTATGTTTTCATCAAAGGCCACCAAGGAAGGAAACATGCCTTTTTACCTCATAACATGAAGGCATTTTTATAACTATTTTATGTATTGGTTTTATCTTCAGTTTAGTTCAGCAGTATTCTACGTGAAACACCCAGTGCACCTCATATGTTACAAATATTCAAAAAACATGAGCTTGGTGATGACAATTCAAAAGAAGTCATATCCAAGTAACTGATGTGAAGAGACTCAGAAAAGAAATCATTTTAGAATATTCTTTATGCCTTTAAAACAAAAAATAGGTATAATTTTATTTCAAGAAAGTATTTAGCATTTAAAGTGGAGAATGACTAACTAATTGGTAGTGCTGACATTTATTTTCTTTTCACATTGAAACTTGGAAAACAAGGTTATAAGTTAAACTCAACCTCTTTATTATAAAAGTCTTTATTTAGTCACCTAAGTTTATTTTTACAACAAAGCACTTTTAATGTATTTTAAAACACACGTGCTTTGATTGAAGAGTGACTGTGAATGGATCCAGTTTTCTTCCAGCTGTGATGACAACCTTGTCATTTCTTCTAGAAGTACAGGCTCTGAAGGAAGCATTTTAAGGTGAACTTTAAAAACACGCAAGCTATCCCTGGGCTGGCTGTGATTTATGTCATAGCATGTTCTGCCTATGTTTTCCTCTAAGAGTTTTATAGTGTCTGCCCTTACATTTGGATTTTATATCCATTTTCAGTTTATTTTTGTATATGATGTTGGAAGTGTTCTAATTTCATTCTTTTACATGTAGCTGTCCAGTTTTCCCAGCGCCACTTATTGAAGACGCTATCTTTTCTCCATTGTATACTCTTTCCTCCTTTATCAAAGATAAGGTGACAATATGTGTGTGGGTTTATCTCTGGGCTTTCTATCCTGTTCCATTGTTATCTATTTCTGTTTTTGTGCCAGTACCATACTGTCTTGATTACTGTAGCTTTGTAGTATAGTCTGAAGTCAGGAGCCTGATTCCTCCAGCTCCATTTTTCTTTCTCAATATTGCTTTGGCTATTCGGGGTCTTTTGTGTTTCCATACAAATTGTGAAATTTTTTGTTCTAGTTCTGTGAAAAATGCCATTGGTAGTTTGATAGGGATTGCATTGAATCTGTAGATTGTTTTGGGTAGTGTAGTCATTTTCACAATGTTGATTGTTCCAATCCAAGAACATGGTATATCTCTCCACCTGTTTGTATCATCTTTAATTTCTTTCATCAGTGTCTTATAGTTTTCTGCATACAGGTCTTTTGTCTCCTTAGGTAGGTTTATTCCTAGGTATTTTATTCTTTTTGTTGCAATGGTAAATGGGAGTGTTTCCTTAATTTCTCTTTCAGATTTTTCATTGTTACTGTATAGGAATGCAAGAGATTTCTGTGCATTAATTTTGTATCCTGCTACTTTACCAAATTCATTGATTAGCTCTAGTAGTTATCTGGTAGCATCTTTAGGATTCTCTACATATAGTATCATGTCCTGTGCAAACAGTGACAGTTTTACTTCTTCTTTTCCAATTTGGATTCCTTTTATTTCTTTTTCTCCTCTGACTGCTGTGGCTAAAACTTCCAAAACTATGTTTAAAAATAGTGGTGAGAGTGAGCAAACTTGTCTTGCTCCTGATCTTAGAGGAAATGGTTTCAGTTTTTCACCATTGAGAATGATGTTGGTTGTGGGTGTGTCATATATGACCTTTATTATGTTGAGATAGGTTCCCTCTATGCCTACTTTCTGCAGGGTTTTTTTTTTTTAATCATAAATGGGTGTTGAATTTTGTCGAACGCTTTTTCTACATCTACTGAGATTATCATATGGTTTTTATCCTTCCATTTGTTAACATGGTGTATCACATTAATTGATTTGCGTATATTGAAGAATCCTTGCATTCCTGGGATAAACCCCACTTGATCATGGTGTATGATCCTTTTAATGTGCTGTTGGATTCTGTTGGCTAGTATTTTGTTGAGGATTTTTGCATCTATGTTCATCAGTGATATTGGCTTGTAGTTTTCTTTTTTTGTGACATCTTTGTCTGGTTTTGGTATCAGGGTGATGGTGACCTCGTAGAATGAGTTTGGGAGTGTTCCTCCCTCTGCTTTATTTTGGAAGAGTTTGAGAAGGATAGGTGTTAGATCTTCTCTAAATGTTTGATAGAATTCACCTGTGAAGCCATCTGGTCCTGGGCTTCTGTTTGTTGGAAGATTTTTAATCACAGTTTCAATTTCAGTGCTTGTGATTAGTCTGTTTATATTTTCTATTTCTTCCTGGTTCAGTCTTGGAAGGTTGTGCTTTCCTAAGAATTTGTCCATTTATTCCAGGTTGTACATTTTATTGGCATGTAGTTGCTTCTAGTAATCACTCATGATCCTTTGTATTTCTGCAGTGTCAGTTGTTACTTCTTTATCATTTCTAATTCTATTGATTTGAGTCTTCTCCCTTTTTTTCTTGATGAGTCTGGCTAATGGTTTATCAATTTTGTTTATCTTCTCAAAGAACCAGCTTTTAGTTTTATTGATCTGTGCTATTGTTTCCGTCATTTCTTTTTCATTTATTTCTGATCTGATATTTATGATTTCTTTCCTTCTGCTAACTTTGAGTCTTTTGGTTCTTCTTTCTCTAGTTGCTTTAGGTGTAAGGTTAGGTTGTTTATTTGAGATTTTTCTTGTTTCTTGAGGTAAGAGTGTATTGCTTTAAACTTCCCTCTTGGAACTGCTTTTGCTGCGTCCCATAGGTTTTGCGTCATCGTGTTTTCATTGTCATTTGTTTCTAGGTATTTTTTTGATTTCTTCACTGATCTCTTGGTTATTTAGTAGCGTATTGTTTAGCCTCCATGTGTTTGTATTTTTTACAGATCTTTTCCTGTAACTGATATCTAGTTTCATAGCATTGTGGTTGGAAAACATACTTGATACAATTTCAATTTTCTTAAATTTACCAAGGCTTGATTTGTGACCCAAGATATGGTCTATCCTGGAGAATGTTTCATGAACACTTGAGAAGACAGTGTATTCTGTTGTTTTTGGATGGAATGCCCTATAAAAATCAATTAAGTCCATCTTATTTAATGTGTCATTTAAAGCTTGGGTTTCCTTATTTATTTTCATTTTTGATGGCCTGTGCATTGGTGAAAGTGGGGTGTTAAAATCCCCTCCTATTATTGCATTACTGTCAATTTCCCCTTTTATGGCTGTTAACATTTGCCTTATGTATTGAGGTGCTCCTATGTTGGGTGCATAAATATTTACCATTGTTATATTTTCTTCTTAGATTGCTCCCTTGATCATTATGTAGTGTCCTTCTTTGTCTTTTGTAATAGTCTTTATTTTAAAGTCTATTTTGTCTGGGCTTCCCTGGTGGCGCAGTGGTTGAGAGTCCGCCTGCCGATGCAGGGGACACGGGTTCGTGCCCCGGTCTGGGAGGATCCCACATGCCGCGGAGCGGCTTGGCCCATGAGCCATGGCCATTGAGCCTGCGTGTCCGGAGCCTGTGCTCCGCAACGGGAGAGGCCACAACAGTGAGAGGCCCACATACCGCAAAAAAAAAAAAAAAAAAAAAAAAAAAAAAAATAAAGTCTATTTTGTCTGATATGAGAATCGCTACTCCAGCTTTCTTTTGATTTCCATTTGCATGGAATATCTTTTTCCATCCCCTCACTTTCAGTCTGTATGTCCCTAGATCTGAAGTGGGTCTCTTGTAGACAGCACATATATGGGTCTTGTTTTTGCATCCATTCAGCCAGTCTGTGTCTCTTGGTCGGAGCATTTAATCCATTTACATTTAAGGTAATTATTGATATGTATGTTCCTATTACCATTTTCTTAATTGTTTTGGGTTGTTTTTGTAGGTTTTTTCCTTCTCTTGTGTTTCCTGCCTAGAGAAGTTCCTTTAGCATTTGTTGTAAAACTGGTTTGGTAGTGCTGAATTCTCTTAACTTTTGCTTGTCTGTAAAGGTTTTAATTTTTCCATTGAATCTGAATGAGATCCTTGCTGGGTAGAGTAATCTTGGTTGTAGGGTTTTCCCTTTCATCACTTTAAATATGTCCTGTCACTCCCTTCTGGCTGGCAGAGTTTCTGCTGAAAGATCAGCTTTTAACCTTATGTGGATTCCCTTGCATGTTATTTGTTGCTTTTCCCTTGCTGCCTTTAATATTTGTTCTTTGTATTTAATTTTTGATAGTTTGATTAATATGTGTCTTGGTGCGTTTCTCCTTGGATTTATCCTGTATGGGACTCTTTGCACTTTCTGGACTTGATTGACTTTCCTTTCCCATGTTAGGGAAGTTTTCAACTATAATCTGTTCATATATTTTCTCAGAACCTTTCTTTTTCTCTTCTTCTTCTGGGACCCCTATAATTCGAATGCTGGTGCATTTAATCTTGTCCCAGAAGTCTCTGAGACTGTCCTCAATTCTTTTCACTCTTTTTTCTTTTCTGCTCTGCAGTAGTTATCTCCACTATTTTATCTTCCAGGTCACTTACCCATTCTTCTGCCTCAGTTATTCTGGTACTGATTTCTTCTAGAGAATTTTTAATTTCATTTATTGTGTTGTTCATCATTGTTTGCTCTTTAGTTCTTCTAGGTCCTTGTTAAATGTTTCTTGTATTTTCTCCTTTCTATTTCCAAGATTTTGGATCATCTTTACTATCACTACTCTGAATTCTTTTTCAGGCAGACTGCCTATTTCCTCTTCATTTGTTTGGTCTGGTGGGTTTTTACTTTGCTCCTTTATCTGCTGCATATTTCTCTGTCTTCTCATTTTGTTTTACTTCCTGTGTTTGGGGTCTCCTGTTTGCAGGCTGCAGGTTCATAGTTCCCGTTGTTTTTTGTGTCTGCTCTCAGTGGGTGAGGTTGGTTCGGTGGGTTGTGTAGGCTTCCTGGTGGAGGGGTCTGGTGCCTGTGTTCTGATTTGTGGGGCTGGATCTTGTCTTTCTGGTGGACAGGGCCACATCTTGTGGTGTGTTTTGGGGTGTCTGTGAACTTAGTATGATTTTAGGCAGCCTCTCTGTTAATGGATGGGGTTGTATTCCTGTCTTACTAGTTGTTTGGCATGGGGCATCCAGCACTGGAGCTTGCTGGCTGTTGAGTGGAGCTGGGTCTTAGCGTTGAGATGGAGATCTCTGGGAGAGCTCTTGCCGATTGATATTACGTGGAGCTGGGAGGTCTCTGGTGGTCCAGTGTCCTGAACTCAGCTCTCCCACCTCAGGGGCTCAGGCCTGACACCAGGCTGGAACACCAAGACCCTGTCAGCCACGCGGCATGGCCTCTGCTGACCCCTTAGTCTCTCCAGTTCACTGTACTGTAGCTACACCGGACATCTTTCAGGTCCTCAACCACATTTAATTCTTTTCCACTTTAGAGACTATGCACTTGCTGTTCCCTCTTTTCTCTGTTCAGTGGCCACCAACTGGATCCTTAGTTTCATTTAACTTCTTAGAAAATGCATTTTCTTGTTCACAAAGAGAACAGGAGGACCGTGAGGAAATGTGTCACGTCTTCTAACTGGGCTCCCGGCACTGGAATCCCTGCCTCACCCCGCAGGCGCGTGGCCGAGGGGGGCGCGGGCATGTGCCGGCGTTTGGGGCGGGTCTTCTGCTTCTGGGGGCTTGGAAACACCGGGAAAGGCCGGCCGTGTGGGTTCACAAGGCAAGGTTTGCACCTCGCCTGCCTGTGCTGCATTTGGCTTTTCTGTTGATATGTCAAGAGCTCTGCCCTACAGCAGGCTGATCTTTGCATGTTAGCTGGTTTGTGTGTTTGGTTTTTTGGAAAGCAGACTATAGTTTATAATTCTTCATCATGTAATGACAAAATAGCTACCTGTCTAGAAAATGATTTGGGAGGCAAGGACATTTTCTGACGTCTTTGTCCTTCTTTTCCCAACACTGTTATTTCAAATGGATTAAAAGTTCATTGTGAAAAATGCACAAAAGTTTTCCTAAATTTGTTTTGATGTGGCCTATCAGAATTATTACTGTTGGTGGGGGGTGCATTTCTCCCTCTACACCTCTTGAGCTCTCGTGGCTGAATTAATAATAGAACTGACACAAGACAGATTACCAGGAGAAAAAGGAAGAAATCAGTGTGGACAGAGGTCTCATAGAAATGGGACCTAAGAAGTGGCAAAGCAGGCACCTTTTATACTTTTTAGACAAAGAAACAATAAATTTGTGAGGAATTGACAGGACAAAGAAATTTAGGTTTGGGGTGCTCAATTAGTGAATAAACTAAACAGAGTTTGGGCTTCGGGTACTAAATTAAGGAAGTAACAGTGTTTGTTTATACAGGCTTCTTGGCCTGAATTCCTGTCTCTGGTGATAAAGGTATCTTTCTACCTCCAGATGCAGGGAGTATACCTTTCACATGAGAGATTTACTTCCTGCTTTCAGGGTGACAGAGAGGAGGGTCAGAGTGTCCCTTTTGCATGGGCCATTTCTTAAATAACTTTAATTAAAAATAATCATTATGCCACTGTAGCATATTTTGGGGTGGTCCACTCTGGGCCCCAACATTACCTATGCAATTACCACTTAATGTAATGATTGTATAAAATCATTAAGTGAATTGTAGATGCAGTGTAGTGATTATGTGCCTGGAGTCTACAGCCAGAGTACCTGGGTTTGAATCCTGACTCTGCCACTTAATAGTTGTGAAATCTCATTTCTTAATCTTTCTGTGCTCAGTTTTCCCATCTGTACATGGGGCTAATAACAGCACCTTTGTAAAGATGTAAAGTCCTTGGACCAGTACCTGGCATGAAGTCTGCACTATAAAAGCCTGTTGAATGCAGATTCACAAATTGGTCCAGATAATTACAACACCTTTAATCAAGATAATAAATAAATAGTACAAGTTCTTCTAAAGGAGGATGTTATGGATTTTAATTTTGACAATTCCTATCACTCCCTATAAAAGAACATTATTCCCCCAAAATATAACATACAAAGGCTATTGAAGGAACACTATGGGACAATCACTTAATAATTAACTTTAAATACCTTAAAAGAGATATTATAAAATTAAAAAATTTTACTAATGACAAAACACCACGTACTATAATAATAACAGCCCCCACCTTTGCTTCTGAGGGCAAGATTCAATTCATTCAATATTTATTCCTTCAAAAAGTACTTATCGGGCTTCCCTGGTGGTACAGTGGTTGAGAGTCTGCCTGCCGATGCAGGGGACACGGGTTCGTGCCCCGGTCTGGGAAGATCCCACATGCCGCCGAGCGGCTGGGCCCGTGAGCCATGGCCTCTGGGCCTGCGCGTCCAGAGCCTGTGCTCCGCAAAGGGAGAGGCCACAACAGTGAGAGGCCCTCGAACCGCCAAAAAAAAAAAGTACTTATCAACTACAATGTTTCAGACTCACTAATCAGTATAGAATAGTAAACTAAGGACACCTTATCTTCATGGAATTTCCAATCCAGTGGTAGAGACAGAAATGAAAAACAAGTTAACTAACAATCGTGTTATTACAATTTCTGAGAAGAACTAGGTGAAGAGAATACTACAAATAAATTACATAATGCGTATAAAGTGTTTAGGGGAGTTTCTGGTCCTTAGAATGCATACAATAAAAGTTATCTATGATTATTAATTATTCTAATAATATAATTTATCCAGTTTATTAATTTGTTTAAAAAAATCCATCATCTTAAATTGAAGTTTCCTGCCCTCTAGTGGGGACTTTGAGTCATAGCCACACAAGCAACTGAGAATCTCAGGTTAAGTGTTTTTGATGTTTCAGCAGCTGTTTAATGAGCTCTCCTGCTGGTTGGGATGCCCAGCACTGTGCTCGATAAGCCATGCAAGACGCTTGCCGGCCACAGGGCCCCGCATGCCCGTAACTTCCTTCAGGGGGCCTCCTTGTGCATGCTTGGTGCCATGTGACCTCACCATCCTCCTTGGGCACCATCTATAGCTAATCGGTGGCCTGTGAAGTGGCCTGGGGTAAAAGCTCTACTGAATAAGCCTCCCCATATAGGAGGGCGATAGGTCCAGCTAATCAGCCTCAAAGCAGATCAAGACAGAGCCAATTAATCTGCAGTCAAAGAAAAGAGATGGAAAGTATTTGAACCCTGAGGATGACAGTATCAGAGGGAAGAATGCCTGCTATTGACCAGCCAGGGCTGCCTCCCATCCCGAAGATATTGCAGTAGCCCCAGGCAAGTCCAGGTGAGGCTGTGACTGTTGCCTTTTTCCTATCTTCCCTGATCATCTTTACTGTAACTCTGAGTTAACCCAGGTAGTTCCAGTGTTAAAAAAACCTAACAAAGACGCTTAAAAAAAATTATTTATTTGGCTGCACCGGGTCCACGTTGGGGCATGTGGGATCTAGTTCCCTGACCAGGGATCAAACCCGGGCCCCCTGCATTGGGAGCATGGAGTCTTAACCACTGGACCACTAGGGAAGTCCCAAAGAAGCTTTAAATAGCCATCTCATTTCATCTTGGCAACCTCTTGAGAAACCGGTATTATCATCTCCCAGGGGCTCAGAGAAGTTGAGTTACTTACCCAAAGTCACATAGCTAATAACTAGCAGCACAGAATTCACACCTTGCTATCAAAGTTCTTGTTCATTCCACTACTCCATGACCCGTATCCATGGTATTGAAAACTGACTTAAATGGAGATATGAGATTAGATGTTCTCCCACATTTGATTTTAGCAAAAGTCTCTTTTAAAAATAACTAGGTTATGGCTTCCCTGGTGGCTCAGTGGTTAAGAATTCTCCTGCCAGTGCAGGGGACACGGGTTTGAGCCCTGGTCCAGGAAGATCCCACATGCTGCAGAGCAACTAAGCCTGTGTGCCACAACTACTGAGCCTGTGCTCTAGAGCCCGCAAGCCACAACTACTGAGCCTGCGTGCCACAACTACTGAAGCCTGTGTACCTAGAGCCTGTGCTCCACAACAAGAGAAGCCAATGCATCGAGAAGCCCGTGCACCGCAACGAAGTGTAGCCCCTGCTCTCCACAACTAGAGAAAGCCCGTGCACAGCAACAAAGACCCAATGCAACCAAAAATAAATAAATAAATATTTAAAAAAAAAAACATAAATAAATAAATAAATAAATAAGTATTAAAAAAAAAAAACCCAAAACAACTTGCTGGGGTGCAGCCGAGGCCAAGAACCAATAAACTACTTTTTTTTTTTACATTTACATTTAATTGTATTTATTTAATAAGTAATACTGTGCATAACACAATATCCAAAAAACTTTTAAACACAGTGAAATTTCCCTCCCACCCCTGTCCTCCAGGCATCCTCCTCCCCAGAGTCAGCTGGTACTTCTCATGACTAGGACTTTGGTAGCAAATATACGTAAATACATTCTCTTCTCTCTCTCAAAATCTTGCTTATTTCAGTTAACAATATTGCATGGATCTCATTCCATGTTAGGACATAAAGGATGTTCTCAGCTGCTTGACATTCTATTTTATAAAATGTACTACATTTCTTTAAAAAACACTCCTCTATTGACAGAGATTTGTGCTAATATGCACACACACACATACCCAAAGCATACAATTTCACATGTGTGCAAAAATAAATAGGCCATGTACCTAGAAGTAGAATTGTCACTTTAAAAGGTATATGCAGTTAATAACTTTGCTGAATTTTAACAAAACGCCATGTAGAGATTGTGCTGCTTTCTATTCAAAACAACAGTAGTTATGAGACGGAACTGTTTAAATGGCTGTTTGTCAAGCTACCTAGTTTTGGAGAAACTTTTTATCGTTCACACTCCTGGCATGTCTGTTTGCAGAGGTGCATTTCTATGGGAGTGAGGCGGGCATGGGGAGGTGGGGCATGAAAGAAGGGATCCATTGTAGGCCTGAGCTCTTGGCCGGATCTTAACACAGGTGTGGACTGGGCCCTCTGCACTGCTGCCTGGACTCTTGATCTGTTACACATTCAGGGAAAAATAGCAAATCTAATTTCACAGACTTACAGTCTGGACTTTACCCACAGCTGTCCCACCTGTAAATTTTGCCCTTTCTTGTTACCCTGACTATGAGTTTCTGTTTAGGCTGTGTTATCCAAGTCACAGGCCTCTGCTCTGTTGTTCACCCACACTGTGGATGTCTGAATAGCATGTTAATTTGTGCACGGATCCAGATGTGTGCACTAAACACCAGGGAAGGTCACTGAAAGTCCTACCATTCTCTGCTTCTGTTTTTACCAAAGAGTTCAACTGCATCTGTTTTTTGTTTTGTTTTGTTTTGTTTTTTGAATCCCAGGAGGTTTTGTTAACAGCCCTTGGGCTTACAGCAATCACCCAACATGAACTGGCCAGGTGAGAGTTGTTCAATTTGGCATAAATTTCCTGTTGATTTTTTTATATTTAATTTAATTTTTTGATATTCTAATGGGCTCTTCTTGTGTTTTGGTGGATTTGGAGATGGGATGAGTCCAAGAACACAAGGGCATTTGAGGACTGGAGTCAGGTTAAACATTGGCTGAACCTTCAACCTCCTGGGAAGTTCTTTTTCCATTCATCCTGGGCTGCTTAGTTCTTTTTCCTCAGAAGCTCTGGGTGGAGATGGGCCTGGGCAGACTCCCTACTTCACTGATGAATCATGAAGGAATAAGCCTTTTATGAGTCTCAACTTAGCTTCTGTGCCCCCAGATTTAGCCTAGCTCTCTTGGGAGAGTGGACATTCCATTGAATGGTCAAAGGATAATGAGAGTAGCAATGAAATGGTCTCTGATTTAAAATGTAGATCCTTTGGGCCTTTAGGAAGTTTGTGACCATGAAAGAGAGAGAACCAGGTATCTATAGCTCTGACTTCTCCCTACCTGCCATCTGTAGAAGCAAAAAGCCATGGAGTAAGAAACTGGAGAAAAGTTTTGGTCCATCCAGAAACTGGAATTTGTACTTTGCTTGAAGGCTAATTGACATACTACCTGAAGACACCCCGTGATTGTTTATTGACAACAATTATATCCCCCCAAAAGTTCCTATATGAATTCACTTAGGGGTCCACCTAAATGGACCTAAATTTAGGGGTGGACCTAAATTAAAGAGATTTCAAGCCACCTACAAGCATATGAAAACAGAAAACTCCCTTGAAATAAAGCAGCTTAAGATGTTTATGACAAAGATGGCACTGCAGAGCAGTAGGGGCAGAAGAGATGATCCTTTTAATAAACAATGTCTGGTCAAATAGATATCCTGTGGGAAATAAATAAATCTTGAGCTCTGCCTCAGATTATACCAAAAACTCAATTCTAGAAGAACTGTAGGTCCAACTGTAAAAAAAAAAAAAAAAAAAAAAAAAATCAATTTTCTAGAAGACATCATAAAATAATATTTATTTACTTGGTGAAGGCAAAGATTGTTTAATCAGGACAGGAAAACTACTGTTAATAAAGGATATTATTGATAAAATGGACTGTATGAAAATATAGAAATTCTTGATTTCTTATTGGAGATACTGTTAAAAGTAAAAATGCAAGGCATAGAGTGGATATACAAATGTCAGTCAGTAAGTGCATATCTAGAAAACATAAAGAACTATAAATCAGTAAGAAAAAGAGATCCAATACAGAAATAGTCAAAAGACTTAAACAGGTACTTCAAAAAAGAGGCCAATAAGCATACAGAAAATGTTCAATCTCCACATCACTGAAGTCAATAGCTGTGCTTTTTACAATAGGTGTAAAATGAATGAGATATTCACCTCAACTTTCTTGTTTTCTTCCAGTAGTTCAACAATACGTTTAGTAACTGTTAGTTGAAGTGATATTTGTCCCTGCCATAATCTAATTGAACTGAATATACATTTCTTGTTTGAAAGTATGATCATTTCTTCTATCTACAAATTCCATTTTTAATTCTCCATCTTGGCTAGTAATCATTTGTCTTATTGGGTTTTTTTGGGGGGGGGGGTTGGTTTTTTTTTGTGGTACACGGGCCTCTCACTGTTGTGGCCTCTCCCGTTGCGGAGCATAGGCTCCGGACGTGCAGGCTCAGCGGCCATGGCTCACGGGCCTAGCCGCTCCGTGGCATGTGGGATCCTCCCAGACCGGGGCACGAACCCGTGTCCCCTGCATTGGCAGGTGGACTCCCAACCACTGCGCCACCAGGGAAGCCCTGTCTTACTGTTCTTTATTTGTCCATTCTAGCACCAAGTTTCAAAATCATTCATACTACTTTCCATTGTTTTCTGTAGATACTGTGCAGTAAGTCGAGCAAAGATTTCTTAAACAGAACATAAAATTCTTGGTTAACACTGGTTTGTTTGTTTTTTAAGAACTTCGAGCCAGTACTCTATGTCAGCATGAACTTGTCTTCGTTCAGCATCATCAATTGTTTACTCACCTTTCCCCCCAGTTCTAGTAATCGCATATGTGTTTCTTTTTGTGTACAAGTGATATCTCATACCCCTTTAAACAAGAATCTAGTTTACAGTCATAAATACCAACATTGACCAGAGATAATCCTGAAGATTGGTTGTAAAACATGTAACAGGAGGAATAAAATACTTTTCCTTGAACTTTGTATAAAAGCCAATTTCCACAGTTTCTTTCTGTGTTTTAAAATGTAGGTTTTGGGACTTCCCTGGAGGTCCAGTGGTTAAGACTCTGTGCTTCCACTGCAGGGAGTGCAGTTCGATCCCTGTTCAGGGAACTAAGATCCCACATGCTGTGTGGCCAAAAAAAAAAAAAATGTAGGTCTTATTTTTCCTACAGTAGGATATGGTGAGGCCAAAAAATCAGATGTCTACCATTGGAAAGATAGTTTGTTACTCACAGTTTGCAAGAAAAGGGAGCATACCATGCCATGTAAGGGCCACACAGGGAAGCACCAGGGTCAGGAGGCATAAAGAGTGAGAGGACAATGTAGATGAGAGCCGTTATTGTGGTTTCCACAGGAAAGAACAGGAGAGGCAGGGTAAATAGGCTTAGGGGTGGCTAGTTTGAATAATTTCAGTGGATTCTGGGGCAAAGGAGCTGTCCCTCATTGCCTGGTACCTAGCATCACAGGCAGGCCTTTGGTTTGGATTTTCCAGAATCCTAGCTCTGGGCTCGGCTCAGCTGGGTAGCAAGGCCCCTTTGTTCCAACTTTTAGTGAGACACCTGTATTCAGTTCTCAGCCAGTGGGAGCAAATATCGTACTGATGGGAGGCATAGCTGGGGAAGTTGCAGGGAAAACTTAGTCTTCCATGCTTGTGACACATGGTGAGAATTCACACTAGATTTTTAATATGATTTTTTTCTCTCTGTGTGTGTGTGTGTGTGTGTGCTGGGATAATGAGGGCAGGTGGATAGTGAGTCTGAGTGTGAGAGCCTGATAGAGGAAGCTGCGGGTTGTGTGGGCTCTGGTGATTCCTACATGCTCAGATGTATGTAAATCCTGTACTAGCTCTAGGAATTGGCTAGCCTTGGAAGGGGCAATCCCTTCAGGGGTAGTAAGCCCTCAGATGTTAAAACATCAGAATAAAAAGACATGCTTCATACACTCTGTTTGAAAGACTTGGTGTTAAATGAAATATTATATTTTCTACCATATTTATCCAGTGGAAAATCATTACCATTAATTTGAAGCACATTTGTGTTTTGCTAGAAATAATCTTATGCTATCAAAAGCATTGGAGTTACTTTCCAGCATCATTATTCAACAAACATAGTAACATTCCAGATGCTTTGTCCTTTTTTGATCAATTTGCTTGTTTCATGGATATATTTTCTTTATCTTGCAAGGAGCAGCCCAGGGTTACATTTGCTACTTCTGAATTGTGCATTTGACATGCATAATTCTCTTTTCCGTCTCAATGTTTTAATTAGTAGCCAAAGAATCATTTAGCAAATAACATGAAGTTGTAAGGATTTAACCTGATTTAAAGTTCAAGGTGTAGATTTGATAAGAATAATTATCTTATTCATTTTCATTATTATCATGAGTAATTACATCTTTATTAATAAATAATTTATAATGCCTTATTTCTAAATTTTACATGGATTATGCTCGATAAAATCTGCTAATCTTTATTGTTGCCAGTTTGTTTTTAATGTAAGCAGCCTTCTCATTTAGAAATTTTCTATTTATCCCTTTCAGTTTTTTTCTTTTGTTGTATTATTTATTTGTAGTATGATCTTTTTAAAAATATATTTATTTATTTATTTATTTGGCTGCTCCGTGTCTTAGTTGCAGCATGCGTGATAGTCATTGCGGCCTGCGGGCTGTTAGTTGTGGCATGCGGGATCTAGTTCCCTGACCAGGGATCAAACCCGGGCCCCCTGCATTGGGAGCTCAGAGTCTTAACCTCTGGACCACCAGGGAAGTCCTTAGTATGACCTTGACTTATATTGATTTCAGTGATCTAAAAGTATTTTAAAATGATGTGTAGTTGGTCTCAAATATTCAAAATTTGAATATATTTTAATCTAAAAACGTAAATTAAGAGTAAGAAAAAATTTTAAACATAGAATGGTCTCATGTTTTCAAAAATTAATTTTTTCTTTAAATATTCACAATTGCCCCAAAAAGTGAGGGACAAAAATATATCCAATAAAGGCAAAATTTTTACTTAATTTGTGAAATTAAATCTTGTCAAATATTCTTGTAAAAAATAAAACTGCTCAATCCTAGTAGTCAGTGTCCATCTACTTGCCAATGTAAAGATTTAATCATTAATGTCACAGTTCTTATGTTACCTGTAGGCCTATATATTTATATACAAATTCAAGAGCAATATGAATTCTGTAATACTGCAAATGTTCCTGGGGTACCATGTGCAACTGTTGCAAACACTACACTATTTTGTGAGTACCTCAGGAGCTGAGAATTGAAACATAAAGGGGAGGAAGAAGAAGAAATCTCTAGCTTTACAGGTAAATGATACTTTGTAATGGAAGAATCAACCCCCTCAAGGCTGAGGAGAGTTGATGGGTTAATAAGAGATACACACTACTATATATAAAATAGATAAACAACAAGGACCTACTGTATAGCACAGGGAACTATATTCAGTATCTTGTAATAACCTATAATGGAAAAGAATCTGAAAAAAATATGTATATATATATATATATAACTGTACTGTACACCTGAAACTAGCACATTGTAAATGAACTATACTTCAAGTTAAAAAAAAAAAGAGTCGATACATATTATTCTTTTTTCTTACCTATTGCTTTTTCCACCCAATTCCTTCCTGCACTCTAAAATAACACCCAGTTCCTCCATGAGCAGTGACCCAAATATGTCACAGCTCCACTTAGATTGTGGCAACACAAACAAACTCAGAACTGAGGCTTACAAGAACAGTGGTATATTAATTCTCTGAAGGGGGCCAGATACATTCTTCACTGGTTTCACTGAGGCTCATTCCAGTGCATGCCTTTTGGTGAATACATGCACATATCTCTTTGGGGGTGTTTAATTCTCTGGTGAACTCTTTTTTTTTTTTTTTTAAAGATTTTTTGATGCGGACCATTTTTAAAGTCTTTATTGAATTTGTTACAATATTGCTTCTGTTTTATGTTTTCATTTTTTGGCCACGAGGCATGTGGGATCTTAGCTTCCTGATCAGGGATCGAACCCACACCCTCTGCACTGGAAGGTGAAGTCTTAACCACTGGACCACCAGGGAAGTCCTTCTGGTGAATTATTAAAGTCAGTTTTTTCATCTTTATATTCATACCTGTAGGTAATGATAGAATCCTGTAGGTTCTACCTCCAGAATATCTATCACTTCTCAAACTTTAGTGTTCTAAGAATCGCCTAGAAAGAGCTTATTTAAAACGCAGAATCAGGGGCTTCCCTGGTGGTGCAGTGGTTGGGAGTCCGCCTGCCTATGCAGGGGACACGGGTTCGTGCCCCGGTCCAGGAGGATCCCACGTGCCGCGGAGAGGCTGGGCCCGTGAGCCATGGCCGCTGAGCCTGCGCATCCGGAGCCTGTGCATCCAGAGCCTGTGCTCCGCAACGGGAGAGGCCACAACAGTGAGAAGCCCGCGTACCGCAAAACAAAACAAAACAAAGCGCAGAATCACTGGGTCCCACCCCCAGAAATTCTAATTATATCAGTAAAGCCCAGGAATCTGTGTTTGAAAATACTGGTCTATACCAGCATCTCCTCCTCAACTCCATGCACGGGAGCATTTCGGGTCCTCCAGCTTTTCACAGCGTAGATTCCCCACTGACATCCCCACCCTGAGGCATGCTAATGTGATCCTCATTACCAGCTGCACATTTAAATCACCTGGAGAACTTTTTAAAATTTACTGTTGCCTGTGCCTCCCCCATAGCAATTATATCAGACTCTCTGGGAGTGGGGCCTCAGATTCCAGAATAACAATAAAGCCAACCCAGTAAATCTGACTGTGCAGCCGGGGTTGAGAATGACTGTTCCAGTCCATCCACTACCTTCCATGGCCCTTTTGCCCTGCCTTAAATTATTCTAAGAGTTCTTTCCTCAAGCAGAGCTTCCCAGCCTGTATCCCAGAGAAGGCAAACAGGCTACAGGTGTGGCACAGAATGTTGCTCCACCAGTAATCAGGCTGCTCGAGGGCACATGAGCTCCAGTATAAGTAGTGTCTCCGTGGCTCCTTGGATGGTAGCCCGAGCTGAGTCACATTTGTCTTCTTCTCCTCCACTCTGTGTTCTCCACTGCCCACTGCAGAGAGGTACCCATTGAGATGCAGAAGGAGAACATGGCCCAGGTGCACAGGAAGCTCAACCCCAAGGTATGGCTAGTTGGGAAAGGGGTGTGATGCAGGCTCGGGGTGGGGGGGCGGGTGGAAGGACCAGCTGCCAGCAGTAGCCCCCAGATCTCTGTCTTCACATGTGTTTGATGCTTTTTTTTTTTTGCGGTACGCGGGCCTCTCACTGCTGTGGCCTCTCCCGCTGCGGAGCACAGGCTCCGGACGCGCAGGCTCAGCGGCCATGGCTCACGGGCCCAGCCGCTCCGCGGCATGTGGGATCTTCCCGGACCGGGGCACGAACCCGTGTCCCCTGCATCGGCAGGCGGACTCTCAACCACTGCGCCACCAGGGAAGCCCGTGTTTGATGCTTTTGCACGATAGTGGTTGATATGCCCTCCACATGGCTACAGGGTGACTACTCCAACTGTGCATGTGTGTTCTAGAAATAAGTTGCATTGCCATTTTGAAAGATATGGCTTGAAGACATGAAAATGGATTTGAAATCTCTTGGCATATCCCAGTAAATTTTAACACTGTGTTGTGCAATGAAAGAGGAAGAAGACGTGTTTCTTTTAAATACTATTTCAGATGTTGGTTGTTCCATTGTTTAAAGTTTTATCGCCTACTTGTGTGATTAAAGTGTTTTTTGTTTGGTTTCTGGTTGACGGTTACTAGCTATAATATGAAGAGAAAACTTTAAAAAGCGTGATAGGAATTGTTATGTGTAGTATAACCTATCAAAAAAAAAGTTCCCAAATATTAAAGGCAATTATCTACTTGACCTCAAGTTTTCAACAATATGACAGTTAGGAACTTCTGTTTACTCAAAAAAGTCTGCAAAGTAGGTGAAAATTCACAAGCTGAGAACATATTTGCAATATAAAATCAATAAAGAGCTGGTATCTAGAATGGAAAAAGAATGCTGAAAAATCAATAAAAAGAATAAACAGTAGAAAAAGAGGGGGAAAGACTTTAACAAGCACTTCATGAAAGAGAAAATCTGAGTAGCCATTAAGCATATTAAAAATGCTCAACATGGGACTTCCCTGGTGGTGCAGTGGTTAAGAGTCTGCCTGCCAATGCAGGGGACACGGGTTTGAGCCCTGGTCTGGGAAGATCCCACATGCCGCGGAGCAACTAAGCCCGTGTGCCACAACTACTGAGCCTGTGCTCTAGAGCCCACAAGCCACAACTACTGAAGCCTGCGCACCTAGAGTCTGTGTTCTGCGATGAGAAGCCACCGCAACGAGAAGGCCATGCACAGCAAGGAAGAGTAGCCCCCGCTTGCCGCAACTAGAGAAAGCCTTTACGCAGCAACAAAGAACCAACGCAGGCAAACATAAATAATAATAATAATAAAGCTTATTAGAAATCACAGAAATGCAAAAGAAAACCAGAAAATGTGATTGCACAGCCACTAAATTGGATTTACTCTCATTTAAATTTAAAAATCTGAGAATACTAAGTATTGGTGAGTATGTGGAGTAACAAGAACTCTTATTCCTGTAAGTACCTGCTAAAACTGGCATTATCTAATAAGATTGAGCAAATTCATGCTCAAAGTGTGGTCCATGGGTCAACAGCATTGGCATCACCTGAGAGCTTGTTAGAACTGCAGAATCCCAGACCCTGCCTCAGACCTACTTGAAGCAATTAGCATCTTAAGATCTCCAGGTGATTTCATGTGCACACAAATGTTTGAGAAGCACCACTCCATGTCCCAGCAATTCCACTTCACACATATACCTTAAAGAACTTCGTTCATGGCAGCATTGTGTATAAATAAAAACTGAGACTGAGCCTAGTTCCATAACAGTGAAATGGACAAATTATGGTGTAGCCATATAATGGAATCCTATACAGTCAGGAAAACAAATGATCTGCAGTTTTGTATATTAACATGGGTGACACTCAGAAGCATTAAATTGAGTGCAAGGAGCAGATCTCAGAATAATACATTTAGAATAATTCTATTTATATTTGCACATGTGTCTTATATTTCACCTGTGAACCTTTAAAAAGTTCATGAAAACAAGCTTGAAGTTCCACATTAAACTAGGATGGTTTTTGTGGAAGTTTTATACAAATTCAATATTTAATATCCTTCCTAATAGTTTGTATTTGGTTTTTGTATTAAAATTATTTAAAATAAAAATATTAGTATTTAACTAAGACACACGTAGGTGTCCCCAAAACCTTTGTTCTTTAACCCAGTGGGCTGTTCAAGTATTGTTTTTGTGTGTACTGTGACACAAAATACATTGGGAAGCAAGGACCTTGAAGCCAAATTATTTCAAAGGCCTTCAAGGTCCCAGCCTTCCCTTGTGGCTTCATCTGTTGCTTTGCTCCAAATTCAAGCTGGATTCCTTGCCCTTCTCCAAAGCTACCACCATGCCACTAAGCCCATGCTACTTCTGGGATGCCCTGGGTGCGTTTTTTCTTTCCCTTAGGCTTTAGTCAAACACCACCGCCTTTGTTAAGGGTTTTCTCAATTCCTAGACAGAATAACTTTTTCTTTTCCAGAGCCCTTAATAATCTGATAAGTCAGATGGTTAGTTGTTTTGATCTTTTTCCCCTGCTAGACCATGAACAACTCTAGACCAGTGTGCTATACTATAAATTACAGGATATCCACATAATGGAATACTATATTTGCCGTCTTTTCATGACCCTAGTTACTCTATATCCTGTGGAACTGTAAATCTTGTATTCACCCTCATTATTACATGAGTTTGGTAACAAATGTAAAGTGCTTACTATTATCTCTAGATTTATTAGTTATCCACTTTGGACAAAACATCTTATGTGACAATTATACTGTCCAATTACTGAGATTTTTATAGAATCTTTAGTGAGTACTAACATCTTTAATATTTTAAATAGCTAACAATGTATACATCCAATTATGAAGCATCCTAACCACTTGGTCCGCAGTAAAGCAATGAAGCTTAGCAACTATGAGATTTTGTCTGGAGTTTGGCAGGAAAGAGCTATAAAACTCTATGAAGGGGAGGAAGAAAGACCACCTATTTATGTTCATCTCCTAAAATGCTTCTGAAGTTAAAAGGTTATCTGTTAATGATCTTCTGCAACAATTTGGGTGTTTGTCTGTCTCACTCTAATAGACTATCAGAATGAAACCCATTGACCACAATCACTGTCAGAAGTCTGAGCTTCAGCCAGTGCCCCTTCATCCCCTGGCTGTATTGTACATCTCCTCAACTGGTGATTCTCAACCTTGGCTGCATATCCGATCATCTGGTGTCCAGGCAACACCCAAGACCAGTTAAAACCTCTGGATGTTGAACCCAGTGTATTTTCTTTAAAGCTCTCTAGTTGATTCCAATGTGCTGTCTAGATTGAGAGCCACGCCCCTATCTGACCAAAGACTGCCCCAACCTTTCTCCTTACCTCCCCATCCCTTTCATGGTATCTCCTGGAATCTACATCAGGACCCCTCTCAGTATCTTCAGTGTGTTCTTGGAACATCACCTCCTTCCTTAACAGGAATCACCTAAAGGGTCTCCCTTCCCAGCCTTTTATACCCCACAGACCTCAGATAGGGAGGTGATTGGGGATTTCACTTGTCCCCAATACCCCCATACAAACCAACTTTTCTTGCAAAACATCCCACTCCTTTGAGACTTATTCATGCCATTCTTACCCTCCTTATCACACCCCTTCATTCACTGAAGATGGTTTACCTCAAAGATGCTTTCTGTTCCTATTCCCATATTCTTCTCAGCAACCCATCTAATCTCCTGGTCTCCAATCCTTAACCCACTGAGTTCTGACCATCTTCCTCTACTCACATCTCACTACCCTCTGATGGTCACCTTAACCCTTGTCTTCCTTAGAAAATGTATTACTTTTAAAATCTGTTTTTTAAATCCCACTCTGCCCACCATCTTCTATCTTTTTAGTTTGCTTACTCAGTCACTCCCACTGTCACCTTTCTTTCCCCAAACCCATCACTTTTTCACCATCTTCACCCTCTTCTTTCTGGTTTCTCTTCTCATCTAAGCTTGATTCTGTACTGTACCAGTATAATCAATGCTTTGAAAATGCTACCAACTCCTTTGTATCCTCCCTCTATTGGACTCACCTAAGACGCATTCCTGCTTGTACTTTGACTCTCCACCTTTGATTGCCTGCACGGAAGCAGCTGAACGTGACTGGAGAGGCACAGAGCAGGGCTTTGAAATGCTAACAAACTTCTCATAGGGCACTCAACCCTGCCCAGAAACTGCGCTCTTCTTCCTCATTTTGAAGACTACTAATTCATACATTTTGCTTAAAATTGCCTACTTGTTCTCATCCCATTTCCGTCTTAGAAAATAGAAACTACCGGATGGAAATTCCACCCTCCTATTCCCAAACCCACAATCTGGTTTAAATTTGCATGCATCTTTACGCATGGGTTTATTTCTGGGTTTTCTATTATGGTCTGTTGATCTATATGTCGATTTTAAAAAATTAATTAACTAATTAATTAATTTGGCTGCATTGGGTCTTCGTTGCTGCACACGGGCTTTCTCTTGCGGCAATCGCAGGCTACTCTTTGTTGCGGTGTGCAGGATTCTTGTTGCGGTGGCTTCTCTCGTTGTGGAGCACAGGCTCCAGGTGCGTGGGCTTCAGTAGTTGTGGCTCGTGGGCTCTAGAGTGCAGGCTCAGTAGTTGTGGCACACGGGCTTAGTTGCTCCACAGCATGTGGGATCTTCCCAGACTAGGGCTTGAACCCGTGTCCCCTGCATTGGCAGGAGGATTCTTAACCACTGCGCCACTAGGGAAGCCCTATATGTCTATTTTTATGCCAATACTGTACTGTTTTGATTAATATAGTTTTGTAATACAGTTTGAAATCAGGGAGTGTGATGCCTCCAGATTTGTTCTTCTTTCTCAAGATTGTTTTGGCTCTTTGGGGTCTTTTGTACTTCCATATAAATTTTAGAATTGTCTGTTCTATTTCTGTGAAAAATGCCACTGGAATTTTGATAGAGATTGCTTTGAATCTGTAGATTGCTTTGGGTAGTGTTAAAATGTACAATATTCCATTTAACAATATTCTTCCAGTCCATTAGCACAGAATATCTTTTCATTGATTTGTGCCTTCAGTTTTCTTCATCAGTGTCTTATAGTTCTCAGTGTACAGGTCTTTTACTTCCTTGGTTAAATTTATTTCTATGTATTCCATTCTATTTGATGTAAATGGGATTGTTAATTTCTCTTATAATTTTTTAGTGTACAGAAATGCAACAGATCCATATGTCTTAGTATCCTATAAATTTACTAAATTCACTTATTCTAACAGTATTTTTTAGTTGAGTCTTTAGGGTTTTCTATATATAATATGTCATCTGCAAATAGTGACAGTTTTACCTCTTCCTTTCCAATTTGGATGCCCTTTACTTTTTTTTTTTTTTTTTTCCTAATTGTTCTGGCTAGGTCTTCCAGTACTCTGTTGAATAAAAGTGGTGAGAGTTTTGTTCCTGATCAGTTTTTCACTACTGAGTATAATGTTAGCTGTGGGCTTGTCATATATAGCCTTTATTATATTGAGGTATGTTCCCTTTGCACCACTTTTTGGAAAATTTTTTATCATAAATGGATCTTGAATATTGTCAAATGCTTTTTCTTCATCTATTGATGATCATATGTTTTTATCCTTCATTTTGTTAATGTGGTATATCACATTGATTTTGCATATGTTGAACCATTCTTGCGTCCCTGGAATAAATCCCACTTGATCATGGTGTATAATCCTTTTATGCACTGTTGAATTTGGTTTGCAAATATTTCGTTAAGGATTTTTGCATTATATTCATCAGGGATGTTGGTCTGTAATTTTCTTGTAGTGTCTTTTTCTGGTTTTGGTATCAGGGTAATGCTGGCCTAATCAGGGTAAAATTAGTTTTCGTCTACTTCTTTGGAAGAGTTTGAGAAGGATTGGTATTATTTCTTTTTTGAATGTTTCATAGATTTCACTAGGGAAGCCATCTGGTCCTGGACTCTTGTTAGGGGTTTTTGATTTATAATTCAATCTCCTTATCAGTAATAGGTCTGTTCAGATTTTCTATTTCTTCATGATTCAGTCTTGGAAAGTTTTTTGTTTCTGAGAATTTATCCATTTCCCTTAGGTTGTCCAATTTATGTATAATTGTTCAAAGTAGTCTCTTATGATACTCTATATTTCTGTGGTATCAGTTGTTATGTCTCTTCTTTCATTTCTGATTTTGAGTTCTCTTTTTCTTGGTGAGTCTACCTAAAGTTTTGTCAGTTTATCTTTTCAAAGAACCAGCTCTTGGTTTCCTTTTCTTTTTTTCTTATTGTCTTTTTTCATTTCAGTCTCTATTTCATTTATTTCTGCTCTTTTCTTCCTTCCCTCTACTAGTGCTGGGCTTCACTTATTCTTTATTTGATGTGTAGTTATTGCGATTTTTCTTGTTTCTTGAGGTAGGCACTTATCACTATGAACTTCCATCTTAGAACTGCTTTTGCTGCATCCCATAAGTTTTGGTATGTTGTATTTCCATTTTCATTTGTCTCATGATAGTTTTTGATTTCTCTTTCTTTGTTCCATTGGTGTTCAGTAGCATGTCATTTAATCTCTATGTATTTGTAAATTTTCCAGTTTTCTTCTGCTAATTGATTTCTGGATTCATACCATTGTGGTCAGAAAAGATGCTTGATATAATTTCAGTCTTAAACTTAACAAGGTTTGGTTTGTGGCCTAGCATGTTATCTATCCTGAAGAATGTTCCATGTGCCCTTTAAGAATGTGTATTCTGTTGTGGATAGAATGTTACTATATGTCAGGTCTATATGGTCTAACATGTCATTAAAGGTCAACGTTAACTTATTTTCTGTCTGTTCTACCCATTGACATAAGTGGGGCATTAAAGTTCCCTACTATTATTGCATTACTGTCTATTTGTCCCAAATATATATTATATTTGCTTCATATATTTAGGTCCTCATGACTTTCTTTTTTAAAAATTTTATTGGAGTATAGTTGGTTTACAATGTTGTGTTAGTTTCAGGTGTACAGAAAAGTGATTCATTTATACATATACATGTATTCATTCTTTTTCAGATTCTTTTTCCATAAAGGTTATTACAGAACATTGAGTAGAGTTCCCTGTGCTATACAGTAGGTCCTTGCTGGTAATCTGTTTTATATATAGTAGTGTGTATATGTTAATCCCAAGCTCCTAATTTATCCCTCCCTAACCCCCACATTTCCCCTTTAGTAACAATATTTTGTTTTCAAAATCTGTGAGTCTGTTTCTGTTTTGTAAATAAGTTCATTTATATCATTTTTAAAAATTAGATTCCACATATGAGTGATATGATATTTGTCTTTTCCTGTCTGCCTTCACTTAGTATGATAATCTCTAGGTTCATCCATGTTGCTGCAAATGGCATTATTTCATATTTTAATGGCTGAATAATATTCCATTTTATATATGTACCACATCTTTTTATCCATTCATCTTTCGATGGACATTTAGGTTTCTTCCATGTCTTGGCTATTGTAAACAGTGCTGCAGTGAACATTGGGATGCATGTATATGTTCAAATTATGGTTTTCTATGGATATATGCCCAGGAGTGGGATTCCTGGATCATATGGTAGCTCAATTTTTAGTTTTTTAAGGAACCTTCATACTGTTCTCCATAGTGGTTGTACCAATTAACATACCCACCAACAGTGTAGGAGGGTTTCCTTTTCTCCACATCCTCTTCAGCAATTATTGTTTGCAGACTTTCTGATGATGGCCATTCTGACCAGCATGAGCTGATACCACATTGTAGTTTTGATTTGTGTTTCTCTGATAATTAGTGATGTTGAGTATCTTTTCATGTGCTTTTTGGCCATCTGTCTGTCTTCTTTGGAGAAATGTCTTCTTAGATCTTCTGCCAATTTTCAGCTTGGGTTGTTTTTTTGACATACAGCTGCATGAACTGTTTGTATATTTTAGAGATTAATCCGTTGTTGGTTGCTTCGTTTGCAAACATCTTCTCCAATTCTGTGGGTTGTCCTTTCATTTTACTTATGGTATCCTTTGCTGTCCAAAAGCTTTTAAGTTTGTTTATTTTTCTGGCTTGAAACAACAGAAATTTATTCTCACATGGTTCTGGAGGCCAGGAGTTCAACATCCGTTTCACTGGGCTGAAATCAAGGAATCAGCATGGCCACCATGTTCCCCACAAAAGTTCCAGGAGAGACTCAGTTCCTTGCCAACTTCTACTGCTGCCAGCATTCTTTTGCCTCTGGTCATATCACTCCTTCTTCTGACTCTACCTTCACTTGGCCTCCTCTTCTGTGTGTGTGCCATATCTCTCTGCCTTTTTCTCATAAGAGTACGTGTGATGGAATTTTTTGTTGTTGTTTTTTACAGTAGATCCTTGTTGGTTATCTGTTTTTTTTTTTTTGTGTGTGTGTGTGTGTGTTACGCAGGCCTCTCACTGCTGTGGCCTCCCCCATCGCGGAGCACAGGCTCCGGATGCGCAGGCCCAGCGGCCATGGCTCATGGGCCCAGCCACTCCGCAGCACGTGGGATCCTCCCGGACCGGGGCACGAACCCGCGTCCCCTGCATCGGCAGGCGGACTCCCAACCACTGCGCCACCAGGGAAGCCCGGTTATCTGTTTTAAATATAGCAGTGTGTTCATGTCAATCACAAACTCCCAGTCTACCCCTACCCCTGCATTCCCCCCTGGTAACCATAAGTTCATTCTCTAAGTCTGTGAGTCTGTTTCTGTTTTGTAGATAAAATTCATTTGTATCATTTTTTTTATTTTTTTTAATTTATTTATTTATTTTTTTTGCGGTACGCGGGCTTCTCACTGCTGTGGCCTCTCCTGTTGCGGAGCACAGGCTCCAGACGCGCAGGCTCAGCGGCCATGGCTCACGGGCCCAGCCGCTCCGCGGCATGTGGGATCTTCCCAGACTGGGGCATGAACCCGCGTCCCCTGCATCGGCAGGCGGACTCGCAACCACTGCGCCACCAGGGAAGCCCTGTATCATTTTTTTTAGATTCCACATATAAGTGATATCATATGATATTTGTCTTTCTCTGTCTGACTTACTTCACTTAGTATGATAATCTCCAGGTCCATCCATGTTGCTGCAAATGGCATTATTTCATTCTTTTTTATGGCTGAGTAACATTCCATTGTATATATATCACATCTTCTTTATCCATTCATCTGTTGATGGACATTTAGGTTACTTCCATGTCTTAGCTATTGTAAACAGTGCTGCAATGAACATTGGGGTGTATGTGTACTTTTGAACCAAGTTTTTCTCTGGATATATGCCCAAGAGTCGGATTGCTGGATCATATGGTAATTCTATTTTTAGTTTTCTGAGGAACCTCCATACTGTTTTCCATAGTGGCTGCACCAACTTACATTCCCACCAACAGTGTAGGAGAGTTCCCTTTTCTCCACAGCCTCTCCAGCATTTATTGTTTATAGATTTTTTGTTGATGGCCATTCTGACTCGTGTGAAGTGATACCTCATTGTAGTTTTGATTTGCATTTCTCTAATAATTGGCGATGTTGAATATCTTCACGTGCCTCTTGGCCATCTGTATGTCTTCTTTGGAGAAATGTCTATTTAGGTCTTCTGCCCATTTTTTTGATTGGGTTGTTTGTTTTTGTTTTTTGATATTGAGCTGCATGAACTGTTTGTAAATTTTGGAGACTAATCCTTTGTTGGTTGCATCATTTGCAAGTATTTTCTCCCATTCTGTAGGTTGTCTTTTCATTTTGTTTATGGTTTCCTTTGCTGTGCAAATCTTTTGAGTTTAATTAGGTCCCATTTGTTTATTTTTGTTTTTATTTCCATTACTCTGGGAGATGGATCAAAAAAGATATTGCTGCGATTTATATCAGAGAGTGTTCTGCCTATATTTTCCTCTAAGAGTTTTATTGTAGCCATCTTATATTTAGGTCTTTAATCCATTTTGAGTTTATTCTTGTGTGTGGTGTTAAAGAGTGTTCTAATTTCATTTTTTTTACATTTAGCTGTCCAATTTTCCCAGCACAATTTATTCAAGAGACTGTCTTTCCTCCATTGTATAGATGCCTCCTTTGTCATAGATTAATTGACCATAAGTGTGTGGGTTTATTTCTGGGCTTTCTATCCTGTTCCACTGATCTATATTTCTGTTTTTGCAACAGTATCATACTGTTTTGATGACTGTAGCCTTGTAGTATAGTCTGAATTCAGTGAACCTGATTCCTCCAGCTCCATTTTTCTTTCTCAAGATTGCTATTGGCTATTTGTGTTTCCATGCAAATTAAAACTTTTTTTGTTCATTTCTGTGAAAAATGCCATTGGTAATTTGATGGGGATTGCATTGAATCTGTAGATTGCCTTGGGTAATATCATCATTTTGACAATATTGATTCATCCAATCCAAGAACACGGTATATCTTTCCATCTGTTTGTGTGGTCTTCAGTTTCTTTCATCAGTGTCTTATACTTTACAGAGAAAAGTCTTTTGCTCTCTTGCATAGGTTTATTCCTAGGTATTCTATTCTTTTTGATGCTATGGTAAATGGGATTGTTTCCTTAATTTCTCTTTTTGATCTTTGGTTGTTAGTGTATAGAAATGCAACAGATTTCTGTATATTAATTTTGTAACCTGCAACTTTACCAAATTCATTGATGAACATTAGTAGTTTTTTGGTGGCATCTTTAGGATTTTCTATGTGTAGTATCATGTCATCTGCAAACAGTGACAGTTTTACTACTACTTTTCTAATTTGGATGACTTTTATTTCTTTTTCTTCTCTGATTGCCGTGGCTAGGACTTCCAAAACTATTTTGAATAAAAGGGGCAAGAGTGAACATCCTTGTCTTGATCTTAGAGGAAATGCTTTCAGCTTTTCACTGCCGAGTATGATGTTAGTTGTGTGTTTGTCATATACGGCCTTAATTATGTTGGGGTAAGTTCCCTCTGTGCCCACTTTCTGAGAGCTTTTATCATAAATGGATGTTGAATTTTGTCAAATGCTTTTTCTGCATCTGTTGAGAGGACCATACAGTTTTTATACTTCAGTTTGTTAATGTGGTGTATCACACTGATTGATTTGGGGATATTGAAAAATCCTTGCAGCCCTGGGATAAATCCCACTCGATCGTGGTGTAACATCCTTTTAATGTATTGTTGGATTCAGTTTGCTAGAATTTTGTTGAGGAGTTTTACATCCATGTTCATCAGTGATATTGGCCTGTAATTTTCTTTTTTTTGTGTGTGTGTGGTATCTTTGTCTGGTTTTGGTATGGTTATGTTGGCCTCATAGAATGAGTTCAGAAGTGTTTCTTCCTCTGCAATTTTTTTGGAATAACCCCTCTCTAAATGTTAGAATTTGCCTGTGAAGCCATCTGGTCCTGAACTTTTGTTTGGGAGTTTTAAAATCACAGATTCAATTTCAGAACTTGTAATTAGTCTGTTCATATTTTCTATTTCTTCCTGGTTCAGTCTTGGAAGATTGTACCTTTCTAAGAATTTGTCCATTTCTTCTAGGTTGTCCATTTTACTGGCATATAGTTGCTTGTAGTAGTCTCTTATGGTCCTCTTATTTCTGTTGTGTCAGTTGTAACTTCTCCTTCATTTCTAATTTTATTTATTTAAGTCCTCTCCCTTTTTTCTTGATGAGTCTAGCTAAAGTTTTATCAATTTTGTTTATCTTTTCAAAGAACCAGCTTTTAGTTTCATTGATCTTTTCATTGTTTTCTTGGTCTCTATGCCATTTATTTCTGCTCTTATCTTTATGATTTCTTTCCTTCTGCTAACTTTGGGTTTTGTTTGTTCTTCTTTCTCTAGTTGATTTAGGTGTAAGGTTAGGTTGTTTGAGATTTTTCTTGCTTCCTGAGGTAAGCTTGTACCACTATAAACTTCCCTCTTAGAACTGCTTTCGCTGTGTCCCATAGGTTTTGGATCATCATGTTTTCATTTTCATTTGTCTCTAGGTATTTTTTGATTTCCTCTTTTGATTTCTGCAGTGATCCATTGGTTGTTTCATAACATGTTGTTTAGCCTCCATGTTTTTGTTTTTTGCAATTTTTTTCTTCTAGTTGATTTCTAATATCATAGCTTTGTGGTCAGAAAAGATGCTTGATCTGATTTCAATTTTCTTAAATTTACTGAGGCTTACTTTGTCGCCCAGCATGTGATCTATCCTGGAGAAAGTTCCATGTGCAATTGAAAAGAATGTGTATTCTCCTTTCAGATGGAACGTATAAATGCCAATTAAGTCCATCTGGTCTAATTTGTCATTTAAAGCCTGTGTTTCCTTATTGATTTTCTGTCTGGATGATCTTTCCATTGATATAAATGTCCCCCACTATTATTGTGTGACTGTCAATTTCTCCTTTTATGTCTGTTAACATTTGCCTATATATTGAGGTGCTCCTGTGTTGAGTGCATATATATTTACAATTGTTATATCTTCTTCTTGGATTGATCCCTTGATCATTATGTAGTGTCTTTGTCTCTTGTAATGCTCTTCATTTTAAAGTCTATTTTTTTTTGGATATGAGTATTGCTACTCCAGCTTTCTTTTGATTTCCCTTTGCTTGGAATATCTTTTTCCATCTCCTCACTTTCAGTCTGTATGTGTCTCTAGATCTGAAGTGGGTCTCTTGTAGACAACATATTGATATATACTGGTCTTGTTTTTGTATCCATTCAGCCAGTCTATGTCTTTTGGTTGGAGCATTTAATCCATTTACATTTAAGGTAATTATTGATATGTATGTTTTTACTGCCATTTTGTTAATTGTTTTGCATTTGTTTCTTTGGTCTTATTTCTTCCTTTTCTCTTTTGTTCTTTTGTGATTTGATGACTATTTTTAGTGTTGCGTTTGGATTCTTTTTTCTTTTTCATGTATATATCTGTTATAGACTTTTTGTTTGCAGTTACCATGAGGTTTTGAAATAGCAGTCTATATATACTACATGATTGTTTTAAGTTGTGGATGTCTTAATTTGAAATGCATTCAAATATCCTGCACTTATACTCTCCTCCTCTCATGATTACTGGTTTTGATATATTTGTGTGTGGATGATTTCCTACATTTACTGTACATTTGCCTTTACTGGTGAGCTTTCCCATTTTGTAATTGCGTTTCTAGTTGTGGCCTTTTCTTTTCCACTTAGAGAAGTTCCTTTAGCATTTGTTGTGAAGCTGGTTTGGTGGTGCCAAATGCTTTTTGCTTTTGCTTGTCTGTAAAGCTTTTTATTTTCTGTCAAATCTGAATGAGAGCCTTGCTGGGTAGAGTATTCTTGGTTGTAGGTTTTTCCCTTTTATCACTTTAAATATATCATGCTACTCCCTTCTAGCCTGCAGAGTTTCTGCTGAAAAATCAGCTGATATTCTTATGGGGATTCCCTTGTATGTTATTTCTTTTCCTTTGTTGCTTTTAGTATTTCCTTTGTCTTTAATTTTTGTCAGTTTGATTAGTATGTATCTTGGCATATTCCTCCTTGGGTTTATCCTGTATGGGACTCTCTGTGCTTCCTGAACTTGAGTGGAAGTGATTGTTTCCTTTCCTGTGTTAGGGCAGTTCTCAGCTGTTACCTCTTAAATATTTTCTCAGGCCCTTTCTCTCCCTCTTCTCCTTCTGGAACCCCTATAACACAAATGTTTGTGCGTCTGACATTGTCCCATAAGTCTCTTAAACTCTTCTCATTTCTTTTCATTCTTTTTTCTTTATTCTGTTCTGTGATAGTGATTTCCAACACTCTCTTCCAGCTCACTGATTTGTTCTTCTGCCTCAGTTACTCTGCTATTGATTCCTTCTAGTGTATTTTTTATTTCAGTTATTGTATTTTCAACTCTGGTGGTTCTTTACATTTTCTAACTGTTTGCTAAAAACTTCTTGCTACTTCTCACTCTCTGCATCCATTATTTTCCCAAGTTCTTGGATCATCTTTACAATCATTACTCTGAACTCTTTCTCGGGAAGATTGGCTATCTCCACTTCACTTAGTTGTTCTTCTGGGGTTTTATCTTGTTCTTTCATCTAGAATGTATTCCTTTGCTCTCTCATTTTGTATAAATTTCTATTTGGATTCTTATATATGTAGTAGCTTAGTTACATTTCTCAACCTTGGAGAAGTGACCCTCCATAGGGGATGTCCTATGTGTCCCAGCAGTACAATCCCCTCTGGTCACCCAAGGGGCAGGGACCAGTTGGTCCCAGGGTAGGTTCTGACCTGTGTGTGCAGACTCAGCTCTGCAGGCTACTGGATAGTAGTTTTCTTGCTTCTGGTGCCTGCCCACTGATGGGTAGATCTGGGTTTTGACCCTCTGGTGGGCAGGGCCGTGTCAAGGGACATGTCTAGAGGTGGCTGTGGGCTCAGGAAATCTTTAGGCAGCCTGTCTGCTGATGGCTGGGGCTGTGTTCCTGCCCAGGTGGTTGTTTGGCCTGAGGCAAACTGGAGTTTACAGGCTGTTAGGTGGGGCCAAGTCTCGGTGCCAAGGACCCAAAATGTGCCTCCAGCCAGAGTTCACATAGGTCCCTGCTATGTCTGCCACCAGCCTTTATGACCCCAGGGAAGCCACAGCTGCCCCCTGCCTCCCCAGGAGACCCTCCAAGACCAGCAAGTAGGTCTGGCCCAGGCTCATATGGAAGCACTGCTTTTGCCCCGGGACCCAGTGTGTGCAAGACTCTGTGTGCACCCTCCAAGAGTGGAATCTCTGTTTCCCCCAGTCCTGTGGAGCTCCTGCAATTAAGCCCCACTGGCCTTCAAAGTCAAATGCTCTAGGGGCTCTTTCTGCTGCTGCCAGACCCCTAGGCTGGGGAGCCTGGCATGGGACTCAGAGCTCTCATTTCTGTGGGAGAAGTTCTGTGATATAATTATTCTCCAGTTCATGGGTTGCCCACCCAGGTGGTATGGGATTTGATTATATTGCAAGTGCACCCCTCCTACTGTCTCATGATTTCATCTTTATGTATTCGGATGTAGAATACCTTTTTTGGGTAGATTCCAGTCTTTTTTTTTTTTTTTTTAAGAAGATGTTGGGGGTAGGAGTATATTTATTAATTTATTTTTGCTGTGTTGGGTCTTCATTTCTGTGCGAGCGCTTTCTCTATTTGTGGCGGGGGGGGGCACTCTTCATTGCGGCACACGGGCCTCTCACTGTCGCAGCCTCTCTTGTTGCGGAGCACAGGTTCCAGACGCGCAGGCTCAGTAGTTGTGGCTTACGGGCCTAGCTGCTCCACGGCATGTGGGATCCTCCCAGACCAGGGCTCGAACCCGTGTCCCCTGCATTAGCAGGCAGATTCTCAACCACTGCGCCACCAGGGAAGCCCTGATTCCAGTCTTTTAAATCAAAGGTTGTTCAGCAGTTGTGATTTTGGTGTGCTTATGAGAGGAGGTGAGCTCAAGGTCCTCCTACTCCTCCATCTTGTCTCCTGAAAGCTCCCCCCCAATTCTTTCTTTTCTTTTTTTTTTTACATCTTTATTGGAGTATAATTGCTTTACAATGGTGTGTTAGTTTCTGCTTTACAAAGTGAATCAGTTATACATATACATATGTTCCCATATCTCTTCCCTCCTGCGTCTCCCTCCCTCCCACGCTCCCTATCCCACCCCTCCAGGCGGTCACAAAGCACCGAGCTGATCTCCCTGTGCTATGCAGCTGCTTCCCACTAGCCATCTACCTTACGTTTGGTAGTGTATATATGTCCATGCCTCTCTCTCGCTTTGTCACAGCTTACCCTTCCCCCTCCCCATATCCTCAAGTCCATTCTCTAGTAGGTCTGTGTCTTTATTCCTGTTTTACCCCTAGGTTATGCATGACATTTTTTTCTTAAATTCCATATATATGTGTTAGCATACGGTATTTGTCTTTCTCTTTCTGACCTACTTCACTCTGTATGACAGACTCTAGGTCCATCCACCTCATTACAAATAGCTCAATTTCATTTCTTTTTATGGCTGAGTAGTATTCCATTGTATATATGTGCCACATCTTCTTTATCCATTCATCCAATGATGGACACCTAGGCTGCCCCCATCTCCGGGCCACTGTAAATAGAGCTGCAATGAACATTTTGGTACATGACTCCTTTTGAACTATAGTTTTCTCAGGGTATATGCCCAGTAGTGGGATTGCTGGGTCACATGGCAGTTTTATTTGTAGTTTTTTAAGGAACCTCCATACTGTTCTCCATAGCGGCTGTACCAATTCACATTCCCACCAGCAGCGCAAGAGTGTTCCTTTTTCTCCACACCCTCTCCAGCATTTATTGTTTCTAGATTTTTTGATGATGGCCATTCTGACTAGTGTGAGGTGATACCTCATTGTAGTTTTGATTTGCATTTCTCTAATGAGTAAAGATGTTGAGCATCCTTTCATGTGTTTGTTGGCAGTCTGTATATCTTCTTTGGAGAAATGTCTATTTAGGTCTTCTGCCCATTTTTGGATTGGGTTGTTTGTTTTTTTGTTATTGAGCTGCATGAGCTGCTTATAAACTTTGGAGATTAATCCTTTGTCAGTTGCTTCATTTGCAAATATTTTCTCCCATTCTGAGGGTTGTCTTTTGGTCTTGTTTATGGTTTCCTTTGCTGGGCAAAAGCTTTGAAGTTTCATTAGGTCCCATTTGTTGATTTTTGTTTTTATTTCCATTTCTCTAGGAGGTGGGTCAAAAAGGATCTTACTGTGATTTATGTCATAGAGTGTTCTGCCTATGTTTTCCTCTAAGAGTTTGATAGTTTCTGGCCTTACATTTAGGTCTTTGATACATTTTGAGCTTATTTTTGTGTATGGTGTTAGGGAGTGATCTAATCTCATACT
This sequence comes from Hyperoodon ampullatus, assembly GCF_949752795.1. NCBI lineage: Eukaryota > Metazoa > Chordata > Mammalia > Artiodactyla > Ziphiidae > Hyperoodon > Hyperoodon ampullatus. The sequence continues at coordinate 35,411,913 of NC_136919.1, forward strand.
TTTACATGTAGCTGTCCAGTTTTCCCAGCACTACTTATTGAAGAGGCTGTCTTTTCTCCACTGTACATTCCTGCCTCCTTTATCAAAGATAAGGTGATATGTGCATGGATTTATCTCTGGGCTTTCTATCCTGTTCCATTGATCTATATTTCTGTTTTCTGCCACTACCATACTATCTTGATTACTGTAGCTTTGTAGGGTATAGTCTGAAGTCAGGGAGCCTGATTCCTCCAGCTCCATTTTTCGTTCTCAAGATTGCTTTGGCTATTCAGGGTCTTTTGTGTTTCCATACAAATTGTGAAATTTTTTGTTCTAGTTCTGTGAAAAATGCCAGTGGTAGTTTGATAGGGATTGCATTGAATCTGTAGATTGCTTTGGGTAGTAGAGTCATTTTCACAATGTTGATTCCTCCAATCCAAGAACATGGTATATCTCTCCACTGTTTGTATCATCTTTAATTTCTTTCATCATTGTTATAGTTTTCTGCATACAGGTCTTTTGTCTCCTTAGGTATGTTTATTCCTAGGTATTTTATTATTTTTCTTGCAGTGGTAAATGGGAGTGTTTTCTTAATTTCACTTTCAGATTTTTCATCATTAGTGTATAGGAATGCCAGAGATTTCTGTGCATTAATTTTGTATCCTGCTACTTTACCAAATTCATTGATTAGCTCTAGTAGTTTTCTGGTAGCATCTTTAGGATTCTGTATGTATAGTATCATGTCATCTGCAAACAGTGACGGCTTTACTTCTTCTTTTCCAATTTGGATTCCTTTTATTTCCTTTTCTTCTCTGATTGCTGCGGCTAAAACTTCCAAATCTATGTTGAATAAGAGTGGTGAGAGTGGGCAACCTTGTCTTGTTCCTGATCTTAGTGGAAACGGTTTCAGTTTTTCACCATTGAGGATGATGTTGGCTGTGGGTTTGTCATATATGGCCTTTATTATGTTGAGGAAAGTTCCCTCTATGCCTACTTTCTGCAGGGTTTTTATCATAAATGGGTGTTGAATTTTGTCAAAAGCTTTCTCTGCATCTATTGAGATGATCATATTGTTTTTCTCCTTCAATTTGTTAATATGGTGTATCACATTGATTGATTTGCATATATTGAAGAATCCTTGCATTCCTGGAATAAACCCCACTTGATCATGGTGTATGATCCTTTTAATGTGCTGTTGGATTCTGTTTGCTAGTATTTTGTTGAGGATTTTTGCATCTATGTTCATCAGTGATATTGGCCTGTAGTTTTCTTTCTTTGTGACATCCTTGCCTGGTTTTGGTATCAAGGTGATGGTGACCTCGTAGAATGAGTTTGGGAGTGTTCCTCCCTCTGCTATATTTTGGAAGAGTTTGAGAAGGATAGGTGTTAGCTCTTCTCTACATGTTTGATATAATTTGCATGTGATGCTATCTGGTCCTGGGCTTTTGTTTGTTGGAAGATTTTTAATCACAGTTTCAATTTCAGTGCTTGGGCTTGGTCTGTTCATATTTTCTATTTCTTCCTGATTCAGGCTTGGAAGGCTGTGCATTTCTAAGAATTTGTCCATTTCTTCCAGGTTGTCCATTTTATTGGCATAGAGTTGCTTGTAGTAATCTCTCATGATCTTTTGTACTTCTGCAGTGTCAGTTGTTACTTCTTTATCATTTCTAATTCTATTGATTTGAGTCTTCTCCCTTTTTTTCTTGATGAGTCTGGCTAATGGTTTATCAATTTTGTTTATCTTCTCAAAGAACCAGCTTTTAGTTTTATTGATCTTTGTTATCATTTCCTTCATTTCTTTTTAATTTATTTCTGATCTGATTTTTATGATTTCTTTCCTTCTGCTAACTTTGGGGTTTTTTTGTTCTTCTTTCTCTAATTGCTTTAGGTGCAAGGTTAGGTTGTTTATTTGACATGTTTCCTGTTTCTTAAGGTAGGATTGTATTGCTATAGACTTCCCTCTTAGAACTGCTTTTAATGAATCCCATAGGTTTTGGGTCGTCGTGTCTCCATTGTCATTTGTTTCTAGGTATTTTTTAATTTCCTCTTTGATTTCTTCAGTGATCACTTCGTTATTAAGTAGTGTATTGTTTAGCCTCCATGTGTTTGTATTTTTTACAGATCTTTTCCTGTAATTGATATCTAGTCTCATAGCATTGTGGTTGGAAAAGATACTTGATACAATTTCAATTTTATTAAATTTAGCAAGGCTTAATTTGTGACCCAAGATATGATCTATCCTGGAGAATGTTCCATGAGCACTTGAGAAAAGTGTGTATTCTGTTGTTTTTGGATGGAATGTCCTATAAATATCAATTAAGTCCATCTTGTTTAGTGTATCATTTAAAGCTTGTGTTTCCTTATTTATTTTCATTTTGGATGATCTGTCCATTGGTGAAAGTGGGGTGTTAAAGTCCCTGACTATGAATGTGTTACTGTCGATTTCCCCTTTTATGGCTGTTAGTATTTGCCTTATGTATTGAGGTGCTCCTCTTTATGTTGGGTGCATAAATATTTACAATTGTTATATCTTCTTCTTGGATCGATCCCTTTATCATTATGTAGTGTCCTTCTTTGTCTCTTCTAATAGTCTTTATTTTAAAGTCTATTTTGTCTGATATGAGAATTGCTACTCCAGCTTTCTTTTGGTTTCCATTTGCATGGAATATCTTTTTCCATCCCCTCAGTTTCAGTCTGTATGTGTCCCTAGCTCTGAAGTGGGTCTCTTGTAGACAGCATATATATGGGTCTTGTTTTTGTATCCATTCAGCCAGTCAATGCATTTAATCCATTTACATTTAAGGTAATTATTGATATGTATGTTCCTATTCCCATTTTCTTAATTGTTTTGGGTTTGTTATTGTAGGTCTTTTCCTTCTCTTGTGTTTCTTGCCTAGAGAAGAACTTTAGCGTTTGTTGTAAAGCTGGTTTGGTGGTGCTGAACTCTCTCAGCTTTTCCTTGTCTGTAAAGGTTTTCATTTCTCCATCAAATCTGAATGAGATCCTTGCTGGGTAGAGTAATATTGGTTGTAGGTTTTTCTCCTTCATCACTTTAAATATGTCCTGCCACTCCCTTCTGGCTTGCAGAGTTTCTGCTGAAAGATCAGCTCTTAGCCTTATGGGGGTTCCCTTGTGTGTTATTTGTTGTTTTTCCCTTGCTGCTTTTAATATGTTTTCTTTATATTTAATTTTTGACATTTTGATTAATATGTGTCTTGGAATGTTTCTCCTTGGATTTATCCTGTATGGGACTCTCTGTGCTTCCTGGACTTATTAACTATTTCCTTTCCCATATTAGGGAAGTTTTCAAGTATAATCTCTTCAAATATTTTCTCAGAACCTTTCTTTCTCTCTTCTTCTTCTGGAACCCCTATAATTCGAATGTTGGTGCATTTAATGTTTTCCCAGAGGTCTCTGAGACTGTCCTCAATTCTTTTCATTCTTTTTTCTTTATTCTGCTCTGCAGTAGTTATTTCCACTCTTTTATCTTCCAGGTCACTTATCCGTTCTTCTGCCTCAGTTATTCTGCTATTGATCCCTTCTAGAGTATTTTTGTTTGTTTGTTTGTTTTTGTTTTTTGTTTTTTGCAGTACGCGGGCTTCTCACTGTTGTGGCCTCTCCCGTTGCGGAGCACAGGCTCTGGACGCGCAGGCTCAGCAGCCATGGCTCACGGGCCCAGCCGCTCCGCGGCATGTGGGATCCTCCCAGACCGGGGCAGGAACCCGTGTCCCCTGCATTGGCAGGCGGACTCCCAACCACTGTGCCACGAGGGAAGCCCTAGAGTATTTTTAATTTCATTTATTGTGTTGTTCATTGTTGCTTGTTTCATCTTTAGTTCTTCTAGGTCCTTGTTAAATGTTTCTTGCATTTTCTCTATTCTATTTCCAAGATTTTGGATCATCTTTACTATCATTATTCTGAATTCTTTTTCAGGTAGACTGCCTATTTCCTCTTCATTTGTTAGGTCTGGTGGGTTTTTATCTTGCTCCTTCATCTGCTGTGTTTTTCTGTCTTCTCATTTTGCTTTTCTTACTGTGTTTGGGGTTTCCTTTTTGCAGGCTGCAGGTTCGTAGTTCCCGATGTTTTTGGTATCTGTCCCCAGTGGCTAAAGTTAGTTCAGTGGGTTGTGTAGGCTTCCTGGTGGAGGGGACTAGTTCCTGTGTTCTGGTGGATGAGACTGTATCTTGTCTTTCTGGTGGGCAGGTCCACATCTGGTGGTGTGTTTTGGGGTGTCTGTGGAGTTATTATGATTTTAGGCAGCCTCTCTGCTAATGGGTGGGGTTGTGTTCCTGTCTTGCTAATTGTTTGGCGTAGGGTGTCCAGCACTGTAGCTTGCTGGTCGTTGAGTGAAGCTGGGTGTTGGTGTTGAGATGGAGATCTCTGGGAAATGTTCGCCATTTGATATTATGTGGAGCTGGGAGGTCTCTTGTGGACCAGTGTCCTGAAGTTTGCTCTCCCACCTCAGAGGCACAGCACTGACTCCTGGCTGCAGCACCAAGAGCCTTTCATCCACACTGCTCAGAATGAAAGGGAGAAAAAGTAGAAAGAATGAAGGAGGATAAAAGAAAATAAAATAAAGTAAGATAAAAGAAAATAAAGTTATTAAAATAAAAAATATTAAGAAAAAATGTTTTTAAAGTAAAAATAAAACACAAAAACAAACCAAAAAAAAAAAAAAAAAAAAAGGACGGGTAGAACCCTAGGACAAATGGTGAAAGCAAAGCTATACAGACAAAATCTCACACAGAAGCATACACATACAGACTCACAAAAAGAGGAAAATGGGAAAAAATAATAAATCTTGCTCTCAAAGTCCACCTCCTCAATTTGGGATGATTGGTTATCTATTCAGGTATTCCACAGATGCAGGGTACATCAAGTTGATTGTGGAGATTTAATCCGCTGCTCCTGAGGCTGCTGGGAGAGATTTCCCTTTCTCTTCTTTGTTCGCTCAGCTCCCGGGGCTCAGCTTTGGATTTGGCCCCGCCTCTGCATGTAGGTCGCCGGAGGGCGTCTGTTCTTCACTCAGACAGGACGGGGTTAAAGGAGCTGCTGATTTGGGGGCTCTGGCTCACTCAGGCCGGGGCAGGGAGGGGCACGATGAGGTGCGAGCCTGCAGCGGCAGAGGCCGGCGTGACGTTGCACCAGCCTGAGGCGCGCCGTGTGTTCTCCTGGGGAAGCTGTCCCTGGATCCTGGGACCCTGGCAGTGGCGGGCTGCACAGGCTCCTGGGAGGGGAGGTGTGGATAGTGACCTGTGCTCACACACAGGCCTTTTGGTGGCGGCAGCAGCAGCCTTAGCGTCTCATGCGCATCTCTGGGGTCCGCTTGCGCCCATCTCTGGAGCTCCTTTAAGCGGCGCTCTGAATACCCTCTCCTCGCACACCAGGAAACAAAGAGGGAAGAAAAAGTCCCTTGCCTCTTTGGCAGGTCCAGACTTTTCCCCGGACTCCCTCCCGGGGCTAGCCGTGGTGCACTAACCCCTTCAGGCTGTGTTCACGCCGCCAACCCCAGTCCTCTCCCTGCGCTCTGATGGAAGCCCGAGCCTCAGCTCCGAGCCCCGCCCGCCCCGGCGGCCGAGCAGACAAGCCTCTCGGGCTGGTGAGTGCCAGTCGGCACCGATCCTCTGTGCGGGAATCTCCGCTTTGCCCTCCGCCACCTGCAGTCTCCGCCCTTGAAGGGGCTTCCTAGTGCGTGGAAACCTTTCCTCCTTCAAAGCTCCCTCCCACTGGTGCAGGTCCCGTCCCTATTCTTTTGTCCCTGTTTATTCTTTTTTCTTTTGCCCTACCCAGGTACGTGGGGAGTTTCTTGCCTTTTGGGAGGTCTGAGGTCTTCTGCCAGCGTTCAGTAGGTGTTCTGTAGGAGTTGTTCCACGTGCAGGTGTATTTCTGATGTATCTGCGGGGTGGAAGGTGATCTCCGCGTCTTACTTTTCCGCCATCTTCCCCCTCTCCTCAACAGCTGATCTTTTCCCCCTTTCTTTCTTGACTACACAAAGAATTCCTTTTCAGGAATCCTTTTTCCCACAAAACTGATCTCTATTTCTGTATCATTTCCATTTGCATGCTAGCAAACCCACTTATACAGAAAATGTCTATTAATTGTATCTCTCAGCTCTACTTTAGAGAAATTTTTGCACGAGTTTTACAGACCCTGCTTCCCCGTCTTTACAATCTATTAAATTTTTTTAACTTGTAAGTAATGCATGAGTACATTTTTGTTATGAAAAATCCAAACATTTATGGATAAAACTAAATCAATCTCTACCTACCCTCCTCTCCATAAGTCACTGCTCTGGTTAGAAATGTTTCAAGATCTTCTCATGTTAATTTACATGCATATTTACCTACTGAGGTATCTAGCATGTCTTGTGTTTTACACAAATAAAATTGTACTGTTCTGTATTGTTCACATTCTGTAACTTTTTTCACTCAGTGACTTTGAAATTTTCCTATTTCAGTATTAATAACTCTTTATTCTTGATGAAAAATTAATCAATTTAAGAAACAATTGGAAAATTTTATTCCAGTTAAATTTGAGGATTATAACCTGGGAAGAGCATCTCAGAAAGCTCTGAGAACTCTTCCACCCGTTAGAAGTCAAGACAGTTTATGTTTTTTAAGACAGAGGGCTGTACATTAAATGGTGCATTAATGACAGTTTACATAATCCAGATTTAAGTGCCATTGTGGTAGGTCATGTGACCCTTTACAAGATCAAGAAGAAATATTATCTTTTAAGAAGTTGTCTTACTGATGCTAGGTGAATGTTGCTGTTTACGGTTGAGCAGGTATTCCCGCTGATGGGGGAGGTTTGGTCAATGCATCATGTGGATACACAATGCACAGTGAGGGGAAGGGGGAGGCCAAAGGGCAGAGAAGAACTTTTATGTTTAGATTTTTCTTGTCTTGCCATAAATATGAATTTTATTTCACATTCTATATTTCACATTCTATATTACCTAGAAAGGATTTATCATATTGGATTCAACTATTTCTCTATTGATGGAGATCCAATTTCGTGCTGCTATAAACAATGCTGCAACAATCATCCTTGGACATTTTTCTTTCCAAATGATACTTTGTTTAGGATGGATATGAAAAGTGTGATTTCTGGGTCATTTCTGATCACTCACTCTTCAGTTCTCACCAACCTGGCTTCCATCCCTATCCTTCCATAAGAATTTTGTCACAATCACTCTCCACTTTGTTTTCCTGTCATCTTAGTCTCAAAACAGCATTTGATAGTTGGCACACCTTCCTTTTTGAAGTGTTTTTTTTTGCTTTTGGGATAAAACCCTCTTGGTTTTCCTCCTTCCCCCTCTGGCTTCCATTATGTCTCTTTTGTTGGTTCCCGCTCTACTTGGTCTCTAAATGTTGGGAGCTCATCAAGCTGTCTTGAGCCCTCTTTACTCTGGATTCTCTTCCTGGGTGATCTCACACATTTAAGAGCCATCTACATTACATCTTTCAAATTCCTATTCCAGTCCAGGCTAGTACCCAACAGTCTGCATAACATCATCTTAAATGTACACCACCAAAGCATGTCTTAACATGTCTCAAGAGAACCTGGGCCCGCCCCCCGCATCCTTAGCTTACTCATTACATGGCACCCCAACCACCCATTTGCTCAAGTCAAAAACCTGGTACTTACTCTAGAATCCTACTCCTAGACGTCCCTCGGATTGTCTTTCCTAAATGTTGAGTCCATACTCACTTTGTTCCCTCTCTCCCACCATCAACCAATCACAGGCATCATCATCTCTGGCCTAGGTAAATGACAAAGCTTAAATGATTTTCTAGGTCTTTGCCTCCTTCTCCAACCCATTTTCAATACAGCTGCCAAAATGAACTCTTAATATCCAAGCATGTTACCTCAGGCTTACCTTTCAATGTCTTCCCTTTGCACCTAGAACAAGCCTTGGATGACTGGGTGCTGCCACCATCTGCCTCTATTCCATGCATCTCTGCTGGGTCTACAATGTACCAAGTTCTCTGACTCAGGGTCTTGCTGCATGCTGTTCTCTCTGCTGGGAAGTAGAGTGCCTGGCTCTTTACTGGCCAGTCTTTTTTCACCATCAGGTCTCAGCTTAGTCTCTTGTCAGAACCATTCCATCCCAAGCAGGTCCCCCTAGTAGTCTCAATTACTGTGCCCATTTGTTTTGGCCTCATAGTATATTCCACAGTCTGTTATTCATTAGTTTGCCTCCCTTTCCAGAATGTAAGCTCTATGAGAAGGGTGTCCTATTCACAGCTATATCCCTAGCCTAGCACAGTGCCTGGCACATAGTAAGCATTCAATTAATATTTTGAAAGTTCATCTAAGTTCAGTATCCTGATTTTCAGATGAGGAATGAAACCCAGCTAAGGGCCCATCATTTTACCTAGTTATTACATTGTTACACTGAGCAGCAGTGTAATAGTTGAGCATGCACTCAGGCTCCAGACTCACTTGGTTTGACTCACATATCCTCCACTGACTAATGTGATGCTGGGGATATTACTTAACCTCTTTGCCGGTTTCCTCCCTGGGAAGTGGGGATTACAGTGCCTACTTCATAGGATTGTTGCAAAGATTAAATTAATATAAGGATGGTGAGGGGCATATGATTTAATTCTGATTTTTTACTGTACCAATTTAAAAACTATTTCTGCAAGCATTCCTCCAGCCCTTTGGGTCTAGAACAAAAGAAACAATGTTCTTTGAATGAAATTAACAGTAATGTCCACACTCTTTACTGCTTAGGTTGGAAAGTCTATCTGGCCTATAAAACCAGTTTCTTAGATACTTGAGAGAATCAAATTCCCACAGTAATGTTTGTGGGAACTCCCTTGTGAGCCACCTATGAAGAATTCCTAACAGATAATAGAACTCCTTTACCATTAGCAAAATTGGCACCTCACTGTAACCTTTGGGACAGGAATCTGAAACCAGAGATAAACAATTCCTTCATGGGCTAAACAATTCCTTCATGGGCAGACATCAATTTTGGTCGTGAGGACCATTCAGAGGGCATAGGAGATCTGCTTGCTAGAACAAAAAATAATACCTCCTCTGTGCATAAGGTCAAAAATAATAACAGAATTTTAACATATTACTCTATTATCTGTGCATTGCCTCCAACAAGATTTCCTAGAAGTACATGAAAAATCTTCAATCATCAGTGGCCTACAAGGTTAAAAAAAAAAAAGTGATCAAGAACATATGAAAATAACTAGGACATTAAATATCATCAAATGGCCAGTTTTCATTTATTTTGAAAACTATGCAAAGACACCAGACAGTTTTAAAAAGGGTACAGTTAATATTTTATTGTCACTTATCAGATGGCAGTTAGGTATATAGTCTTCATACTTGATCCTTCCTTTTTGTAAATAAAAAAAATTACAAGTTTTAAACAGCCAAAGGCTGGTCATGTCTTCAGAAAACATGATTAGATTAATTCATTAATGGTGGCTTCAAGTTTTTCCTTATTAGCTCCAGAAAATTCACCCACCTGTTGAGAGAATATTGAATTGCCATTAGAAGTAGCATTGCATCCCTATTTTGTATATCAGATAGGACCACAGAATGGGCCTGGGGAGGAGAGGAAGTACAAGCTTATTTAAAATGTACATCCATGGATAACACCCAGTTTTTTAAAGTTAAAAACAAAAACAAAAACCCCTCAAAAGTCAAGATTCAGTTTTTTTACACAAATACCTCTGAACAAAGATAAATGCACTGTGATATAAATATGAAGCACCAATCACAGGGATTAATCACCAAATCCCTGTGATTTTAGTTTTAGCAAAGATCAATTATCAATGAGATGTCACATTATGTACTTAATGAAGAATGACATATTTAAATATTCTTAAAAGGAAAAAATGGGGATGTGCTTCCCACGTGAAGGGTAAGTCACTTCCGTTTCTTCTTTTATACACCATGCTTTCCTATTACCCAGCTGGTTTTCTTCAAGGTCAGATGTACCTACCTTCTGTCCCTTTTTAAAAAACTGGAAGGTTGGCATGCATTTGACTTCACACTCTGAAGCAACATCCTGGGGAGAAGGGAGATATAGAAAGAAGATAAAAATAAGACCATGAGGAGTGTTGAGCCCTGGTACCCGTGATCTAGAACCAGATTCTTTTTCCTGTTATGTACCCAGAACTCAGCATTAGGACTTTGTGCCAATTTTTATATGCTTAAACAAGGACTACAGTGGCAGCACAAAAGCCAAATTGGTTATATTCTCAATTACAATTCTAACGAATATGTACTTTCGTCGTTGAGAGATACTAGAATCAGATGCTATACAGTGACTCAAATTGTTTAATCGAATTACTCCCAGTTGTACTGGAGTGAGGTACATAGATGATGATCATAAAGGCGAGAGTTTAGAGTTAGGGAGAGGAACAACTTATACAAAGGACCTGTTCAAGAATAAAGTCATGGTGATCGACAGGGACAGCTCCACACTGGTTTTTCGGTTATTGTTTTATAACCCCTACCTCTCAACACCTTGTTCACACCAGGTTTGGGGTGGGGGGAATGCCATGAAAATAGTTTGGTTTGGACAAGAGTTTCAAGTGAACAGGTACATTAGGGATCAAGTACATCAGCTTGGCACTGCAAAGAGGATCAGGAGAGAAGTGAAGAAAGAACCACACAGCCCTAACTGAGCAGCAAAAGCTGTGGAGGACACCAACCATGGAGGCAGAACTCCGAGAAGCAGACCACGGAAATCAAAGAACTTTCACAGGAAAGGAAGGAAGGTCAGCTAAAAACACTGTGGTGACTTCCAGTTGGGGATTCGGGAGTAAGGGGCATGAGAATTAAAAATGGAGTGGTCCTAGCACTTCCCTGGCAGTCCAGTGGTTAAGACTTCGAGCTTCCACTGCAGGGGGCGTGGGTTCGATCCCTGGTTGGGGAACTAAGATCCCATATGCCAGGTTGCATGGCCCCCCCGCAAAAAAAGGAGTGGTTCCTAGATTGAGCCACCAGTCACGGTAGCACACCAGCCTAACCACCTGTTCCTCTGACGGGAAGAAAAGTGTGGTTTTATGTCTTTATGAAATTGCATGTGTCCTGTTGCCAGTTTGGGCAGGAAGGGTGGTGGACACTGCTGTTTCCAGATAACCTTTACTTTTTCTTTAAATGATGGGCAACAAAAAGCACAAGGGCAGTAATGGCTGCAATAAAATGGCTAGTATGTACTGAATGTCTACTACATTCCAGGCACTAAGTACTCACTGAAAGCAACAGCCATAAGGAAATTACCAGGAACCTGTGATAAGACCATCCAAATGAAGATCATAACATTTTAATTGTACCAATGTACAATTCCAGAAATTCCCTTGTAGTATGAGAATCCAGGATGGAAAATGGGGTGGAGAGTTGACAGGAAGACGATGAGCTGCACATGTCAAGGTTCTGGACCTTGAGGATGAGTAATCGGGAAACCAGAAGAAGACAAGTTAGAAGGGTAGAAGGACTGGTTTAGCTAAAAGGTTGGAAACTGGTTGTCTAGGGGGCTGAAGCTGGTCTAGATATATTACTTGGTTCATGTAAACGCTTAAAAAAAAAATCTCTGAATTGCTCGAATATTTGGGAACACTGGGCCGGCCCCTCCCAGCACTTGGAGAGCAGCAGTTTAGTGCAGTCTCTTCCTGACACTTGTAAGCCTCCAGTTGGATACCATCTTTCATGCAGGCAGCGGGCAGAAGCCTCAAAAGAGGTAGGTGTCAGTTTTGTTTTTATAATACCCACAGTGGGAGGGCAGTGGTCTGGAAAGTGTGAGCCACCCTTTCCGCTACTTCTAATCATAGCAACATACAGGGGGTGCAACTGACCTGCATCACATATGAAAGCATGCAAAACAGGACCTGGAGATAAGTAAGGAAGAAGGAGTACAAGGACCCTGAGCTCACCTCCTTGCTCGAGCACACCAACATCACAACTAATTGTTAAACAACCATCGACAAAGACTGGAACCTACCAAAAAAGATATTCCACATCCAAAGACAACAGGACCTGGACACTGATCACAACCTTCAGATGAAAAAGCTAATCCCAAAGCTTTATCAGCAGAAAATACAGGGTCCCAATCAATGGAAATGATAGTCTAATTGCTGTTCTCAGATTCTGGATGCCTTATACCTCTCCTAGGCAGAGCTTAACATTCCTGCATTGGTACAACTGCCTAACTTACAATAAAATAAGACAAAAAACTAGAAACAAGATAAATGCTCAGAAGTGGTGTCAATGCTTTGAGAAAGACTTGAAGTGTTTTTTAAGTCATGTTCATACATTTTATGTCTTAAAATTGCAGTCAAGGGCTTCCCTGCTGGCACAGTGGTTAAGAATCCGCCTGCCAATGCAGGGGACTCGGGTTCGAGCCCTGGTCCGGAAAGATCCCACATGCCGTGGAGCAACTAAGCCCATGCACCACAACTACTGAGCCTGTGCTCTAGAGCCCATGCTCCGCAACAAGAGAAACCACCGCAACGAGAAGCCCGCGCACCACAACGAAGAGTAGCGCCTGCTCACTGCAACTAGAGAAAGCCCACGCACAGCAACAAAGACCCAGCACAGCCAAAAATAAATAAATTTAAAAAAATTGCAGTCAAGTCTTTACATGGTAAATTTTTAGTTAAAGCATTAAGAATTCTCTCTCATTGGGTATGAAAGTGATTTTTTTTTTAAAGGTGACGCAGGATTCTGTACCATAATTGAATCCACCACACTGGGCTTTTAGGTTATGCACATTCTTGTGAATAAATTCAGATGCGTCCCACGGCAAAAAACCTTAAAGTTGCTCGGTTTAAGAAGATCATTTTCAATTTTAATTATTTAGATAAGTATAATCTCACCTTTTTATTGTCCGAAAGCTGTCACTGTATGCATGGATCATTTTAACGCATCTGCTGGTCGATATGTAAAAGGCTCAGATTTTGCCTAAGCATCTCTACACTATGGTTCCATTCCCACCCATGAAAGTAAGCATTGCTAAGGGAATGAAAATATTCACTTTAAAGGCTCTGGATACACATGATTAAACCACCTCCTAATTTGAATGTGTCAGTTTATCAGTATGTATCATGATTTTTGACATCCAGTTTAAGACTTTTCATGTAACAGGATCCATCTGCCCTTCCCTACGCCAGTCACTGAAAGCCTGTGCTTTATTGGATTTAGAAAGAGACTCCAGTTCGGTGAGTGAACTGTTCAGGCCCATTTCTGCAATGGCCACAGAGAAAAACAGTTAATCAAATTCTTAAGAATATAAGAAATGGGGCAGTTAATGTGCTTGACAGTGTATCTCTTCTACGTGTTCAGTATTTTCTAGAATTTTTATGTTTGGATTTCTTCTAGATTGTATCTGGGGGTAAAGAATGAGGTAGAGATGCAACATCTTAACCCCAAATGGTTAATTGTTAATACATGGTTTAATAGATTTGATTCTACTTTTTTGGACTTCTTAGTCTTGTCCATGGAGCTACATACCTACTCTGGTTACAAGACCACACTGTTTTAATTATTGCTGCTAATGTACTTTATGGGGCCTGCCCTTTCCCATCCTCTATGACTTCCCTCCTAATTAGTTTTTTAAAATACTTTCCAGGAGTTTCCTGGCTACATTATTTCAGAACGTCATGATCAATTTCCCAAAAATGTTGGATGAATCTAAGAGTACTAACTAGCATTTTAATAATACCAAGTCAACATCCTGCAAGACAGTATACCCATCTATTAAAATCTTTTATGGACCTCAGCAAAGGTTAGTAGTTCTATAACTAATATTTGATCTCTACTGCCTCTGTTCCTGTTTTATTTTTTTTCTTTAGTTTTCTATTACTTGTTCTATGGACCAATTTGCCCATTCCTGCAGTGATTTGAAAGGCATGCACACTTTGAGTAGTTACCTTTGAGGTTTTAAAAACATTCTTGATCTCAAGTTTATCACTTCCCTCATTTAAAAACAGAAAGCTAGCCACTCTCTAATGACAGACCCAGGTCCTGCCATTTTTAAAAAAATAAACAATCTGGAACTTGTGTAGTCATATAAACATTGCCATAATCAGGATACAGAACTCTTCCCTCACTCCCATAAAACTTCCTCAGTAGCTTCTCTGTGGTCAAACACTCCCCCTTAGCCCCCACCCCGCCCAGTCTGTTCTCCATCCCTATAGTTTTGGCCCATCTCAGATTTTTATTAGTTTTTATTAGTAAGTGTAACGAGTCTACCTTTTACCTTATAAACTTTTGTTTCATTGGTTTCTAGCTCAGCACTCTGTACAGCCAAAATAACTTTAAATCTGCTGTTGTCACCTGTTATTAACTCATTCCTGGCTGTTCTCATCATAATGGAAACACATGGCATCCTAAAAGGTTGCAAAACTATCAGGCCTAAGTTACTTTGTTTCTTTTGAGCTTATAAGTATCATACTCTGTAGAGGTGGGAGTAGAGTCTGCTGTTAAGGAAATAAGATCAGTCTATCATGTTCAAAAGTAGTATTCACACTTCGCTATGCTTTACAGAGTTGTTTTGTGTGTGTACCACATTATATGTCCATGCCTCCTAACTGTTCCATTTGAATCTATTACACCTAAAAGATAATCTCTTCCAGCCCAAGTGTTTAGAGATTTTTCTATTAAAACTAGGTGCTATTTGCCCCAAAGATACTATAAACATTAAGTACCCTGAGTCTGCATGGACAGGAATTATCTGCATAAAAAATATAAGAAAAAGTTCAGTCCTAAAATATTCCATCTACTTAATGATATGATCTAATACTCAAAATAATGAATTGATGTCATTTTTATCCCTCATCTGATTCTTTTCGAGCCAAAATCAGGGGATGGTTTTACCTACAGCGTTCCAAAGCAACAAGAAGAAGATCCACTCATGTAATTCATAAATTCCATGGGGGAAAAACAACTCATGGATTGATAATGAACTCCTTTTTGTTTGAATCACCTGCCTTGCTAACTCTGCTGAATGGCCAGGTAAGTAGGAACTGACAGACTATTGCTATGTGTATGGGGTGACCAAAGGGTTCTGGAATTCAATTTTTAATGCCGCAAAAGGTTGATAAGGCTATTTAGATGGTGTAATAGTTGTCATTAAGAGTATTAAAACACACACACACACAAAATCATATGTTGCTCAAAGTGAAAGGTCCCCAACTTATGAGAAGGTCACTTCAAGGTCTAGAGGTCTACATACTTTCAAGGTGATGATGAGGATGACAACCACATCTAAAGGAGGGGCTGTCATATTGAAGTCTGGGCCTGCTCTGCACACCTACTTCCCAAAGGTTTTGGATTGAGGCAGAAAGCACTGGTCCTGGGCCCAGCACCGTACAGGGGCCAAATCCACAGGCTCTGCCTCAATCGACCTTTTTTTTTTTTTTTTTTTTTTTTTTTTGAGGTACGCGGGCCTCTCGCTGTTGTGGACTCTCCTGTTGCGGAGCACAGGCTCCGGATGCACAGGCTCAGCAGCCATGGCTCACGGGCCCAGCCGCTCTGCAGCATGTGGGATCCTCCCGGACCGGGGCATGAACCCGTGTCCCCTGCATCGGCAGGCGGACTCTCAACCACTGTGCCACTAGGGAAGCCCTCAATCGACCTTTTACCCTTCTGTGTTGCAGTCCCATTATCTGTTTAGGGGGGATGCTGATAAAAATAGTTCTCGTGGTCACTGCCTGGATGAAATGATACAATGTAGGCAGAGGGCTTAGTGCAGGATCTAGCATATGTTAGTACTTCCAAATAAAAATGTATTCACTTGCTGTCTGATAGGGTCAGTACCAGTTTCTTTAGTCCCTTCCAGGTGCCATTTTCACCTGGCTAAGGTGACGAGATTTTAAAAAATAAGTTAGGTTAAAATAGGGAGCAAGAGTTTTTTCACAAACACATGCTGTCTACTCTTACTTAAAACAAAAACCCAGGGCTTCCCTGGTGGCGCAGTGGTTGAGAGTCCGCCTGCCGATGCAGGGGACATGGGTTCGTGCCCCGATCCGGGAAGATCCTATGTGCCGTGGAGTGGCTGGGCCCGTGAGCCATGGCCACTGAGCCTGCGCATCCGGAGCCTGTGCTCCGCAACGGGAGGGGCCACAACAGTGAGAGGCCCACGTACCACAAAAAAAAAACCAAAAACAAAAACCCAGGGCACATCAGAATAACTTTACTTGACAACCATACCAATTCATTCATTCTTCACCTACCACAGGTCAGACAGGTGTGCTGATAAAGAGGAAACAAAGGTGAATAAGACAGGGTCCCTGATCCCAAGAAACTGACAGACTAATGCAGGACAGACACAAAGATCATTATAGTAATAGCTAAGCTTACTGAATGCTTATCATGTGCCAGGCACTGCTCTAAGCACTTCACAGGTCTTATCTCTCATGATCCTGACAAGTGCCTTATGATGCTGGATTAACACTGCCATTTAACAGAGGCTCAACCTGAGACACAGAACAGATAACTTCACCAAACCCACAGAGCTAATAAGGGACACGATCCTCCCACTGGACAACCATCAATCCAGGAAAAAGCGGGCAGAGGACACCAGGGGGACACAGAGGAAGGGAACTAACCTAGCCTGGGTGTACAAGGGAGTAACTAGAGGAGAATTCCTGGAGAGGATGTGAAGCTTAAGTCAAGGAGCTTGTCCGGCAAGAAAGAAAGATGAGAAAGGTGCTGGGAATAAGCCATGTGGTACTGGGAGGTGCCCACAGGCTTAGAAAATACTGCCCTACGTTCCCCATGCCCCATCCCACCCTTTTTATAGACCCTTCTGGACCTTTAGCAGGATTTCCATGTTTGCTCAATGAATAATCAACCTTACAAGGTTGGTGGGGGCAGGTATTAAGATCTGGTCATAGAAGAACCAAGGCTCAAGGGATACGAGAATGAGCCTAAAGCAGAAGTCACTGGGCCAGGACTGGAAGCCAGGTCTAGCACCTTTGTTGCACTTCATACCCTAACCCACTCCTGCCCTGCTGGGGCTAAGCAAACCTGCCCACATACATTTAAATCCCTGCTCTGCTACTCCATGGTCAACCTGGGCATGACGACAGGACAAAGGATTAAATGAATCCATACTTGTTAACGCACAAAGAACAGTGCGCCTGGTCCAAAGTGCTAAATGAGCATTTGTTAAATTAAACCAATCTTGAAATGTTCCCCCCAATTCTTCTCTCAGCTCTCTATCAGGCATCTTGGTGTTTGGTCGCTTCAATTTCTGTTTGTTGAGCATCTCAGAATGTTAGGTAGATTACTTGGGCTTTTAGAAAGACAGGTGACTAGTAAAGATGGGTAACGGATGCCTTAACCATTTTATTTTAGGATGTGACGTACTTAGCTCCTGACATCTAGGATTAAGCTCATAATTGGCACACTTACTCGTTCTTCTGAAATAAACTTTTTAACTAGGGTTGTAATTCTAGTGTTTTACTTATTTATGAGAACAAGCAATGTGTAATTCAGAGAAAAAGGCCACTGCAAAAAGCTCAACATTATTCCAAATTTCCAGCCACGTACCTGACAGTCATCCACATCTACTTCGAGGAACACTACGTTGGAATACTTTTCAGAGAGAGACTAGAAAATTAGAAAAAAAAAAAAATCCACAAAGATTTAGCAGTGGGTAAATGGCAGCCAACACACTCAAGCTTCTTAAATGGAAACTTAAAAGTAGGGACTGAAGATCCAAATATTTAGGGACAGGTAAGCATAAAAGACATTCTCCCTGAATCAAACTCTCCTTTTGGTATAAAATAATTTGAAACATCAACTCTGATTCCTGAACTTCAAATAGGGCCCATGTTTCATTGTGAAGAAAAACAAAACCACTTAAGCCAACCAAATGAACTTCTGAAAGTTGTCTTCAGTAGGCTGTATGTGTCAAACCTAAATTATGATTTTTAGACCAAAGATCCGACAACAACAAAACTGTCCTTCTTTCCTAGCTTTGTGACCACCAACCCCCAACACACAAACAGTTTACAAAAGCAGAAGTTGGCTAATAAATACTTACATGAAAGAAAGGCTTGATCATTTTGCAAGGCCCACACCACGTGGCTGAGAAGTCGACTACTACGAGTTTCTCTCCTGCACTGTTCAAGGCTTCCTGAAAAGCATACTAAGGGAAAGAGAAAAGCAGATGTTAAGTTACGTTTATTTCCAAAAGCCCTGATAAAATGCGACACAAAACAATTTGGAGGTCCTGCTTTCAGGGCCTATTTTTTTTAATAAAAAAAGGAAAACAAAGCAAATAAACTGTTTGAAGAACTCCTACTGTGGTGTAATGTTATTTGATAAGATGACACAAGTATGATGTATACAGTGTATCAATATTCATGTCTTCATAAATATAAAATATTAATTGGTTAATCCACCTCCAAACTAAGTAAATGAAAGGAAAATAAAGACATTTGTATTAAAAATGTTTCCACATCTGGACTTCCCTGGTGGCACAGTGGTTGAGAGTCCACCTGCCAATGCAGGGGACACGGGTTCGAGCCCCGGTCTGGGAAGATCCCACATGCTGTGGAGCAACTAAGCCTGTGTGCCACAACTACTGAGCCTGCATGCCACAACTACTGAAGCCCATGTGCCTAGAGCCCATGCTCTGCAACAAGAGAAGCCACTGCAATGAGAAGCCCGCACACCGCAATGAAGACTGGCCCCTGCTTGCCACAACGAGAAAGCCTGTGAGCAGCAATGAAGACACAATGCAGCCAAAAAAAAAAAAAATACATAAAATAAATTTATAAAAAAAAGTTTCCATATCAAATCTTGGTATAATATATGGTAGACATTCACTAAATGCTCATTGATTGATCCAAGGAATCACACTTCAATTGAATAAGTCACAAAGGCACAGAATCTTGCAACTAAAACACAAGTTATTTTAAAACCTAAAACTTTTTGATTAAGCTAATATTGTCTATGGTAGAACATCCAAAAGGTCAAAAAAATAAATATCAAGGAAAAGAACCTTCTCCACACCCTTACACTCACTGTTGACATTAAGCATATGTCCTTATACTCTTTAGTGGAGTTTCCAGAATTGAGATCATACATACTATCATTGATTTCTGCCTTCATTGTTGACCAAATGAAAAAGTTTTAGTCCCTTATGAAGGGAATTTTCTTTGTTATTTTTCGTAAGCAATGCTTGTTGAATAAAATTCCACTAGTAGAAATGATCAAGAAATCCCTTACCACCAACCTCCCTGAATAATTTACCAATGGTTTTGATACTGTAACCCTAGCAACCTAACCTTCTAGTTAACAAGGGGCGACTCTTTTTTAACCACGGTCAGTCAGCTGGTGCTGACCAAAACCAAGGCCATGAAGAGAAATCAAAACACAAACATCTATATCTGAAGTCTCGGTTTTCTTCAAGGGGAAAAATGCCAGTCACATTGGTTTAATTAAAAACCAACACCACTGCCCCCCTCCTTTGAAAGCTAAGAATCAGATCAAATTTGGTCCAAGTAAAGAAGAAAGTAAATAAAGCACCATTAACAAAGAAAAAAAGAAAAAAAAAACTAAAGTGAATTCCTCTCAAGTTACTTCTCTAGATTTCTAATTTCTGCCTCATGTTTATCGGGGAAAACAATTCACAAATGGTGTGTCCTGGAATGGTAGGTCATGACTTCTGTACCCTTTTCAGTTATGCAGGTACAAACCTGCATACAAATAAACACACCACACCTTTGGGTGTGGGGAGGTGTGTGTGTGTAGTGGAGGGTGCACACAGAGAGTAAGAAATACAGATATTATTTTCCCAAACCATCACCGATTTTTTCCAGATGAATTTCCTTCAAAGCCTTCCCTAATGTGATTTTTTTTTAGGTCAAACCAGCCATTCTTTACTGCAAGATCCAGGTAAGACAGGGAAATAAAGATTGACAATGTCTGGTCAGATGTATACATGGTTTTGTGAACATGGTTGGCCCTCAGTAAATACTGGTGAGGTTACTCTCAACCTAGAATATTTTTCAGCAATAACTTTTGGCTTCACTGAACATGAGTCACAGAGCCAGGTATATGTAAGACTTCATGACAAGTTCTACTCTCTGGTTACTAAAGTTTGCCTAAAACAGACATCAGTGTGAAAATGATTCAATACTATCTGACTAAGAAGCAAACCATAATTTCTAGCTCCCAGAAACTAGCAAACTAGCAGTGAGGATTGATAAAGGTCCCCATCACTAACACAAACATTCTGAAAACAATGTATTTGGGGCAGATAAATAAGAGCAGCATCTAGCATCTCTTTTCCTAAACACACCCATTCCGAAGGTAATCAACAGGCATAAGAGTGGTTTGTAAAGCATTTAGCAAAGTGCCTGTGTGTTAAGTTGGGAGTTCAAGAAAAGGCAGCAGGAACTTCCCTGGTGGCACAGTGGTTAAGAATCCGCCTGCCAATGTAGGGTACATGGGTTCAAGCCCTGGTCCGGGAAGATCCCACATGCCAAGGAGCAAATAAGCCCGCGCACCACAACTACTGAGCCCAAGTGCCACAACTACTGAAGCCCACGCGCCTAGAGCCCATGCTCTGCAACAAGAGAAGCCACTGCAATGAGAAGCCCGCACACCGCAACGAAGAGTTGCCACTGCTCGCCACAACTAGAGAAAGCCTGCGCACAGCAACAAAGACCCAACAGACAAAACTAATAAATAAATTAAAAATGTATACATAAAATGAATAACAATCCTGCAGCCTGTGGAACAAAAACCACATTCACAGAAAGATAGACAAGATGAAAAGGAAGAGGGCTATGTACCAGATGAAGGAAAAAGATAAAACCCCAGAAAAACAACTAAATGAAGTGGAGATAGGCAACCTTCCAGAAAAAGAATTCAGAATGATGATAGTGAAGATGATACAGGACCTTGGAAAAAGAATGGAGGCAAAGATGGAGAAGATGCAAGAAATGTTTAACAAAGACCTAGACAAATTAAAAAACAAAGAGATGAACAATACAATAACTGAAATGAAAAATACACTACAAGTAATCATTAGCAGAATAACTGAGGCAGAAGAACAGGTAAGTGACCTGAAAGACAGAATGGTGGAATTCACTGCTGCGGAACAGAATATAGAAAAAAGAATCTAAAGAAATGAAGACAGCCTAAGAGACCTCTGGGACAACATTAAACGCAACAACATTTGCATTATAGGGGTCCCAGAAGGAGAAGAGAGAGAGAAAGGACCAGAGAAAATATTTGAAGAGATTATAGTCAAAAACTTCCCTAATGCGGGAAAGGAAATAGCTACCCAAGTCCAGGAAGTGCAGCAAGTCCCATACAGGATAAACCCAAGGAGAAACACACTGAGACACATAGTAATCAAATTGGCAAAAAGTAAAGACAAGGAAAACTTATTGAAAGCAGCAAGAGAAAAATGATAAATAACATACAAGGGAACTCCCATAAGGTTAACAGCTGATTTGTCAGCAGAAACTCTACTAGCCAGAAGGGAGTGGCATGATATACTTAAAGTGATGAAAGGGAAGAACCTACAACCAAGGTTACTCTACCCGGCAAGGATCTCATTCAGATTCAATGGAGAAATCAAAAGCTTTACAGACAAGCAAAAGCTAAGAGAATTCAGCACCACCAAACCAGCTCTACAACAAATGCTAAAGGAACTTCTCTAAGTGGGAAACACAGGAGAAGAAAAGGACCTACAAAAACAAACCCAACACAATTAAGAATATGGTCATAGGAACATATATATCGATAATTACCTTAAATGTGAATGGATTAAATGCTCCAACCAAAAGACACAGGCCTGCTGAATGGATACAAAAACAAGAACCATATATATGCTGTCTACAAGAGACCCACTTCAGACCTAGGGACACATACAGACTGAAAGTGAGGGGATGGAAAAAGATATTCCATGCAAATGGAAATCAAAAGAAAGCTGGAGTCGCAATACTCATATCAGATAAAATAGACTTTAAAATAAAGAATGTTACAAGAGACAAGGAAGGACACTACATAATGATCAAGGGATCAATCCAAAAAGAAGATATAACAATTATAAATATATATGCACCCAACATAGGAGCACCTCAATACATAAGGCAACTGCTAACAGCCATAAAACAGGAAATCAACATTAACACAATAATAGTGGGGGACTTTAACACCTCACTTACACCAATGGACTGATAATCCAAAATGAAAATAAATAAGGAAATAGAAGCTTTAAATGACACAGTAGACCAGATAGATTTAACTGATATTTATAGGACATTTCATCCAAAAACAGCAGATTACACTTTCAAGTGCGCACGAAACATTCTCCAGGATAGATCACATCTTGGGTCACAAATCAAGCCTCAGTAAATTTAAGAAAATTGAAATCATATCAAGAAACTTTTCTGACCACAACACTATGAGATTAGAAATGAATTACAGGGGAAAAAAAACGTAAAAAACACAAACACATGGAGGCTAAACACTACATTACTAAATAACCAAGAGATCACTGAAGAAATCAAAGAGGAAATCAAAAAATACCTAGAGACAAATGACAATGAAAACACGAAGATCCAAAACCTATGGGATGCAGCAACAGCAGTTCTAAGAGGGAAGTTTATAGCTATACAAGCCTACCTAAAGAAACAAGAAAAATCTCAAATAAACAATCTAACCTTACACCTGAAGGAACTAGAGAAAGAAGAACAAACAAAACCCAAAGTTAGCAGAAGGAAAGAAATCATAAAGATCAGAGCAGAAATAAATGAAATAGAAACAATAGCAAAGATTGATAAAACTAAAAGCTGGTTCTTTGAGAAGATAAACAAAATTGATAAACCATTAGCCAGACTCATCAAGAGGGAGAGGACTCAAATCAATAAAATTAGAAACGAAAAAGGAGAAGTTACAACAGACACCGCAGAAATACAAAGCATCCTAAAAGACTACTACAAGCAACTCTATGCCAATATAATGGACAACCTGGAAGAAATGGACAAATTCTTAGAAAGGTATAACCTTCCAAGACTGAACGAGGAAGAAATAGAAAATATGAACAGACCAATCATAAGTAATGAAATTGAAACTCTGATTAAAAATCTTCCAACAAACAAAAGTCCAGGACCAGATGGCTTCACGGGTGAATTCTATCAAACATCTAGAGAAAAGCTAACACCCATCCTTCTCATACTCTTCCAAAGAACTGCAGAGGAAGGAACACTCCCAAACTCATTCTATGAGGCTACCATCACCCTGATACCAAAACCAGACAAAGATACTACAAAAAAAGAAAATTATAGACCAATATCACTGATGAATATAGATGCAAAAATCCTCAACAAAATACTAGCAAACAGAATCCAACAGCACGTTAAAAGGATCATACACCATGATCAAGTGAGATTTATCCCAGGGATGCAAGGATTCTTCAATATACGTAAATCAATCAATGTGATACACCATATTAACAAATTGAAGGAGAAAAACTATATGATCATCTCAATAGATGCAGAAAAAGCTTTTGACAAAATTCAACACCCATTTATGATAAAAACTCTCCAGAATGTGGGCATAGTGGGAACGTACCTCAACATAATAAAGGCCATATACGACAAACCCACAGCAAACATCATTCTCAATGGTGAAAAACTGAAAGCATTTCCTCTAAGATCAGGAACAAGACAAGGATGTCCACTCTCACCACTATTATTGAACATAGTTTTGGAAGTCCTAGCCACGGCAACCAGAGAAGAAAAAGAAATAAAAGGAATACAAGTTGGAAAAGAAGAAGTAAAACTGTCACTGTTTGCAGATGACATAATACTATATATAGAGAATTCTAAAAATGCCACCAGAAAACTACTAGAGCTAATTAATGAATTTGGTAAAGTTGCAGGATACAAAATTAATGCACAGAAATCCCTTGCATTCCTATACACTAATGATGAAAAATCTAAAAGAGAAATTAAGGAAACACTCCCATTTACCATTGCAACAAAAAGAATAAAATACCTAGGAATAAACCTGCCTAAGGAGACAAAAGACCTGTATGCAGAAAATTATAAGACACTGATGAAAGAAATTAAAGATGATACCAAGAGATGGAGAGATATACCATGTTCTTGGATTGGAAGAATCAACATTGTGAAAATGACGATACTGCCCAAAGCAATCTACAGATTCAATGCAATCCCTATCAAATTACCAATGGCATTTTTTTTATAGAACTAGAACAAAAAATCTTAAAATTTGTATGGAGACACAAAACACCCCGAATAGCCAAAGCAGTCTTGAGGGAAAAAAACGGAGCTGAAGGAATCAGACTCCCTGACTTCAAACTATACTACAAAGCTACAGTAATCAAGACAATATGGTAGTGGCACAAAAACAGAAACATAGATCAATGGAACAAGATAGAAAGCCCAGAGATAAACCCACGCACCTATGTCAACTAATCTATGACAAAGGAGGCAAGGATATACAATGGAGAAAAGACAGTCTCTTCCATAAG